>NC_059437.1:36270703-36931215 GCF_021028975.2 Sphaerodactylus townsendi
TGTGTTCCTGCATTGAACTTGATGGCCCTTGAGGTCTCTTCCAACTCTATGACTGTATGATTGTATGACATTATATCCCTCCCTTAAACCCTGCTGTCCCCCAGTAGTGTAGCGCCCGCAGGGCGGGTGTATGTGTGCGATGCCCCGGGCAGAGCCGTGATGGAGGCCTGGCCAGACCATGGAGGGGGCATGGCAGGGGTGTTCCGGGGTGGTGCTGCGGCAGGGGCGCAGGGCACGCTTGCAACCTGAGTGCAGTTTCCCTTCACTGTGCTTCTGCTGCCCCCAGACTCGGTGCTCAAATCTCCATAAATTTCCCAACATCTGGCAACCCTAGGCCTACTCAGGAATGCCTGTGCTTATCAATTCTGTCCCAAGAACACTTTCTTGCGAGTAAGCCTCACTTATTAGACCTGAATAGGATTTTCAATAGACCTGTATAGAATTGCACTGTCTCTGTGTCTATCTATTTGTGTATCTGTCTCTCTGTGTGCATCTATTTCTGTGTCTGTCACTCTGCGTGCTCAGTTTCTTTTTCGTTCAGAAAAATAAATGTATATTCCAGGTGACAAGTCAAAAGTGATTTCACTTCTTTCTGTCTTAACATTAGGTGTTGAAACCTTGTTGGCCGGCTTCTCTCTGAGAGGCTGATTGATCATTTTGCAGTCCTTTGCCTCATTGGGGATCAAGCATTTTGTTCTCCATCCATAGGGACTGCCCGTGGCATTCAAAGGCCGAGGATTTCCAGTGAAAGAGGAGTTCTGTGATATCAGCTTTGCCGTAGTGATTGCCAGACAGGGTGAAGTTGCTGTTTCTTCCTAGTTCATCTTTGTGGGTATTCTGTGCAGTCCCACATTGATGGCAGGGAAAGAACTGAGAGAAATGCACCCTTCCTCCATGTGACTATGAAAGTTCCCACCTAAATGGGTAGGGGAAGGGGAGTGAGTGCTCCTTTAAGCTACAGTTTGTGAAGAAAAAGCTTGGTAATTGCTCTGTGGCTGGCCTGCACCAGCAAAGTCCCAGTGTATGCCTGCACAGAAAGCCACTTGATGAACTACAGCAGAGGCGTAGCCCCAACGGGACAGGGTGGGGTGGGACGCCCTGGGTGGAGCCATGGCAGAGGTGTGGCCAGGCCACAGAGGGGGTGGGATGAGGGCGTTCTAGGTTGGGGGCAGGTGGCATTGCAGCAGGGGTGCCGCGTGTGTGTGCACCCTGAGCAGAGTTTCCCCTCGCTCCGCCTCTGAATTACAGTTACAGGTGAGTGTAACGTTGTGATGACTTTGTTCAAGGAGAAGTATTATGCTGTGGATTGTAAGAGAGCCAGTGTGTGACTTGGTGGTTAGAGTGCCACACTAGGATCTGGGAGTAAGAGAATCCCCAATTTTCCATGGAAGCTTGCTGGACAGCCTTGGGCCAAGCACTTAATTTCAGGCTCACCTGCCTCCCAAGGCTGCAATGAGGATAAAATGGAGGCAGGAAGGCTGATGTACGCTGCTTTGGATCCCCATTGAGAAGAAAGGCAGGGTATAAATGAGCTGCAGGGTATACATGGAACAAATAAATATATTATCAGGAGATATCTCGTCAGCTCTATTGTGAGAAGGCCTGAAGGCTTTTGCAAATAAGCACATTTTGAGTGCAAAAAAAATTCCAGTCTTCTGTTTGTTTACACCACATTTCATTTTACAAAGTCTTTGCTTTTAACCTTTGAATACCATGCAAATTTAGATTTCCTGTTTAAAAATAAATCATATTTAATTTGAACATACAGTGTGGGGCCTTTAGGATCCTTCATACTCTGCTTACTTTCCCCAGCTTTTCTCACATAACAGGGATACATTAAACACAGATAATGTGATTTTTTGGCTCTTTTAATGAGGATTAATCAGGTGTCTCTGGAGACCTGTAACGTCCAGAATGGTGGCATTTATTGTGGGTTTTTTTTTACAGCTTTGGGACTTTCGGCTGGGTCAAGGAGATGGATTAGGAGAGCAGGACATGGATTCTACTCCTTTTCCACACTACAGGGAGTTTTTTTAAAAAAAGTTCTGTTCTTACAATCTTGTTGCTTTCACTGTCTCTGGAGACCTGGAATAAAAAGGTTCCTGGATGATCTGTGCAGAGAATGTGGCTATTGGTTAGTGTACATTTCACAGTTGACAATTGGGACCTTCTTGTATTCTTCTAATATTCCTGTTCTCGCTAAGGATTAATAGATCCCCCTCCTCCATTTTATTTCTTCATTGTTGTGTGGGTTTGGTTTGCCATGCATCCCATTCACCCTGAATTCTGGTTTAACTAGGAGAATTTCTGAAATTAGTTCCAGATGTACAATACCTATAGTTTGTTAACCTTTTGTTCAATTTGCTTGCATCTTTTTTTCTTTCCTGGTTTCCTGAAGCACATACATATATTGATAAAAAAAACTCCCAAAAAGTGTTTTTAATATGAATGTACATACCACCATATCAAGGGTTATCATAAAAAGTATGTTTTATCAAAAACCTAATTAATATTAATTCACATATGTAATGCGCTACAGAGAGCCAGCATGATGTAGTGATTAAGAGCAGTGAACTCTAATCTGGCGAACCAGGTTAGATTTCCCCCTTTTCCACATGAGGCCTGCTGAGCGACCATGAGCCAGTCACAGCTCTCTCAGAACTCTATCAGCCTATGCAGGGGCAGGCAATGGCAGAATGTCTGTTGTCTATGGGGTTGCCATAACTCAGCTGCAACTTTACAACACACACACACACACACACACACACACACACACACACACACACACACACACACACAAAATTCAACTTCAGCTGCAACTTTAAGTGACCTTTATTAGGCATACCCACAGGAAATAAAACAGTACAAAACAGAGCAAGAAAAAAATCTACACAGTTCTGAAAGCAAAACTTGAAACCAGGACAAATCACATCAGGTCGGAAACGAAGAGGTGAACAAGCTTCCCTTATGATCTTATCTTGATCACCTCTAACAAAAATTCTGCTGTTTTTCCAGTTATCCCACCATCACTGTTATTCAGCAGGTGAAGAGTCTCAGAACAACCTATTTTATTCCCTAGTGCTAGGGCAAGTAATGAAAGTCTAGGTAGTGCATACCTCAGACAAGAATACATGATGTGCTCAAGGGTCTCAACCAGTGGTGGGATTCAATTAATTTAACAACTGGTTGGTTCTGGTGGGCTTTCTGGGCTGTGTGCCCGTGGTCTGGTGGATCTTGTTCCAAACGTTTTGCCTGCATCTGTGGCCGGCATCTTCAGAGGTGTATCACAGAGAAAAGTCTGATGCAGGTGAAACGTTAGGACAGGATCCACCAGACCACGGCCACACAGCCCGGAAAACCCACCAGAACCAGTTGAATCCGGCCATGAAAGCCTTCGACAATACATTAACAACTGGTTGTTTACAAGCACCATTTTAACAACCGGTTCTGCCAAAGAGGTGTGAACCTGCTGAATCCCACCACTGGTCTCAACCTTATCCTGACAGTATGCACAGGTTCTATCTTGGAGTGGGATGTTCAACCGTTAACCCTTGAGAATGACAGAGGGGAATACGCTGCACCGAGTAATGGCCCATCTCTGCCTGGACTCAGGTAGTTGGGATAAATATTTGACTGTCGAGCTAATTTCAGGATGAATTCCAAAGTGCAAAGAGGAACAAGATGTCCTAGCTGCACTCAACAGCAGCTGGTATTCCTGGTCTAATAACCCCCTTTTCAGGGATTGCCATACTTCATTTGCAGAGTGCATATAGAAGGATTCTAAGGACAGACCCAAAGAGGACATTTTGGCCTCTGTAGTTTTCCACCAATCCAAAGTTTGTAGTTCACCATACAGAAAATTCTTGGAATCACCATATGTACGAATATAATCACTACTGGATTTTATCAATGCCCATGCATACAACATTTGTATGAGTGGAGAAGATGGAAAGAAATGGAAGGAACTGAACACTGTTGCAAAATGTGCACTATGTGCACTATGGAATATGCCAAACACATTCATTTCACTACGGAAAATAGATGAGATAATTTGGAATTCCTTTTTCCATGGGGACTCTGCATAGGAAGGCAATGGCACACTACCTCTGGTTTTCACTTGCCTTGAAAGCCCTTTGCTGAGGTCACCACAAGTCAGTTATGACTTAGTACCACTTACATACAAATGCATTCACAGCCATTAATCCCCCAATCTGCTAGTGCTGGGCCGGGGATGGAACTATTGCCACTGCAAAGCCATTCCTTCCACTGGCATTTATGGCATGTGCAAATCTGCACTACAGTGAAATATACATATACACATTGCAAAGAAACAATATCCATATTGTAATATACATTCAAAGGCACAGCCAATTACGTCTAAAATACACAGTGTTTAATAGGATGTACATCGACTAGTCACCATAGTGCAGGGGAATGCTGACTTGATTCCTCTACTGAGTGGCAGAGGCTATCTGGTGAACCAGATGTGTCTCCACACTCCTGCATTCCTGATGGGTGACCTTTGGCTAGTCACAGTTATTCAGAACTCTCTCAGCCCCACCTACCTCACAAGGTGTCTGTTGTGGGGAGAGGAAGGGAAAGGAGCTTGTAAGCCACCTTGAGTCTCCTTATAGGAGAGAAAAGTGGGATATAAATCCAAACTCCTCCTCCTCCTCCTCCTCCTCCTCCTCCTCCTCCTCCTCCTCGGGTTTCCCAGACCCAAACCAAGTTCATTGCAACCACGCAATGGCTGTGTGAGAAATGAGAAATGGCTGTGTGTGTGTTTTTTAAAAAGAGGAGAGTCCTCTTGAGCTCAGAATGTAACTGCTGGGGGAAGGGAAGGCTCCTGCCTTTATCCCCAACCTGTTTTCCTGCACCAAAACAGTGCTGGAGGAATAATTCCCTTGTTTTTGCTGTGTGTGCATTGGATATTCCAAATGGACCAGCAAAAATGGGGAAATACCACCAGTGCTGTTTTGGCAGAGGAACATGGAATTTAGGGTGGGGTGAGGGTGAAGTAGGAAACTTTCATCCCCCTGCCCCCGTGGCATTCTGAGCCAAAACAGACTCTCCTTTCTTAAAAAACAACCATTCCCCACAGCTGTTCTGTGGTTGCAAGGACCCTGGGCTCAACTCTTTGAAAACCTGCATATCTAGTTTGGGTCCTTGGTGTCCAACAGACAAGGGCTCATTAACCACTGACTCTTGATTAATAGGAAGGTATTAATTGAAGGATATAGAACAGAATATGTGTCCAAAACTTAGTCTTTTATGATGTAGTCTTGAGCAACAGACACACACACTCTCTCCCTCTCTCTCCAGTATGGATAAAAATAGCTTTCTTTGCATGGTGCTTGTGAGGACGAATACTGAGAATATAACAGGTGGGGGGAAAAAACCCTGAGCAGATTCATAGAGAATGGGAATTGAATTTGCTATTACTCCAGTTGGTTTGGAAACATACCTTTGCACTCAAGGGGTTTCTTAATCCCTGGCTGCAGCAGTCTTTGACTGGGTTGCATATCTTGAAGCTAGCCTCTTTCTCTTTCATTTTTTGCATGATTAAGAATTTTTTAGCTCTTTCCCATGGGGCATGGGGAGAATGTCCTGATTTTAAACCATTGCATCATGACTAGGGAGGCCTGGAGACTCCTACTATTACAACTGATCTCTGGACACAGAGCCGTTGCCCTGGAGAAAATACTTTGGAGGGTGGACTCTAGTAGTTTTTGCTCCATACGTTTCACCAACATCTATGGCAGGCATTTTTAGAGTCATAGCACACTGTCTTACCATGATATGCCTCTGAAGATGCCAGCCATAAATGTGGGCAAAATGTTAGGAGCTAAAACTACCATAGCCTGAAAAGTCCACAACAGTCAGTTGACAGTAAGTCGGCCAGAGATACAGGCAGATCTGAAGAATGGCTGGGGTCTAAAACACTGGGCCACAGCTCCTTATTGAACTTCTTACATTTTTGATCTCACCTTTCCCCTGAACAGCTTAGAATGGCCCACATTGTCCTCCCCAGTTCCACCAAAGAAAGCAGCCAGGTTAGGATAAGAAAGGGCTTTTACACACATGTCAACTCCTTATTGAGTGTGCATTCCCTATGGGTTTGATACTTGGTTATACACACTTTCCCCCTTCTTCAGCAGTCACCCAGGATCCAGATTACAGAATCCCCACAGTTTCTGAAACCTCCTAAAGTGCGACTTTTCCTCCCACTTTGCAGGGAAAGTGAAGGAGGTCCCTATGCATTAGGCTGTCTTCAGGCTTTCTCACTCCTCCCCGCCTCTCCCTGCCCATATCACAGCAGCTCCTCCCACTCTTCAGGCTACTATCTCAAAACAATCAGAAGGGCTTTTTTAAAGCACTCCAGTGATAGATCCTGTGAAATTGACATGAAGTTGGCATGGTCTAGTGAAATAACACTAGAACAAAGATCCCCCCCCCCCAAAAAAAGAAGCAGCAGGCAACAGTGACATAGGTATAGATTTTTTATGGAGTGGCTTCAGGGGGTGGAGCTCAGGGGTAGGGTCATGCCCCCACCCACCCTGGGGGTGTGACCATGCCTCCCCAGTCTCTTCTGTCCACCCCCTCACAGACAGGGGCCAGCAGGGGTGGGGGGCAGGCACCTGGAGACAATTTGCTTCGGACATGTAATGGGGGGGGTTTGAACTCATGAACCCCACCTTACCTACGTCCTTGGCAGGCAACCTCCTCAAATGGAGGTTGCACAGAAACCACAAGGAGGCTGGGCTGGGCAAAACAGCAGCTTGACACGGCTAGGGCCTCTTTGCAGGAGGGTAACCCCACTGCAGAGCAAACACCTGTGGGGAAAGTAGTGCATGCATAAGTCGCCAGTTTCATGCCTGAATGGGGATCTGATCCCAGGTCTCTTCCAGTGCTATTTGAACCCACAATTCTCAACAAAACTGGCTCTGGGTGTCCAGTTTCATTAGCCACCAGAAAGCCAATGTGATCTTTTCAAACTTTGGTTGTCAGATTTTGAGGGCAAAACTGGACTCCAGATACTCCTGCATGTGGAGTACGTTCATCATCAAAATTCAGAGAGGAGAACCGGAGAGACTTTTTTTGGGAAGCAAATTAGCTGCAGGTCTAGCAGCAACTCTCTAGCTCAGTAGACCCTGGAGGGGAGGGGAGGGGAGGGGAGTCGGCTCTGTTGTGGAAATCATGCACCAAGGGCAATGTAGCAGCAAAGCACTGTCTCTATTCAGTTACAAAAAGCTATCTGGGCACTTGATGTGGCTGAACAACCTACACGCTGCTTGATCTCCTCTCTTCCGGCTTCCTGCCTGCAAACTAAACTGATTCTCATTCTCTTTTTCCCATTGGATCCACCGGAGCATCGTTCTTACACATGAGTTATCTTCCTGACTATTCTGGGAAGCGGGGGGGGGGGGGGGCTATCAAGAAATTTTTGTAACATTCAAAGAAATGAAATACTCCCCGGCTCTTGGGGTTATGGGACTGGTAAGCCAGCCTGCTCAGACATATTAGAAATTGATCAGTCTTTAATCTGCAAAAGAGGATGAGTCTTTCCCCAGCATTATCTGGTGACCTTTTCAAGCTTCGATTCTCTCCTGTCAGTCCAGAATGTCCACGCGGGGAAATGGAGATGAATGGAGAGGTGGGGGGGGGGGGGGAGAGGGAAGCTAGTTGTTTGTTGAAAGGAGCTCCCTGCAATCTTGCAGTTGCTGGGAACATTGTTTGCTGCCTCTCCCGGAACATTTCTTTATATATATCAAAATAAATTCCTTTTGTGGCCTAGATGGATCTGTGGAATGGCACATCGTTTTTTTACTAGAGGTCTCGACATCCCTGATTGGGGCAGAGTGATGGCAGCTCAGCCTGGCTTCGCCTCGATGACTTTATTAGGTTTTTCACAGCCCCCATCTAGGGAAGTCTCTGGAATCGGGGGCTTTCGTTGAAAAAAGAAAGCCCTCCAGGGTGTAAGCATAAGCACCCCACTTGCGCTTAACAAGTTGACGGCTTTCTGCTTCCCCAGTTCTCCTGTGCCTGACATTTAAGGCTGCCAACCAGCTAGACTCTTGTAGGGTCAGGTAGGATTTCACATTGGGAATTGCTGCCGTACGCTGTCAGCTGTTTAAAGTGTCAAATACCACTGCAAATGTGTGCCAGCCATAATAGCATTTTGCATGCCAACTACTCATTATTTTGAAAGGTTACATCATAGGTGTCAAACTCGTGTCCCTCCAGATGTTACGTACCCTGCACATCAGCTTTCCAATGCAGTCAGAATCTCTGTTCCATTGCATACTGATCCCATGCTGTTGGATGTTAGTACCATTGCATGTTAGCTATTAACTACCACGAAATCTGCATTAGCATTTTATGTTTAGAATCAAATAATTACATCTATGATAGAATTACAGATGCAGACATAAAATATTGGACACAAATGTGAGTGCTCAGTCACAGTCAGGAAAACATTTGATATTCAAAGTAGAAGAGAAATCAAATGTTGAGAATCTTTGGCATCAAATGTCTTTCGGCTATTGCCTCGGCTGCAACTGGAGCCCACCTGATGATGAGCTGGAGCTGGACAGTATAACGCATATGAATGTTTGCTTCCTTCATCCTCCATGCAAAGCTGTGAAATGCAAATTCCCTTGTGAATATTCATACAGCTCCCATGCCATTCCCCAGGGAGCCAGCAGGGAACTTAGAGTAGAAATGCTGTGACTGCAGATGAGACAGAGAAAAAGCAGAATCTCCCAAATTCTATGGGCTACAGCATAGGTGTCAAACTCGTGGCCCTCCAGATGTTATGGACTACAGTTCCCATCATCCCCTGCCAGCATGATGTACTGTAGTCTATAACATCTGGAGGGCTGTGAGTGACACCTGTGGGCTACAGGCAATGGTTTGCTGGAATTTCCCTCCACCTTCACCCCCTAGGGCACTGACGTGCCTCTTTAAGCAGCAAACAAAGAGGGAAAGAGCGTTTTCAGTGGTTTAGTGGATGGAGAGCTTGATTAGTTACAAAAAGGTCTCTTCAAAAATTCATACGTTCTGTCGGCTGTTAAATATTTATTTATTTTTTCAGGGAAGAACAGGGGGCAATGTGTCCTGTTCCTTTGACTCACCATGATACTTGCTTTGCATACCAAACTGATCAATAATTAAATCCCTGTTATTACTGTGACAAGGGAGAGAGAGAGACATCTGCCTACCAGAAGACTCTTTGGAATGTGGGGTTGAGATGTGAGGCTCTGTAGTTTGGCTGCAAGGCAGAGGCCCCAGAAGTCTGACTGAGAGGAGGTCCAGACAGGAAGGTCCCAGCAAGAGTTCGGGAGGTTCTTATTCCATTAAAATGCCCAAGGACTTTCAAAAGAAGCATGAAGAGTTTAGATAAAATGAAGGGAATGTCTCTGGGAGTCCCATTCATCCTGTGCTATAATTTTCCATCTACAGAGTGCAGACAAGGTATAGAATTTAATACCAAGCCCAAAATTCTTCTTCCGGAGAGTGTCTGTTCTCATTTTTTAAAAGGAACAAGTCAGGGATTATTCTACTTGCAAAAAAATGTGTGGGGTAGCTCAATCAGATTTCTGTTTTTTCAGACTGGGGATGTTTAAGTATTTTGCAAAGCCCCTTCCCCCTTGATTAGCAAAGTATTCAAAATGTAGAATAAATGATACAAAAATCAGACAGCATGCACACAGTCCCCGTTTGCCTAATTTATACAGGTCACAGAATTGTGATATTCCTGACAAGTTACCAAAGTGCAGAATTTTATGTTTTTTTTAATTTGGAGTGAGCATGCACAACCTGGGTTATGGGTGTCCCCTTTAAAAATGTGATTATTGCTTGCCTGCCACAGATAAATGAATAAATAATGCATTTCTTTTTTTTACCTGAAACTGCCCACACACAGGTTTGGGAGCTTTTGGAGAGAAAGTGAGAATTCTCAGATGTGGGGGATGAAGGTCGGTTGCTTTTTATCTTCAGCAGTCTTGCCCAAGACCTTTTGTGAGGGAAACCTTGGTGGGTGAGCCAAGCCAGGGCTGTTGGGACACAAACACAACTTGAAAGGGAAATAAAACACCCTTAACAACAGTGAGGAACAGCTCCATTGCCCCAACTCCCTTCTCGTCCCTCTATAATAACATTACCAGCAGGGAAGCACCCAGATGTCTGTCCACAGATATTGCCACCTTCGTGGCACTGTGTGTGTGTTTGCAAACACAACTATGTGATTTTTGAAGAAGAGAAGAAGAGCTTGGATTTATACCGCACCTTTCTCTCCTGTAAGGAGACTCAAGGTGGCTTACAAGCTCTTTTCCCTTCCTCTCCCCACAACAGACACCGTGTGTGGTAGGTGGGGCTGAGACAGTTCTGATTAGGGGGGTATTTTTTGGTGTTTTTTGCATTTCGACCTGCAGGGGGTGCATTTTTTTAAGCTAGCAGCACCAAAATTTCAGGGTATCATTCACAGACATCTGATGATACCAAGTGAGTTTGATGAGGTTTGCTTCAGGAGGTCCAAACTGGTGCCCCCATCCCCCATTATTTCCAATTGGAGTGAACAGGAGATGGGGGACACCCCTTTGAGGGTCCTTAACTTTAGATTCCCTGAACCAAACTTCACCAAACATGGGTGGTATCATCAAGACAGTCTCTGGATGAGACCCTGAAATTTTGGTGCCGCTAGCTTTAAAAATGTGCCCCTGACAGGCACGTGAAAAAACACCAAAAATACCCCGCCCCCCAGCCCGAATGCCTTGCATTTGGATTCGTTCATATTCAGGCAGGACATATTCGGCTGATTTTGACCAGAATATGCCCGAATGTGCCCAGATTTGGGCCGAATCCGGGATTTGGTGCACCCGAATCTCCAAGCCTAGCATACATTATACCTCACTGAAACATTGTTGTGCATTAGAATTCTGGTGCAACACCGAGAGGCTTCAGATGCTGCCATTGTGTATGTGTGCGAATCTCGAAAGCTGTAAACTTCAGGAGCAGAAAAACCAAGCTCACAGCATCCCTCCACTTAGCCTTGGCAAGGAAGACGCTGCTGTGGACCGCAGCGTCCCGTCCCGTGGTTGCGGACCATTGGTGTTGGCATGAAATGACTTTTCTGCATCTCACTTCACATTGTGGGTTTAGGAGTGTTAGGAGGGTGATTCTTGCTAACTGGTTTATTGCGAGAGCTCAGCTGGGCTACCACGAGCCAGCCGCGACGCTGTGCTGGACATTGCTTTTTCTAATAAGCAATTACTGGTGTGAAGCTTGCTCGGGCAGTAAGGAAATGGGAGCGGGGAAAATGGGCTCTGGTGGCTGGTGAAATGGAAAATGGATTTTTTTCATCCAGTTAAAGCTGCTCAGCCTCATGCCAGCAGAGCAGTTCTGCCGCCCTCTCCTTGACATTCTTGTAACACGGTATCTTTGACACCCCAATCCCATACAGACTTTTATTGGGATTACCGAGGTCATGTATGTGAAGCTTAAACTGTACTTGCTTGCAAATACAATTGGCAGAGTTACCAAAGTATGGCTTTTTAGGTTGCTGCAAGTAAATGGACAAATCCCTGCTCCAAAGAATGTGCAGTCTAAAATGTAATGTGCAGGAAGTAGAGAGAGAGAGGGGATAAGAAGTTGAAGAGGAGAATAACTGGGCAAGAATAATTATTCAATTCCATTTGTTTCCTTAGTGGAGGAGCCCTGGCTCAGCAGCTGATCAGGTGTTTTGCATGCACAAGGTCCCAAGTTCAGTCCCCGCCATCTCCAGTTTTTTTTTTAAAGACTAGGTAGTCATTGAGGTGAAAAACCTCTTCCTAAGACTCTGGAGAGCCACTGCCAATCAGAGTAGATGATACCAACTGTAATAGGATATAGGGGGCAAACAGCAATTTCACAAGGTCATTTTGGACTGAGCTAATGATGTGGGAGGAGGGGGGTTAAAAATCCTCCCTCTCCTCACACAACACGGTCTTGAGCTCAGGTTACCAGCCTCCAGATAGGTCATCTTGTAAAAAAAAAGGGAGGGGATGGATACACCAGAGATATGTCAACAATATAAATCTGTATCCAATGGCTTAAACCACAAAAAAGTGGGTAATTTTATTCACCTATTCAGGACAGATTTCATGTAAAATAGTAAGTAAGGTATTTATGAGAGTTTGGCTAGTATATGATCATACATAAATTTGTGTTAACAATCACCGTACATGTTTGATGTATTTTTGTTTATTTTAGGAGGGGCCTCAGAAGGCATTACGAGGTTAACTAATACTGGAGGTTAACTAGCCCTACCTTCCGTGTTCATTCTGAAGCAAACTCAGATATGAAATATTACTTTGTCCATAATTGTACTCACTTAAATATAAACTGTAAATGTATATAACTGTACTCATTTCAATACAAGTTGGAAATTTATCAAGTTGTGAAAATTATATTGCATAAACCATTGCTTATGAAATTGTGTATCGTACATTGTAGATAAAATTACCCACATTTTGCGTGGTTTAAGCCATCGGATACAGATTTATGTTGTTGCCGAGCCTCCAGATGTGGTCTGGAGCTCACCCAGATTTACAATGGATCTCCAGACTATAGAGATCTGTTTCCCTGGAGAAAAAAATGTTCCCTGGAGAAAATGGCAGCTTCGGAGGGGAGAGCCTATGCCCGTGGTGGCGAACCTTTGGCACTCCAGATGTCATGGACTACAATTCCCATCAGCCCCTGCCAGCATGGCCAATTGGCCATGCTGGCAGGGGCTGATGGGAATTGTAGTCCATAACATCTGGAGTACCAAAGGTTCGCCACCACTGGCCTATGCCATCACACCCCTGCGGAGGTTCCTCCTGCCTCTAAACTTTCCCCTCTCAATGTTCTGTCTCCAAATCTTCAAGAATTTTCCAATCTGGAATTTACAATATTAACTTAAGCGGCATCGAGCCCTGTGTAGGTGCCAGTCCAAGTGAGCTGAAAGTTCTACGTGCCTAAAGAAAAACTGTCTGAAGAATCACCATCCATAGGACTGGATCTAACAACCCCCAATGTGAAATATCTGCTCTTTTTGGGTAATTGTAATTCTGTCTAGAACAGACTGACTCCTTAGCCCCTGGTTGGCTGCATCGTCACCAAAGTCACCTTGTTCTTGTCTGAATATTTTGTCTTACATTACATGTCCTTAGTCTTTATTTCAGGTAGGGAAAGGTGAAGTCAGGGGGGCTAAACTAAAGGCTTGAGGAGGGCTTGAAAGAAGAGAGAGAGAAAGCGAATGCTCCGTGTAGGTGTTCTAAGAAGGAAATGTGAGCAGTGAGGGAGAGTGGGCGGACTTGCTTGTGTGGCGGAGGATGGGAGAGCTGGAAAAATGAAGATCACAGGCAGAAACGGGATCGAAAATAAGGGCAGGAAAATGCCAGCCATAGAGAAAGAAAGAAAAAATGAGGTTTCTGACTGGTATGGAAGTGGGTGGGAAGCCCTGGGTCACATGGTCTGGATCAGGAGTCTGCAACCTGCGGCTCTCCAGATGTTCATGGACTACAATTCCCATCAGCCCCAGCCAGCATGGCCAATTGCCCAATCGCTTGCATTGTAGGTACTGTTGCACTGGCCCAGCCTGTCCAGATGTTTCATTCCTTCTTTTATTGCTGTGCCAGATTTTTGGGGAGATTTGTTTGTTTTTGCTGCAGAAGTTGCTATTTGCAACTCTTTCCCTCCCTGCATCTTTTTAAAATGGCTATTTTTTCTTGGTGAACTGATCTCTGACACTGGAGATCAGTTGTAATAGCAGGAGATCTTTAGTGCCACTTGCAGATTGGCAATCCTAACTTTGTTGCACAATTTGATGTTGCCTGAGCAATGGGAAAGCCAGCCCTCTCCTCTCCTGTTTGCAAGAATTTGCCACAGACCATCATAATTGACTAAAGGTGAAGGCTTGTTCTGAATGTTCATGAAATGGATTCCTGTTTCAGCTAAATATCAGCCCCCCCCCCCTTATGGCCTTTCCACCCATCTGGATCTCCCACCAAACATGCATCACACAACATGGAAATGTAGCCAGACCTGGCTCTCTGATGACTCCATGACATGGAAGTTCAAGCCAGGACAGTTTCTGCTAGAAAAATGTCAAAGGTGGGGCCCCAGAACCACTGCCTGTGATGGGTGGGGTGGCTTCAGGATTGCAGCTGACAATCAGCCAGGGAGAGTGTGTCCCCTCTCCCACATTTTAGCCCCCCTCACCTTTCAGCCACTGTCAGGGTGACACCTCTTGCTGTCTGTAGCCAGGAACAGCAGCCAGGAACCCAGGCAGCTCAGTATTCAGGTGCTTCCCATGAAGGGCCTCCCAGTGCACGGTGTAGGGCTGGTGCCCTACCTGCCCCGTAGTTAATGCAAGTGTGCAACCTGTGAGTTCCAATCTTTTTCTTGTTCACAATCTGCATGTTTTAGGTGCCCACTGGCTCTGTTTCAACCTTTGCAAGTTGGAACAGACACCAGTACTTTAAAAGTCAGAAGAGATCCCTTTCGGCACGACTGCCTCTTTCTCTTCCAGGGCTGGGGATGCGCGATCAATTCCAATCTCCGGGTCGTTTCAGCAGCCTATTTCCTGGCTGGGTTTGTTCATTCTGGAGTAAGCACCAGCCACCCAAGAAGCAAAGCTTGTCAGAAATGCGCTAGTCACCTCAGTTTATCAGCACATAGCCCTTGATCTGTCTCGGCTGTCCCTGGGCTTGCTGAATGATTGCGCCACAAAATGATTTGTGCTGAGAGTTACAGGACAGCATCAGGGGCTGCCTTTTGCCTTCTGCAGATTGCTTAAAGGATTGCTGAATAGTAAACTCCAGCAGTCCCAAACATACCTTGTCATTTGCAAAAAGGGAAGTTTAAATAGTGCTGTGGCAGAAGGGAGAGGGAGGGCTTGAGAGAAGCAGACGTGGATTTGGAGCCACATTCCAAAATGTTTGAAAATGGTTACACTGGATTGGATGACTGTCCAGCATGGCCGGAGCCTAGGGGAAACTGCACCTGAGGCGAGCATGTGCCTTGTGCTCCTACCATGCCTACGCCCCCGGCCGCCCCCACCCTGGAATGCCCCAGGAACACCCCTGCCATGTCCCTGCACTGGTGCATACCTTGTGCATCGTGCACCCCCTATCCCCTTGGCGCTACACCACTGCAGTCCACCAGTATATGTCCAGCAAAAGCCAGCCTGATGCCTCCAGAAAGCACACCAGCAGAGCTGGTAGATGATGTCCAACTATTTGCTTATCCTAACCCACTGATAGCTAGAGGTATGCTGCCTTTGACCACTGAAGACATTTATGGGCAATTAATAGCCAGCCACTGATTGGCCCATTCACAAATGTACCAAATTCTCAGCACATATTTACAATTATCCACTTCTCCTTCAAGGCCTCCCATGTGCAAATCCTGCATCACCAAGTCCCACAGTTTAACTATGTGCTCTGTGAAGAACGTAAATGGGATCTTGAAAAGAAAAGTTACAGCCCTACAGGCCCTGATTCAGACTGGGGCTGTGTGGGGAAGGGAAAAGGGGTTCAACCTTTCCACCCCTGCACCATTGGGCTAATTAACTACCCCTCACACCTGCACTGACATTAGCCTTTTGAATTAAAGGTCTTGAGGGCAAGACTCTCCCCATTGAACTACCCAGGACCCACCATCCTGAAACACGTTGCTGATCTTATTCAAACTCTTTCCCCCACCTTCCTGCGGAATTCTGCTCAAGGAGGAACCATGTACATTGTTTTTAGACGGGGAAAATGCGCACAGCAGTTCTGACAATCCTGTTTGAGCCTTGGCTAGTGAAAGGAGAGAAGCAGACTCCACATAGCCTTGACGGAGGCATCCCAATCATTGAACTCGTAACGACATTGCCAAGAGCCAAGGGGAAGTCAGAGCTGCTTCTCTGATACCAGCAGCAAGGCTGCATTGGGCTGCTGCAGCTCAAAGTCATGGCATCCATCATCTCCTTGGGAGCCTGGCGCTGGTGGCGGGCGGAAAGAGCCATTTTGCTGGCAGATTTAAGGCCTTGCCCTGCTGCGGGCATGGCATTTGGAAAGTTCAAGGCGGAGGATTTAAAGACAGGCCAGGCCCAGAGAGCTGCATTAGCATTCAGTGTGTGAATAAGGCACATAAACTGTAGCACACCATCCTGGCACTCTGGGGAAGCTGCTAAAACACTGTCAGATTAACCAGCCTTGTCCGGTGCTTTTTAATTCTCCTGCCTGGTCTGGAGGCCGGGGATCTCCCCCCCCCCCAGTTCACAACACTTCTTAGACCTGTTTTTTGCTTCTTTTAAAATTCCTTGGATGTTCCTTCTGACCAAGAGGTCCAAATTCCTTGGGTGTAACTTGGTCACTCCCTCTGGCCTAGGATTGTCAATGTAGCTTTGGGAAGCCCCTGGAAATCCGAGGGTGGAATACAGCAGAAGAGGGCCATCATAATGACTACAAAAGAACGACAACAAAAGAATGGTGCAGTGGGGACAAGAATAATTTTGTTCCAATAGACCTCCCCATAACAGAAGAAAATTATTCGTTTCTCTGCTTCACCATTTTTTTCCACTTTTGGTTTGAGGATGGGACCTGGGGAGGGGGCTCAATGGGTTATACTGCCTTAGAATCCAGCCTCCGAAGCATCCATTTTCTCCAGGAAAACTGCTCTCTATAGGCTAGAGATCATTTCTCCACCTGGGAAATCTCCAGGCATTCCTGGAAATTGGCAATCTTGCCCAAGATGATCAGACATTGCCAACAAACCATTCAGTGATGCTGGGAGCCAGAGAGCAGGATTCAGAACGCAGCCTCACTCTCAGCCTTGTTCCACGTTGCCTTGAATCCTGGGATGGGTGATGCAAAATATACCCTTTAACACCAAACACCCTTTAATTCTTAAGAGACTGGTGAGATGAGACCGCAGGAGGCAGGGACGTAGGTATAGAATTTTAATGGGGTGGGTTTGGGGGTGGGGCTAAGGGAGTGGGGCCCCGCCCCCACCCACCCCTGGGGGCATGGCCCCGCCTCCCCAATCCCCACCTCCAGCCTGCAAGCCAGCCAGAGCCCAGGAAAGAAAGTCTCGCCTCTCGCAAGACTGCTTCAGGAGATGTGAGACTTTCTTTCCCGGGCTCCGGCTGGCCTGCAGCTTGCAAACATGCGATGCGGGCTATGCCTGTGTTGGTGCACAGGAGCGCCCACCCCCACTGGACATGGAATGGGGGGGGATTTAAACTTGAGAAACCCCCCCCTTACCTACGTCCCTGGCAGGCGGTGTTTGGACACAAAAGGGTGGTGCCGTCTGGAATTTTAATGTTAAAATATCTAACCTATATGATAGTAATGTATTAATTTTAATTGTATACTACTTTATTGGTTGTTAGCTAGCTTGATCCTGGTTTTAGTTGTGAAAGGGCAGATCTTGTGAAAAGTCAAGACATCTTCCCTGTCCAGAATGAATAGCATATTTCCAGAAGTTCTGAATAGGGCTGCCATCCTCCAGGTGAGGTATGGCGATCTCCTGCTTTTGCGACTGATCCAGGTAGGGTTGGGAAATACCTGGAGATTTGGGGGCTGGAACCTGGGGAAGGAGGGGTTTGGGAAGGAGAGGGCATAATGCCTCCAAAGAAGCCACTTTCTCCTGGGGAATTGATCTTGGGCCCATAGATGCAAACTGAGTCAAAGATGCAATTTCTACGTGTGTGTGGTTATACCGCTCCGTGGAGTGTGGCTCCACTTGGTACTCCAAAGACAGTACATGTCTGTGTTCCGTCTTTGAAGACTGTGATTGTGTGTTTTTAAAAATCTTCTGTGCCCATCATGAAAGAGGCCCATCTGGTTCCACAAAGCATTCCTGGATGAAGGTGGCTTTATAACTGAGTAGCGGCAGCTCCCTATCCTCCACCCCTCCTCTCCCTGCTCCGGGGAGATGAGCACAAAAGGACTGGAGAATATTAATAACAATGCAAAGGTTGGAAACATTGTTTACCCTGCTTTGGTTAATAAATTTGTTTCCATCCCCGCTCGCAAACCAAAATTAAAAAGGCTGTGTTTACACTGAAGAAATACACGACGTCGCTGCAGGTAAAGCATGCCGGACAGAGAATGAATAGACTCTGCCAGGGAGAAGGGAAGCAGATTTGTATAAAAAGAAAACTGGGTGTATTTTTCATGTGAAATGTGCTGGAATCTCGGGCCTTTCTGTTTAAATAAAACATCACCCCTCCGAAGTTTAAAGCCGACGCCCACACACTGCTGGAACATTGGGTCTCACAAGCCCTCTGCATCTCTCGTAGGTAAGTTCCACTACCAGCAGCTTATGACAAAGCGGAGGGAGAGATGCTACCCCTGTGAATATACAGGGTCTAAGCTAGGCAGGTTTGAACTTCATCCAGTGGTTTAAAACTCTTTATTAAAAAGAGATTCCCATTTGATGTTTTCATGAGGAATGCAGGAATAGCTGTACATCTCTGTTCCAAAATAGGCTGTGCAGATAGTTATTGTTATATGTGTGTATGGCAGGGAGGGAGGGAACAGTTATTTGATGTGCAAGATAAGCATCACTTAAGCAACAATGCCCAGGCAGGGCTTTGTGTAGAGAACAATAACAGTCTGGGCTTTGGATAGGGGAGTGGTGGGCTATCTCTCTTGCAGGCGTTACAATAAATCTCAAGAGCCATTGGGGAACAGTGGAAATCCAATCAGTGCAAAACCCACCCACCTAGGGCTGCATTTCAGCCAGATGTTGTGGGGCTGGAATGTTCCTTGAAACCTGCCTCCCACAGGTTGCTTGCAGCATGTCGGTTGCCTGATTGGCAGCTGCTCAGGTGCCTTTTCTTTTTAAAAAGGCATTTGCTTTGGGAACAGGGATCTCAGACACTCAGGGATCAAATAGTTTGTCGCGAATCAGCTTTGGCTGAATGACATAATTAACCCAATTCAGAATGAGGAAAATGCGGCGTGCCCTTGCTGTTTCTCGGGATGCCACAGATTTTACAGCAGACATGTTTGATAGGCGAACAAACCATGTTCAGCAGCCGTGATCACTTGTTAGCAGAACCTCTGATCTGTTTACCTGTCTGCCATCTGCCTTGAATAGCTTTGCAGCTGCGCAGTAGCTAGGGCGGTATTTTGTTCCCTTGCGCTGGTAGAGTTTCATTTACTGGCTTTGCGGAGGATTTTGCTGCTATGCAGCAGGTGAAATCATTCTGCTCAGGATTGGCTTGCCAATCTCCAGGTGAGGCCTGGAGTTCTTCCAGAATTATAGTTGATCTCCAGACGACAAGGGCCAGTTCTCTCCTTTGGAGAAAATGGTCGCTTTGTGCCAAAAGACGGACTTCATGGCATCACATCCCTGCTGAGCCCCACCCACTCCCCAATCTCTGTCCCTCTTCTTCAGACTCTGCCCTCACATGTCCAGGAATTTTCCAACCCAGAGTTAGTGTAACCTCAGCTTGTGGGTTCTGTGGGGCAGAACTTGGAATGAGTTTGCAACAACAAATTTAAAAAACAAAATGGTTTACTTTCTTAGCACATAACATATAACATCAACATTTAACATCACACTTCAAGGTCCTGTTCAGGTTTTATTTTCAAGTCCTTATATTTACAGTCTACTGATACTGCCAAGTCCAATTCTTCTTTGCCAGTGGGTTGGCTCCTGAAGATTCCAAGGGCTTGATGAACAGGATTCAACATGATGAAGGTTTCCAGGAGAACTCTCACCCATTACAACCATAAAAAGAAACCCTTAACAAGGTGTTAAGGGCTTATACAAATCAAGGTCCAAGTCTGGTAACCTTGTCTCCTCCAAACTACATGAGGTCTGCAGCCTCTTGCTGCTTTGAGTCTCCACCCCTTACTGGGTCAACCCATTCTGAGCATGGGGGTTACATTAGCACTGCAACTCTAATCCAGGGTTATGGATGGTCAGACTAGGTTATTAAATGATGAGATGAGGGAAGGATGCTTTGGGGGCACTGGTGGACACTCCATTTCTATCTTGACAAGGGCTGTTCAGTATTGCTGATCCTTTTGGATCTGCCAGCTGTTTTCATCACAGTTGACCATTTGGCCCTGATCAACTGCCTTGCTTCCGTGGGTAAGGGGCAGTTTCTTGTGGTGGTTCTCCTCTTTCATTCAGGGACTCTCACAGAAGGTGGCCATTGGGAGAATTAGGTAAACACAGCAGCCCCTGAACTGTAAAGTTCTGCGAGAGTCTGTCCTCTCCCAGCGCTGTTTAATAGTTGGTTGTGCCCTCTCACAGAGGTCCTCTTGCTTGAGAAGGAAGGAACCAGTGGCTGCGATCTCGGCCTTAACCTCCTGCCCTGTGGCCATGGTGGTAGGGTTGCCAACTCCAGGCTGAGGAAGTCCTGGAGTTTTGGGGGAGGAGATGGGGGAGGGGGAGTATCTGGAAGGAGAGGGACCTTGGCAGGGTATAATGCCATACAGTCCACCCTCCAATGCATCCATTGTATCCAATAGAACTGATCTCTGTTGTCCGGAGGTCAGTTGTAATTCTGGGAAATTTCCAGGCCCTGCTTGGAGCTTGGCAACTCTGTGTGGTGGAGTGGTTGGGGAAGAGTTAAATCCATCAAAAGAAGAGGTTGTGTGACTGTGAAAGATTGGGGCATAGAGGCGGCCTTTACTAACAATGTTGGATGGGATCCAACTGACTCCAGTGTGTGCTGTAAAGAGCTCCGGGGAGAGGCTCTTCCCTTGAAATGGACAAGCATGTGTCCATGGTGGAGAAGTCCATCTGTGCCAAGCCCTGTTTGCCCCAGTTGGACCTTGACTCAGGAATCCATTGGAGAGACACCTCCAGATTGGACTTCTGTAATACTCTCTATGAAGGCCTATCCATGAAGGCACTTTGCAAATTGTGGGTAGTCCAGAAAGCAGCTGCCAGGCTTTCGACTGGGTTTTCATGGTCATTCATATTACCCCTATCTTGTAGAAGCTGCACTGGCTCCCCATTAGTTTCTGATGCCAATTCAAGGTGTTGGTTTTAAATAATAATGCCCTGCATGGTCTGGGACCTTTGTACCTTTGTGACCACTTCATCCAGTTTAAACCCGCATGCCCCCTTCAGTCAGTCTTGGGGCTTCTTGAACATCCTGGTCTCCGAAGTGAACATTTATCTTCCCCCAGTGCCAGGGCCTTCTTGGTTGTTGCTCCTGCCCAGCTCCCTTATGAGGCCCACACTCTGCAGGATCTTCCTCCATTCTGCAGAGTGTGTAAGGCCACTATATTCCATCAGACTTTTGGTTAAATTTGGTGGACTGCTTCCACTACCTGTATCTGGAAATTGCTGACTGGCTTATTCTTTAGCCATTTGTTTATATTTATTCATGTTTGTGAATCTTTTATGGTTATTGTATTTGATTAGTTAGTGCTATTTTAATGTTTACACATGTTTTATTAAATGCTTATTGTGGAATGTTTTGTTGTAAACTGCTCTGAGACTGTATGGAAGAGGATGCCATATAAAAATCTAATAAACAAAAAAAACTATGGAGGAGTAAGCATGAGCGAAACAACGTTGATGTATGTAGACTTAAAACCCAAATAATAAGATTAAATATCCACACACACAGTAGGGTCATTTCTGCACGGCAGAATTATACCTGTATACTACTGGTACCTTACAATCCTGGTCTGTTTTATCCTGGTTTTTCTGTTTGCATGGCTTCCTGTTTTGGGAAGGAATCCAGTGAAGACTGGGAGGAAATACTCCAGTTTCTTTCACATGAGCCTGGGACTTCTGTATTTACATTGCAAGCATATCTGAGCATGTCCGGTGTCCTGCATTCTGAGCGGCTGTTGTTTTTGAATGGCACTTGCAAGTGGCAGGCATATCTGAGAATTCCCGGTGTCCCGCGTTTTGATTGGCTGTTGTTTTTGAGTGGCAGCTTGAATGAACATCAGGCGGGGAGATCAGGTGGCTGGGCAGGAAAAATAAACTGGTTCTGCTTTCAATTGGTGTTTGCACGGTAGCATGCTCTAGCAGGCTCACCCCAGGATTCTTGAAAAGGATCACCAATTTGGCCAATTGGCCATGCTGTCAGGGGTTGATGGGAATTGTAGTCCATGAACATCTGGAGAGCCACAGGTTGCAGACCCCTGCCCTACTGGAATCTAAATTGTACTCAGTTGCATGATACACAAACTCCCATCAGGCTGTGTGGGAACCTGTGTGTGTGAAACACTGCTATATTGTTTCAATACAATACAATATAGCATTGTGCTATATTGTTTCAATACATGAAAATCATGTTGTGGGTTTTCTAGAAAAACGTTAATCAGAACATAATCCGATTTGGCACATTTATTTTGACTTATATTTAATAAGTAACAATTTTAAAGTTCTTCATGTTCATTATATGGCCCAATAACAACAATGCTTGAACTGAAATATTTGATTACCAAAACATACTCACTCACAACATACAGATGCGTGGTCTAAAGGTTATATTTTTTAACAAAATTCAGAGTTTTATGTGAAAATTGCTTTTATTGGCACAATAACTAAAATTTAAAGCCAGCCTAGACTGTTATATTGCATAAATTTACGAAAAGAAACCCAAAGGTACTGAAAATTGTTGATGCTGTAATTTTAGCAAAACCAAAGAACTGTGCGCGATACCCTGTGGACATAGTTGTCCACTCGTCTATTTCAACAGAACTTAACTCTTTGCCACGGAGGTCAGGGGGGCATGTCAGTTTCACGTTCTGTGGCATCACTTGCATGACTTGTTTATTCCTTTTTTTTTGCTGTCAAGTCACAGCTGACTTATGGTGATCATGTGGAGTTTTGAAGGCAACAAACACTCTAAGATGGGTTGGCACTGCCTGCCCATCTCAGAACTCTGTTATTCCTTGGAGGTCTCCCATCCAAATACTAGCCGGGGTCAGGGCTGAGGGTATTTGACTGGCCTGCAATCTTCCCAGGCATGAGTGGGGATTTGAATCTGAGTATCCCAGGTCTTAGTCTGACTCCTTCACCACTACACCGTACTGGCTCTCTGCTTGTTCCACAGCAGATGGGCAATTACCATATCCCTTCCACCATGTGAGAAGAAACATAAATAAGAATTTTTGGTTTTGTATTGATTTGTTCTGTACATCCTATGAGTTGAGTTCATAACTTGTTTTTAAATTTTATTTGTTACATGTACTTGCGGTTTTTCCCTGCCCCTAATCTTTACCTATATAATTCACTGATACGCAGAGTGTCACAATAACAAACACTCAACCACTGGGTATGCAGGACTGTCCTGCATGCCTATTGATTGGGAGTTTGCCGTCATGTTCAAAAACCATAGCAGGGAAGTGGCATCTTGTGGTCTGCTGCCACTGCCTCCCTATTGCCCTTCCCACCCCCAAACACCCCCAAAACAGACCACTGTGGTGGCGGGAAGTGGTGCCTTGGAGCTGCTACCCTGTTGCCTTCCAACAGACTCCCTAATGCCCTGCCTGCCCTCCAACCCCCCCAACCACGTTGAAAAAAAAGATAAGAGTTTGGATTTATACCCCCCTTTCTCTCCTGTAAGGAGACTCAAAGTGGCTTACAGTCTGCTTTTCTCCCCCTCCCCCATAACAAACACCCTGTGAGGTGGGTGGGGCTGAGAGAGCTCCGAAGAATTATGCCTCACCCAAGGTCACCCAGCTGGCGAGTGTTAGAGTGCACAGGCTAATCTAGTTCCTCAGATAAGCCTCCACAGCCCAAGTGGCAGAGCAGGGAATCAAACCTGGTTCTCCAGATTAGAATGCACCTGCTCTTAACCATGACAGTTGATGCAGTGGGGAAGAAGCCCCTTATGACCTGCTGCCCCGCCACCCAGTAACACCCTCCCTTTTGTCCTGTCCACCCTCCAAACACCCTCCCCCCACCAACCAGGCCACTGTGGCAGGAAAGCAGTGCACAGGATTGGCCCCACAGGCAGCTTCCCACCCTCCAGGTAAAGCCTGGAAATCTGAATTTACAACTGATCTCTATACCACTGAACCCACTTCCCCTGGAGAAGATGGTTGCTTTGGAGCCTGGAGAGCTGAACTTGCAACTGATCGCCAGACCAGTGATTCCACTGTCTAGAGCCATGATAGAGAACCTATGGCACTCCAGATGTTCATGGACTACAATTCCCATCAGCCCCTGCCAACATGGCCAATTGGCTGATGGGAATTGTAGTTCATGAATATCTGGAGTGCCATAGGTTCACCACCACTGGTCTAGAGCCTGTTGCGTTGTTCAGCACAATGGGCTTTACTGCTAGTTGTTTATAAATCAGTGAAGCATATTTGAACACTCTGACACAGTTCCTAGGAATAATTCTGTGAAAAACATTAATTACGATTTTGAAACTGCCAAGCTCGCTATATTGGTAATTATGTGCATTCTTTGTTATAACTTTTATAAAACAATAAAAGTTCCAAAAATTAGAAAATGTTCTGCTGAAAAACAGCACTGGAGTATTTTCTGCCCTGTATCTCTTGTGGAAAATATTCTGACAAAACAGACTGGAAGTGTTTGCAAACAGTAGAGCAATGGGACAGGAATCAGCTTGGAATGAGAGCTGAGCTGGTGGGTATTTTGCTCCATTTCGCACTCTGAAGATCTCCCAAAAATACTTTGGCTTCTTTGGATGAAAAATGCCCATCCCCTGTTTGTCTCCCTCCAATGCACACCTGTTTTTGTGGGGTGAATATGTAATCCATTATGGAGACACTCTGCACTGTTTATACCACTGAGTTCATGTGGCTTCTAAATAAAGCCTCAGAGTTAGACCAGGGATATCGTTTTTTAAATTTCTACTTACTGCGAAATCTCCAGATAAAATGCTGGGCATCGCTCACTCTTTTGAAGTCTTCGCTTCCCATTTCTAAAATAGGATTCATAACCTAGGGCTATTTGTGGGGAACGAAAATAGTTGTAAAGTATTTTGTGCATTTTATAAGGTTGGAACATTTCTCGTGGATGTTTAAAATAGAATGCACACATGCAGACATACATGCCTTCTGCCAAAATTTGCAGAAACTGCAAAAATGATACTGAGATCAATGGGCATTTAAATAAATAACCCAGCATATAGTTCTGAGGATCAGGCTATGGGTTATACTTGCTATGTGAAAAACATCCTAGTCAGAACTTTGAAGACTTCCATTTTATAGGCAAACATAGCTGCCGACACTTGGTCTGAGTCAGTGGAAATGAATCTGCCTTTCGTTAAACATGGTTTTCCCTGGCAGTTTGGAGATGGAAGACCAGGAAAAAAAACCCAGCCAGCATTTCCTCGTATCATGAGCAAAGGACTGCAAGCTGAAGGTCATCAAAGTCAGTGTTAAGTGTTCATATGCTGTCTTGTCAACTTTACTCACTCTGAATTACTGCGCTGGAGAGCCTCTGGTGAGAGGCGTAGCTACAAGGGGACCAGGGGTGCACGTTGCACCGGGTGCGCACCAGGGGGGGGGGGGGGGGCAAAATTTTCAGGGTTGTTTTTGTATTTTTTTTAGTTTTTTTGGTTTTTGGCCTGCAGGGAGTGCAGTTTTTAGGCTAGCAGCACCAAAATTTCATGGAGTTTTTGGGGGACTCTCCTGATGGTACCCAAGTTAGGAAAGTTTTGGGGGGACTCTCCTGATGGTACCCAAGTTAGGTGAGGTTTGGTTCAGGGTATACAAAGTTACGGACTCCCAAAGGGGGTGCCCCCATCCCCCATTGTTTCCAATGGGAGCTAATAGGAGATGGGGGCTACACCTTTGAGAGTCTATAACTTTGGACACCCTGAACCAAACTATACCAAACCTGGCTGGTATCATCAGGATAGTCTCCTAAAGATACCCTAAAAATTTGATGCTGCTAGCCTAAAAACTCCCCCCCCCTGCAGGCCAAAAACTGAAAAACACTAAAAAATACAAAAAAATTCAGATTTTGCACAGGCTCCATTTTTCCTAGCTATGCCTCTGCCTCTGGTTTTGATTATATGGGCAAATTAGCTATTGGGGGAGATACGGAGTACCAATTTTCCTAGAAAAATGCCTAGATGTGCTAAACATCTTGGTTGTTCCAGGCCATTGTTTTCCCCTTACTGCTTCAATTCATGAGTGTTTTGACTCTAGTTGGAGCTTCTTTTGCTTTTGTCAATTAGCCACATGAGTAAGGCAAAGCCACTGCTGGGAATGGGCTGATGTTATGACCCTTCCTAGCCAGTGGGCACAGCTTTTGTCAAACAGCACCCAGGGCTAGACCTGAGCCCCGTTCCCCACCCCCAAACTCCACATGGAGATTGGGAGCAGGCTCACCTAGCCCCGATCTCCATGGAGATCAGATGTGGGACCACCTGGCAAATCAGTGGCAAATGTGCCAGGTTGTATATTCCTATGGTTGTCAGCTCTCGGTTTGGAAATACCTGGAGATTTTAGGGGTGCAGCCTGGGGAGCGAGAGTTTGGGGGAGACCAGGGACCTCCAACCTCTCCAACCTGGAGAGCAGCCATTTTCTCCAGGGGAACTGACCTTAATTGCCTGGAGGTCAGTTGCAATAGCAGGTGTTCTCCAGGTGCCACCTGGAAGTTATTCTGTAGACCCATGAGTGGTATGTAGAACTGCTTTTGTTATATCACATCGGTAATTCCAACCTATCAGAGATGTAGTGCCGTCACTACACTAGATGTCCAGCTTTGTTGGGTTATTTTAATTTTTTTTAATGTCTTCCTTTAAAAAACCAGCAAAAAAAGAGATCAGACTTTAAAATATCAGCAGGGCCAATAAAGCTGATTGGAAAAGAGCAGCAGGTGTGAACATTGTGAATTAATAGATGAACAGTTTCAAGAAGAGTACCAAAGAAAGGAGGGGGTTGTTTTTTTGTGTGAAAATATGTACAAAATGGAAAGTAATTTCAGCTGCGTTTTATTATCTTTGTTCTATCAACGCTAAAATTTTATAACTCACCCCAAGGAAGAAAAGCTTTAAAGTTAATTTAGGCAAAAAAAAGCACCCTTAAAATGAATGGCTTGCGTATTAGCTCTAATGATGCTCAGAACTGCCCGTCCTTTTGTTTTCTGTGTTCTTATTTGCTAGCAGGTCCAATGCAGTGAAATGGAAGCAGGGCTGAGGCTCTAAGTGGGGCTGCTGAAACCTAATCAATGATTGATGAGGGATTTCTTATTTTTAAAGGTGCATGCTAATGTCTGTCTCCAACAATGAGACAGAGAATAATGGGGCCTCCCTTAACCCTGCCACTCATAATCCGGAATGTGCATTTCCTTCTTGGAGCTTCCTGAAGGTCATTCTGGGTAAATGCATATCAATGAGGACACAGACAAATGAGCAAAACTAATTATAATGCACTTACCCAGAATGCACCGAGCAATGGTCTCGGGATGCCAGCCTACTAATCTTGTATTAGCATCTTCTGCCAAACAATAGGAACACAGAGCAACACATCAAACACCCTCAACAGTGTTCGCATGATCCTCTCACTTAATACGGAAGTCTTTGCTTTCGCTAAGCAATGTTTGGAAGCCAAAAAGACTTCATCAGTGTACGTGGGAGATTTTCCAAAGGATGATGGAAGAAGAAGGATGCAAGGAAACTGGAGTGAAGTCACTTGTGAGCGTGGGAGAGTGCGTCTCAAGTTTTCAGGCAGCAGATCAATGGCCAACGATGCCTGATATGACTCTGTCTGAGAGGAGATTTAAAGAAGGTTTCCAGAATGTGAAGTAATTAAGATTTGAGGTATTGTCGAAGGCTTTCACAGCCGGATTCAACTGGTTGTGGTGGGTTTTCCAGGCTGCATGGCCGTGGTCTGGAAGATCTTGTTCCTAACATTTTGCCTGCATCTGTGTCTGGCATCTCCAGAGGTGTATCACAAAGAAAAGTCTGCTTCACCAGGCGAAATGTTAGAAACAAGATCTACCAGACCATGGCTACATAGCCCGGAAAACACACCACAACCAGTAAGATTTAAGGCTTTATCCAAAGGAAGTGAGGAATGTTAGGAGGGCCAACTGTTTTGGACAAGCTCTGGTTGAAGAGTCATAACCTTGATGAACCTAGAGATCTCCTGCTATTACAGTTGATTTCCAGGTGACCAAGATCAGTTCCCTCAGAGAAAGGCTGCTTTGGGAGGTGCCCTCTAGGGAATTATACCCTGCTGAGCACTAGGACTTTGGGTGTGGGGAGCAGGGAAGTAACTTTACTTATGGTTTGTACCCAGAAGTGATGTTGAAACACTCTTGGAATTCATCCATCTCTATGGGTTTTTTCCTGGTCCCACAGGAGCGAAGAGATCTCAGGGGAATGAGCTTGCCTCCCCTCCCCCACCTTGGGAAAATGGCCTACTTTGGGAGGGTTTTCCTAGTTCTCTGAAAGCAACATTCTTGCTGACTTACTTCTGTTCTCCTTGACTGAGGAGTATTTTCCACGTTCTTTTTGGTGCTTTGCAGATTGCATGGCTGTGGTGTGACTGACCTGTGTGAGTGATTCCTTGGCTATCCTTGCTAGTGGGTGAAAGGGCTGCTATAGTTAGGACAGTAGTGGCAAACCTATGGCACTCCAGATGTTCATGGACTACAACTCCCATCAGCCCCTGCCAGCATGGCCAATTGGCCATGCTGGCAGAGGCTGATAGGAATTGTAGTCCATGAACATCTGGAGTGCCATAGGTTCGCCACCACTGAATTAGGATGTCTGTGGGGGTTTTCCATATTGCCCTACCCCTTTACAGTTAACTGACTATTAATTCCACATTATCATTTGTGCTGTGTTTCACTGATTTGCAGTGCACGCCGTCTGTTCTTGTGTTCTGGTGGCTTGGCTCAGATGTCATGCAAAACCACTAAATTAATTATGGTTAGTTTGGTTACCTGGAGATAAGCCACTCTGAAAGCTTTACTTAGGTGTGGTGTATCAAGCTAAGATTCTAAAATGGATGCTTTGGAGAGTGGACTGTATGGGATTTCCCCCCACTGAAATCTGTGTCCTCCCCAGGCTCCACTCCAGGAGTTTCCCACCAGGTTTTGGCCATCCTGCCCCCACCACTTACCAGGGACCTGCCAACCTTAGCTGACCAGGATTTCAGGAAGTACATTGTGGCGGGGAGGGAAGCTGGGAAAATTGCACTGTTTAGGTCAGGGTCAGTTGGTGATGCCATTCTGTTAGGGTTCTGTGTGGTTTCCGGGCTGTATGGCCGTGTTCTAGCAGCATTCTCTCCTGATGTTTCGCCTGCATCTGTGGCTGGCATCTTCAGAGGATCTGAAGATGGATCCTTCAGATCCTCTGAAGATGCCAGCCACAGATGCAGGCAAAACGTCAGGAGAGAATGCTGCTAGAACTTCGACAATACATTCTGTTAGGGTTTCCTATATGTTAGGAAATTTCTGGAAATGGGAGGGGGGTGAAGCCCATGGTTAGGAGGCGAGGGAGGGACCTCAGTGGAGTAAAATGCTACAAGACTGACCCTCCAAAGAAGCCATTTTTTCCCAGGGGATCAGTTTGATCTCCTGTTGTAACTCTGGCAGATGTCTAGACACCACCTGGAGACTAGCAACCCTGCATCCTGTAGGCAAGGAAAAAACTGTAGCTCGTTCAAGCCCTCTCAATGGTCATCCTTGTGTTACAGAATCACTTTCCGGAATGTGTCAGAAAACCACCTCTCTGCTAAGATTCGGTAAGATTCATAAGGCCAAGCTCTTTAGAGGGACCTTTCCAGTTGACGGCTGAAGCGGATGATGAATATATTATAAGATACATTATTTTAGTTATTGTTGATGAATGGCAGTATTGTATGAAATTTAGGGATATATCTTAACCTGTCATGGTAATCTACCTGAAAGCCTCTGGGAGAGAAATGTGGACTGTGCATGCTCTAAAATAAATTAGAAGAGCACAGCTTCTAAGAGGGGCAGTACATGAGAACTCGGGGAAAAATTAATATGGATTTTTAGTCTGTTTTGAGAACCTCACCTGCCTCTCATCTGCATGGAATGTTCATCTGAAAATATCTACCTGTGTGGGAACCTCTCTACACAGTGAGCACGTTGGATAAAATAACCTGCTATCAAATTGCTGTTAAAGTTTTATTTACAGAAAAAAAATGGGATTGAATGTGGAGGTTCCAAACATGTGAACATTTTTGAGGAAACTTTTAATTAGACAGGGTAATCTTTCTGAAGAAGAGGGTCCTATGACACAATGCCCTGATTTCAGAGCATTGAACTTTTTATCCAAGCAGCCTGCTTTCCAACAGTCATTTGTATGTTTAAAAATTGTGTTTTTGGAGGAAAAATCTGGCATTTACTCCCTGGGCTGCTTGCTCTCTCATAACCACAGTGCTCATCAAAAGGTGTGATCTCACCTATCGAGGCAAAGCCTTCCTCTCCAATTTCCATCCCTCTAACATGCCGAGTTAATCAGATGACGTGAGAAATGGTTTGGTGCTGTTGGGGGGATATTGGAGGAAAAAACTCTGTGAGGGCTCTTCACAATGTGACGGCAATCTGGAATATTCATCTGCTTTGAAGAGCTGGCTACTGCTGCTGCTGATGTATTATTTATAGGGCAGGAAATTAGACTCGGAGGAGTTGAGAACTCTTCAAATAAACTTGCTAATTCTGCCAATTAAGAATGTACTGGCTGTTGGGGAGGGGGAGGGAAGTCAAGGTGAAGCATTGGGTTCCCCCAGCAAATGTCACCCTCCCTAGGCGTGTTACTGTAAGCTCACTCAGGGCTGGGATAGCCAATTGGTGATCCCAGTCACCAGTTGGCTATCTCAGCTCCAAGTGAACTTTACAGTGACATGTCTAGGGTGACATCCTGCCAGTAAAGCAGTTTTGCCAGACTCTTACAGAGCCCCTTACATTTTGATTCAAATAGGGAAGAAAGTTCATCCTCAGTTTCCACTGAATTAGAAAGAAGGGCGGGGGACCAGTTTTCCAAATGTAGGGGAAAGTTCTTCTGTGCCTTTTTAGTAATTTTAGTAAATCTCTGTTTTGGATTTTGGATGTATGTAGCATGTATGCAATCTGATGATTATGTGAACAAGTGTTTCATTCCTGTGAAGCTGTTACTGCCAGATGGTGGCAACATTATTACTGAGCAGGGGTCCGCAATGTTTCTGAGCCTGTGACCACCTTTGGAATTCTGACACAGTGTGGTGGGCACCACCACAAAATGGCTGCCTCAGAATGGCTGCTCCAGGAGGTGGAGCCAGCCACAAAATGGCTGCCTCAGGCCGTTTCCGCACGGCCATGATTGGGGTTGGGTCGGCGTATACGACGCCGACCCAACCCCCCTGGGACCGTTTGCACGAACGGTCCCAGAAACAGCCGGGAAGACGGCGCCGCGGAGCGTCGTCGCCCGGTCGACCTGCCGTTTCTGTGGCCATCCGGCACGTCGCCGAGGCCTGGGGACACCCCCCCCCCTGCCCTGCGCGACTGCTCCGATGTTGCAGGGCAGGGAATGTGTCCCCAGGCCTCAGCGACGCACTGGACGGCCACAGAAACAGTAGGTGGATGGTGCAAAGGGGGGAGGGAGGGCACCTTCGAGCTGCTGCCGTTTGCACGGCAGCGGCTCGAAGCCGCCTTTTTCCATAAACCTCGCTCGGGAAGCGAGGTAGGAAAATGGCGGCTTCGCGCCGCTCGGGTGGCGCGACTGCAAAGCAGCTGCGCCCCCTGTGCGAATGGCTCCCTGGGGATGGCATTTTTGCCGTCCCCAGGGCGCCGTATTTGGCCCATGTGGAAAGGGCCTCAGAATGGCTGCTTCAGGAGGCGGAGCCAGCCACAAAATGGCTGCCTCAGAATGGCTGCTTCAGGAGGCGGAGCCAAATGCTTCAGGAGGCGGAGCCAAAATGGTTGCCTCAGAATGGCTGCTTCAGGAGGCGGAGCCAGCCACAAAATAGTTGTGACCAGTTACCTTCAGTAACACAAGGAAGATCCTTATTCTTTGCTGGCAGCTGCTGCCAAAGCAACATTTTTTAAAAATCTGCATCTGCAATTAAATCTCCAATGGTCAATCCAAAGCCTTGCACGGGTAAAATTCCTACCTGGCTGTGTCCATTTTCTAAAAACACTTAGTGAACACCAGGTGTATGTGGGTGCTGTGCTAGGGACCCCATTGCATGGGGGAGGAACCCAGAGCAGGTGTTGTCCCCGGGCACCATTTCCCCCTGATACACCTCTCCTGGCCATCCCTGATTTAGAGGGTAAATAGATTTCATTATAGGATTGGCAGATCCCCCTGCCCACTAGCACACTAGTGGGGGCGGGAGGCATGGTGGCCAGATCCAGGTTGAAAACCTCCTGAAGATTTGGGGGTGGAGCCTGGGGAGGACGGGAAGCTCAGTGGGATGTAATGCCACAGATTCCAAGCAGCCATTTTCTGCAGGGAAACCAATCTCTGTAGTCTGAAGATGAGCTGTAATTCCAGGGCAGGGGTACGGAACCTGCGGCTCTCCAGATGTTCAGGAACTACAATTCCCATCAGCCCCTACCAGCATGGCCAATTGGCCATGCTGGTAGGGGCTGATGGGAATTGTAGTTCCTGAACATCTGGAGAGCCGCAGGTTCCCTACCCCTGTTCCAGGGGATTCCCAGTTCCCATTTGGAGGCTGTCTCCCCCACCTCATCAGGAAACAGCTGAGGTAACTTTGAAACTGGACGGGTCAAATTGGTATATTGGCAGGTCACAAGTTTTACAGATGCCACTGGAGATTTTAGTGTGCACAGGTTTTTTTATGGTTCTTAACTCAATCACTGTTTCTCTCACAGCAACTTCATGGGCATGAGAAGACTGAAAATGTGTGTTTTGCTCCAGGCCACTTAGGTGAGTTTCACAGCTAAGAACAGACTTCACTGTGGCTCTCCCATGTCCAAAGGCAACTAGTGTTCCACTGTCCAACCACCAGGCCCTATTAATGCATCCAGTTTTTCAACTGTGAATGCAGGAGGAATCTGCCTGTTGTGTTTTTTAATGCCACCCTTCTTTCAAAGAATTCATGGTGGCTTGCAGGGCTCCCTTGTTGATCTCTGTGAGCTGGGTCAAGCGGAGAGGAACTGTGACTGGTCTGTGGCTTCCCGGCTTCCCAATTCTGTCTGCCTTCCCTTTTCTGACACTGTGTGAGATCCAGCTGTGAAGTCATCTGCCTTTGGAGCACTGGTACAGGAATAGCTAGTTTAGAATGAGCCCCAGTGCAGAAAATCAGCACAATCTCTACATGGCAAAGAGCAATGCGGTTGGAGAATCAATAACTGCGATTCAAGCACAGTTGCTTCTCCCAGTCGGCTAGGGCTGCAATCCTGTGCATATTTACCTGGAGGCAAGGCCCACTGGACATGGTAGAATTTACTTCTGAATAGGCATGGCTTTTGCCTCACCTTCCCTTCAGTTCCCAATGCCAAGGAAAGGGATTGCTCCTTGGAAACTTTTGGGGATAATCCTTCTTCCTTGCCCTGATTTCTCCTGAGGTTGATTCCAGTGGGAATCCCCCAGAACCAATGCCAAACCAGCAAGGAGACAAGAACCTTTCCTCCCTCCCCACAGTCACCAATTTCAGGCCGGTGTGTGCCTTTGTCTTCCATAGTTAGGTTTTGCAATAAAGCTGGATGCATTTCATTATTGTTAGCAAATGGCTCCCCAAGCCAGGAGACCATTGTTATGAGTTAGGGGTCGTTTACTCCCTAATTAAGGCTGTAATTCTTCATGTGTTCCCAGTGTAGCTCTTGAACAAATGAGTTGGAAAGTAATTAATTTCAGAAGAACCCTCCCCTGCTTTTTTTGCACTGCTCAAATAACTGTTACGTGTACACAAGCAGAAAAGGAAAGCTGTATTAATGGGCCACAAAATCGGACGTCTTCCCATGCCAGAAAGTGGGGTGCTCTGTTGGCATACAGAATTGCTTTCCATTGCTGGAAGAAAGCATCGTTGCTGTACCACAAGCCACGATTTCCCTTCTGGGCACAACGAAAGGAATGTTAGAAGAAAACCCCCTCTCACTGGCACGGGCAGCTCATCTTATATTCAGATTTCCTGTCCTACTTGTTATTGCAAAGTCCACTCCACAAATCCCACAGTGTTCTTATATAGAGAGGTGGGGATAATGCGTGAGCAGGATTTTCTCAAGAAGAAGAAAAGGACTTTGGATTTATACCCTTCTTTTCTCTACCTTTAATAAGACTCAAAGAGGGTTACAAAACTCCTTCCCTTCCTCTCCCCACAGCAGACTCCTTGGGAGATAGAGAGTACAGAGGGAACTGTGACGAGCCCAAGATCACCCAGCAGGCTTCATGTGTAGGAGCAGGGAGATAAACCTGGTTCACCAGATTAGAATCCTCCACTCAAGCCTGAATTTCATCAAAATATGATGAGGCTTGAGCTACATACATTTTAAACCAGTGTTTTGACCATTGACCAATGTTAGATTTTGTCTCATCAGCTTGACAGCTTGGGCTGCATGTTTTCCAAATGTCAGCTTTTCATCTCTTTTGGAAGTTTTCTAATTAGTAACTCTCCCATGTAGCAGCAAGCACATTTGGAGGAAGCTTGGGGAAAGGGTATCTTCTTCTTGAGATCTCTACATGGCCATCACTGCCCTTCCTTGACCAGCCTCTCAAACTCTTCTGTGAACCCTTGAGCCGCCGAACCTTTTACCCCTGAACTGCCATCCCTGTACCTACTATCAGCATAGGAGGAATTCCTTCTTCTATCCTCCTTCCAAGTTCTTGGCATCTGGAGTTATATTGCTATGGCAACCCGGGAAATATGAGGCATTCTGGGAAATGCAGTTTCTTTTAGGCAGCTGATGTTCTCGGAAAGGCTATCAACACCATGGGGAAATGACAGGTGCATCAGTGCCCACAGCATAGTCTTTATAATGCTCTTTTCATATTAAAGGTGAGCATTACAAGCCATTGAGGTTCATACTCTGAAGTGGGGAGTTATAAACCTTGGCAACACCATGATTGCTGGCAACATAGTAACCCCATGAATGAATCAGTGAAGGCTGATGCAAGAATTCACACAAGCCTTGCCTGTAGTATCACACCAGTGGAGGAGCAGGTGCTGAGCCTTAAAAAAATTAAATGGTGGACATTCTGGCCAATGTCGATTCACATGTCAAAGTGATTCATGTTTAGTCTTATGTGAGGCTCCCAACCTCATGTGCAGAAGTGCCCTAATTCTACTCAAAGCTGTATGTGCATAATCAGAATTCCTCCCTTGGGTTTGTAAGTGACAGATAACATAAACGGCTTGTACAGAGAAGTCGAAGCCGCTCCCCTGTTCTTCTCTGTGCTTCCTTCTTTCATATTCTTCCATCCTTCTCTCCCTCCTCCCCTCTCTCTCTTTCACAGCCAATCCCAAGTGAAGCATGTAGGAACACATATCCAGATCTTTCTGGGAATGGCATAAAGTTATGTAATCAAATTCAAGCAGCAGACATCAGAGGCAATCAAAATGCTTCTTGTCCATTTCCTGAGAGCAGGCGAGTTGATGCTCCTGCTAAAAGTACAAGGCAAGTCCCAGGCAGAGGGCTTGAAAAAGGAAGCCCCGTCCTGGGGCGGTGGCAGAGGCAAACTGAATGAACTCTTCTTGGAGTTCCCTTTAATGTTGGCCTCTTCTGCATCCCCAAATTTCCCCCATCCTTTAGGTATTGCTGTTCCAAATTTTGTCTGCTTGCCTCCCTTCCAAATATTGTTTTTGCTCAGTTTAGTCAGTTTCATCTTGTCCACATGGGAGGCATTTCATGTTGTTGTTTTTTGGGGAGGGGCACAGGCATACTAGTGATGATGCAACTTATTGCATTATCACTGATATGTCCATGTGACCTACTCAGTCTACCCTGATTGGTCTCTGCAACCTTGGATCTCTTTTTGAAAAAACTGTCCCATTCTTCCACATGATACTCTGATATGCCCTTCTAGCAAGAACAATTTTTACTGCAAGTTGGAGAATTTCTGAGCTGTGAGTATGTCCAGTGAGTATGTCCCTTCTGAATTTGGAAAAGTTTGCACACAAAATGTTGCTGTCTACCATTTGGCAGCACAAACTGAGACATGACCTACTATTGCACATATCTGAAGGCCCCTCCCAAACCCAGAGACCCAGTCCTTGAGAAAAGAAATGAGCAGGATAAGAGAAATGTATGAAAGACTTCATGCTCCTAGCCTTTTACTTCAGCAATGTTAACTTAGCATTCACATGTCCATTTGTACCAGCACTCCATCAATAGGCTCACTTTGAAATTGTTTTTAAAAATATGAGGGAGGAAATAGAGTGGGGGGGGGGGAAATGGATTGACCAAAGAAAAGAGAAAATGGCTGAAAGGAAGGATTGGCTGCTGTGAGGAGAAGGAAATGTTCTATATGAAATTGACAAAGCTAGTCCGATCCATGCAACCTCTTTGTATATTTGCCTGAATATTAGCTTCAGGAGCTCTATGTGAAATCAGCAAAGCTGGTCCAATCCACCCAGCCTCATTTTTCAGAACTTCAGAGTTCTCTGTGAAGTTGATAGTTTGAGCCACCCTGAAAATGGAGGAGGAGGAAGGGGAGAAAATGGCTGGGCAGCAACACAGGGGTGTGGATAAGGGCCAGGGGTTTGGCAGGGCAGAGAAATAAATAACAAACCATCATGATTGCACACTTGAGGGAAACTAGCTGGGAAACAGATCAGGCAAAACATTGTGGTAGAAGTGTTTGTGAAAACAATGGAGAAAAAGTTCACTGGAAATGTTTCTGAAATCAAATGAGGGAAAAACATGCTGAAGTCCACAGAAAAAAAGCAGCATTTGCCAGCGCATGTAGTAAACTGCTTGCCTGGAAAAGCTCATATTTCGATTTCCCATGTTCCTTAGATAGTCTCTGAGAGCTAGAATATTTGCTGAACATCCATCAGACATTGGATATTTGGCACTGTGTATATTTAGTTTCAGTCTTTGACTTGTTTTGGTTTTGACATATCCTAGTGTTCAGTATTTGACAATATTAGATGGCTGATACAAAACTGCATTTGGGATCTGGCAGCTGATGAGATTTTTGATTTGATGCCTGTCAAAACCGTCAGGAGATGCAAACGGGTCTAAAACATTAGAATGTGGAGGTATTCAAAATGCAAAGTAGAATTCTGAATTCAAAGTTTATGCATTAAAATCTGAGCAGCAAACTTTGAATACTTCTGAAAAGTCACTTTGACTTTAAAACCTGGTACTTAACAATACTTATAGTGAAACAGTGACTTTGTGGCACATCCCAGAGGAGTGCTGGATATTCAGAGTGGGTGTATGCTAAGAAGAAACCATGGCTCCTGGTTTTGAGTCCAGCCCAAGGTCTCAGGTTCAATTATAGTCATGTCTAGTTAGTTAGCAGGGCATCTGCCTAATGCCTGGAAGGGCCACTCCCAGTTGGAGGGACCAGTAACTCAGTAAGAAGGAAATAAGGCACATAGAAGGGATGCCACAAACTTCACAGTGGACAGTTCCAACTGGGAAGAACAGCAAAGTATCAATAAATGCAAATATGTATAAACACAAGTTCAACAGGCAAGCACACCGAGCTTCACTGCCACGCCTCTTCCTGGGTCAAGTTTTCTACCTTGTCACAGTTGACCTCAAGCAACTGCTGAGCAGGTGAGCTGCAGTGGCAGCGCATGGGGGAAGCAGGGAGACACCTGCTGAGCAGTGGGAGAAGACTACTGAGGGGGCTGGCCTTCTTCTCTTTGATGGAGCCTGGCACAGTATAGGGCTGGGCCCCTTGCAAGCAGCCACATGGCCCATTGAGAGGTTAGCTCCCTCTTTATAGGTGTTTGAGTGTCCGTTTGTGAGGCTGAAAGGCAAGCGGAATAAAATTAATCATGGAGGTGGTAGAGGAGAGCCCGGATGCAGCCATGCTTAGGAATGTTTGGTTTAGATTAGCCATGAAGCTCTCACGGGGAGGGGGAGGCGGGAGGCTTTCCGCTTCAAGCCCTTTCATGCAGGGCATGGACAAAGCACTTTCTTATGCAGGCATCTGCTGTCTCATTAAAAACACTGTTTTCCCATTAGCCACCCGTTCTTTTGCATGCACCACTGGCATGCCAGCATATCCTCCCCCTGGGCAGTAAATCACAAGTCTGCCAATGGAGCATGCAGAGAGATTGGCACATGGGTAAAATGAAATGCCAAGCTGCATAGAACCCTTGCCTGGGGACAGTACTTGGCTCATACCCAACACCTCTTATAAATTGACACTGGACTGGTTGACACAGAGAGATGGCAAAGAAACCCTTTTGGGAGGGGGAACGCACGTGCCTCTCCCCTCCCCCTCCCCCTGTACACTCTTTTCCCCATCAAAGGGGGCTCCTTTCCTGTGCAGGAAGAATGATTTCAGTTGGCAAAGAGGTGCAAACATTGTTCCTTAGATATGTGTGGATGTATGCAACCATCCCATGGGATGGAGGAAATTGCCTTAGAATGCATCATCCAGTGGTTTCTGCAGCTAAGAATCCTCTCCACCCCTGTTTTACTCCATCCTTTTGATGGTGCTATGTAATTAATGATTTTATTAGCATAGAGAAAGGCAGGTTTGCTTTTGACGGCCTCTGTGACGAGCAGCCCCTGATTAGAGCTACCCTCATTAAAAACCGATCCTCACAGCAGCGGGAGAGTGGCTGGCAGGGGCAGCGCCGGGAAGTGGTGCGTCTTGATCCTCCCAGTTTTTGTCTGTGTTCGGAATCACAAGTTTGGTAATTAGTTCCTTGGTGCAGCAAATGGGGGAACAGAGCGGCTGTTGGGGGGAAGGGGTTTACACTGAAGGGGAGGAAACAAAAGCGTCATCTGGAAGACTCCTCAGAAGGGCAGCCCTGGGCCTGCCCTGGAAACAGCCGCTCAATTCGCAAAGCTGTTGGTAGCAGATTGCATATGCTTCATGCGCTCCGCTCATGAGGAGCATTGGCCATGCTGCTTTGTTACTAGGTGCCTTACAAGCAGCTTGCTCCTGAAACTTTGGACCAAGCGAGATGTAAGGTAGATAGTGACACTTGTTTTCAGTGAGTTGGATCCAGCCAGCTTTTTAAATTCTCTGAATTCTCTTCCTTGCTAAAGCCCAGCCCCCCGTAGTCTTTGTTCATCCCAGTCCTGTGATCCCCAGCATAATCTTTTACGTCCCTCTACCTATTTCCACAACATATTGGTGAAACACAACCCAAAGTACCTGCCCTGTTCATGGGTAAATAAGCCTAATTTTAACCTCAGGTGTCCGGGGCTTGCTGCTCAGTATTAAAAGAATCGGGGACCTGGAAAGGTTACATACTGCTGAGGTCATACCTGAACTCCTTGGAAGAAGGATGGAATGCAATCCACTACACAGACAGATGCAAAGGGATCATGAATACAGGGGCTGTGAACTTTATGGTGAGAGTGTTTGGATGGTGAGCATGAGGTTTTGAACTGCCATGATCACTTGTGAGCTGAGTCTTGACTCCTCATGCCTCTCCACCACTCGGCTTGAGCAGCTATTGAGCAATGTTGTAGCTGTGCAGCAACTGAAGAGGTGGCCTTTCATTACCTTCTGCCTTGCAGGCTGCTTTTACATCTACTTAGTTGACGAATTTGATACCCCCCTCTGGATCATAGAAGAGTGGCTCAGGTAATTAAATGATACAAGGGGTGTGCATAATAAATTTGTTGGGGAGGGGGCATGGTGTCATGGGACGGTGTGTGGACCCCTCATCAGGTGAAGAGTACGATGACTCAGAGGAGGAGACAGCTGGGGAACTAACAGCAACACACAAGGAAGCAGTTGAGATACTTCCAGAAGCCTCCTTCGATGTGCAGGAGGAGCCTCAAGACTCTGAATCAGCTGGGATACAGCTTTGGACACTGGGATACATCTGTGACTTCTCATGGACTGTGCCCTTTGCTTCAGAGCCTTCCACTGAACCAGAGCTCGCTCATCCACCAAACTCCCAGGCCTCGCAAAGCCCTGAACCACCTCAATTATTTTGTAGTGCTCACTTCAGTAACGAGGCACAGAACCTTTAACTAATGAAAGCCTGCTTCTGTTTATCAGCACTTCCATACATTGGAGCACCCATTTCATCTTCAGCCTTTGCTGGAACAACCCTCTCCTACACTGCTGGCTCCAGTTTCAGTGGGCCTCAGCCTTGAGCAGGACACATGGAGGGATGGCGCCTCCTTCTCTTCCTCATGGCTGCTGCAACTTGCTAACCTTCCCTTTCTGGCAATGATTAAGGCACATCCACTGCCAGGCAGTTGCTTGCCTTCCCCAGCCCCCTCCCAGCACAGGAAAGGAGAAAGCAGTAGGAGTGCTACCACCACTGCAGCCTCCCCCTCCCTCCTTCTGATTCTTCATAGAGGTGGGGCTGAGCAGCAGTTGCTGGGGAAGGGAGAATGATACAGCTGTGTTGCTGTGGAGCATCTTGCTGCCCGCCAAGCTCCTTCTGTGGTTGGCAGCAGCTTCCATGTTCCTCTCTAGCCAGTCAATAGGTCATTCTTGCCGGTCACCTGATCTCCTTGTCTGCCATCACAATGTTAGCCAAGAATCAGTTTGTTTTTACATTGTGCTGCTGACAACATGTCTCATTTTGGAGGGGTTTTTTTTGTAACACCCCCCCCCTACCTTTTAATGTCTGAGATTTTCCTGCAACACTGGGTGCCCCGCAAGTTTGCAGAAATGCCTCTCATCTTTGTACATAGCCACATTCTGTGAATTTATCGACCTGCATTTAGGGCCATGTTCAGAATCAGATATATACTATGGCATGAGTCCCAGCGAGAAAGGCAGACTATAAATAAAGCAAAAGTAAATTAAATATAATGATATTATGTGGGGACAACATCTCCCATTGTGCTGCACAAAAACTCACATGCATGAAATAACATCAGTAAGACCAGATGTTAAAGCTTCTTAAAAACACATTATTTATAAATGACTAATTGATTTGTTCAGTACTGAAAGAAATTAGTTGTGTGTAGAGAAGACAGATCTGTAGAGGGGGAAAATAAGATCTGTCATTGGGCTGTGTGAGAAACACATTCATAAAATGCAGCTGATTGCACTGTACTGCTCTGTTTCAATATGTAGAAAGTAACTCGCTGAACAGGCTTAAAGTGCTCACGAGCAGCCAAATTGCCTGATGAAAAATTGGCTCCATGTTCGTGACTGATGAACAAAGCTGACAGATGCTTAACCATCACTAATGATGGACTGTGGGGAAGGGAGGGCCTGAGTAGTGCCCAACTAGACTGGATGGAAATGGGTCCCTTTAGCCGAGAATTCTGTTCTCAGCCTTTGAGAAGTTCACAAGCAAGGCATGAAGGCAGAGTTTTTGCTTCAATGTCTTCAATTGCATCTTTCACTGTGGGCAGCTGATAAGACCCTGATGACCAGGGCAATGGGGCTTTGCAAGAAACCTATGCTGTTGTTCATGATGGAACGGAAAGACTTGAAAAGGCTGTAGCCCTCTCTCAGCCTGTTGAGGACACAGCCAATGTGGCTTTTAGATCACAGTTATTTTCCAAATATGGCCCTAGCTAACAGTGAATTCCCAAACTGGGAATTAAAGCCAACCAACTGTACACAGTCTACCCTCTGAGCCCTGCCCCACTTCCCCCAGGAATCTGCATTGGGGTACCAGCTCATTCCCATCCCTAACCACCCTCATTAGTAATTCGGCATCTCTAATTGTAAATGACATAATTTATCTAAATCAAATTTAGCAAAATCAGATTTCATGCAAATGCACAAATTTGATTAAGTTGATCTCAGAGGTTCATTACTGCAAAAGGGATCTTTGCATCTGCATCATTAGCCCTCCACAGTGCAATTCTCTTCTTGCCTGAAGTGATACAAAAAAATTGGCCAACAAAGGCCCAGCCAGAACTGACAATTAATGCTGGTCAAATCTCCAGGCACCCAGGAGTCCCTGGCCTCCAATCCTTCATGCTCACCTGCATTTACTGCATCTACAAAACGGTTGTTGCAGCACTTTTTCATTGTAGTTTTTAACAACTAGAAAAGTTTAACCTAGATACTTTCCAATGGTTCAGCTGTTTTACTAACCAAGTGTTGGAAGACAATGAATCTGACTGCTTGATGAAGCCCTTAATCCCCTTTGGGTTGTTTGTTAAGGAATTAAACAACCAAACTAAGTAAAGGTATTCTTCAGCCTCATTAAAACAGTAATCCAGTCAGGTTATTTTCTGCTGTGCCAGAACTCTACCTACCCGGTTGGAACTGATTCATGGGGTCTCGCACAATAACTTGCTGAAATAAAGTCTGCAGGATTTTTGTGTGTAGCTGTTTCTAAATTGTATAGTTTCTCAATGCCATTTACTTCCAAACAGCATTATAGGAGCAGATCCACCACACTGAAGAAGAAGAGTATGGATTCATACCCCATTTTCTCAGGAGTAAAAAGTCTCAAAACAGCTTTCGAACTCCTTCCCTTCTTCTCCCCACAACAGACACCTTGTGAGGATGGTGGGGCTGAAAGAGTTTTGGGAGAACTGTTAGAACATAAGAACATAAGAACAAGCCAGCTGGATCAGACCAAAGTCCATCTAGTCCAGCTCCCTGCTACTCGCAGTGGCCCACCAGGTGCCATTGGGAGCTCACATGCAGGATGTGAAAGCAAGGGCCTTCTGCGGCTGTTGCTCCTGAGCACCTGGACTGTTAAGGCATTTGCAATCTCAGATCAAAGAGGATCAAGATTGGTAGCCATAAATCGACTTCTCCTCCATAAATCTGTCCAAGCCCCTTTTAAAGCTATCCAGGTTAGTGGCCATCACCACCTCCTGTGGCAGCATATTCCAAACACCAATCACACGTTGCGTGAAGAAGTGTTTCCTTTTATTAGTCCTAATTCTTTCCCCCAGCATTTTCAATGTATGCCCCCTGGTTCTAGTATTGTGAGAAAGAGAGAAAAATTGTTACTAGCCCAAGGTCACCCAGCAAGCTTCATATGTAGCAGAGGGGGGACAAATCTAATTCACGAGATTAGAGTCCACCTGCTCTTAACCACTACACCATGCTTGCCCTTTTTCTCTCACGTTTCTATGGGGATCTCACAAGCAGGGCACACTGAGAAGCTTTCATTGTTGCCTGTCTGTGGTATCTAATATTCAGAGCTATACAGCCCTGTTCAATTTCACCATCATGACTACCAAATTTTTCCGGCTAAATTTCCCTGTGAATTAGTAGAACTCCTTGTCAAACTGTCTAACATCGTGACCATCACCAGATGATGCATCAGTGAATTCCATAAGTGCAGTTTACATCATGTGACATAGTACAGTCAACTTTGCAGGATGGTCCTGGGTTCTATCATATATATATATATATATGGGCCTGTGAGGAATCACTTGTGGGTAAATGATGGGGAAATCCCTCCTAGTGTATAATGCTTAGTCCATGGCAGCAGCAGTCATTGCTGACCCCTCCAATGCAGAACTTAAAGAGGGGCATGTGAACTACCTCCCCATATTATCTGGGACAGGCCCAGTGCCAGTACTCCACCTCCCCCTTTATGTACCCAGAGCCCCTTGCAACAGCCTTCAGGATCACCATCAACAAGTCCCACTGCCTGGAGAAGCAAGAAGACCTGCCAGGAAGTTGTTGAGCACTAAAGAAATGCCAGATTCCAAATGTAAGTGCAGGCCCTTAAAGAAGAGCCACTTGCCCTAAGAAGACAGGGCCTGAATGTGCTCCAGTTGACCTTAGTTTGGTTCTAGCAGCCATTGGAACAAGTTGTCTTAATGAGGCTGGCCTCTAGCTCCGCCTGACCACTCTTGCTAATATTGACACACCCCTTAGATGGTGGATGATGAAAAGGAGCATTTGTGTGTAGAGCAGGTGGAAGGGTGGGATAACAAAGGCAGTGTGGTTCAGTGGTTAGTGTGTTGGACTAGGAGCTGAGAGATCTGGTTTGTAATATTCAGACATGAACGCTCACTTGGGCTACTCAATAGTTCTCTTCCTAACCTGCCATATAGGGTTTTTCTGAGGACAACAGTGGAATGAAATCGTGTTCTTACCTTGAGCTCCTTGAATGAAAGGCAGAGTAAAAACATATAGATAGATAACAGTGTTTCTCAAGGCAGTTTTCTAGGTCTGGAAGCCACTCACTTGTCACTTTCTCAGTCTCCATCCTCAAGCCCACATCCACCTTGTCCTTGAAGCACTTGTCCTAAAAATGTCATCCTCCTTTCTCCAGCAAAAGGAAGGCTCTGCCTGTGTACCTGCACTTGCTCATCCATGGCTCTTCCTCTCTCTTCCCTCCTCTCCCTTTGTTTCCCCTTCCAATTTAGACTGGAAGCTCTTCAAAGAAGGGACCCATATTTTATGTCAGCATGTGCAGTGACATGTTTATGGATGGAGCTATGGTTACCATAAATTATTACCACAAGTGAGGACCAAAATTGGGTTTGGGGTGCAGAATCAGCTATTCTGTTGAGCACACATAATGCTCCCCTGCATATTTCCACTCGGGCAGAGGCCTGACCCCCTCTCTTTTCCAAGAACACCGACCAAGATTCTCCATTTCATGCCAGAGAGTTGATTTCCTCCCCCTCTGCATGCAAAGCAATGGCCTTTCCTACATTCTGTCCATGAGCAAGTTCTGCTTCTTTCATTTCTCTGTCTTCCCTCCCCCACCACATTTAATGTTATTCTCTTAGCCCGACAAGTTGCTGGCAGCTTCAGTATGCAAAAGAGTAATTAACCTAATCTTTCTTTCTCCTCCTTCTCATTAATGAAGATGTCCAATAAGTCTGGTTTAGCTTGGCTTCCCTGATGCCCTGCTTGGGTTTCTATACCGCAGTCTAGCCAGCTGCTTTATTTTGAGAGGTGTGGGCATGTTTTTAATATCTACAGCTGCTGTTCCAGGCAACCTGCTGCAGTGGCAATCTCCACTGCGCCCTGAATTGAAATGCTTTAAAAAGTCCACATTATTAAGCCACCATACAACTACAATTATTACTGTTGATCATTTCAGTGCTATGTTTAGGAGAATTATCATATGCCACTGTTCATCTCCAGGGCACTTTAAGCCTAGCAAGAAATATGAGTGTCCCTCTGTCCACGCTGTGTCTCAGCAGTGATCTCTATAATGGGAGGACTCAAGTTTTATACTGTAGGGTCAAATAGACTGTCTTCCTGCAAGCCAAGGTCAGGCAGAGCTGTGGTAAAAATGCTCATAGTAAAAATGGTTAAAAACAGATATATGCACCAGCAAGTAGAAAGCAGGGCTATGCAAACAATTCAAGTTGCAAGAATATGGCGTGACAGGCAAGGTTTCAGGACCATGGACAGAGAACACATGGACACATGGGCAGAGAACACAAGCACAAGCAGAGATCACCCCTCCTCCTCCTCCTCCTCCTCCTCCTCCTCCTCCTCCTCCTCCTCCTCCTCCTCCTCCTCCTCCTCCTCCTCCTCCTCCTCTTCCTCTTCCTCCTCTCCTTCTCCTCCTTCTTCTTCTTCTTCTTCTTCTTCTTCTTCTTCTTCTTCTTCTTCTTCTTCTTCTTCTTCTTCTTCTTCTTCTTCTTCTTCTTCTTCTTCTTCTTCTTCTTCTTCTTCTTCTTCTTCTTCTGTGTATTTTAGGAATGTCTTTATTTTGTTTTTTATTCTTTATATTGGTTTCAATCGGAATCATGTTTCTGACTCTCTCTTTTTGTTTGTTTTTCAACTCTCTAGAATGGGATCCTTGGGAATTATTTCCCTTATTGAAAGATCTTTCCTTCCAAATTTTAGACAGGTGGGAGGAAGAGGTTCCAATTTTATGGGGAAATGATATTATCACTAGTAGAGTGGACTGAGCAGATATTTAACCTCAAAGCAAGTGAGTTGAGGGCAGATATTTAACCTCAAAGCAAGTGAGTTGAGGGCTCTGTTCCTGTAGTAGAAGAGCATTTTAGAAGAAGAAAAAAGAGTAGTAGTAGTAGTAGTAGTAGTAGTAGTAGTAGTAGTAGTAGTAGTAGTAGTAGTAGTAGTAGTAGTAGTAGTAGTAGTAGTAGTAGTAGTAGTAGTAGTTTGGATTTCTCTCCCAAGGTGGCTTACAAGCTCCCTTTCCTTTCTCTCCCTACAATAGAAGTCTTGTGAGGCAGGTGGGGTTGAGAGAATTCTGAAGAACTGTGACTAGCCCAAGGTCACCTAGCAGGAATTTAGGAGTGTGGAAACACATCTGGCTCACCAGATAAGCCTCTGCTACTTAGATGGAGGAGTGGGGAATTAAACTCCATACTCCAGATTAGAATCCATCTGCTCTTAACCACTACATTACACCACATTATGAACCCACCTAAGTGTATCCAAAGCAAGGGATGGATCGGCGTGTTATCAAAAATAGAGTGCTGAGATGAACCCTGCCCCCTCTCATTACACTTACATGACTGAAATGTTTTTCCCCTATGAGTCTGACACTTGAAGTGAGCCAAACTGGGTGAAAAATGCTTTCAGAATCAAGGCAGAGAGAGGTGAGAAATGGGAGGGGATTGCAGTAATTGCCCACTACTGGCACATTCTGTCATTGTGTTGAAAAATAAGCCTTGACCCTCCACATTTACTTAAAATGTGAATGGGAGGTAATGCTCACAACACACACAAAAACACACACTCTCAAGAGCATCCAGTAAATATTAAATGCTAAATGGGTCATCAGTTTAAAACATACTTAAGTATTTTTAAAAGGTTATTCACACCAAGAGACATCACTCAGTAATCTAAACATATTTCATCTTTAGAACATATTCCAGCAGATGCCAGGAATTGTGTTAACAGCCTGGGCCTTTTGTAAAGCAACACTTTTAAGGAATACATACAGTTCCCTAGCCTTCACGGACCATTCACTTGTGTGCTGCAGTGTTTCTGTTAAGAATTATTACCTGGTGCCACCTTAGGAGCTTGGCAGTAGAGGTTAGGAGGGGAAAAAAAATCAGGAGACCATGGTACAGATATGCTACAGTAAAGCTACTAAGAAGTCTCTAAGCTATTATTCTGCAGTGTTGTGGACCGCTGGAACATGCATCACCTATATAAACAATACATGAATGGATCCTTGCTCATCTTTTTTTACCTAGCAGGCTTGATAGCAGTAATAGTGGTGAGATTTTTCCTATGGAAATAACACCATACTTTAAAATGAAATTGCAGTTGTCAAGAGATCACAGATCCACCCTCATCACTGATCTGTCGCAACTCATCCGATCTCTCTCTTTCTACCCGTATGTGGCTACTGTGTTATAATAATAAATGTACTACATATGTATTCAGAGAGGACAGCAGACATGGCATATATGCCAGCATGTACAAACCTCCTAAGCCCAGCTCCAGATTCGTCAGCATTGCAAGTCAACAGGAACCACTGCTTATGTATTACCAAATGAAAACCCTACCTGAGCCATCGAGCCAGCAATCTGATTGGTGCTAACAACCCTTTAAAAAGGATGGCCTATCTGTGCACTCTTTTGAGTAGCAGGATCTGTGTGTGGCTCTGCTGATTGGCAGGCATTGCTGTCCTTACCTATCTGTTGAATTGGGAGCCTTCAGTATGTCACAGCCTCTTCCTCCAACCAATAGAAATATTTTCTAATGTTGTCATTCATTTTTCAAATTGGTTTTGTTATAATAGCTATATTAAAAAGTGTCTATACACTAATAGCCAAATTGGCCAAATCTAAGAATACTTACATCGTGTGACTGGAGCTGCGAATAGCCAAGAGGGATTTTTCTACAAACCTGATCTATGCCCCAGGTTTGCATAAAAACCAGAAGTACAGTTAAGATTGCACCTCAATACCCCCATTCTGTTGGAACCCTGCAAGAGTATTGTGTTTTCAGAGTTGCCGTGGTTTAATCCCCATCTGTCAGCTGCAGCGTAAGCTCTGTTTGGAAATCTCGCTGTCCATATAATGCAAGGAAAGCAGTAAAACATGGGGCTTTCCTTTTTCAAAGGGCATAGAATGGCATAAGGTTCCTTAAGTTTTCAAAGCAAACTTTAACCCCTTTCTTGATGTCCTAGTAGACCTTGGCAGATCACTGCTATACTGAATTTTCACATATGGCTCAAGCCATCCTGGGAAAGGCCAGCTCTGTATAAGTGGCACTAATGACCCAATCCAGTTGGTGGGGAGGAATTGTTCCATGGAGGCAGTGCAGATGCATCGGTGGATTTGCTGTCCTGGGGCAATTGCCCTGACAGAGAGGAAAACATGCCAGTGGGCAGCTACCATGCCTGGGGGTGGAGATGATGTTAGTCGGCTTCCACCCCATGCTTGTGGGGAAGTGCATGGCGACCCAGACCTTGGACTTAAAAGGGTGGCATAAGTCCATTGAGCCCTCTAGAGAGTTTTCTGGCAGCAGGGTGGTTTTTGGGGTTTTTCTTCTTCCCTGTGCTACTGGAAAGCCCTCTGGAGGTGGCAGCAAGGTAGCGCTGCAGTGGTATCATCCCCAGCCACTTGGAGATCTGGACTGGGCTGGCTGTCATATTCTCGTGACTTGGATCTTGATGCATTCTGTGGCCCCTCAAGATGGGATGCTGAAGGCTGTGGTGGGTCCTGGAGAGAAATCATGGGTGTCTGAAAGGAAATCAGTCCCAGTGGTTGGGATAGGATCTGGGGGTGGTATTGTACCCTCTTCAGTGCAAAATTAATAATGTGTTCTTTACCAGCTGTTTCTGGGGATGGTGAAAGGTGGAGGTTCTCAGGAGATTTTGGCCACGTGCCCTAATTAGGCTCCTCCTTCTTTTCCTCCACCTTTGAAGCTTCATTGATTGGTATCAGGATCCTGTATCCCTGCATCATCTACCATTGAACACATGGCACTCTTAACTGGAGAATCTGAAGATCCATAGGGGGAACCTTTGCAGGCACTTTCCCACTGAAATCTCACCCCCTTCACTCATTGATATGGTACAAGGAGTTCAGGTGGAAGTATGAGAACCTGAAATTTCATTTTGAAACCCATTAGAGGTGAATAATTACCCAAATAGGAATCTGGACCGGAAGAACCTAGGTGGTCCTGCGTTTTGAAGGTGAAAAGCCAGTTCAAAAAAGAGAAATACTAGAAAAAAGGAGACACCTGTAACCCTGTGAGGAGCATAGTCAGCAGGTCCCTCAGGCTCAATTACAACATTCTGAAAAGTCTAAATGGACCGGGACAATCTGGTTAGCCTGCCACTGACCCTTGGAAAAAATCATGTCAACTCTGATGTGGGAGTTAATCAATAAAGTATTAAGCACTGGACCCACACTTTATTACCAGTCAGCATAGATTCGTGTAAAGTAGGGCTTGTCAAACACGCTTACACATTTCAATGTCCAAGCAGGGGCTGGATTTAACAGGCAGAACTATTGGCATTCATGATGCAATAGAACTTGAAATATATTTCAGGTGGGCAGAAGGGCATTTAAAGCAGTTCCTTTGCATACCATGTGGTCTGTGTCCTTTGCAATTGGTTCAGCGCAGGTTAACTTAGTGCCTGAGTTAGGTGGCTTGTGCAGGAATATCATTTGAGGTGCTATTTTCATGCATTGTGTAACAAAAGAGCAGTTATAGAAAATGGATGATGGGCTGGAGGGGGATATGTCCCCTCCCCCAGCAAGCTGCCATGACTCTTTTCACAGTTTCACTCTGACTGAATGTTACCTATCCTGCTTTCCAAAAGGGAGATCCAATGGAACTGAAGGGACAAGAGTTACAGTCCACAGGATTGCCTACAAATGGATGACTAGGGAGGCCATTTTCTGGGAACCTTGGTCACCCTGTCGTAGGGCAAGGCATGCGTATTCATAGAAACTTAGATTGGATTCAAGTTGCTGAGGGGTTCCAGAGGGAATCTGTCTTGGCTTTTGCAAGTGTTGCACATCTCCCAAATACACTAAACATTAAAAGAATGGTTGAAGAAAATGCTTCAAAGAAGGGTCCAGGCAACTGTTAGGGAATGGACTGCACAATTTCACCCAAGATATATATTTTGGCATAAATGTGGAAACTCCTCTTTGATAAATCAAAAATGTTTGCTTTCCTTTGTTTTTGACCGTCCTGGATACTGATACCAGGATGCAGTTTTGGTCTTGGATTATTTTCTGCATTGCTCCAGCTAACTCTGTTTTTGTAAACTTGTTTAGAAGACATCCAAGGAGACGTGAACATTGATCAGTTACCATACGGGGGGAAGGATGCATGTGGTACAGTTAAGTATCATTTACTTGCAGGAAAGTGGGAAGTTAGTCTCAGATTTTTATTTCACTTTTGGAAACTGCTGCACAAATGAGGATACTGTGTTCAATAGAATCAGGCTGCTCCTGGACTGAACCACTCCAGGCTGCAGGTAGAAATATGGATTGATGTGATTCTAATAATAATTTTAAATTCCACCCTATATACAAAAATAGCATATTAGGAAAAAGGAAAGACTGCCTGAATCTTTCTTTCTGAATCGCCAGGGATTTTTTTTAATATGCAAAAAAATGTGTTTAAATAGTATGAAGCGGCATTCCAACTTTCGGTTACCCATTTGCAGCCTGAAGTAGTACCACCCAGGAAAAGGGCCACAACTTGGACCTGCAGGATATATCAACTGGCTTCCAGCCTTTGAATATGAAGCTCCCTCCAGCATCCCTATGGCAGAGACAGGGTTACAGCAGTAAATCACATGATTTATATCTGCAGCAGACAAGCCTTTTAGTGGTTACTGCAGATGAGACCTGCTAAAAAGCTCTGCTCTCTTGAAGCTGCCCTCCTTTCTCCTCTCCTCCTTCCACACCATTAGCCAGATATTAACCTCTTTTTCACAGCTGGCTCCTTCCTCTAGCAAGAGCCAAGTTCAGAGGTCAAGCTCACCCGCGTCTAAGAAAAAGGAAGCCGCCTCTGTGGCTGATTTTTATTTTAGTGCCCCAAAAGCTGCATGGATGAATTTTCATGGTTTTGTGAACCATTTCCCACTGCCTGAGGGGGAGGGGAACAATCCTGGGGAGAATTGGCACAACGCACCATTTGCTGGCCAGACTCTAGGGCGCACTTTCACAGTCCCACCTCCAGACAAGGCTGGTCTGCAGAGTCAAGGGGTTGGTTTTTTCAGGCTTCAAGGATGGGTGGGTGACATTACTGTGTTTAAAGATGCGCCTGTTTTTTTCTTTATAATTTTTTCCTGAAAGGATGGGGGTGGAGGGATTCAGAGTTGCTTTTTTGTTATTTTAAAATCTTGGATTCTTTAATTTTGGAATTAAATCTAGTTGTATCAGTTAATCAGTCCAACTGTTATCTCTATTGATGAGGATGATAAATAGATTTCAGAGTGTCACTTTCCAAAGTCATTGGAATGGAATTTTCTGGGGATGTATCTTTCATTTCAGGGAATCCCCTCTCCTGTAAAACTGCAAAGAGGGGGGGGGATCCCCATTTTTAGAGGCAGTTAAAATTCCCCCTCGTACAAGACAGCATGACAACATTGGCATGTGAGGGTTTTTTTTGGGGGGAGGGCTGGCCTTTTCTGGGATGTTCAGATGGCAAGGGGTATGTGTATGTGTGTGTGTGTGTGTGTGTGTGAGTGAGAGAGAGAGAGAGAGAGAGAGAGAGAGAGAGAGGAAGGGTGGGTGGGTGGGCGGGTGGGTGGGGAGGGGTATTTCTTTACAAAAGCATACTGAAAAGGAGCCCTTTGCACTTCCTATGCTTTAACTGTCAATATTAAAAATGATCTGGTAGTGCTTAAGGATGTTACAGAATAGAGCCAATTTTAGCTCCCCATCCTTTACTTTTTAATGATTTGGTGACTGCCAGACTTTTCCCCTTCTGAGGCTAATAAAGTCCATAACAGAAGGCTCTTACATTGGGGCTACTGTAAAAAAAAACTGGGGAATTACTGATGAGATCCCACCTTTTCTATGGAACCTTCATCCTTTCTCCGCCCTTCAGGATCCATGTGCAATCTGTGCACTGAGAGACAGCAGGATCAGACCAGCTCTTTCTGCAGCTTCGATACAGTCATTCATTATGTGTGTGCAGAGATATGGTGAGGAACGAAAACCAGGCCCAAGGGCAAGCATATAACCTGCACATAGGCCTTTTCTGCACGGTCCAAATATCCTGGGTTGAACAAGAGAAATACCCCGTTCCATGCAAGAAGTTTGCTCGGTTCCCAATCCTAAAGCAGGTTTGCCCTGCGATATTTCCCTCATCCCAGGATTTCCAAAAATTGCCAATTTGGTGATTCTTTTCAAAAATCCCAGGGTGAGCCTGCTACCGTACAAACACCACGGGAGCAGAACCAGTTTATTTTTCCCACCCAGTCATCTGATCTCCTCGCTCTGCTGCCCACCCCCCTGATCTCCCCGCCTGGTGTTTATTCAAGCTGCCAAAACAGCAGCCAATCAGAATGGGGGGCCCATGGACATGCTCAGATATGCTTGGAATGTAAATACAGAAGTCCCGGGCTTGTGTGAAAGAAATTGGAATATTTCCTCCCAGTGTTCATTGGATTCCTTCACAAAACAGGCAGCCATATGGAGAAACCCAGGATAGAACAGACTCGGAATGTAAGAAACCGGTTGTAACCAGGTATGATTGTGCCGTGCAGAAACGGCCATAATCAGGACACACAGAGAACTGATGAATGTGAGGAGGTCAGAACTGCGAGAGTGGTCATGATCTTCCATTGTTCTATTCCTTTAAATTTTTTATTTTTGTGGGGTTTGAACATATAAAAAGGTATTTTGGTACTTAAATCCTTATTCCTCACCCACAACTGAAGCATAGTTTAAATATGTAAAACTGCTCACATTTATTCTTCTGTGTATTTTCCTTCACCATTAACTTTAGACTGAAATCTCAGGGCGGGGTCTTTTGCGCTTAGGTCACTCTATAAATTGCTATGCACACCACTGATAATGAAATAATAATACTAATAACAGCAACAATAATAATACCTTTGAATACATCCTATTTTTCACCCCCAGGACTGTTGAAACAGATGTTAATTTCCCCCTAGCTCTGAGAGGCAAAGTGGCAAACTGCAGGCCGCAACCGTTTCAAAGTGGAATGGAGTGTCTTTTATCACTCCCCACAGAGACAAGGCAAGAGAAAGCTGTTTGCCTCAGCAAAAGGCTTTGAGCTGCGTCTGAGCCCCTTTATGTCCAAGCAGGAGAGAATTCTAATGATTATTGACCCTGCTCTGAAGGAAGGCTGCATTATAATATCTCCAAATCAATAGAATCAAGAGCCAAGCAGTGGGGGGGAAAGGCCAGACCTTGGCAAACTACAGAAAATTGCATTTTGCTTTGGCCTCTTAAAAAGTTTGCGGAGCGTCTATTAGTGGTCCCCAAAGCCTTTTCCTTCTAATTGCCGTGTCTGACAATGCGATCTCACTGGGACTGGCGGAAAGGCAGATAATGGACCCTCTCTAATTGCTTCCCAGTTCTCTGAGTCATCCAACACTTTGGAGATGGCAAAGGGGAAGCACTGCCGTTTTTTGACTGGAGGAGGTAGCCAGCTTTTAAGAAGTCTCCAGAAGAACAAAAGCAAAATTCAAAGCAAAGCTTTCTGAGGGAATTGATAGCAGAGTTTTCCTATTGTTTTTAGAGGTGCTTTCGACCTGAATTATCCTTTAGTCGGGTTTTCAGATCCCCCCTGGCCACTGGTGAGGGATGATGGGTGGTAGGGCTGCCAGATTCCAGTTGGAAAAGTCCTGGAGATTTGTGGATGGAGCTTAGGGAGACTTGGAGGTGGAACTTGGGAAGGGCAAGGTTTGGAAAAGGAAAGGGCTTCGGCAAACTATATTGCCATAAAGCTCATCCTACATGGTAGCCATTTTCTTTACAGCAACTGCTGTAGTCTGGAAATCAGTTATAATTCTGGGAGATCTTCAGACCCTGCCATTTACTGTGCAACAAAAACTAGCTCTTTAATTCCAAGGCCACATTTACTCATTTGCATGCTCTGTACATGCACAGCATTTTTCATTATATGCTACTTTCTTTCTTTTGAGAAGTGACTTAGCTAGGATTGGGGAGGGGTGCTAAACAGGTGGACTTACAGGTGGAAGGAATGGAGCTGCATGATCAAGAGCATCTGCAACAGCTTTTTTTTGGCTGATATTACTGGACTGTCCGGACCTGGCCTCCCCTTTTCTGCACCCCCCAATCCAGCACCAGCCGTCACTTGGGTTGCTGAGCACATAGCAATTCTCCAATGCAGTTGCAAGCAGGGAATGCAGTTGCAAGCAGGGATATCATACTTACCTCTGCTTACTTCTTATTACCTCTGCATATATTTTGACAAGAGAGATCGGCAGCAGGATTACAAACAGGACTGATGGATCTGGCGAGACAAAAGGGATGTGTGGATGGACATTTGAGCTAAATGTGCAGTTAGTGAGCAAACGGGATTTTCTGTGTGTGTGTGTGTGTGAAGTGCCGTCAAGTTACAGACAACTTATGGCTACCACAAGGAGCTTTTACGATGAGGGAGAAGCAGAGATGGTTTACCATTGCCCTCCTCCGCAGAGTGTTCCTTGGTGGTGATTTTCATTATACTAGCATAATGCATGGTTTGAATGGGAAAGGTAGCATCATTAGGGGAACCCAATTTACCGCACACATCACACTAATAGAATTGTGTGTGGAGACATCTCGGATGTGGTGAGATCCTCTAACTGTGTTGCTGGCATTCAGTGGTGTAGTGCCAATGGGATGGGAGGGGTGTGATGCCCTGGATGCACGCCGCAGCAGGGGCATGGTGGGGGCATTCTGGGGCAGGGGCGGGTGAAGTTGTGGCAGGGGTGCAGGGGTGCAGTTCCCCATCACTTTGCCCCTGCTGGCATTGTCTAATGGGTATGGGCTTGTGCTTTGATGTGATTTTGCTTTCTGGTATTTTTACCGAGCACTTTGGGAGAAGTGCCCTGAATATACCATATTAGTATTCAAGTACCCATAAAGAAATGCCTCCAAAAGTTATGGTTATCATTGGAGATGTGTGATTAGCACCACACACTGACTGGGGAAACCTTTTTGATTTCTGTATATTGTTGGTTCCTGGGTAGCTTTTAGATTGCAATCGGATCAAATCTGCAGCATGAATAGGGGGCAAACGATACAATGTACTGAGAATAAGCCACATGGTCTGCCAATAGTGTGTGGGTATTAGGGGCCTCATTCCTTAAGAAAAACTGTGACTATGCCCTACCTGCTATTAAGCGATGCCCCAGCTTCTTGTGAGGCACTGGGCTCTTTTCCTGCTCTCCATTTCCGCCTGGGGCTTTTTCTGATATGGGGCTCACCAGTACTGAGTACCTGCCTCTTTTTTTTGGGGGGGGGGGCTTTCCAAAGTACTGTTTCTTGTATGCTGACCTGACATTATCCCATCAGCCAGAGAAAGAAAGAGTGGACCCTCAGCCAGGGGGTATCTGCAGAAGGAGGGGGAAATATATACGAGTATTGGCAACTTTTTAAAAACAAAAACACTGGCTTTAACATTCCTCCTCCTCCTCCTGCCTGGGAAGAAATCATGCTGGGCAGAATGATGCCACATTGCTATAATTTCCCAAGGGACGCTTACCAGTGTGACATGTTGCCAGTAGGGGACTAGGTGGGCCTTCTGTTATTTCATTCCATACAATGGGCTGTGATGTGTCAAAACACGACAAGCCAGCCAGCGCGCGTCACCGGCTCAGACCCCGCACAGAGCCTTGCAGGGCTGCGCAGAAGCTAATAATATCAGGTACGGATTAGCCTCGCATGCCAGGCAGGTGTCAGCTGCCCCCTGAGATCTGAGACGGGAGCTGGGCGAAGAGCACAGCATGTCCCTGTCTCGCATTCTCAGCTTTATTAACTGTTCGGAGTGAGTTACAATGACAAGATTGCAGGTTGTATGGTAGGGTTCCAGCTTTTGATTGCATGAAAGACAGAACCTGCCTCCGCCTGATTGGTCTCCTGGCTCCGTTCTCATTGCCCCAATAAAACATTCAAGTCATATTTCTGTTATTGACAAGGCAAGTGATATAATTCATTGTTCAAGATTTATAACTCACCTTCTTCCTATGCGTTGAGGGAGGTAACATTATTTCCCTAACACTCAGAGCAACAGCTGTGCCAGACAGATTGAAAGCATTAGCCAGAGTGCTGGAGTTAGAGGGAAATCCTAGGCAGAGTTATCCAGTCAAAGTCCAGTGAAGTCAGAAGGGCTAGGCTGGAGCAACCCAACATAGGATTGCATGTGTCATGTTGTTACTGAATCATGTTGCTACTGAGTTATGTAGTTCACTGGGTGATGGTGAACCAGTGACCATCTTTCATCTGAGCCTACCATGCAGGGCTATTGTGTGAATAACCCTCTAATAGCTACCTTCACTTCCTTGGGGGGGAGGCAACAGGGCACATGTGCGATTAAATATGAACACAGGAAATTGCCTTGCAATGAGGCAGACCTTCAGTCCATCAAACTCAGTATTGTCTAGCCTGATTGGTAGTGGCTCTGGGGTCTCAGGTGGGGGTCTTTGACTTCACCTTCTCCTTGATCTCTTTTTTTTTAGAAACTGGAAACACTAGGAACAGAACTTGGGGCCTTCTGCATGTCAAGCAGCTGTTCTATCACTGGGCCACAGAGCCTCCCTGAACATGCTATTCCCAGGTTACTAAAGACCAACCCACCGGCTCCCTCCCATCTGCTGGAGAAGTCACTAAGATCCTTCAGCTTGTTTTTGCAGGGGAAGGTTTATCTTCCTTGGGAGGCAAGAGATGTTGTTCATGCATTTTAATGCCTCATTACACTTTAATGCAAAGTAGCAGCTTGATTGCTGAGTTCAGAGAGCCGGGGGTCGGATGAGGCAATGACAAATAGAAGGCACGGGGTGACTTGGGTCACTCCAGGTCAAGGTGGAAGTCAGACCTGCCCTGATGAGTGTGGGCAAATCCTTGAGAGGCAATTCCAAATCCAGATGGAATTGCATCCTCCCAGAGTGCAAAGGGTACCGTTGGGTAGTAAGTTTGAAGAATGAAAAGGAAGAGAGTAGTTTCTCCGTATGGGTTGTGGAGGAGGGTGGGTAGGCAACAACCTCCCTGAGGTACTACCATCCTGCCCTCTCATTCTGAAATCCCATTCCAAGGATTCTACCTGATATTCTTAGCCTGGAGTGAGGAAATCCATGGTTTGAATCTGCTGGAGAAGGAGGGCAAGAATCTCTCCAAGGTCTGCTCTTGACTATCACGTGCAAAACTGGGATACATCTTCAGAACATTTGCTATGATTTTGATTGTGTGTTCCTGCATTGCAAGGGGTTGGACTTGATGGCCCTTGGGGTCTCTTCCAACTTTATGATTCTAGGATTACGTTAGTATACTTCATAGTGATCCTGCAGAGTAATCGTAGGAGGCCAGAAGGATATCCTGGCTTATTAGATGTCAAGCCACTAAGCTAGTAGAAGCAGATAAGGATTTTAAGCAATGGTCTTCACATGGTGGACTGGGGTCCACAGATAGGTCCAACTATGATTGTCATTTGCATGGTTTCTATTTAAGAAATGGGGAAGGGAGGGAGGGGAGCATGGGAATGGAATGGAGAAAGAGAAAAAACAGGAATAAGGAGAGAATGGAGAGTCAGAAAAAAAGTTATGCAGAATAAAAGCAATGTTATTGCTTATGTTAGTGGTTGGAGTTTGAGGAGGATCTGGTTCCAGAATGGCTGAAGGCACCCTGCTGTTTTTAGCTATTCATATCAGACCTGCTCTGCAGCCACAGGCATAGCAGCCCCCTTTCTCCCCTTCACATGTATACACCTTCACCCCTTGCACTGATTTTGGGGGGAAGATTTTAATGTCTGCATTCCAAGCTACCTTATCCAGTGTTTTGACAAGGTTGTGTGGCTAATGCATTTTGCAAAAATATGTTTCAACTCAGTATAGATGCTCAAAGACGATGCTAATGATCTGATTTGCATACTGTCCTCTCTCTCTCTCTTTCTCTCTCTGTCTTGGCTGTCTTTTAGGAAGCAAACTGCTGATTTTGATGCTTTGCTTGAACTTCCCGTCGGAAGCAGAATTTTGCCCTGTGGCGTGTGTATGTTACAGTGAACCCAAGATTACCATCAGCTGTCAGCTGCAAGGACTTGGCGCCATCCCCACCGAGATCCCCATCCAGACCCAGCGCATCTTCCTACACAATAACAAGATAACCTTGATTGGGTCCACCAGCTTCACCTCTTGCCGCAATATGTCCATCCTGTGGATCCATTCCAACAACATTAGCCTAGTTGAGCCTGGGGCATTTTACGGGCTTGACAAATTGGAAGAGCTTGACCTCAGTGACAATGTGAACCTGCGTTCCATCAACCCTTCCACTTTCCAGGGCCTCATCCACCTTCATACCTTGCACCTCGATCGTTGTGGATTGCTGGAGCTGTCCACGGGCCTTTTCCGGGGGCTTTTTTCTTTGCAGTATCTCTACCTGCAGGATAACAACCTGCAGAATCTCCAGGACGACACCTTCATGGATCTTGCTAACCTCACCTATCTTTTTTTGCATGGTAATAAAATAAAGAGTTTATCGGAAAACGTCTTTCGGGGGTTGATTAACCTGGATAGGCTTCTTTTGCATCAGAACAGGGTTAGCGTGGTCCATCACAGGGCTTTCCATGATCTTGGGAAAGTGATGACCTTGTACCTTTTTAATAATAACCTAACGGTGCTTACAGGAGATACGATGGCTTTCTTGGTGTCCCTCCAGTATTTACGGCTGAACGGCAACCAATGGGTGTGTGACTGCCAAGCCCGGTCTCTCTGGGATTGGTTTAAGCAGTTTAAAGGATCTTCCTCGGAACTGGAATGCCACCTGCCTCTTCACTTGGCGGGGAGGGATCTTAAGCGGCTGCAGAGCTCTGACCTGGAAGGATGCATTGACTCTTTCAACCAGATAAGAACGAGCATTTTTAGCACTAAGACCAGAACTGGCAAATTGCCGACGGCCAACCCAACTCTAAATCCTCACAACAGTTCGCGAAAATGCTGCCAGCCAGAAATGGATAAATCTTTTATTTATGAAGCCAAAGGCAAGACGAGTCCATCTTCCCACAGCAGCCGGGCTTCCCCGAACAACCCTCTGAAGGATAAGGAGAATATGTCCAAAACCAAGTTCCAAGCGGAGATGGACCTTTCCAAAAATGGAAGCAACAAACAGATCAATGACTCTCCCTTTGGGACATTCCCCAGTGTGGTGAACCCTCCGCTGACCAATTTGAAACCCGAATTCTTGGGCCCAATTGATCCCTCCACAGTCCCAACCAAAAAGAGGCAGGGGTGTTCTAAAAAGAACAAGTCTCGGTCACAGTGCCGTGTCACTCAACCAGCACCCAGTTCCACATCACAGCTAAGCCCATTGATCCCCCCCTTGGTGTGGAGCCTATTTTGGTTCTGCTAAACAAGCCACTCCCCCGCCCCCTTGATGAATGATACTTCAATCCCAGACATTGGCTTAAAAATAAAAATGAAACCCACCTCTACAAAACATTGTGAATGAGAAGAAGGTAACCTATACCCAGAGAAAACTTTGTTACATAGAAAGTTAACTGGATGCCTTTACACACACACACACACACACACACACACACACACACACACACACACACACACACACACACACACACACACACACACACACACACACACACACACACACACACAACACACACACACACACACACACACACACACACACACACACACACACACAAACAAACAAACAAAGTTGTACATAATTTATTTGTTCTTCCTGAAATCTCTGTGTTCAATCTTTTGGTCTGTGGCACTGCACTTATCCACAAGAGGTTTTGGCCAGAACAGATTTTTTTTTTAAAAAAAGAGATTTACCATTCTCCCCCGCCCATGGAATAAAACAGAAAATAAAGGTGCAAAAAAGAATGCCTTTAAAAATGTTTCTTTAAAATGTGCTTTGCAATTTGAAACAATTCTCAGATGATGTTGCCAGGTTCCCATCTGCAGAGATGACATGGCACTGCCATTTCCCCTCCAACTATTCTGAACCTTTGCCGTTTAATCACCTTTCCTTTCTGTCATACCATGTTTACGGGAGGGGGGCATTTGTTAAAGAATGCTTCCTTTTCACTCACTCAAGACTGCAGTATATATATAAATATAAATATATATATGCATTTTATTTTACTTGTGTACAAGTACGACAAAAAAAAAAGATATGAAATAAAGATTTCTCTTTTTTTCCCTCCGGATGGTTTCATCACCTCCACGCGCAGACAGGTGCATGCCACATGCATTTCAAGCTTGTGTTTTTAAAATTCTTTTGCAGCAATCACCTGGGCTGGATCATCCCTGGGAAGGAAGGTAATGAATAAGCCATGCGGCAGGCCATTAGGCAATCTCTAATTGGCATTAACAAAGGGTTCCCTCGCACGAAACCAACCCATAGCACGGATGGCACGGTTTCTCTCCCCTGCTGCCGTGCATATTTCAGGTTGCCTAGAATAGATGAGGACTGTTTAAGGTTGTAGAGAAGAAAATCCTGAGCACACGCAAGAGTCATGGGGAGGGAGATGGAAAGAAAGAGCATATGTGTGTGTTTTTTGGGGGGGAGCTTTACATTAGAATGGAGCCAGATTTTCATTTCTTTTGAATTTCATGTTGACGGATGCCCCAGGTTTGATGAAACACAGCATATGTACCTTCCAGAGAACAACCTAACCCCACTCCAGGTAATTCCTTGTCAAAGACTTGGACAGTATTAATCACAGCTCAGAGTCTTGGAGAAGTTAGAGAACCACCCTAGGAGTTGGGAGATATGGAACGCAAGCCCAGACAAGTTTACTTTGAAGTGAATTCTACAGAGTCCAGTAGGGTTTAAACCTGGTGTGGATCATTCAGCTGGGGGAAGGGGGGCATTTAGGCTGGCCACTCTCTCTCTCACTCTAGCCTCACTAACAGGGCTGTTATGAGGATAAAGAAGCCAGTGATATATAGTGGTTAAAAGTGGTGGGCTCTAATCTGAAGAACCAGGTTAGATTCCCCACTCCATTGCCAATCCATGGTAATCTGAAGAACCAGGTTAGATTCCCCACTCCATTGCTAGTCCATGGTAATCTCCATTCCATTGCCAGTCCTTGGCAATCTCCACTCCATTGCCAGTCCATGGTAATCTGAAGAACCAGGTTAGATTCCCCACTCCATTGCCAGTCCATGGCAATCTCCACTCCATTGCCAGTCCATGGTAATCTGAAGAACCAGGTTAGATTCCCCACTCCATTGCCAGTCCATGGCAATCTCCACTCCATTGCCAGTCCATGGTAATCTGAATAACCAGGTTAGATTCCCCACTCCATTGCCAGTCCATGGTAATCTCCACTCCATTGCCAGTCCATGGCAATCTCCACTCCATTGCCAGTCCGTGGTAATCTGAAGAACCAGGTTAGATTCCCCACTCCATTGCCAGTCCATGGCAATCTCCACTCCATTGCCAGTCCATGGTAATCTGAAGAACCATGTTAGATTCCCCACTCCATTGCTAGTCCATGGTAATCTCCACTCCATTGCCAGTCCATGGCAATCTCCACTCCATTGCCAGTCCATGGTAATCTGAAGAACCAGGTTAGATTCCCCACTCCATTGCCAGTCCATGGTAATCTGAAGAACCAGGTTAGATTCCCCACTCCATTGCTAGTCCATGGTAATCTCCACTCCATTGCCAGTCCACGGTAATTTGAAGAACCAGGTTAGATTCCCCACATGCAGTAGAATTAAACCCCCTGAAGAAGTCTGAATGGGAAGAAGGCACTAGCAGAGCATGCAGAGACATAGTCCACCAAGCTGCCAGGTTCACCTGTTTGGTTCACTGCAGACAGAAAACTGTTGAGAAACTTCTTATGTATGATTTACACCCTGTAGGATGGTTTGAGTTTTAAAAGCATCTAGTGAGGACAAACTGCTGTCTTTTGTGATATGTATAAAGAACTTGCAAGGTAAGCCATTTGGCACACGTGAGAGGTGAGAATCCACATTCTAAGAGGACATTAATGTGGCTGACCTGTGAGACCCTCTTGCCAGATAGGGTTCTTACGGGATCAAGCTCAAGGATGCTGGTGGTGAGCTATTTATTGGTGAGAGTGCTGGCAGCAGCACTTAGATAAGAAGTGATTACATCTCCTCTGACTGATGGCTTCTCTGCTTGTTAGAAAGCAAAGCTGGGCGCAACAATCAACATCCCTTTGCCAACAGAATTGATATATTAGATCTGATTCAACAAACTTACCTCTAAAGGGGATCTAGTCCATGAGGGGTTCCAAGGAACACATATAGTTCGGGTTGCCAGCTTTGTGTTGGGAAATAACTGGAGATTTGGGGGGTGGATCCTGAGGAGAGTGGGATTTGTGGAGGGAGGGACTTCAACAGGGTCTAATGCCATAGAGTCCACCTTTCAAAGTGGCCATTTTCTCCTGGGGATCAGTCACCTGGAGATCAGTTGTAATCCCAAGAGATCTCCAGCCACCACCTGGAGGCTGGCAGCCCTGCCTGCAGTATGGGCACCGACATCTCTACTATACTTCCTCCACAGCTCTGAAGTGCTGCAGTCTACACAAGGCAGAGGCAACACCTTCCATAATTAACACTGTCCATAATGGGGGTCACCTAATGAACCTAATGAAGTCAAGTGGGCAATAGGTTCAAGACAGACAAAAGGAACACTTGTTTACTGTTGAATCACTGAGCTGTGAAATTCACTTCCTGCAGAAGTTGCAATGGCCACAAGCACTGCTGACTTTAATAAGAGATTCATGGAGGATAGGCTTCTAACCATGGCTAGTTAAGGGAATCTTCATGTGCAGAGGAAAACCAGGTGCTTTGGAACAGCAGCAGCAGAAGGCCACTGCTTTCACATCCTGCAGGTGAGCTCCCAAAGGCATCTGGTGGGACACTGCGAGTAGTAGCAGAGTGCTGGACTAGATGGACTCTGGTCTGATCCAGCTGGCTCGTTCTTATGTTCTTATGAACCACATCTCTGAAACTCAGTGCTAGGATGTGATATTAGGAAAAAGCTGGGGTTCTGTGCCATGTTTGTTGACCCTTTAGGACAACTGGCGGACTGCTATGCGAAACAGGATACTGGACTAAATACGCCACTGGTCCAGTCCAGCAGGGCTATTTGTATGTTTCAGCAACAGTACATCTCCAAATGCTGCTGCCTGCCACATCCCATATGGAAGATCTTTACCCCCTGATCATTTGATATCTATTCGCAAGAGCTTTAAGGTCCTCCAGCCATAAGGTGGTTTGTGTCTGTTGTAAATCAACAAGCTCAAAGGTGAATTACTCCGGCGTATGTTTGTCATGCAGGTGACATGAACCCCTGATGTTCTGATGCTCTGGCCATCTGGATAAGCCATCTGGTTGATCGACTGCCTTGAACTAGAATGGCTTAGGCAAAAACTGCAAATCAAAGTCCAAAGTGGGGATGAGCAAGAATAGCAGAGAACGTCTGCAGCGTAGCTAGGGAGGTCGGTAGGTATTAGGAATCCAGAGGGGTGAGATTTTCTAGTCTTATTCAAACTTGTTTTGCTTCCCTTGAAAAGAATTAGGGTGTTGGTTTGTTGGTATCTATCCTTTGGATTTAAAACTGCTTGCAACAATTTTTACAAATGAATTCCTTTCCCCCCACGGGCTCACAATGTACATAATTACATAATTTGCGAGATAAAAAGGGGATGTACTAGGTTTGGGGTTCAGTTCTCAAGCTCAGATGTGATGGTATCTCCAGGGCTCTTTCAGGGGCTTAGATCACCGCTTTACCCCCATGTCCCTAAGCAAACCCCTGTAAATTCAGCCCAAATTTTAATTTCAAATGGAATCTGAGGGTCAGTTCTCATTTCCTGGTCTGTGTTTTCAACTTTGCTTCCACCATGCAGAGAATTTCTTCACTGACCACAAAACAGCCAACAGAACAGTTTCCACTGCAGGGCAAGGAGCCACAACAGTGAAACTGACAATCTGCTTGACGCCCAGAACCCAGTTTAGAAGTTGGGGTACTTTTTTTTTACTCTCTTTTTACTTCCCTTGCATTTCTTCAAATGGTCTGAAATTCAAAATTTTGTTTTCAACTACATTTTTTTTAAAAAATCACTTTTTTCTATGGCATTTGTTTTGGAATTATTCCCACTGCGGGAATTTGCACAGACTTCAGAACTGGAATTCCATGGGGTTTATTTTCAGCAAAGACCTACCACATTCCTGCTTTGACACCTTTTGCGAAAAGTTCACGCACAATATTAGTGCCAATATATTTGCCACAGTCTCCTGGGAATCATTCCAGAAATGCCAACAAAATTTTGGATGGCTTTATGAAATCCACCGATCTAGATTTGGCACAGTGGCCCATCAGAATTCAGGAAGTCTCACAGTACAGTCTGATAGCTAGAGAACTGGAAGTGTGTAATGGTGTACAGGGGTGTCCAACTTTGGCACTTCAGATGTTCATGGACTACAGTTCCCATCAGCCCCTGCTGGCATGGCCAAGCAGGAGCTGATGGAAATTGAAGTCCATGAACATTTGAAGCACCAGAGTTGGACACCTCTGCTAGCATAATGGTCGGGCACTTTGATTTGTTGAGGAGCACACAAAAGGGCTAGAGTGGCATCACAGGTCAAGTAAGGGAGGCATAAACTACAGTTTGAGGTTCCTGGTTCAAATCTTAGCCCAGCAATGAACTAGTCATGCCATGTGCCTTTGATTAAGCTCTTGTTTTTTACCTCCAGGTTGTCAACCCCCATCTGCATTACTGGGCTAATCAGAGAATGGATTACTGTGCTGATGTGGGTCGAATACAGAGGGAAAGTACTGGTTAAATTCTCAGAAGGGTTCATACGAATTAATTCCACAGTGTATAAATATCCACCTCAAGTTGCCTCAATATTTGACAAATGTTTGGTCTCTGTATTTGACATCCTAATTAATAATATTTGCTTTAATATTTGATTATTGGCAGTTGATATTTAGCAGTGTTCTGTAGTTGACATGCAGTGGTATATAATATGCTGTTTAATATTTGATAGGATCTGATATTACAGCACCTGCAATGGTATTCACTGGTTGACCATTGACTGCTTGTGGGATTATATATTTAATGCTTGTCAAAATCAAAACCATCAAGAGATACCAAGAAGGATAAAGGATCCGGTTTATGAATACCAAAGGGGTCTGATTTCACATTCAAGATGGAGTTTGGAAAATGTAGTATTGTATAGTAGTTAGAGCGTTGAAGTAGAAGTTGGAAGAGCTGAGTTCAAATCCACCATTTGCCATGATGCCTACCTTGGACCAGTCACCCTCTTTGTCAATCTAACCTTCATAAATTCTTGTGAAGATAAAATGCGAAAGAGAGAATCTCTTTTAAAAGCAAATGTGTTGAAATTGGAATATTTGTTCCTGTTCAGATATGAAGTGTCAGTAGTGTTGTTCCTGATGTGGAATGGTGTAGTATAGCCTGATCTCAGCACATCCCTGCAGCTTAAGTAGGGTTGGAACTTGGATGGGAGACCACCAAGGAAGACTCTGCAGAAGAAAGCAATGGCCAACACCTCTGCTTCTCACTTGCCTTGAAAGCCCCTTAGATTGGTTGTGATTTTATGGCACTGATATACATCCATATTCTTGCCCCTCCATTTTATGATCTTGAGGTTCAAAGGGTTCACTCTGGACAAGTTTTGCAACAGGAGGCTTCATTTCTTCCATTCCATTCATACACCGTTACTTTAGAAATTTTCAGGACCTTGGAGTACATCCACAACTTTTAAGTGTTCTCATTAGCACAGCCCTGCGTGCCAGCGATCAGCATTCCTTCCACCTTTTGCTCAGGTGGAATGATAGCTGTAAACAATCAACAAAAACCTATGTTAGAACTGGCAGAGGGATCCCTGCTCCTCCTGCAGCCCATGTCCAGGGTAAAGTTAATGTGTTACAACCTAAATGTGCAGCTGTGTTCATGCCCTCCTGGGTGCCAGCGGTGCTTTGCATAACAATGTTTGCCAGATGTGAGCTTGCATAAACAATGGTCATACCACCTGGCAAGGAGCTAAGAGGTTACAATGCAGCTGTGCCCTGCAACAGATCTCAGCCGTACCATGTTGAAACTTTAGATGCTGGGAGAGTCATCACACGGTCTGGCTTTTGCAACTGGGGGAGAGAACTCACTCACTCGGCAGGAAGAGTGTAACACACTTTCCAGGACTGATGAGGCTTGTGGAAAGAACTGTTTTTCTGCCATTTTTTGTAATAAAATAACTTGGGGAGTCATGGGCAAGAGGCTCAGAGTGGACAAAAAGGAAGTCCCTCTTTAAATCCAGCACCATTAACTTTGGGAATTCACTGGGCAGGATTTGGTCCATGACATAGGAACTGCTTTGCATGCATGGATACCATCTTAAACGAGACAGTGTCCCAGTGCAAGGTGATGCTAGGAAGTGCTTTTACCTGAGCCAATGTTTCACATAAGATTGCTTTTAAAAGGGATTTGATCAGTTCATGGATGAGAAATGTCTCGGCAGCTTTGTGCCATGGTGGAGCCTGCATGCACAGAGGTGGCATGCCTCCAAATGGTGAAAGCAAGCAGGGGACATGGCTCATATCTCTGTGCATATTTAGCTGGCCTCAGGGTAGTGCATATCATTCTTCCCTCTCTATTTTATTCCCACAACAACCCTGTGAAGGAGGTCAAGCTGTGTCAGAGTGACTGGCCAAACGTCACCCAGTGAATGACCTTTGTGACACAGTATGGCTTTGAACCTAGGTCTCCCAGATTCTAGACTGATGTTCTCACTGTTACACCATGCTGGCAGCCAGAGACGTAGCAAGGGGGAAAGCACTTGGTGCACCAGTGCATCCCCTGCCCCCGGAACGCCCCCGGAACGCCCCCGGAACGCCCCCGGAACACCCTTGCCACACCCCCACAGGAGCACGCGCCTGGTGCATTACGTGCCTCCCTGTCCCCTTGGAGTTACGCCTCTGCTGGCAGCTTCACAACAGCCTTCTGACCTCTCAGAAGCATCTGATGGGCTGCTGCTACGTGTAGAGGAATGGAGCTTCAGGATGGTCCCGCTGGGAGGCTCAGACATTGCTGAAGGCACCACAGAGCTCCAAAGAAGGATGCTGCCCTTCTCCTAACAGCTCCTGATGTGATCCTGATCAGCTCTGATTTAGCTGGCCCTGGTGCTTGCTGGGCCATCTCCCTCCTCCTCTCTGCCTCTGCTATTTCACTTGGAGAGCAGCAGCAAACAGCAGCAGCGGGAACAGCCTCTTCCCATGGAATATTTATAAGTTGTTTGCAGAAATGTCAGCCAGAGCCAGTGGTTATATTAACACGCTTAGAGCAGCAAGCCCGCGAAGCTATTGGATGTGATTCTTAGTCAAAGTGCTTTTTATGTAATGGTTACAATTGCTTACAAATCCCGGTGACATTTTTGTTGTTTCTTGACAAACAGCCACTCAGCTGCCTGACAAGGAAACCGGCATCAATCAGTTTTACTCGTTCATTAGAAGTTCTTTCTTTCTCCCTTTGCTTCTCCCCACCATTGCCATGTGGAATTAACACATTACCTGGAAGGCATGCTCTCTTTATGCACAGCAATGAAGGGAGGCTTCTGAAGTTAGAAATGTGGAAGGGGCTTTCCCCCCACCAAAAAGAGGTACTGCAATAAACAGAGGATCACAAATATGCTTCCCACTCAATTTGCCACAGTCATTTTATGTGAATTCAGCTGCTGGAACTAAGTGTTTGGCATTAATGGGCAAGGTGGTAGTTACCTTGCGACATATGATGGATGCCAAGACTCCCATCCTCCAGGCGGATTCTGCTGTGCTGATATCTGTGCCTGTAATCTTCATTCCTCCTCTTGGCCCCTTCAAATCTCCTGCTCTGTTTTAAAAGACTCTTGGCGCTTTATGGCTTTATGACTTCTTCAGGGCTGGGGCTCCCTTCCAGAGCGTTTGCACAGCCCCATTTCTCTTTTCCCTTTCCAAACTCCAGGTTCACAGTCTCATTCACTTCTCAGTCTGGCCCTCAGGCCTCACCCCTCAACTGGACCCCAGTTTAAGTAAGAGTCACATTCTACCCTCTGCCTCATGACAGCCAGCATGGTGTTGTGGTTAAGAGCAGGTGGATTATAATCTGGAGATCCGGGTTTGATTCCCAACTCTTCCACCTGAGTGGCGGAGGCATATCTGGTGAACCAGATGTGTTTCCATACTCCTGCATTCCTGCTGGGTGACCTTGGGCTAATCACAGTTCTCTCAGAACTCTCTTAGCCCCATCCAACCTCACAAGGTGTCTGTTGCGGGGTGGGGAAGAGAAAGGAGCTTAAGTCTCCTTACAGGAGTCTTCTTATAGGACAGAAGATGGGATATAAATCTAAACTCCCCCTCCCCCTCCCTTTCCTCCTGCCCCCCCTCCTCCTCCTCCATTTCACCTGCCCTCCTTACCATTTGAAATTATATTGCATGCTTCTTGAGGCAGCGATGCATCTTTTCCTTATATGACTTGGTAGAGCATCTTGTAGCCTGATAGGGCTAAAGGAGGACAAGGAGAAATTTAGCTCTAAAGGGGCATGGGGTAGAAAAGCATTTTAAAAGATATACCTTTTCAGGTACGACCATGTCCTCATTTATTTCATGCACTTTACTCTGTTTACCTGAAAAGAAGAAGGTAAAGAATGGTTGAAATCCTGAGAACGCTTTCTTGAAAGAAAGCACCGTATTAATTATTTTATGTGCGTGTTTGTTTGTTTTATTATTAGGCTTTTATCCCACCCCCTCCTGAGTGGGGTCAGCTCAGGGCAGCTCACACTCCATTTATTAAAACAATCAAGAATTCGTATACATTAAAAATCATAATAAAACAATATCCTCCATACTCTAATCCTCATATTCACCACCTGATGATTAATCAAGGAAGGTAAGATCCAATAAAATAGCAGCTCAAATCTAATCAATATCTAATCAATAGAAATAGAACAGAAATACAGACAGGGACAGGGACAGAGAGACCACCAGGCCAGGGCCAGAGCCAAAAAAGCCCTTGCTCAGGTTGAGGACAACCAGGTGCTTCTAGGGCCAGGAATCACCAGCAGATTGGTTCCAGTCCAGTGCAATGCTCTTTGGGGGTTATACTGGGAATAAATACCTGCGAGTTACTTAGAGGCGTATCTTGGGTGGGGCAGCCAGGGCATATGCTCTTGAAAGGGGTGCTCTTGACCTCTCAGCCCTCCTCCCTGAAAAGAACTCTGAACCTCCCCAGACAGGCTCAGCTTTAAACTGTGGGCTCTGCCTCCAAAGTCCACATGTAATTCAGAGGTGCAGCCTGTCGTTCAACACTGGGCTAGGCCGAGTCCATGTTTAAACTATGGACTCTTCCTCCAAAGTGCATGTGGAATTTAGAGGCGAGGCCCACTGTTGAAGGCTGGGCTTGGACAGGATGGGGGAGGGGTGCTAAGGAGAGGGGGCAGGGTTTTTCAGTGCTTGCTCTAGGTGATGTTTTCCATAGATACGCCCCCAAAGTTCCTTTAGAGGTGCTGTCAAGAAAAAGAAGGGCCCATCTTAAATTTGCATCCAAGTCACATTTATTTACAGTAATAAAAAAAATTGCATAGCACCTCTTTTTAGCAGGATTGTCTTTCATTTGGGGATAATTTCTAGTCTCGGAAATATGTTATTGCATAACATTTCTGTGCTTTGACTCCCTGTTACAAACAATACATAACATGGTGTTCAACCCCAAGTGTAAAAGAAGGAATTAATAATTGCACCTGCTTATTTGACTCAGATCTCAAAGCCCAGCCTGGAACTGGTAGTTTTTGAAAGTACTGAAAATGTAGAGTTTTGAAGGAACTGAGAGAGGTGGCTTATGGCTCAGCCACAGTTGTTCTGGATGAGAATTCCAAGTATAAAAGATTGCAAGCATTTATTTTCTTAGGTTTTCATGAAAAAAGCTTTTGTAAACACAAACATACCCTAGAGATGTGTATTCACTTCCTAATGAATGGCATGAGGAGAATGAAACATTCCAAATTCCAAACATAGCCAAATTTATTTCAATCACTGGGATAACAAACCAAAATGGGAAACACAATAAATGGCTGTCGTTTGTTCATACTTCTCCCTGGTTCCTAGAAATCTGCTCCAAAGAGTTCTGGGTGTCAGATGCAGGGGGAGAAGTTACCCCTCCCTTCAACCCCTGTACTGATGGAATTGGTAGTGGTAGTGGCAACTGTGCCAAACACCAAATTGCAGATTTGCAGTGGTGGTGACCAGCCTGGTAACCAGTCACCAACTAGAAGACAGGCAGTTGGGATGCTGTTTTAGAGATGTCTGCAGCCCTGCACCTTAGTGAACCCAGGTGAATGCAGTCCTCAGGTGTGGTACCTTGGGCATCTGAGGGGAATGTGGGAAGGTTGTTGTTTTATTTCCTCCATCCTTCTTGTTTGCTCTCTTGTCACTGTCATCAGCATCACTCGTGCAATAAGCGCATAGTAAAGCAGAAAACAATAATGCTATCAAAAGTCATGGTCAGCAGAAAAAGAGGAAAACCAAAGATGAGATGGATTGACTCAACCAAGGAAGCCATGACCCTCAATTTGCAAAACTGGAGCAAGGCTGCTAATGAGAGGGAGTTTTGGAGGACATTGATTCATTGGTCATAGTAAATCAGAAGCAACTTGGTAGCAAGTAATACACACAAAGTAGAAGAAGGAGCAGGGAATTTCCAATATGAGAATGAAAACCAATGGAATAATGAAACAAAGTATGAGTAAAGCAAAATAGAAATAAAAACAAGTGATAGATTAAAATGAAAATCAGAATTTTTTTTTACATCCCTTTATACAGCAGCCTTGACAGGCAGAAATTTAATAGGTGCCACAATGGAGAAAGCTACACCTGTTTGATCTCTGCGGGTTTTATATATTGCCTTTAAGCCAAATTGATGGAATGAGACATGACTGAAGGATCTTTGCCTCAAATTCTCTTCCTGCTTTTGGCCTTTTCCTATTGGGTTGGTGCTTAATTGTAGCTGCTTGACTGAAGGGTAACACAGGGGTCCTCAAACTGGGTCACTTTAGCCCAGCCTCCTTCTCTTGCTGTGGAGATCTTGCAAATAATGAGGAAAGCCTTTTACTGCTCACAGGCTGGTTTCCTTTTTCAACATCTTCCACTGCAATTGAATGGCCTGAGCTGCCTCTGAGGTTTTGTGGGTGGGAGGTTATCAGCTGGTCCAGTAGGCAGTAGCAACACTGCCCCGGAGAATGTACAAGATGCTTTATCTTCCACATAACCATAGTCAGCCTCAAATCATCAGGCATTGGGGAAGGGGCATTCTGGAAAGAGGCAGCACTGCTTGAATTTGTGAAATCTGGGCCAGTATCCTGCTGATCGTTGCCCATCCTAAATAATGCTCGGGTTGCCAGCTTTTAAATTTCCATTAGTCTCTTTAATACCAGTTTGCAGTCAGTAATTATTAGGCGATGTTGTTTAGCTCCAGGCCAAGAAAAGCTTCAGATATAGATTTCTGCATACTTCTATCAAAGGGACAAGACATTGGGGAGGGGGGCTGGCCAGCTGGCAGCCATAAATAATGCAAAAACTAAGTACTTAAGTACAAGAAGATACATCAGACATAGGGGTGGATTATAAAATGCAAATTAAAAACACAACCTGAACACACAAGGAAAAAAAATGCGACAAGCATACAATTGTAAACAGTGTTCAATACACTACTAAAAATAAACAGTATAAATACAGGAATATAAGAAACATGGAAGAAGGTAACACTCATGACAAATTACAGCTTGCCGGCTGAACTCTGTTTTGAGCAAATCTTTATTAGATCATTTCTGTGTTATTCTGTGTAAAATAGCCACCATTACAAAACAAGGAGCCAAAAAGATCCTTAACCCCTATGGCAGGAGGTACAAAATAACATGCTCCAGATCAGTATACCACATACACATGAAGCTGTATAATACCGAATCAGAGCAGCAGACCATCCAGGTCAGAACTGTCTAGTCGGACTGGCAGCAACATAAGAACATAAGAAAGAGCCTGCTGGATCAGACCAGAGTCCATTTAGTCCAGCACTCTGCTACTCGCAGTGGCCCACCAGGTGCCTTTGGGAGCTCACATGCAGGAGGTGAAAGCAATGGCCTTCTGCTGCTGCTGCTGCTGCTGCTGCTGAGCACCTGGTCTGCTCAGGCGTCTCAGGCAGACGTCTTTCCTATCATCTCCTATTTGGTCCTTTGAGCTAGAGATGCCAGGAATTGAATCTGGGATCTTCTGCATGCCAAGCACAGGCTCTCCCACTGAACCCCAGCCTCTCAAAATCACCTACCCCTGGCTGCCCACACTCCTAAAGGTCCTTGCCAGAGAAGGATGAAGATGCTGGTGGTTGAAGTCACTCAGCAGTGCTGGGGACACATGACTCGAGGCCCCTTTCAAACTGCCCATATCATCTGTTTTAGCAGGCAGTTGTAAACAGATTTTTGGTCATTTCAGACACAACCATTTTGTCTCCCATCTGCTAATGGATTTGTTTACCTTTTCTGACAAAACCACTCGTGTCCTGCTTGCAATGCAGGGCTCAGCTGGTTTTTATGCAAACAGCTTTCTCATGTTTTCTGATTTTCTTTGGGCTTCTGAATCATTACACTCTGCCATTTAAAATATCTGGAGTACTACTAAAAGGACCGCACCGCACCCCCACTTCCACCTTTCCCATGGTGCCTTCTTTTTAAGCTTTTTAAAAACATTCTAAGAATTGTTCTACAGTGCTAGGTCACAATAGCAATCCAGTGTGTCTAAATCCTGGAGATATAGCACTGAAATGCTATATCATCAACATTCAAATGCACTGGGTTGCTATTATTGTCTAGCACTATAGTGCTATAGCGCTTATCTTAGAATGTTAAAAAAATGCTGAAAATGAACATGCCACAAAAAAGGCAAGGAAAAAAAGCACAGTACAAAAAAGGCAAGGAAAAAAGCACAGTACCAATTGGCCAATGGTGGCAGGAGCTGATGGGAATTGTCCATAAACATATGGAGAGCCACAGGTTGCAGACCCTTGCTTTAGAGATAGCTCATAAATGAATTGAAATGAGCTATTTGAAACACCCTTTCCTGTATAATTTTACTCGGAATCAGGCCAACAATGGATAACATATGGTTTAGAACAGTAATCTGAGAAGAAGAAGAAGAAGAAGAAGAAGAAGAAGAAGAAGAAGAAGAGGAGGAGGAGGAGGAGGAGGAGGAGGAGGAGGAGGAGGAGTTTGGATTTATATCCCAAAAGGCTTACAATCTCCTTGCCCTTCCCCCCTCACAACAAACATCCTGTGAGGTGGGTGGGGCTGAGAGAGCTCCGAAAAGCTGTGACTAGCCCAAGGTCACCCAGCTGGCCTGTGTGGGAGTACACAGGCTAATCTGAACTCCCCAGATAACCCTCCAGAACTCAAGCAGCAGAGCTGGGAATCAAACCCTGTTCCTCCAGATCAGAGTGCACCTGCTCTTAGCCACTACGCCACTGCTGCTCCCTAAGTCTGCATGCCACACCATTCAGCCCTTTAGGAGGGTTACTGTGGCAATCATTAGTGCCTGCTTTAGTGGTGTACCAGCCCCACTGCCACTGCCTCAAAAGCAGAACAGGGTGGAATTGCTCCCTTCAACTTTTCCTCTGACTGATCTGTGAGCCGCCTTTTCCTGGACAAGCTAGACCAGAATCAGGTCTTCTACAGCTGTGCTCACAGGTCAGTCAGCCCCAGTTTGCCTGGCTGGCATGGGCAGGGGAAGGGGCAAGAGTGGGTGCCTTCACGACCCAGGCAAATGATACCTAGGTCATCTGCCCCCTCTTCCCCCTAGATACGTCATTGTCCTGCTTAAGTATCTTGGGCTTCTGTGGGATTATGAAATGTCGCCCAATGGGTCAGAATCAATCTAGTGTGAGAAAAGTCCTTGCACACTTGTTATTTACCTGCCCGTGGCAGATAAGCCCCAACCCCAATACCCGATCCTTTAAAAAATGAAGAGCAGGAAAAAGATGGTGGGAAAATAGCCTCTTTGGTGATGCTGTAGGAATTCCCCCATGTCTCAATATTCTTAATCACAGAGATAGGGGAAACTCCTACAGCATCATTTACTCTCAAAACTATACTCCCAGGTACCACCCTCAAAATCTCCTGGCGTCATGATTAGAGAAGCTGCAATATGTGCATATTTGTGTCATAGCTTCGCAGACATTCCCCTGAAGAAAAAAAAGGAAGAACAGCAAATGTGCAGGATTGCTAGGCAGAACAAACTTTATTCATCTACTTTTTACACTGAAATCATACACAGATGAGCTGCAAGCAGAGGAAACCTCCTTACACCCTGCTCCCTGGCCTGCTGTCAGTAGCCTAATCAGGAGTTTCCTGTATACTGCATGGGTGAGCAGTCAGGTGCCCTTGGGCCTGACCACAATCTGAAATCTTTAAAAGGAACAGATATTTATTTTCTTATCTCACTTCACTAGAGCATAAGGACACTGGGAAACTGTATCAAAAACACTACTGGGTGTTACAGAACTAAGAAAAGGAACAATAGACTGAGTTGTGTGGCTATGGTGCTGTGTTAGCATTCCCTTCCTTGGAACAGGCAAAAGACTGCTGGAACATTGGCTGATTCTACACAGGGCAAATATAACGGATGCTATATAAGCCATTTTGAGGCTTTGCATAGGTCCTGCCCTCAAAATGAGCCTGCCCCATTTTATTTCCCCCAACTCAGGTTTTTTGAACATTGCTGAACTAGCGATCCTTTTGAAAAATCCCAGGTTGGAGCCACTGCTGTGCAAATGGCCAGGCAGGAGGCGCTTTATTTTCCTCCCTCCCTCCCTTCCACTCCACCATCCATGGTCAAGGAGAATCTGCCTGCCAGTTGCAGGGAAGCCCCCCTTTTATATTTTGCATGCTGCATTTGCGTAGCTACACAGGTGCAGCCGGCCATATCGTGGGACAATTGGCATGGCTGGGGGGGTTCATTTCTACATGCCTGCATAGCTACACGTGTGTTGCAGGAAATTAAAAAAAAAGAGAGAAGCTTCTTTGTGCTTCCATGGGTTCCAACCTCTGCCTGCTCTGCACGCATGTGAATGGGAAGAAGGAAAACAGGTTCCTTTATCACTGCAACCTGTTAAACGTTTGCTGTGCATCCCATGGCACCTGCTGACACCTGCCAGGTGTTTTTAGAAAGTGGGCAGGGCCAAGTAGGGTTTTTGCCCAGCCAGACTTTGATTGACTATTGGAGACGTGATTGGCTGTGCAGATTTTTTAAAATGTTGCATTGGCAGCAGCTGCCAGCACAGCACAACAATCTACACTATGTTACTGAAGTTAAGCCAGTGATGGGATTCAGCAGGTTTGCACCACTTTGGCAGAGCCAGTTGTTAAAATGGTGCTTGTAAACAAACGGTTATTAAATTATTTAAATCCCACTGCTGAGTTAAGCTGTGACAATATACTATGGCTGATTCTGCCTCCTGAGGCAGCCATTTTGAAGGTGTGTCATTTTAGAATTCCAAATGTGCCCACAGACTTAGAAATACTGGAAACCCCTGCCATAAAGGAAATACAGTCCGATTACAGCCTGCAATCTGAGGAGTTGTATCTCTTCATTTCTCAGTAAAGAATGTTTTCCCTAATAACAGGAAAGAGAACAGTGGTGAGGAATCCGATTGTATCTGGAGGAGAAACTGAAGAAAGAGACATGAGGGAGAAGGGAAAAGAGAAGAAAGTGGACAGACAGGACATTTGGACAAACGATGAAAAGTCGGCCTGAAGCAGCAAAACCACTAGTCCCAGGGGAATTTCCTGTGACAGAGACCATCACAGCCAGCCAGCCCCACTGCCACATAGCCCACAGTGGAATGAGGTTGCGTTCTTTTGTTTATTGGTTACTATAACTGTTAATGGTGTGGAAGTTGTTTCAGTACATAATACAAAGAAATCTTGTTTAGTCCATTAGACTAAGGATCGACACCCAGTCTGCATTTTTTCCACTGGCAACTGAGGAGCTTATCCTTCAGAAGTTTTTCAAGACATTCTACACCCGTTTGCAAAGTGGTTTGCCAGTTAAGCATGTACATATATTTTATGCATACCATCACTCTACAATATGGTCATATATCCACTGGCCAAGTGCTGGCCATTGTAGCAGAGTATGTCAGTGTGGCCAACTCCGTTATCCCGCTACAAAGCCCGGAATGTCTGCTTCTGACTTTCAGGCACTCCATTCCTCAACATTGCTGGGCAATGATTACAGGCACTGGCTCATTGAAGCTCTTAGTAGAGGAAACCATCATTTCATGAGGCACTGAAGCACTCAGTTCCCTGAGAGGCCATAATGACTTACTAGCGCACAGGAGGAAGGACAATTACCCTCTAAAGTATGAGCAAGGCTCCAGTGAGGAGAGGAAAATCCATGAAGTGAAATGAATATCACGAGCTGGACTTTAATCCCTAACAGAAAAGCCTTGCAAGGTGGCCTTCTGCGGTTCTTGAGAACATTCATTCATTAACTAATCAATAAGATGTAGATATTGCTTCTCCAGACCTGATCAAGGTCTGCTCTGCAGAATCAAACTATGGCCCGTCTAGCTCAGCATTTTGTTTACAGCTTGCACCCATTTTTACTGTACCAATTCTGCAGGTCTCTGCTGTGGTGGACATCTGAGGAATTTTCAGGATGCCTAAAAGATACTGATGGGACCAGCAAAATGGGAGAGGGGGCAGCTTAGGGCTTCACATCTCCCTGAAAAAAATATTCAAACAATGCCAGACAGGTGAGGTTGGCATGGAACCCTTAATGCCATATTTGAAGCATGCCCAATAAATAGGGTTGCCACCCTCCAGGTGGGGCTTAGAGATCTCCCACTATCACAACTGATCTTCAGACAATAGAGATCAAATCCCCTGGAGGAAATGACTGCTTTGGAGGGTGGATTCCATTTATTTCCCAATCTAAAGCTGGCAACCCTATCAATGAACTTGGACAGAGAAGAAGTGGCATTTAATGATGGTTGATTTGAGTGACTTTTTTTAAAAAAATGATTGTATCATTTTTCACTTTGTGAGCCATCATAAACCAATCTCTGAAGAGGCATCATATCTGTGTTTCCCTGAGAGCCAGCATGGAATAATGGTTAACAGCAGGTTGGCTCTAATCTGGAGAACTGGGTTTGATTTCCCACTCCTCCACATGAGTGGTGGACTCTATCTGGTGAACCAGGTTTGTTCCCCCTTTCCTATGCATGGAGCTTAATGGGTGACTTTGGACTAGTCACAGTTATCTTTGACTCTTTCAGCCCCACCTATCTTACAAGGTGTCTGTTGTGGGGAGAGGAAGGAGTTTGTAAAGCAACTCTGAGACTAATGTATTGTCGAAGGCTTTCACGGCCGGAATCACTGGGGTGCTGTGAAGATGCCAGCCACAGATGCAGGCAAAATGTCAGGAGAGAATGCTGCTAGAACACGGCCATACAGCCCGGAAACCACACAGCACCCCAACTCTGAAACTCCTTATGGTTGAGAAAATCGGGTGTAAATCCAAAGACTTCTTTTTCACAAGAGAAGCAGCTCACTAACTGCTATTGCTTTGCCCAGGTCTAAATCAACCATGTAGCTATCCTATTAATAGCACTTTGGTTTGCAGCAATTAGCAGGTGATCACGCTGAGGTCCAGGTCATGAGAAATTTCCCCTGCTGATTTCTGTATGTCATATCCCTGGGAACATAAATAAAGATCTCTGGGAAAGGTGCTGAAGTAGAGCAGGTGAGGGTTTTTTTCCCCCCTTCAGGTGCTTTGCAACATCTCAGTCCTCTAACACCCTTCCAACAAGTTCTTCCGGCATGTGTTGGGGGCATACAGACTCTTTAAAGGCTGGATCCTTTCAGATTTTCACAGACCCATTTGGGACAATTGGTGGTGTCTACTGGCCACCTGAAAAAGGTTTCCACCTAGAGCTTAGGAAATCCTTGGAAATTTTGGAGAGGTGACTGAGAAGAGTGGAGTCCGGAGAGAGAAGGAAAATCAGTGGGGTTATCATGACATGAAGTCTGCCTTTCAAAGCTGCCATTTCTTCCAGTCAAAGTGCTCTAATTTTTGGGAGACCTCTGGGCCTCCCTGACCGTGAGGATGGTAAACTTATAAACATGGAATCTCCCAGCACCTGTAACCAGTGGTGTTTATTTATTTATTATTTATTATTTATTTTATTAAACTTTTATACTGCCCCATCCCCGAAGGGCTCTGGGCGGTGCACAACATATAAAATACAATATAAAATGATAACATATAAAAGCAGCGGTAAAAATTTCCAATTCTTAGTCCAATTTTAAAAATTCAAAAATTTGAATTTAAATTTAAATGTGAGGTGGCGTCCAGCAATCCAATAACATAAAGTCCCTCCCTCCCCACGAAAAAGGGAGGCATGGCGAGTCTCATCAGATGGTTAATGGCCCAGGTGTTAAGGGCCGGGGGGGCACCATTAGCGGCTGGGCCGGGGGGGCACCATTATCTTCATAGTTTCAAAATTGCTGTGGGAGAAGTGATGTCCATGCGTCCCTCTTGATTTTCTCTGAGCTTATAATGGAGCAGAAAGCTTTTATATGGAGTCACCTCAAACATATCACTTTCCTCAGTACTTTGAGACCCTTGGCACTCTTGAGGCACCTGCCTACTTGTATTTTTAAAAACATTTTCCCGTAGTGTTTTGTGTGTATCAAATCATCAGCGCCACTATGGACTTCATTGGAAGGGAGGAAGAATTCTAGAGGAAGTAAAAATTTTGAGCAAGTCTTAAAGGTCAGTGTTTGGGTATATTAGAGGCGTGGGATTGCAATGTGTTTTTTTAAAAAAACTGTATGTTGCTCACTTTTTGGGTAACTATGCCCCTGTTTTCCATACAGGTCAATCCATGACCTGTTTCTTTGAGCAAAGAGGCTATGAGCCTGTGTGGCATGCATACCACATACAAGGCCTATTGATTGTTTCTCACAATGGTCTCCCAAAGCGTTACCTGGAAGTATTGATGCTCCTTCAAAACAATGATGTCTGTGACCTGAAAGATCAGAGGAAGAGTCTCTCCTCACTCTCCCTTGCATCAAGCTTCTGTTCCTATTTTCCTCATTGGATTTCACTTTTCTCCTTACCTGTTCGAGTGCTTTCCAGATTTTTTTTTAAAAAGAAGACATGTTTTTATTTCCCAGTATTTGCTGTCATGTGGCCTTTACTTTTCTGACCATTCACTCAGACCCTTTTTGAATCAAGGCTCAGTTGTTGTTTACCTTTTGTGACCTGGATTTTCCTTGCAGGCAGCGTAGCTGCTAGATTGATTTCAGCTTTGCGAAATTAGCCTTTTAAAAGCACTGAGTATATCTGCTACTTGTTCGGACTGTCTTTTGTTTGTGCAAAATGAATGTGTTCAAGTCAAGATTACTGGCAACTCAGCAATCACTAATGATTCCCTGATCAATTCATCTTTGTCTGTCAGGGCTGAAATAGAAATACACTTCTTGGGTAAGAAATGTTATTGGTGCTGGAGTGAAAAAAAATCACTTTGCAACTCTTAGATAAGAATCCAAAGAAGGTTGGCTCAGAACCTGACTGAGGGTTATTCAGGGGAGCTGACTCCAAGGTAGGAATGCCAGCAACTGGCCAACTTCCCAGGAAGCTTTTAGCATGGGGCAATTGGCAGAAATGATGTCTGGTGCGAACACATGATGTCACATCTGCCCCAAACCCAAATGTTAGGTTAGTGAATTGGGCACCATTGTATTGTTGAAGGCTTTCATGGTCAGAATCAACTAGCTGTTGTGGGGTTTGGGGCTGTGTGGCTGTGGTCTGGTAGTTTTTGCTCCTAACGTTCCATGGGCAAAATGGTAGGAGCAAAATCTACCAGACCACAGCCACACAGCCCACAAAACCCACACAGCCCATTAGGTAGCACTCTCATTGTGCCCATCTCTCCTCCCAAAAAACTATGTAGTTTGCACAGATGGCCAAAGCACCACCAATGCGCTGACATCACATTTGGGTTTGGGGACAGATTTGACATCATGCATTGCCAGGTGTCATTTTTGGCCTCAGGTCCTTTCTTCTACCACTCTGAGGAGCAAGGGAGGGATGGTAGGCCACACCAGTGAGGGGACACAAGTGAGCAATTGATAGCCCTACTCCCAGGAAAGTGTTTGGGGGATTGCACAATCGCAATCTTTAGTGCTGGAGTTGTCTTCACATTTAGCTTAAAGCAAAATTGCACTTGAATTTGGCCAAAACATCGCAAGGAACTTAACTTCCAGTGGGGTAGCAATGGTAGTCTGTTGCAGCAAAAACAATACAAGACTCATGGGCAGGAACCCTAACCCTGGTGGGAATGGGGAGTATCCCCCAACCCCAGCTCTCAGCTTCTGAGCAGTAGCCAAAAAAAAATAGAATTAAAATGTTAGCAAGTCTATTCTTTGGGGAACTCAGAAGTGCCACCTCACCTCTTTAGGAATTGCCAGAAACTCTATGATAAAATCGCTGAGTTTTTGGAGATTCCTAGAGAGAACTGATTTTTTTCTGGATTTCCCCTTAAAGTGAAACCAATCTTCTGTATGAATTGATGAAAACTGTAGGGTTTTACAACAGCATTCCTGATGATTCCCAGAAATGTGTTAGATGTGATGTCATCCCTTCACTGACAGCTGCCCCTGTCCCTAAAATAAATCTTTTAATCTTTAAGGTACCCCAGTTAAGGTTTCCCACTGGTTGCCAGGCCAGACCTGGCAGTCCTAACTGGGATAATGTAAAGACTAACAGGCTTATTTTAGAAGCTTTTGTGGGCTAGAACACTCTGTCAGATGAATGCAGTACATTCTCTATCAGCAAATTTTGATATTCAGAGAGAAGAAAGGGAAAAAAACTGTGAAAATGGAGCCCTAGTTTGTGACATTTCTGTGAAAACTCAAAAGTATACAGACAAGGAGATTGATCATGAGTGGTGATTATAACAGACTATCTAGTTGTGTTAAGCAATTTAACACCTATAGAGTTTGAGAAAATTGTTGGATCAGTTGAGTTCCCAGCTAGTACTATGACACCTATTGATGAATTCCACTTTAACAGTTTCCTGTTGGAGTCTTTCTAAAGTTTTGTTGTTGTAGTTGAAGAATGTTGACTTTTAGGTCAGCAACAGAGTATCCTGGGAGACACAAATGTTCTCCCACTGGTTTTTCAATGTTGCCACTGGTTCTTTTTCATCTATGCCCATTGATTCTTTAATTCATGATTGACCTGTTTGTCCTGTGTAAACCACAGAAGAGCAACGTTGACAGATGTTGCCATATATTCTGCTGGGTAAGGATTGGATGAATGAGCCCCTTGATACTACAGGAACAAGAAGTCCTTTAATGATGCCCGCTTAAGGGGATGTAGGGACAAAATGGGCATCTTCAGCTTCTGGCAGGGTTTGGTCCCTCAGTGAATATGTTAAATGGTCTGTTGTTATTGATGAGTACCTGTTTGAGGTCATAGGACTACATTAGAGGGCAGTGGAAGGCCTACCCACACAAGACTTTTGAGAGAGAAAGGTAGCAGTGCTGAATTAGCCATAGATCGCTCATAATACATAGGAGTGGTTTTAGCTGGAAGTTCAAAGTCTGTCAGCTGCAAAGCAGTTGGTGGTTCAGCAAGGGACCTCTAGTACCATTTGATTTTGTGGGACAAGAGGATTATAAGTTGTTACACAAAGCTGTTGGTTGCCTTGTTGGTCTTGAAACATATGTAGCAAGGAAAGGAAATTAGGGAATTGCAGAACTTCCAAAATGAACTTCTGTTTCTCTTCCTGCTTGCAGATACCTCAAGCTTGGCCGAGGCCAGAGGAACGTGGTTGTCAACTCCAGCTTGGGAAATGCCTGGGGATTTGGGAGCAGTACCTACAGATGGTGGCCTGTGGGGAGGGTGCCCAGCAGGGCTGTGATACTGATGGAGCTGGCTCTAGGGAACTGGAGATCAGTTGTAATTCCAAGAGAACATCAGGTTCCACATCGCAGTTGGATATGAGTCTTTTGGTGCATGGCTGCATGCTAAGGGGAAAGAGCTAAAGGCAGAGGCAAAGCGAGGGGGAACTGTGCCTGGGGCGCGTGCGTGCCCTGTGCCCCTGCTGTGGAGCTGTCCACTTCCGCTCTGCCACGGAACGCCCCCGGAATGCCCCGCCACACCCCGCCATGCCCCTCTGTGCCTGGCCGCATTCCCTCTACTGCTCTGCCCGGGGGGGGTCGCGCCCCACCTATCACCGTTGGCGCTATGCCACTGGCTGAAGGGAACTTGCTCAGTGGCCCATAGTTCACAGTCTGTAGCCATGTATTGTTTCTTTATTTAACAAAATGTACACCTGACCTTTTTGCCCTCATAAGAGCCTTCAAAAAGGCTAATGAGCCAGCTGCCCAATAAATCTATGGTCAGCCTAAGAGTTTGAATTGTAAATATATTTTTCATTTCTCTCTTTAGCTTATTTGTTTGAATTTTATATTTCTGGTATTTTGTTTGTTTGTTTATTTGGTGGGGGGTTTCTTGGAAATTTGCTTTTTCGTAAGGGGCAGAGGCGTAGTGCCAATGGGGTGGGGCGGGGCAAGATGCCCCAGGTGGAGCAGCAGTGGAGGCATGACCAGGCTGCGGAGGGGGCATGGTGGGGGCGTTCCGGGGCGGGGTGGGGGGAGGCAGCGCCACAGTGGGACGCAGGATGCGCGCGTGCCCCTGGTGAAGTTTCCCTTTGTTCCTCCTCTCTTCCTGAGATCCCATCTCCATCAATAATGGAGCCAGCACTTCTAGACCCCCACAGAGGGTATTTTTTAATGGGTAATAAAAATGGGAATAAAACATGATCCTTATGGGCAGCCAGACTCCACTGAACTGGACAAGAAACAATAACTGTCAAACAACAACCCATATTAGTAGTATCACCATGAAGAGTGTATGTAACCAGCCAGGTGACTAATGGCCATTAGGCTATCTGGTTGGATCAATAAACAGGACTATTCACAGCACCTGAACTCTACAACCTGCATTAAACACCAGCTTTAAACACAGCTCAAGATTTTGATGGAATACTATTTTTTTGGATGCTGCTGGCAAATGAAATCAGTCCCTTACTTAGCACAGCACTTGCCAAGGGATTGGTGGAAATTCTTGCTGCGGATTATCTTTACTTTCAGACAGAAAAGAGTTGTTGCAGTGTGATGTAATAGGATGGTGAGCAAAGAAACAAAGGATCAGAGGTAAGGAACTCTTGAGTATGTTTAAAGACTTATAAAATCTTCTTGTGACAGGCAAGACATCACTGTAAGCCAATCTAATGCAGCAGCCATTAGGATTTTTCGGGCTTTATCGCAGATGTCTGTGGCTGAGTTTGAAGAGAACATGAAAACTTGGATCATGCAAAGATTGCGACAAACATGTTTGAAGTGTTAAGTGCATGGGATCTTTACCTGGCTATTAGAGAAGAAAGGAAGATCATTCCCCTTATTTCTTGAGAGTGAAAGGGAGCCTTCATGTACAGAAGCAACGTATCTTTGAATTAACTGAGGGGCAAAAGTGGAAGGTGGCTATTGTTTTGTTTAGGGCTTCCAGATGGGCAACTGGCTGATCAGCATCTGGAAGAGGATATGGAACTAGATGATTATTTGGTCTGATCATGTGTGGTGAGGGGTCTGCTTACAGTTTTGCTATACCACTGACTGACTCACTGACTAATCAAAAGAACTCAAAAATCACCCAACGTACAAAGTTGAAATTTGGCACACCGGTTCATTATGTGGTTTAGGTGCTCACTAAGAAAGGATTTTTTAAAATATTCAGTTTTACTCGAGTTATTACACATTTATTGTTGAGCTCTGGCCATTTGCGTTACTGTTGAACTCTGGCCATCTGCGCAAACATTCTAAAGGTGAGAGTTAAAAACCTGCTTGCCAAGCTAAAGGATGCAGTACGGGGAGTAAAAATGATTCATTTCACAGGAGATTTTAATGAAGGTCACTTTGATGCTCTATTTCCATGTGTTGAATCGACAAGTTCTGATAATGCCCACCAAACAACAAACACAATTGAGCCAATGGTGGCCCAACTGGATCCCACCACTGACCTCCTCACCGCATATGAACCTGTTCCTTCTGTTGAAACAGCTAAAGGGAGGAGAGGGATTACACGCAGAAAGTGATTTACAGATTTGGTTAGAAAAAGACAACTACAGGAAGCTGCTGCAAAATATGCGAAAAACAACCCAGATGTTCATAGAGAGGCTGTGAAAAAGTATGCTGAATGTCACCCCGAAGTTCACAGAAAGGCTATGATGAGGTATGCTGAATGTCACCCCAAAATTAATAGAGAGGCTGTGAAAAAGTATTCTTCTAACTACAGGAAGCTGCTGAAAAATATGCAAAAACAAATCCATCAGTCCACAGACAGGCTGTGAGGAAATATGCTGCATGTCACCCCAACGTTCACAAACAGGCTGCAAAAAAGTATGCTGAATGTCTCCCCGAAGTTAACAGACAGGCTGTGAAAAAGTACTCCTCCACCCACCCTCACATTAACAACACCACTACAGCCAAATACTATCAACATACATTACAAACCACATTATCACCTTGGACTACTAAACTTTTATCGAGTTTTGCATATGGACATCAGATTGATTATTGTGGAGACAAGTTTACTGCTCTCAGCCTCCAATCACCCTGTGCTTGGTGTAGTGCTCTGAAGTGGCAGGATGAGTCTCCAGGAATGTGCTGTAGTGGCAGTACAGTCCAGCTCCCTGTCCTTCAACCCTATCCTGAACCTCTTCACAGCCTTCTCACTCATCAGCATCCAATGGCAGAACACTTCCTTTCTGCATCCCAAAAATACAACGGCTGCTTCCACATGACGTCTTTTAGAGCCCACCAGGTGAAAGAGAGCAATAACACATGGATTAGAAAAAGACAGCTACATAAAGCTGCTGCAAAATATGCTAAACCCATCAGTCCACAGACAGGCTGTGAGGAAATGTGCTGCATGTCACCCCAAAGTTCTCAAACAGGCTGTAAAGAAGTATGTTGAATGTCACCCCAAAATTCATAGAGAGCCTGTGATGAAGTATGCGCAGCAAAGCACGGGTGCCCTGCTAGTTTCAAATATGTTTACTAATGAAAATGCTCAGAACCTCCCAGAACAGAATAGCCAGTCCTATGGAAATCCTTCTGGTTTGCCCCAGATCTCCTTAGATGTTGTCCTTAAACAAAAATTTAGAGATATCTTGGGGGGTTTAGGTATAGGTAAAATCTATGCAAACCAGGGGCACAGTGAAAGTTCCTTTGGGTATGTTACCAATATTATCCATATTGCCTCTGGTAGTAAAGTTCAAATCCATAGAGTTGCCAGCTCTGGGTTGGGAAATTCCTAGAGATTTGGGGATGGAGAGATGGAGCCTTGGGAAGGATGCAGGTTTGGGGAAGGGAAGGACCTCAGCAGGATATAATGCCATAGAGTCCACCTTCCAAAGCTGCCATTTTCCCCAGGACCGGTGATCTCTGAAGCCTGGAGATCAATTACAATTCCAGCAGACCTTCAAATTCCACCTGGAGGATAGCAACTCTTCCACCTGCCCATACTTGCATAAGAACTTTCCAAGAAGTTTCTTGTTATTCCTAGTTTCTAGGCTCTCACAAAGAGCCCCCAGGAAAAGGGGGTGCAAGAAGGAGCGGGAGGGAGGGAGAGGTGTTCTCTGCCTGCTCTCCCACCTCCTAGACAAACACTGCAATAGCAGGTGCAACTGTAGATCGATCAAGCTGGATGGGAGCAAGGGATGATGGGAGTTCATCTTTGTCTTGGATTGCCAGGCTAGAGAATTCCGTATGGTCACCAGGTTCCCTTGGCCACTAGTGGGGGATGGTGGGGGTAGGATTGAAAGACCCAGGTTGGAAAGTCCTGGAGATTTGGGGATTGAGTCTGGGGAGGACAGATATCTCAGTGGAGTACAATGTCATAGAATCCAGCCTCCAAAGCATCCATTTTCTTCAAGAGAACTGATCTCTGTAGTCTGTAGATGAGCTGTAATTCGATTGGGATCCCCAGGCCCCACCTGGAGGCTGGCATCCCTAGAGCTCAGGATTGTTATGTTGAATATTTCAGTTCAATGTGAGCTTCACAATCTGAGGAAGCTTGTTTTCCATGCCCAGAAACACAACTGTTGCAGGAATGTCCAGCTTGCCTTCTCTTAAAATGCCTCAGATATTTCTGTGAAGTAGGCTTTCGTTGTGATAACCTCTGGATCTGGACAAGGTGCTGGGGACATCTGGCCAACTACTTGTTTATTCAGCCAACAGCTGAGAGCTTCCCAGGAATTAGAAATGGCAGAAGTGACAACCTCTTTGTGCAAGGGCAGAATGCTATTTAAAAATAAGCTGACCAAGTTTTGCTGAGAGCACCTTCAGAAACTCTTAGAAACAAACTCTTGGCCAGTCTATAATGTACCATCCTCAAGTGTGTGGTTGAGTGTGAGTTTGCAACCCAAACCCATCCATTCTTGGGTGGAACTGGATGTTTCTCAGTTTAAGATTTGTGCCGAACAAAGGTTGCTGCTGGAATTCAAAGCAATTCTGAGGAACTACAGGAATCCGAAGGAGTTTTGATCAGGGAAACACATCTGACCAGCACCTTGAACTCTTGATGAACAGTGAAAGCAACCTTTAGCCATACATTCTCTGAGTGCGGATTGGCATCACACTAGATCTTAGCATCAGTTTATGAGATTGCTGGAACTCAAGAGTGGGAAGCTAGTTTTAACAAGAAGAGTAAATAAACATAGGGATGGTGTATGGAGCTGTCACTCACTGTCTGTATCTGTGGTTGTGACAGAAGGCCATTTCTTGGGAGGTTTCTGCTCATCCCTACCTGAGTAGCCCTTAGATTATGGTTAATGTGAAATTCAAAACAGTAACCATGGTCGTTTCCCCACTCACCTTTTGTTGTGCGCTACTCGCTCCAAGTAACGCGGGTTCCAGCGGCACTCCCCACTACCGGAGCGGCGACAATGCAGCCGCCCCGATTCTGCCGCCCTCGCGACCCCTCAGCGCACGTCATTTCTGTTCCTGTTCGGAACAGCGCCTTTTGGGAAACCCCGTGCGACTACCTGCAGTGGGGAGCGTGACTGTGCGCTCAAAAACACCTGAAGCTTACAAAACCGGTTTGCCTCTGCTTTTTTTTTTAAGTGAGGAAACGGCCCATGATATTGAGAGGGAACTGAACATAGTTTCAGTAGCAAAATTTTCCAGAAAGCATTACAGATCCCCAGGATTCTAAGTGGGTGGTCTTTGTTCTCTTGGTGAGTGATCACTTGAGAACTTAAGAAAGGTATCATATGACTGAGTTACAATAAGACCTTGCTATAGCAGAATTGGTCCATATGGGCACAGTGTGTTGAATATCTCTGTATACGTTTTCTTGAGCATACGGGTACTTAATTGTTGTATTTTTTTGTCACAAAGTTTGGTTGGGATCTGTGGCACTACTTTGCATGAATTCCATTATTATCTCTTGGATCATACTTACAAGATAATCTCGACCATTAGACATTTGCAGTTCAGAAATTAACTAACCAAAATCCAATCCAAATAATCTTTAATATATATTAGAACCAAACCTGCTAGCAAAACATAAAACCATAAAAAGTGTCCATAATCTTGAGAAATGTCTGTTATTCTGGGGCCCTGCTGTCTGCTTTTCACAGTTGCGTGAGGCAAAAAGGAATGAGAGAGACTCAGTTGATAATCCAGCTCTAATCAGAAGTATTGCCTGATGTTCCCATTGAAGAGAATTGCCCCAATAAGAAAATTCTCGCACAATAGTTTCACTTTCCACCAATTATTGCACTGTCCCACAAGCTTGGGAGAACTTTCTTGATTCTGTAAAAGCAGGAATGGGAATTGCAATTGTGGTATCCACTGGCGTAATGCCCATTGGGCAAGGTGGGCAGCTGCCCAGGGCATCACCTTGTGGGGGGCATCAAAATGCTGGATTCGTTTTTGGGTATTTTTAGTGGTTTTCCATTTTCGGCCTGCAGCGGGTGCAGTTTTTAGGCTAGCGGCACCACAATTTCAGCGAATCATCAGGAGACTGTCCTTATGCTACCACCCAAGTTTGGTGAGGTTTGGTTCAGGGAGTCCAAAGTTATGGACTCCCAAAGGGGGTGCCCCCATCCCCATTGTTTCCAATGGGAGCGAATAGGAGATGGGGGCTATAGTTTTGAGGGTCCATAACTTTGCCCCTGAACCAAACTGCACCAAACCTGGTGGGGAAATATTAGGGCAGTCTCCTTATGAGACCCAGCTTGAGATTGTGCCTTTCTCAGAAATGTGCCCCAGTTGCTGTAACTCTCATTGATAGCAATGTAGAACCATGCAGAACAAAGATTCTTGGGCAAATTTCGGGATGTTCTTGCAGGGAGGGCATTCCTGAACTTATCAGCACCAAAATGTCAGGGTATCATCTGGAGACTGTCGTGATGGCACCCCCAAGGTTTGGTGCAGTTTGGTTCAGGGGATCCAAAGTTATGGACCCTCAAAAGGGTAACCCCCATCTCCTTAGCAAAGAATGGGGGATGGGGTACCCCCTTTGAGGGTCCATAACTTTGGACCCCCTAAACCAAACTGCACCAAAATTGGGGGGTCCCATCAGGACAGTTTCCAGATGATACCCTGACATTTTGGTGCTGATACAATCCAAAAATGCGCCCCCTTCAGGAACATCCCAGAAATTTGCCCAAGAATCTTTGTTCTGCATTGAGTTTTCTGTATTGCTGTCAATTGGGTTTGCAGGCTGGGGGGGCACATTTCTGAAGGCACAGTCTCAAAACTTTCAGGGTCTCATAAGGAGACTGCCCTGATGATACCCCCCAGGTTTGGTGCAGTTTGGTTCAGGGGGGCCAAAGTTATGGACCCTCAAAACTGTAGCCCCCATCTCCTATTGGCTCCCATTGCAAGCCTTTATTGGCATAGACAACAGTACAACAATAATAAAAAATGGATTAAAAAGCATATACAATACAGGAAATAAATGTTAGGTCGAAGGAAATCTACTGGCGTTTAGCAATTTCCAGGAGAAAGTCTGCCACTATCATACAGAGAGAAGGATCAGGATTGTCCAACAAGTAGTGTAATCTAAATAAATCGGGGAGATCAGGTAAATGTAAAGGAGTAAGATTCACATACTTGGATCTGATTTCCTTGAATCTGAGACAGTGTAGTAATTGGTGGGCCAGAAATTCAACGGAGCCATCATTACATGGGCACAATCTTTTAGCCTTTTCTTGCTTATTAAATCTGCCATGTAACAAGGCAGAAGGCATAACATAAAACCTGGCGAGCATTATGTCTCTCCTTTGAGCAGGGTTTATTAAGCAATACAGGTAGTGTGCCAAGTGGCCCCATTCAAATGGGAGAGAAAAATACAGGGGGGAGCACATTTTCTTGGCTGCGGTGATTAGGGTAGAGAACTCTCTATCCAATAGTTGATCTTTTAATTTTTCATAAGCTTCTGAATAGGACAAAGGGCAAAACGAATCCACTGACAGTCCAATAGAGGCCATTTTTTCTTCAATTATGGAAAACCAGGGGTTGGGATGGGTGTCAGAAAGCAGATGGTGGACCAGGGAATTACAGTCCAAGAGAAAATGAATTCGCAGCCAGAATCTAAAAGCCCTCAGCCAAGCAGCTGATTCCAAGGAGTTTTGACCTAACTCCAGACAAAGGGCTGCATAGGGCACACAATTTGGGGATTAGCTCCCATTGGAAACAATGGGGGATGGGGCACCCCCTTTGGGAGTCCATAACTTTGGACTCCTTGAACCAAACCTCACCAAACTTGGGGGGTAGCATAAGGACAGTCTCCTGATGATACGCTGAAATTTTAGTGCTGATATGTCTAAAAATGCACCCCCTGCATGCACCAATGTCCTGGTGCAAAAAAAATTTGGTCGTGGTAGAGTGGCCGCCCATGGGGGGGAGGCATCCAACTCAGGTTTTGCCCAGGGCTACAGTTTGCCTCGTTACGCCCCTGGTGGTATCCCATACTCTGCTTTGGTGCTATGCTAGCCTGCCCGCTTTGATTTCACTTGCAAATCTCTGAATTCAGATGCTGCAGAGTGGAAGGTGATAGAGGCAGAGGCTACATTCCCTTGAGGGGGAGAGGTGAATGTTTTACTACTATAATCTAACATGCAGACACAGCTGACTGGGTAGGGGGAACAGAAGCTATATACTCCATCCCATGAAAGGAAGCATGCCTATAGGGGCAAGATGCAAACATTTTGCTTACACCTTCCAGAAGATAAGCAGGCAGTCAGCTACAGACTGGGAGAGTGACAAATGCTTCCCTTCACCAAACATAAAACATGGGGCCAAATCAGATGCAATTTGGGAGGTCTGTTACAAGGATTGTTGCTGGGCTGTCTCATTTAAGTAGCTGGGAGAAATTGGATTGCAATGATGAGAACTGAAATAGGGGAAGAAATATGCAACTGTTTTCATCAATGGTCGACCAGCATGATCCTTTTATGTTTAGGCATGTGTGATCCATTTTCTGTGGGAAGGCAGAAGCATTTTTAACAAAATCTCCACCGCCCCAGTGCTTTACTTCATAGCACCCAGTTGATTATTTATTGAAAAACATTTGCATCCCATACTTTCAGCCAAATTGACTCCAGAGGCAGTTCCTATGTTCCAGCTCTGGAAAAAAAATAGCAATCAAGAAACAGTTTAAACACCCGGCAATAAAACATTAAAATCCTAGCAATTATAGCCAAATAAAAGCAGTGGTTAAAAGAACTGAACAATTACGGCAACAAACGATACAGCAGCCAACCATAAAAACACCAAGCAACAAAGCATCAGTAGAAGTATAAAAATAATAAGCCCATAGCAGCAAGAAAAGATGCTAAAAGGCCAACACAGACAGCTCAATTATGTAAAGAAAAACAACTAACTTCCCAAAATATACCACAGTCAAAATCTGCAGTGAAGGGAAATATCTTTAACTGCTGCTTGAAGAAGAAGAAGAAGAAGAAGAAGAAGAAGAAGAAGAAGAAGAAGAAGAAGAAGAAGAAGAAGAAGAAGAAGAAGAAGAAGAAGAAGAAGAAGAAGAAGAAGAAGAAGAAGAAGAAGTAAAAGTAGTAGAAGAAGAAGAGCTGGATTTATATCCCCCTTTCTCTCCTATAGGAGACTCAAAGGGGCTTACAAACTCATTTCCCTTCCCCCCTCACAACGAACACCCTGTGAGGTAGGTGGAGCTGAGAGAGCTCAGAAGAACTGTGACTAGCCCAAGGTCACCCAGCTGGCACGTGTTGGGAGTGTACAGGCTAATCTGAATTCCCCAGATAAGCCTCCACAGCTCAGGTGGCAGAGTGGGGAATCAAACCCGGTTCCTCCAGATTACAATTCACTTGCTCTTAACCACTACGCCACTGCTGCTCCTTGAAAGCGAACAGTGCGAGGCAAATAACTGTGGGGAGGAAGTTCCACAGTCACGGTGCCAAAAGAGGGGAGGTCTTCTTTTTAGTGGCCACACCGTTACCAAAGAAGATGAACTTCATGATTTTTAAAAATTCTTTTATTGCTCAGGTGGCCAACCTCCAAGAGGCACCTGGAGCTCTTCCACTATTACAATTGATCTCCAGATGACCAAGTTCAGATCCCCTGGAGGAAATGGCTGCTTTGGAAGATCAACTCCGTGGTCTTATGCCCTGCTGAGGTCCCTCCTCTCCCCAAACCCTGCCCTCCCCAGGCCACCCCCTTCTCCAAATCTCCAGGTATTTCCCATCACAGAGCTGGCAACATGTTCTATCGCACATGTTTTTGCTTAGCAAGCCACCTTGACCAGGTCTCTGGAGAGGGAGTACAATAAACAAATGAATTAAGACCGCATCACCCCATATGTCCCTACTCGGCCTCTACGTTCAGCAGAGGCCAATTTGCTGGTGGTCCCCGGCCCCTCAATGGTGCGGCTGGCCTCCACACGGGCCAGGACTTTTACAGCGCTGGCCCCGGCCTGGTGGAACACCCTTCCTCCAACTGTCCAGGCCCTGCGGGACCTTGGTGAGTTCCGCAGGGCCTGTAAGACCGTGTTGTTCCACCGGGCCTTTGGAGTGCCCAGCCGCTGATATGGTGCCCCCTACTGCTCCTTGCCCTGGCACTGGTACATCAGAGCCCTCATATTGAGGGGCCTGCCGCCCCTCTCTTGGGGTGGGTTGAAACTGAGGCCTGGACGCCTTTTGTTTAAACATTAATTATTAGCCACTGTTTTTATGTATTTTAAGATGATTTTATTGATGGAGCCTATGTATTGTATTGTATTGGATCTGCTCCTGTTTTATGTTTATAATATGTTGTTCACCGCCTGGAGCCCTTCGGGGATCGGGCGGTATAGAAATTGAAACAATAAATAAATAAATAAATAAATAAATAAATAAATAAATAAATAAATAAATAAATAAATAAATAAATAAATAAATAAATAAAAAGGTTAAACTTAAAACAAACTTGAATACTAACAGATTTTTTTAAAAAAAATTGTTGATATCTGCTATGTGTTGCTGCTTGACCTCTTGTGCTTCCTGGATGAGTGTTTCAGCTTCTTTCCCTGTCGTACAAGAGCACGGGACTCCGTAGGATTGGACCGAGACAGTGAACAATGGATCCAAAGTAGCAGCAACCCAAAATGGCTGGGGCCGCTCTGCTCCCAGACCCCCGTTTCATATGTTGCACTCCCCTCTTACTGTTTACACAACTCTTATTTGTCTTACAAAACAGTGTTTAATTTCTTGCTCGTTGACTGCCACCGCTGAAAAGGAATGTTTTTACAAACGAGAGCACGTCAGGGCCGCGGCAGGCAAAGATCTGTACCAGTGCTTCGCGGCTTGTTTCTAAAAGTCATCCAGCATTTCACGAGAAACAAGAAAAGCCTCCAACAGAGCCTGTCTGCCAATGAGCAGTGATTAATCTAATACCTGCTGAAATAGCTTCCTCGCTAATGCCGGGACGCAACGGATGAATTGCACACGACGCGGAAATCTATCACAGTGCAGATAAAACAGTACGGAAGGCCAAGAGTGTTATGGATGGATATTATTCCTCTCCTTGCTTGATCGTAACGGTTTTATCTCTACACTGAAATGAATCCTAGCAGTTAATGTGGTCTTTGGGAGCTGTATTTATTTGCTTTATTGGTAGCAAGGACTTATTACTGTGCATCAATTATACTACGAATTAGAGATTCCAGCGTTTGGGGGGGTAGAGGTGGGGCAGTCATTGACTTAAATTACACTAATGTGTCCTCTGTCCAAAACGATACAGAGATAGATGTGATTCTTCAGAATCATGATGGATCTTGAATACAGTCTCTGTTAAGGTTACTTTGGTACACTCATTTTTCCAATGTGTGCCAGGCTTTGGGATATATCAGGGGTAGGCAACCTTTCTGACTTCAGTGTCAAGAAACCCCACAATGCCTGCCTTTGAGAATAGGGTTCTTAACCTCCAGGTCAGTGGTGGGATTCAGCAGGTTTGCACCACTTCGGCAGAACTGGTTGTTAAAATGGTGAGTGTAAACTACCAGTTGTTAAATTATTTGAGTCCCACCACCGGAACCGGTTGTTAAATTATTTCAATCCCACCACTGCTCCAGGTGCTTGCTGGAGATCTCCTGACATTACAACTGAACTTCAGGAGATAGAGATCTGGAGAAAATGGCTGCTCTGGAAGGTGGACTTTTTGGCATTGTGCCTAATTGAAGTCCTTCCCCTCCACAAACTCTGCCCTCCCTAGGTTCCACGCCCAAAATGTTCAGGTATTTCCCAACCAAGATCTGGCAACCCTATGTGAAGATGATTGCACAAACATACAAAAGTAAGAGAGATGATGATTGTACTTGGCCAGATACACGAGAGTAACCTGAGCCTCTGCAGCACTACCAGGGCTGCAGGTGTTCAAGAAAGATCTGGATGGTGAATGTGAGTATCTGAGAGAGAATTATGGACACAAGTAATTGGCTGCAACCTAGCAACTCGCCTTGGGGCCAAAGTAGACATGACAGCGTCCTTTCGTCCACCTTGGAGACACTGATACCATTGAAAGATGTTTCAAGGTCGCAAATCTGACCTTTTGTTCCCCCCCACCACCACCACCTGTGCCTTTCCAAGACCTCTAGGGATCTAACTGTCTCAACACCTGAAAAGATGCAGGAAGGGGGGAGGAGAATAAGAGCACCTCAGTCTGCCACACTGTGGGCCCAATCAGGATAGAGCCCTTGTGGCATTTTTAAATTACTGTAAAATGGCAGTGGTGTCCCTGTGGTAGAAACCAGGATGCTGTCACAACTACTTTGGCCTTGGTTGTTTGGTTGAAGAACTGCCTGCCCTGGGTGCCAAGGAAACTGGTCTGGCATGCCATTATTCAGCAAGCATGCCAAGATCGGCCTACCCTTGGACTCCACTCTTAGCCCACCATTAAATGGGGACCTTGGCTAAAGAACCACTGGATGATCCACATTCACTATGACATCTGTTTTCTTCAGCATAGCTTCTAGGATAACTGCACCCAGAATGGTCCCACTTTGAATGAGAAACGATAAGCAGTGATGCTAAGATATGGACTACAGTGCACATCCACATGGGTGGATAAATGCCCTGATCATGTAATGCAAAAGCTAAACCAAGCATAACTATTTGCAGAACTGACTGTGAGGGTTCCATACAGACACAGGTTTAAATAATTTACCCTGAAGCAAAAAAAAAATCACTTTCTTCCTTTTTCTGACCTGTATGAAGAAATGCCTCCTCCACCCCCAAAGTCCTACATGATCAGTCACAGGGGGTCTTAATGGATACCTATATGTGTGAATGCCTCCTACCATCCATCCCTGCAGGGTTGGCCACCCTGATTTCAAAGGAGCTCAACCAACCTTGTGGAACAAACAGGTCACAACTCCAACTTTAGTTCATAAACTCTTTACTTGAACTCCTGCAAGCTTGAGCCCCTGTACTATGCCAACTCCTTCCTCTTGCCCTGCCTCCCTTTTATCACTTTCAGGAGGTTCCCTCCCCACTGGGAGCTCCCTGCTCCAGCCTCCTAGTGGCTGGTGAGCTGTCTCTCTTACTCTGCTGGACTGAGATTGGTTCTTCAGCCTTCTTCTCATTCCTCCTTGATTGCAGCCAGGTTGCAGCAGTGCTGGCCCTGCCCCACTCTCCAAAGTGACTGAGAACTGCTGATTGTAGCTTGGCTAGGGCTGTGCTGTCTCCACCCTGTTCCCTGAAACTGCTTAGCCTTGCTACCCAGGCTACCCAGCCTTGTCATTTTTCTGCTGTTTTTTTCTTGCTGCTGGCTTGCTTGTGGTAACTTTAGGGGCAGCCTGTCAGCTTTGGGTGGGCCTTTGTGACAAGCAGGGGGGTTGTTGAACAGGTTGCCAGATGCTGGGAGGCAGCCCAGTCCCTGGACACTGTAATAGCAATACTTGCTGACTTAAATTTCTCATAGGGTTCCTGGACCTTTGCTTGTGGTTTGTGCACCTTGGAGAGCCATTACCCTGGCGGTGCTGAGCTTGCATAGCATTCTCTTTTATACTTTGTCGACGGCTTTAATTACGGTGGGCTAATTTAGTGGCAATAGCGGCAGAGATAGCAAATGTGTAGCTGGCCCCCAGCGCCTCTGTTCAGAAATAATTAAGTTACGCTCACCCGGAGGTCTCAGGGAAATCATAAACATAAAATGATCAACAGCTTCTGGTCAGGTTCAGATCTGATTAGATCACCCTTACAATCAGCCTAATTGAGAATTGGCCCCAATAAATAACCGGGATGTTCCGCGGTGCTGCTTTTTCACGCTGCTTGCCTTTTCCGCTTGGAAGAGTTGAATATCAGAACTGGCCTTTCCATTTCTTTTTTTCTTTGCACAACCTTTTTCTGAACTTTCAAATACAACAGTCTCCCTTTAGTAACACACACACACACACACACACACACACACACACACACACACACACACACACACACACACACACACACACACACACACACACACACACACACGCTTCTGAGGTCCAATTCTCATTTTACAGGAAGGGCATCAATTCCAAATGTGCCTTTGAATCAGTTGCCAGGAAAGGGGAACAAGGCAGTTCCTCCACCCCAAGTTGGCTCAGCAGAGGTGGAGCGCTGACGGGGACATGTGGGGTCACATGGTCCTGGGTGCACGTGGGTCACATGGGGGTGGAGAATCACCCCCACGCCCCTCCTCTTGAGCCCGTCCCACCAAGCTGCTCCTTCAGCTGGCAGAGCCTCCACCGGTCAAAGGAGCAGCCTGGCAGGGCAGAGCCAAGGGGCATCCAGTGGCGGCCTAGCCAGGCTAAGATGGGGGCATGGGGGCAGGGCGGCAAGGGCTGGTGGTGGCCAGAGCAGGTGTTGCCTTGAGCACCATTCCCCCTCCATGCCTCTGTGGCTCAGCAGTGACTTGGTGCATTCTTTCTTTTCTCCTTCCATTCAGAGTAGGAACAGTGCAAAGGCTTCATTTGCCCTGACTGACATTGCTAAAAGGCCACATCTGGTAGCTGCATGGTGCCAGGATGATGTGATCATGATGGTGCCTCTTGATCAGATGGAGAAGGATGTAGCCTTGCAGGCATCCCTCCATTTAGCAAAGATGATGGACTTCCTCCTTGGGAGTCATGTATTTGTTGCAGAGAGTTGCATGTCCAAAAATCATGATTAATAAAAGTGTGCTGCTCCACAGTCAACTGACAAATGCATCCTGGAAAACAAACTCAGCACTCTAAATGGCTGCTTTCATTAAACCATTAGAGAACTTTTAGCTCAATATTCACTTTTAACTAGTTGGGGAAGGCATCAGGAATTGGAGAGGGGATTAATTGATGGGGATGACCCCTTCCATTTTGCAACAGTACTTCAAAAGGTCTGCGTTGCAACATAATTTTCCTCTAGCATACTGGGAAGCAGAATGGGGCTTTCCTTGTTCCCTAAGGAGTACACCATGCAAAGGAGTCCTCAGACCTTAATTTTACACACACACACACTCATTCCAGGATATTATAAACTTTATGAGCTTTTGGAAGGATCGGCAGCGAATAAGAATAAGAAGAAACATTTTCCCTCTGATCCAGCTCTACAACACCACCACAATTTAGCTTTGAAGTGGTCAAAGCCCTGAAAAGTGAATAACATCTGCAGCTTCGCTTGGGATTTAGGATATGAGTATAAGTAATTCATGAGCATATAAACCTTCTTCATATCTTCAGGTTTAGTATCATCTGCTGTGACTGGCAGTAGATTTCTGGAGTCTCTAGTAAAAGTCTTTCATGTCTCTTAATACCCAATCCTTTTAACTGGAGATTGTGGGAACTGAACTCATAACCTTCTCAATGCAAAACAGATGCTCTGGTTCTAAACTATGGCCCCAGCTTCCTCCTTGAAGATCTTATAAACTCATATTTGTTTAAGCAGGCCAAGTTCCCAAACCAATCCTATTTCCCTCCCCCTCCCCCATCTTCTCATTTAGCCACCTTGTACTCCTGTGCCTCTTTGGAGGGCAATGTCAGTTCTCATCAGACTGGGGGTGGGGAGGAAAGAGTTTCCCTTCTTTTGTCATTTTGGAAGGCAGTCTCTTTTTTTCTGCATACCTGAAGAGTGCAGAAGTACCCGCCTTGTCAGTGGGTGACCTAATTTCACAGCCCCCTGTGACAGGCACTTACCATTAGAGGGAACAATGCGGGGAGTGATAGTAGAGGATAAACAATAATGCTTTAGCACAGAACATGTGGACACCGGGGTGAGATGAAAAAGAAGCTGTCTGTTGGCTGTAACTCTGTTACCTGAGAGGCATGACAGAGAAGGGGTATTTTAAACTTCTCTGTCTCGTGCTGCAGATTTGAATTGAGGCATTGGTATGGGGGGGGGGGAAATCCATGCCCTGTGGCCTACCCCCAATTCTTATTTCCCTCCATTCCAGGTCGCTGTAAGCTTTTAAGCATAATTTTTCCCTTATTGGGTCAGGGAGACCCAGGGGTTGGGGTGGACAATAGAAGAAGAAAAAAGTGCTAGGATTTATATCCCACTGTTCTCAATCTTTAAGGAGGCTGAAAGAGGCTGACAGACACCTCATGAGGTAGATGGGACTGAGGAAATTCTGAGAGAGCTGTGACTAGCTCAAGGTCACCCAGCAGGCTTCATGTGGGGAAGTGGGGAATCAAATTCTCCTTCTCCAGAGTAGAGTCCGTGGCTCATGCACAGGAGTGGGGAATTAAACCTGGTTCTCCACTGCTCTTAATCTCTATGCCACATTGGCTCTTCTTTAATCCCAAGTCTGAACTCTTGATTTCACAGCAGTGAGAACGCTTAAATGCTTGTACCATCCTGGACAGTTTGGGTTTTTTTCCTGCCTCCTAGCAAAGTATTCTAACTGTAAGGAAACTGCTACCTTGTCTGTGATGGTCCTTCTAAAAACCACTTGATCATGAGAAGGAATGAGGAAGATATTGCCATGTGATATTCATCCTGCTCCACACATACTCTTCCTATATGATTCCACCCTATTATATAGCTTCTGGATTCTTATGTTACCTGTGTAGTAGGAATGGTGCATTCTTGCCCCTATAATCTAAGCCTGGGCCAAATTACTTCACCATTTTGAGGTTGGGAAGCCATGGGACCACACACTTGATTGGGACCCAAAAATCTAAGGCAGGGGTGTCCAACTCTGGTGTTTCAGATGTCCACGGACTACAAATTCCCATCAGCCCCTGCTGGCAATTGGTCATGCCAGCAGGGGCTGATGGGAATTGTAGTCCATGAACATCTGAAGCACCAAAGTTGGACAACCCTGATCTAAGGGCTCCAACTCCCATCACAAAGCAGAGTTTGGGCCACCTAGCTTCTCATAAGGTATTCTGCCAATTTTCCTCATACAGCAGCCTTACCTAGAATCCTGAACTGTTGTTAGTCTCAGGCCAAGGGCCTAAATTAACAACCTACAGAAGCTGACTTTTAACTTTTTTAAAAAAGTTTATTGTTTTTACCTTTATTATATCTGTGTAAATCTGTTTGTCTGGAGGAGGAGACAGAGGCAGAAGTGAGGAAACTCTGTCTAACTGGTCCATGTAGCACCACTGTGTTTTAACATTCTACCCTCAGCTGTGCTGCAAGGCAAATATTTAAGTATCCCTTATTTCCACTGTTTGGGTTTTTTGCCAACAGAATGCTGTTGAAGCCATTGAACATGTGTTATTTCACTGTTCATTTTATCAGGATGTTTGTTCTATGTATATTACTCCTATTTTATTAAAGTTTCCAGGCAGTTCAGATGCATTTTATATATCCATTCTTCTTGCAGATTGCCTTAATGAAGACACTCTTAAGGCGGCTAAATTTTTTAACTTTGGCTCAGTCAATAAGGAAGCAGATGCTTCAATCTTTTTATTAACCACATTGTATCACTAAAATGAGTGTTAAACTAAGTTAAGATTTTAAAAATTGTTTTTCTATGTTTATTTGGGTTGAGCTCGTACTCTTACAGTGGCGTTGGCTGATCTTGGATATAATAAATGAAATGATGATGGTAGTGCCATTGTCACACATGGTTAGTGTACAGAGTATCATCAGCTGAAGTCAGGTCTCTGCCCCAAAGCACCTACAGTCTATATTTGAACAATGGAAGAAGGGCAGGACTAATTTGGGATGAATATGAGAAAATCCATCCCTGTGTACTGAGGCCTGTTTGAGCTGTGAAGACTAATCTTCAGACACATTGTGGGGCTTACCAGAGCTTGAAAAAGAAGTGAGATTTCATCCTGGAGATGATCTAGGATGCCATTAAAGGCATCAGAGGCAGCAAGGGAGAATGGGCAGTGCTAGTAGGATTGTCAGATCTGGACTGAGAAATTCCAGGAGATTTGGGGGATGGCAGAATTGGGGGGGCAGAGGGACTGCAGTGGAATGCTATAGAATTCAACTCTTGAAGAAGAAGAATGTGGATTTATATCCCCCTTTTCTCTCCTGTAGGAGACTCACAGGGGCTTACAATCTCCTTGCCCTTCCCCCCTCACAACAAACACCCTGAAGCAGCTGTTTTCTCTATAGGGATGGATATCTGTGGTCTGGAGGCCAGTCATAATTCTGGGAGATCTGTAGGTTGGCATGCCAAAGAACTAGTCCAATTTAAAGGGCTTTTTGTCTCACCCTAACTAGGCAAGAACGAAAAGATTGGGAGGAATACCTTTGCCAGTTGTAACATCTAACTGAACATTTACTTCCCCCTTCATGTTGCATTTATACAGCTTGCTGTGACCAGAGTCTGAACCAAAGGAGTCTTGGCCCTTTGGCTTTTATACCATGTCTCACAAGCTGTCCCTTTGTATGAACCAGTCACTGAAGTGTTGCCCCAAGATGTCCTAGTTTGGGTTGCCCCAAGATGTCCTAGTTTGTCTTGTTTGTATTGCATTTGTTATATTATTTTCTTTACTGTTATGAGCTGCTTTGGCTCCTTTTAGTAAGAAAAGCAAGGTGCAAATATCTAAACAACCAGTGGGGAAGGGTAGGGAAGTGTCATGGGACCAGTTGCACTTGGACAGCCAGTGTGGTGTAGTGGTTGAGAGTGGTGAACTCTAATCTGGAGAACCAAGTTTGATTCCTCAGTCTTCCACATGAAGCCTGCTGGGTGACCTTGGGCCAGACATAGTTTTCTCCAAACTTTTTCAGCCCCACCTACCTCACAAGGTGTCTATTGTAAAGAGAGGAAGGAAAGGAGTTTGTAAGTGACTTTGAGGATCGTTACAGTTGAGAAAAGCTGGGTATAAATCCAAACCCCTCCTTCCTTCTTCCCATCAGGAAGATGAGGAAACATGCAGTGTCAATTCAGATGCCTGGAGCTTCCTAGAGACTCAGCAAATATACAGGGAGCAGAGAAAGTGCTTCATAGTTCAACAGAACTCCGATAAAATATCAAATGGTGTGGAGCACAGGTGTCAAACTCGCAGCCCTCCAGATGTTATGGACTACAATTCCCATCATCCCCTGCCAGCATCATGCTGGCAGGGGATGGTGGGAACTGTAGTCCATAACATCTGGAGGGCTGAGAGTTTGACTCCTATGGTGTAGAGAGTTTAGAAGCATAGTGGTGAGAGCTATTAGCAGGACTAAGGAGACAAGCACAAAGTTAGCCCCTTCTCCTCTGTGGCCTTCAATGCTCTTCTGCTTGAAGTGAGTTAATTTGTTGAAGCAGGATTAGTTTCATTCACGGCAAACCTGAAGAACTTAGTCTGTGAAATTCTGGCTATTTAATAAACAAAAAGCTGGCTAGTGCAATCAACATGACAGCCTCAGTTAAGGCAAAGAGGAGCAGGGGAGAGGAAGCCCCAACCACGTCTGTCTCATCAAACTCCCGCTTAGCTGCTCTCAGAGAATCGTTTTCACTGCTATTCAAACTGTTAAACGTAGGCTTAAATTTATAGAGCTTGGTTAATGGGGAGTGAAGTTAACACTGCCCCAAGAACCTTTGGTTTGGCAAGCTTGTGGCTGCCAAGTATTCCAATCCATCAATTCCAAAACTACACAAACTCAAGCTAAAGTTGGGGGGTGGGGGTGAAGCACTTTAAAAAGCTGCTTTTGCTAATATTTACTCTGGCCCCTTGGGGGCTTGGAAGGCCACACCATGCAGTCAATGGGGCATGGAATCACCTTGGGTTGTCTGAAGTGGGGGGGGGGATTTGAAAAATTGAAGTGGGTAGCTAAATGAACAGACTGCCTTAAGGACAGAGCAGTTACATTGCCATGAATGCACCAGGCACAGAAGATATTTCATGCTCTCGCTCTCTCTAAATTACTTTTGTTAAATTGGGTAAAGGGTTCCCAAGCTTGAGCACAGTTTTGCTCCTTGCACAGGAGGATGATAGCCTCTGTTTACCTGGTGGAGAGTGGGGGAGCTGCCAAAATGGTGGAATGCACTCACTGTCAGTGGACGTAGTGATGGCCACAAGCATGGGTGATTTCTAGAGGGAATTAGACATATCACAGATCTCCGCACCTTGGTTGGCATATGAACAAAGTATAGAAACACAGGGTCCAATGATAACACAAGATGAAGGTTTAGATTCCTTAAGTCTTATAGCCATCTTTAAGAACTTTGCCACTTTGTCCATTATAACAAGATTTTGGCTAGAGAGTTAAAACTGTATCTTATTCTCATCAGAGAATCCCTTCCATTTAATTAGAAATGTATTAAAATTTTGTCTCAAATATCAGTATCAAAAGGACAATATAGGAAAAAAATTGTGATATAGTTTTTATACAGCACTGTCTGCAGTACACAGCCTGTCTATATAAGGAATTTTTTGGAATCTTCCAAAGAGTACAGCTGAAGGGAAAACATGTAGCCTATCAAGAGTACAGGCTTTGCATTGCTGTGGTTTGGTTAGGGAAGGGAAGTAGGATGTTGAATAATAAAGAGATGGCAAAATTGAGGGGATTAAATAGATTCATGGAGGGCAGGTCCATCAGTGGCTACTGGTCATGGCTGGTAAAAGAAACTTCCATAGTGAGAATAAGCAGACCTCTGTAACTCAGTGCTAGAAGGCAACCTCAGCCAAGGTGTTGGCCTCTGTCCCCCGTTTGCTGGTCCTCTAGAAAAAAGCTGGCTAGATCCAACCCACAACCTGGCCATCAAGACATGATACAACTATATTTTTGTACTGAAATGTACTATTCAGATAGATAGTCCCTTGCACTGCTTTACTGTGCATGCCTCACCACTTATTTGCCTCTCCTTGTGAACTTAATTATACAAAAAAAAAGGATTATTAGAGCAAAACACCAAAACCCTGAGCTAAATTGCAGGGGAGACTCTGTGCCCCTGTGATGGCCTTACTTAATGCACAGAAGAAGGGCAAAGGAAGACAGGAGCAATGGCTGCGCTTTCAGATTTCAAGCTCTCAAATCAGTTCCCTCCGCTATTACAAAGGTATGAAATGTCTTGGTGGCAATGAACCATCTCTTCCCAGCCTGGGTGAGTTCACCCAGATCAGCTCCCCCGTCTCCCTGTGGGCTCGGCGTGTTAATCCAGCTCCCCTGGCAATTTCTTCACATCTGGCCTCCCTTGATTGCCCATCTTAGCAGGAGCGGACAACTTGCTTTTTACCTTGCTTTACACAGCGGGCAGAAATTGTCTCTGCATGCTGCACCATAGATTGATTTTTGTCCTCATAAATAGATGGAGAAGTCTCCCCTAATGTGCTTTATTAATGGGTACAAATGTTGTTTGCTGCGCAATGGTGTGATACTGCCATATAGCACAGGTTGCAGCCCCAGGCTTAAGCGAGGTCGCACAGAGCTGAACAAAAGTTTCCACCGGGGTGGTTACTGAGAGAAGCAAAATCTGCCTCCTGTACTCCAGACCTTTTGAATGGGATTGGCTCAATCCTCTTGTCTCATTGCTTGCAATAGATCAGCGCAGATCATTATTCAACAAGTGGAAATAACCACATCTCCCAGTATGTACCCACGAGACAACCATGTTCTTTGGATCAGGATTAGGCAGTCCTAGCCCTTGTGTAAGGTAATAATAACCATGGTCTGTTCTTGGGGGTTCTCAAGTGTATCCCCCAGATCGAAGAATGGCATAGAAAGGCATCCACCCACCCATAAGCTTTTAAAGGCTGAATGAGGCAGGAGTGCCTTTCCCACCTGATGACTGAGTTTTGGTGGTAACTTAATAGCAAACTGGTTGATTGTAAGGTTCTATTGAGGCTGCTGGTTGTTTATCTGTTTGCCAGAAAGGTTTGTATATATATATATATATGTTTTTAGTTGTCCTTCTCTTGGGCCCATAACTGGGGGGAAAAAGCTCCAGACAAAGAAATATGGTAAGTAATCTTGCTTCTAAATTTATTTTGCACCCTTTTGCATTGAGAATGGTCCTGATTTTCATCCATGATTATTCTGTAATTTCTCACTGCCTAAAGTTCTGCCCTACCTGCCATCTAGCTTATCTTGGAGAGCTTCTCTGACTAATTTTGGAGCCGGCATATGCACAGTTTGCTGGCTCTTTCAGGTGGTGCATGAACAGTCCATTAATCAAATCAGTGCAAAAGGAGATAGTGGCGTGAACCTGTGATCGCATTTCCTTTTCGCACTGCAATGTAATCATTGCCTTGAAGTAAACCATATGACTTGGGGTGCATCAGCAGCCTGTAAATACAAAAGATGGAAACAGAAAAACCTGCTGCGAACTGAACAAGTGCGACGGGCCGAAAAAGATCAGAAATCAAAATGAAACCATGGCAGATCCAGATTGCTAATGCGCCTGTACCGGCCTGCCAACAAGATCGGGAATGCCAAAGTCACGGGGGAAACGTGGATGGCAAGAATCTCTGAAGTGTATTGCACACTTGATCAGCAATCTGAGAGAAGAACTGATGATATATTGCCTTGCTATTTAGTAGGAGAATGGGTGTGGCCAATTTTCTAAGCTGCACTTACATACACACCATGGTAAGTTACTTGCTGTATTCACCCAGGGTGCAGATGGGAATCATTTGACCCCTCAACATCCACTCAATACATGGACCAAACATTTCCCACCGTCTCTCATAATTCTCAAATGTCATTAATCGGCAGCAGGTTTGGTTATTTCACATACCACCCGATGAACTCACGGAATTCATTGCCACAAGATACTGTAGGGTCACTAGCATAGATGGAAACTCCAACTCCACTAATTGCATGGAGAATACTCTATTGTACTTTATAGTAAGTTTCCTCGCAGTATGGAGATGAAACCCCGAATAATCAATTTGCTTAGCTTTCGGGCCAAGCTTGCTAGGTGACTTTGGGTCAACCCCACTGCCTTCACCTACCTCACAGGGTTGTTGGGAGAATAAAATAGAGATTATTAAGCCCCAAACTGCTTGGAAGGAGAGTGGGAATAAGAACATAAGAACGAGCCAGCTGGATCAGACCAGAGTCCATCTAGTCCAGCACTCTGCTACTTGCAGTGGCCCACCAGGTGCCTTTGGGAGCTCACATGCAGGATGTGAAGGCAATGGCCTTCTGCTGCTGCTGCTCCTGAACACCTGGTCTGCTAAGGCATTTGCAATCTCAGATCAAGGAGGATCAAGATTGGTAGCCATAGATCGACTTCTCCTCCATAAATCTGTCCAAGCCCTTTTTAAAGCTATCCAGGTTAGTGGCCATCACTACCTCCTGTGGCAGCACATTCCAAACACCAATCACACGTTGTGTGAAGAAGTGTTTCCTTTTATTAGTCCTAATTCTTCCCCCCAGCATTTTCAATGAATGCCCCCTGGTTCTAGTATTGTGAGAAAGAGAAAAATTTCTCTCTGTCAACATTTTCTACCCCATGCATAATTTTGTAGACTTCAATCATATCCCCCCTCAGACGTCTCCTCTCCAAACGAAAGAGTCCCAAATGCTGCAGCCTCTCCTCATAAGGAAGGTGCTCCAATCCTTCAATCATCCTCGTTGCCCTTCTCTGCACTCTGCACGATATCCTTTTTGAGATGTGGCGACCACATCTCTGAAATGTACTGACTGAATATATTTCCAGAAAAGCAACAGGCAAAACTGGATTCCCCTACTTCAGTTTTTTTTTAAAAGAAGATATTCACCTGAGGTAACAAGAAGACAGCTTTTGTGGTTTACTGTTCCACAGATCCAGCCCTGTCTATCTGCCCTAAACCTCCAGGCTCTTCCTCTGACATCCCCTAAATTGTCTGCTTCTCTTTTTTGTCCTGTCCTGGCTCTGCCCCAAGTCCTGACTGATATGTTGGACGGTGTATTTTATACACCTGTCTCCGTGTGCAATAACCCGGCGTGGCCAGGCAGGGGTTCCAACAAAATCAATTAGCACTCTGCAAGAGACAAAATGGAAATGTGATCAGAAATTTCACACCCTGGCTGCAGCCCTCAAAATAAACATCTTTGCTTTTTCCAAGTGTGTCACGATTCCTCCTCGCCTGCCCTGCAAGGCAATTCCACCTCCCAGGGAATCTGCAGAAGGACAGAGGCAGGCAGCCAGTGTTGGGGGAGGTTCAATTCCCCTGCCTCCTCAGAGCCTAGCTGTGCTTTGATTGTGGGGGTTACAGTAGAAGGGAGGTCCTCCTCTTTTCTTTTCTTTTTTTTTTCTGACTGGCTTTCTGTGAGAGGGAGGAGAATTCCCCACAGGCCAGAGTGGAACAGAATTACAATTTCTGATTCACTGCCTGCAGTCAACATAGCATCCTGCTGCTTGTTAGGGAGAGAAAGCATCTGCCTAGGAGTAGGTCTGCTCTCTGGGGAGCAGCAGGCTCTGCAGTTTCTGCTAAAAAGGTATGCAGAATGAAACACGCTGCTTGTTAGTGGGGGAGACGTGCAGTTAAGGGGAGGGGCAAGCTGGGCAGTGTGGCTTTCACTTCAGTCAATGGGATATTTATAGTGGGATTTAATGAAGGAATCTATGGCACCCCCCAAGCCTCAGGAGCTGTTGAATTAAAGAGGATGCTCAAAAGACTTCATTAAGGGAATGACACGAAAGAAACGTCACATGCACAGGCTTGTGTGTTTCCCCTGCACAGGAATTGCTATGTCGGAGGGATGGGGCCAAAGGGACCAGTTTGCTGTTCTCAGCAATGAACAGAGGGCTTTTTGGGGAAGCCCACAATCCTCCTCCTTTGTCCTCTGCATTAGTTACAGTGCTTCTCAAAATGGAGGTTCCTTTTATCTGATCCTATGTACAAGCTGGATTCGTGGGTGCAATTTCTTCCAGTTAGTTTGGGCTGCAGATAGAGATCTCTACGGAGTAAAGATCCATGAATTTATTTATTTCGATAGTTATAATCTGCTTTTTTCGCAGTGGGAACCCAAACCAAGTGGTTGTTCTTGTGAGGGTAAAAAGAAGAGGGGAGAGAGTCCCTAGCAACCTATGGGAGATCAGGGGTTAAGGTGGGAGGGACATGGCAGGTAGGCAACAGCGTCATGTCATTTTTGGGAAATGCACAAGTGACATCTTGCCTCTGTAGGGATTGGCAGAAGATACAATGGGAAAATCATAGAGTTCCTGGCAATTCCCAGAGAGGACTGGCATCACTTCCTGGTTTTCCTCAGAAGTTATGCCTTGGTGCGTAATGTCTTGGCAGGGGTCAGAAATTCCCTGCTCCCACCGGGGGTGAGGCTGGCAATCTTTGTAGGGTTGCCAGCTCTGGTTTAGGACATTCCTGGAGATTTGGGGGCGGAGCCTGCTGAAGGTGGAGTTTGGGAAGGGGAGGTTGTTCAGTCGGGATGTGATAACATAGAAACGAGGCTCCAGAGCTTCCATTTCATCCAGCAGAACTGCTCCCTATGTTCTGGAGCTACTTGGAATTCCAGGAGTACTAAAGACCTGATCTGGAAGATGGCATCCCTAACTCATGAGGAGCGTCAATCTGAGAGTGACTGGCCTAAGATCACCTAGCGAGTTTCTATGGCAGAGTGGGAATTTGCACCTGATCTCTCAGATCCTAGACGAGCACTCTAACCACAACTTTGCTGGCTCTTTCGGCAGCTTCTGGACCAGCCCACAAATCCCTCTCTGTGCCTGCAGACAACACTGTCCTTCGGGTCATTGTTGAGACTGGCCGTTTGGTGTTCGGTTGTGTTTTGAAATAGACGTTATGTCTCTCAAATGTCATTTTTATTTCATTTTGACTCTTCTATACCTCAGGCCACTGAATTTTAAAGATCGGGAAGCCTTTGGGACAATACACGTTCCTTTTTGGAAAACAAACAAAAACCAACTGCTGCAGGCTGCTTAAGGCCATGTGGGATGTGAGAATAATGAAATACGTAAATATACTTTTGGGGACTTTGGTACTGAGATGGTCAGAGATGCTGTGCTCAGAGAGATCGAAGAGGCAGGGATTAGACATCCTCCCAACTGAGGGCAAACCAGATCTGGACTATATATTCAGCCAACAAAGCTCTGAAGTAGAAGGAGTTTATTCCATTCTAGGGATGTGACCAAATCTCAAGACTGCTGTAATTCAATTTAAAAGTTCATGCGAGTTTTGTGTTTGTTGGTTTGGATGTTAAAAGTAAGATTTATGCTGTTTCATGCCATTATTGCAAGCTGATAATCTCTTTATTTGATTGTTTCGGGTGGGTGGTCATATTAGTAGAACAAAACTGGCATCCAGTAACAATCTTACAGCCAAACAAAAATTTTCAGACTACCCTGAAAAAAGCCTTTACCCTGGAAAATAATGTCAATCTTTAATTTTGTTAGGATGGCAGCTTGGAAAGGCTCACTGATGTTTCTGAGTGCCAATTTCTCCCTGAAAATTCTGCTTGCTCTGACAGTTTGGTAAAGGTGTCCCCTGACTGCTTTGGAGGGGACAGGCATGTGTTTGAAGAAACATAAAGTTTTGAGTTTGGGAAGAGAGACACAGAAAGGCCAACAGTCAGTTATGGGTTGCGGGAAGCAAATTAAGTGCAAAATATCTCTTGGACTTTTATACACAAGTTGTTTACAGCCTATCTTGTCTCCAAATGCTACTCTTTTCCTTTTAAATCAACATGTTTTTTCCTCTGGTTCCGGAAATGTTTCCCTTTCATTTTGCCTCCGTCGTTTTCTCGAGCACTTTAACTGCAATGCTTGTTTTACCACAGTGTTCTTGGTACACAATGTTGACAGTGAAAACAAAAAAAGAAAAGCAAGCAAGATGCCCAGATCAGGGCAGCAGCGTGTTTTTATGGTGCCTCTGCTGTCATCCCTTAAATGATGTATCTAACTGTGCAGAAGTAAAGAAAGAACAAGCTGCAAGTGATGTGAATGTTGTTGTGCTCATTAAGTATGTTGCTTCAGTGGGTCTGACCTTGACCCCACAGGGCACAGACCTCTTCTCCCATGATCCAGAAGATTTAGTAGAATAACTGCTGGAGAACAAAAGCAGCTGCAAGCTTCAAAGCATGTCAGAAGTGTAGTTCGTTCAGGAAGACACCGCTTCACCATCACCATGTAGCACCAGCAGCTACGGTACACATGCCAAGTTCCTTGTTCAAACTGCATGTTCAGCTCACATGTAAACAAGGAGTCTGTTCATGGTGAATTTGACTGGCAATGTCCCACAAAACCCTCCGAAACCCTGATCAACAAAAAAAGTAATTAGATGAGAACAATGGTAGGCAAAGAGGTAAACTCAGATCATTAGTCACTGAAAGGGGAAAGGGGAGATTGACAGGCAGAATAACCATCAGGACTTTGACCTTCTGACCTTGGCTGGTCTACAGATCAGTTCCTCTACCTGCTAATTTGGAAGCTTCAAACTCAAGGGATTTTAAGGGCTGGGAGCTGACTGAGGATCAGGCATTCTGGTCCTGAATTTGGACAGTCCCACCTGTGTTCCCTGTCTGTTAATACTGTCTCAGTGTCCAGTTTCTACGAAATGCACATGCTGAATCTCCCCTATGCATCCTGTATCTTTTGAGTCTGCATGAAGTCCTCCTGTTTTTATTGTGTGTGCTGTTTTCATGCTGCATTGTGATTGTTGCATTGTGGTTGTTGCTGTTGTTGGCAACCCTGAGTCGAAGGAGATAAGGAGGAAGAGAAATACTTTAATGAGTAAGTCAAAAAGCCGGTGTGTCTGAAAGAAGGGGTGATCCTGGGGCTTGAAAAACTCTCTCGAACCGGTAGGTTAGGCTCCCTAACTGGCTGCCTATGGCTCAGGATACCCATCACCATCACTCCAATCAGCAGTAAGCTAATTTAGCACTGGAGAGCTTCCGTTTCTTTGGGCACCCTGTTAATTTACAGTTAACCATAAAACGGTGTGCACAAACGTATCTCCCTCTTCACATCTCTGTGCTAGAAGCCGAGAGACAGAGTCCCAGCTCAAGACGTATAGCCCTGATTTTGGCCAGCCTGCCATCAAGACGTGTGACTCAAAGGATACGTAGCTGTCCTCCTTCCTGCTTCCCGGGCCATCATTTTCGCTGAGTTACTGACCTTGCATGCTTTTATTCTTGTGAGTTATAGTGGCCTGTTTCGTTCACATTTTTCTCCATGGTATCTCACCGTAATTTTTACAGGGTCTGTATTTGTACCTTCTAAGGTCAACAAAGCCATTTGCCCCAATCTAGCAAGGATGATCTTGACAGACAAAAGACTCTTGAAGAGCTGGTGGAAAAAGGGACAGAGTGCAGATGGATCAATTCTGCCAGCTGTGCGGATCCTGACCATAGCCAGGGACTGAACCTGGAAGTTCTTTAATCCATTGCAGGTGCATAAGTGGTGGACAGGAGGGTTGTACCCTCCATCTCTCCCCTCTGAATGTTGATCATCCACCCCTAGCCCTCAACTATCTCCCTTTCTCTTAGTCCTGTTCTTTTAAGATGATGTTTCCTTATGTTTGAATCTGAAAGACTCCCGTCTGCACATGTGAAGGAAAAGCTGCATAGCAAAACCTTTCTGGGGCACAGCAGAGCCTTCCTACACAGCAGAACCTCTTTTACTCTCTCAGCTTCAGCTTACCAGCCCTCCTCTTCTGCCCACTCATTCCCACTTTCCCTGTGCTTACTGCTCTGGTCTCCCCCTTTAATGTCTGAGTAACAAACTGGCATTTGTCAACACCCCCCCCCCCCAGCATTTCATACTGCTATATATTTACATCACACAAAGCAGCTTCCACCTTCCACATTGCTTCGCCCTTTCCCCTGCAATCCTCACTAGGGCTTGTAGTAAATAGGTATTTTTGTGCTGTCACGCTTTGAACAAAACACTTGAGCAAAACAAATAATACAGATTTTTAGACAGCACATTTTAAATTCCACTGCATTGCAATTCCCCCTTACCTTACCCAACCGTACATTCAGAAAGAGGTCTGCCAGTGATCTATTTTAAAGTAATATAGTTGGTCTGCAGTATCAGGTAGGACAATGCCACAGCTGTACAGAGATAAATGAATTAAAGCATGGACCTCTCCCCATCAAAGAAGCCATGGTGATTGGCCGCTTGGCCCAGCAAATCAAATAAACCCACTCCCCCCAAAAAAATTAGAGTGTTGGAAAATTCTATTGCTGTAAATTTCGTAACTCATGATTCCATGATTCAATTACATTTAATTAGCTCTTGGCTGAACACTGTTGAGGTGATATGGAATATTTATGAACATTCCAATTTCTCACAAGTAAGGAAAACCTGTGAATGCACTTGTGGGGCTGCATTGATAAGAAGGATTCCAGAGAATGGAGGAGGAGGCAGCATGAATGGTAGCCAACTTTTCAACCAAATAGTTTGAATGAGTCAGTATGTAGGGAAATGGGAAATGTATGGGAAACCTAAGTAGTGACTGGGAGGCTGCGCATCAGAATGAATTGGAGGAACACAAAAATATTGCTGTTATATGTCCCCTTGCTTCCCCAAGTCCTAAGAAGTTCCAGGAGTCATGCTCTGGGCTTTAGTTTCCTTTGGATGAGATAACATCTTTTTGTGTTTACTAACATGCAAGCAGAGCATCTGTGGGAGTAAACAGACACTCCCAAAGCAGGCAGCAGATCCCTGGAAAGTAACGTGTATAGCCTTCCCCTCCAACTGCACCCCCAGGCGCAGCTAGCTCCAGGTAAGAACTTTTTATCCCTCTCTCCCAATGCTGATTACAATCAAGCTACAAAGTGCTCTTTTTGTGTAGAACAACTAGTTTGAGGGAGCAAAGAGTCGGTGAAGAATAGGACCATGAGAGCAAGAACTGTGTGAGTCAACTAAGGCACCTGTGCATGCAGGATATTTCTTGTAACTGGGAGAAGTGATGGGAAGAAGCAAGCAAACCTTCTTTAACCATCTTCAGGCAGCCTTTTTAAAAAATAATCCATGTTTTGAAACCTTAAGATACAGATTGGCTATACTTCCTCTTACTAGTTCTCGCTCTGTCTGTCTTACAGACACACACAGAGAGCACTGATCTGAGACTACCCCATGCAGGTGAATTCCCATTCAGAAAACATGCACAGCCATTAAAAGAACATTAAGAGGTTTTTTTTAAATCAAATCCCTGACTCCCATCAGGAAACAATCCAGGCAAACAAAATCATGGGCAGACCCATCAGAGACCCATTCACCATCACCAGGAAGCCAAATATGAAAAAAATAAAAATAAAACACATCTGCAAATTTTTTCAGCTTTCCATTTGTCATATAAATGCATCCAAAGATGGTATTTCAACATGCATAGCACTGGAAAGGAGGTGATTGTCATGAGCCATATTTTTACAAGCAAATCAGCTAGTTCTTTAAATCCCACCATTCATTTGATAACCGTAAGCCTGCCCGTAGCGCTCAGCCTGCACCTCTGCTTATTGCCTGAATGGGGTGGGGGTATTCAGAATTTTTTATTCTGGCCATTTTGCTCTTTCATACTTCTGTGCATTTCAGCCATTACATGTTGCTGTTACAGTAGAATTCTTTATTCCATTTTTGTTTCTTTCCATTGGTTTCAAGGCGAAACGTTTTTCTACCTGTGCATTGCAGCCAATGAGGACAACGTTTTTAGGGACTGCACCTCTGACTCAAGGGATCTTTCCTGACAAACGTCAGGAGACAAAAGAAAACATAATCATTTCAATGACTACGTTTTTCCTTGGACAGGAATAAAGAGGCATGAACTGGCATATGAGTTTTCCCTGTTGTTAAAGAAAAAGAGGACCCACAATTACTCTCTTCTCTTTCCTACAACTTAACTTGATACACACTGGGGCTTAATGCGTTTTGCTTTCTGGTATCAAGCTCTGACACCATAGGTTCACTGGGCTGGGGAAACTGCATTAAGCACTGGATATGTGCAGAGGCGTAGCTCCAAGGGAACAGGGGTGCGACGCACCAGGCGTGCGCCCCTCTGGGGGTGTGGGCAAGGGCGTTCCAGGGGCATGATGGGGACGTTCTGGGGTGGGGTGAGGACATTCCGGGGTGGGACGGGGGCGGAGGACACACCAGTGCACTGGGTGCTTTTCCCCCTTGCTACGCCTCTGGATACATGGCATGGGAGAGTGGCAAGGTTTATGTTGCCCTAACTCACATACTTGAGTTTTGATTGAAAGTAGTCACATTCTTTACATGATTGAAAGGTTGCCTGCCTGTCTTTTTTCCATACTAAGGGTAATAATAAGTGCTTTTATATGAAATAAACAATGTTGAAAGAGATTGGATTTCTGTCTGTCTCTCAAACATAAACCACACACACACACACACACAACCATACAAAAGAGAGAGAAATGTATCCTCATCCAAATTTCTCACGTCTCATCTAATCTGGCTCTCTTCTTTGTGGCACAGAGCGAGGAAATATTTCCCTCTGTACCCCCTCAGCCTGCTTTGTAGTAGTTTGCCTGCCTTCAAAAGGGTACAAATAAACTTTTGCCTCTGTGCATTGTCTATTGAGGAAGGAGAAATGCCCCTCCCCTCCCAGACTGCAATTCTTGCCTGCAAAGCATGTGAGGCAAAATATTTGCCTCCATGTAGTCAAGCTGCATATGCCTAGACCGTGGATTGGAATAGCAAGCAGACAGGATCTTGCCTTCTACAGAATCAAGGAAATTCTTTACCAGTTGGTGTAGGACAGTGATGGCAAACGTTTTGGAGACCAAGTGCCCAAATTGCAACCCAAACCCCACTTATTTATTGCAAAGTGCCAACCCAGCAATTTAACCTGAATGCTGAGGTTTTAGTTTAGAAAAAACTGGTTGGCTTCCTCTGCCTCACCCGCTCGAGCAGGGGCCAGCCCCACATGCACTGCTCTGTGCCTCTCTAGCATCTCTGCTTCCTCTGCTCCCCTCCCCCACCTTGGGCAACAGCCACCCGGAGCGCAGGCACCAGGCCCGCCAGCCAAGTCCTCCCTGCTCACCACAGTACATGAACGTCATGCTCAGTGGCCCAGGCCAGCCTAGATGTGTCTGTGTGGGGGTTGATTTTCCATCCCCACATGACAAACTCTGTGTATGTGTGCCCACAGAGAGGGCTCCGAGTGCCACCTCTGGCACCCATGCCATAGGTTCGCCATCCCTGGTGTAGGACACAATCCAAAGACTGACAGAAAGGCTGTGCTTGTGGGAATGATAATAGCTGATAGGCTCATTTGTTAACTTTTCTGGTTGGATGATATCCAGTTAAGTTATCTGCTGATTCACCTCTCCCTTCACTGCTCTACCTGTTCTTCACTGCTCTACCTTATCTTGCTTATGCAAATGTGAAGAGCAGACAGCAAGACAGCAGAACAATGGTCACTCCTAAAGATTTCTGGATATTACTTAAATGTTATTATGCTTTAGAAGTTGGATTAGTTGTAATACGGTAATTTATATATGGGATTCAGTTCAGGTTTTGGATACTTTCCAAATGCAAAATCTTAATCTGCATATCCAATCAACCTTTAGTGCTCATGCCTTTATCACTGGATTGAAAATAAGAGAAGCTGAATGTCATGTCTCTCTTTTAAATGAAAACAACTGTTTCATCAGGAAATATATTAAAAGTCTCAAAAACCACTCCCAGGCTCAAAAACCTTGCAAGAGGCCAATGAATTATGCAGATAATTGTCTGCTGAGGTATTATGCTAATCTTTTTCCTGAAGAAAAAGAAACTGTTACCCCTAGTTCAAAGTATTTTATTGGAGTTCAAATAAACTAGGTGTGGGAATAAATGCTGAGAGAAACTCTTCAAATTTTCATGACTTCAGTTTCAGCCCCCCAACTGTTTAGCACATTTCCAATTTTTAGAATCTTAAATATTTGACAGAGTTTGACCTAAGCAAATTTCAGTTTCAGTTAGAGTTTGGTGCTAGCAAGTACCATCGGACTTCAAATGAAAACAAAGTGGTCTTAGGTCTGCATCTGCTTTTGAGACGAAGGGATAAAAACATTCATATGTGTTTAACTATTCACTTTCTAACCTGTCCCACCTATATTTAATTATTATTATTTAACATTATCATAGCAAAAGTAATTCTCATATACTCCAGAATGCTAGAGTTGGCATATTTCATGCGTTATCTAGAAGCCAAGTCACTTTGATTTGCATAATATGCAAATTATAAAAGGTGGAAAGAGTTCATTAGAGGGGGAAAAAACAGCAACAAAAGAAATTCTTCTGTCAGGGAAGGGAGAACATCCAGCGTTATCGCACAGCCCCCAGGATCAAACTGAAAGATACGGCAAGCACTCAGCTAGATGGGGGCCAACCCCAACCTCCAAAGATTCCTATTTTGATTCTCCAAAGATCACCTATTTCGATTCATTTTTCTTTTCAGACACTATTTCAGTGCATTTTTAATTTTCAGACGCTAACATTCAAACCCCATACTTTAGTTTTTAAAAATTCCTTTGTTAAATTTTTGCATCTAATTTCAGATTTGGAAGGCTAATAGTAAAACTGAATGTTTCTTCTGAGGGTTTCTTCTTTTTTACTAAGATATGGTGCCTCTTTGATTCTGCTGCTGCTTTTGCTGTACTGCAGTGCATGGACTGGTTCACACAGTGCTGACCCTTCTCCAGGTTGCCAACTCCAGACCTGGAGATCTAGGAGTGTTGCCTGGGAAGAGAATGGTTTGGGGAAGAGAGAGACCTCAGAGGGACATGCCAAAGTCCACCTTCTGAAGCTGCCATTCTCTGCAAGGGAACTGATCACTTTAGGATGGAGATCAGTTATGATTCTGGGAGATCCCTAGTCCCTACCTGGATCTTGGCAAACCTAAGGGTGGAGAGGAAACCCTTGGAGGGTCATAATGACTCAGAGAGGGTGATTATGTAAATAAAAATAAAGTTTATTTCTTTAAAGCTTCCCAACATTTTTCCATAACCAAACATACATCTATGAATAATTTGTACAACATATAGGTGCTGTGTGGTTTCCGGGCTGTATGGCCGTGTTCTAGCAGCATTCTCTCCTGACGTTTCGCCTGCATCTGTGGCTGGCATCTTCAGAGGATCTTCTGAAGATGCCAGCCACCGATGCAGGAGAAACATCAGGAGAGAATGCTGCTAGAACACGGCCATACAGCCCGGAAAACACACAGCACCTAAGTGATTCCGGCCGTGAAAGCCTTCGACAATACAATTTGTACAACATCTTGTAAGAACGGAGCTGGGGATATGTTTTTTGAAGAGCTTGGCAGGGGGAGGGGGCTAAGATTGAATAGGGCCATGGGGTGAGATTTGTGGATTTCATTAGGAGTCCTCTTAACTCCCCCCCCCAATTCAAGCAGTTCATGGGGACAATGTTTTGCAGGGAGTCTGAAATATTCATTTGGGTGTGGCCTTTTGGGCAGGCAGATGCTGACCGACCATTGTGGAAGCCCTGATGACAAATATGAGAATGAATGGGAGGTGGCTGAACCTTTTTGGGATGAAAACCAGGTAGCCTTGAAAAACCCCTGAGACAACAGGAGGGAATCCAGCACTGGGCGGAGCGGCAGGAGCTCCGATCAGGAAATGGCTCCTGTTCAGTTAAAGGTACATCTTAGCGCTGACTTTTGATGCATATTTTATAGCTCCCTTGCCCATCTGCCGCGGTTGCTGAGCTCAATGCTTTAAAACGCATAAGACTGGGAAGTCCCCCTTTGATGCTTTTTCTTTTTGAGCTGCCTGTTTCTAGGAGCATCAAGGGGGCCCATTCAGAGCAGCAGCTGGAGATGCTTTGGTGATTCCACCAATTGGGGAAAAGCAGTGTCTGTTGAAACGGCTGTGTGCCGATGTTACGCCCACGCTATTCTGAGCCCCAAAGAAAGGCACGACAGGCTGTAAATATGAAATACTTAGGAACTGAAATTAATTACTGTTTTTATTGTTGTAATGTTCAAATCATAATAGTTTCAGAGATGTAGAAACACTTTTTTTGGGGGGGGGAACCCTCTGTTCAAATATCTACTTTTTGTTCAGCATCGTTATTTCTTTTAGCTGCTGCTTCTTCCACCCTCCCTCCTGGATTAGTCAGATGAGTGTTCCCAGCTAATTAGTGATCACACCATGAGCAGGATAATGTTATTCACAATGCCACGTAGCCAGGCAGCTTTGACAATGTGATTTATTCATTTATAAACATTTATAGACCGTGTGTGATGATGTCACGGAAGCCAAGAGTCACACTCAGTTGACCTCTTGCGTTCAGTGCGATCGTTAGTTACAAATGTTTAATGTAGCAGGAGATCCTGGGCAGTTTTCTCCTCCCAAACAGCTTTCTCAGTCTCACGATCTCTAACAGCCCTGACCGTGTCTTTCTCAGGCAGTGAGAACAAATGGAGAGAAACGGATAACAACTATGGCACTTCCTTGTCTGGAGGACGTGGTATCTTGGCAGGTAGATTTCTGGAAAAGCCAGAGCAATTAACAGCTTCAGTCCTAAGGAATCCTTCCTGACAGCAAATCCCATTAAATAAATGATACATTTCTGACTAGACATGCTTAGGATGGTTCACTTTTCCCTATTGATTAAATTGAACATTTCTGAGTAGATCTGCTTAGCATTGCTTCCTCTTGTCTATCTGTTTTCCTAGGGTCTCTGAGCAATTTTTTGCAAACCAGCATGAAGGTCTATTATGTCCATGCATGCAGGGATAGAGTTTGTTTTTACACAAATTTCAGTTCTAATCAAGGTGGTCTCATTCTGGGCAGAAACTGATTTCATATGATTTGAGCAATGTGTTTCCTAAACAAGGGTGCTCCCTTGGGCTAGCCATCGATTACAGATTTTTCAAGAGTTTTGCCTGGCCTTCCTTCAAAGTCTTCTCCGGTCTGCAGAAGCTGCAGCTCATTGACATTCACAGGGGAATGCTGCAACCTTTGAAAAACTGCTAGACTGTACGAAGAGCTGTTACCAAAAAAAAAAAAAAAAAAGGATTTGCACAGTCAGTGTGCTGTTAAAGCTGAAGGAGGAGAGGGGTTTATGGTTCCATAGGATCATATCCATGTAAAAAGTGCCAAGTTATTAAGGCACTGAACATCTCAGACAAATCGTGCTTAACTGAGTCCTGGGTATTTTGGTCTCCACGGTACTACCGGGGTGGCTTGTCAGAAGAGGGAACTTCTGGTCTCTACTGGATTGCAGCACCATTGCTGCAAATGGCTAGAAGGTGCTATTGCAGCTTTTGGCCCAGCAGGGTCAGGTGACCCATGGGGCCTTAATTTCTCTACATGGGCAGCTGGTTGCTCAGTTGTATTGCTGAGCCGCTCTCAGCCTAACCACACACACAGACCAGCAAGTCGGCTTTCTACTTCCACTACCTGCCTTTCTGATATCTACTAGTCTTCAAACCTATACCTGTTCTGATTGGAGCTCATACCCAAACTCAGCTCCTCTCCCACTGAGGTCCTGGGTACTTATCTGGCCCATTGTCCATGGAGGGAGGGAAAGGCACCAGGGAACAGGCTGCCTGCCTAAGACAAGGGAATCTACGGGAGCCAGCCAGCCAGCAGATGAATATGAGGAACCCCTGGATCAAGGAAACAGGCAAGGATGGACCAGATCCAAGTGTAAGGGCTATTGGGTGAATTGGGATTCGGGAAGGGTGGCTAATTGGCTCCTCAAGGACAAAGAAGGTGGGAGGAAAGCCAGAGGGGGAAATGAAAAGCAGGAATCACAGATAGGCTGGGGCTGGGGGAAAGGAAGCAGCAAAATGCTAGAGAGGGAGGAAGAATGCTGTTCCAGGCAGTGGCGTATCTACCTAGGGACAAGGGGTACCCTTGTCCTCTCTGAAGTCCTGCTGCCTTGAAAACAGTTTTCGTGCTCTCCAACCCTATCCCATGTCCAGTCGAACTGCATCATAAAAAACAATGAGGCAGCAGGACTTCCTGCTGCCTCCAAGCACCCTCAACCCCCCCGGACTCCCCCCTCCCTCCCTTCCTCCCCTCCCCAGTCAGAAGAGACTGCAGGCTGGTGGCTGGGAGCCCAGCTGGCAGGGGGAGGGGAGGTGGGCACCCTAGACCTTGCCCATGTCCATGGTGACATGGGCGGGGTAAAGGTCAGTGGGGGGTGGAGCCTGGGGGCATCAGGGGGTGGAGCCGGGGTGGCGGTGGGGCAGAGCCTGGGGGGGCATCCTGGAGACAATTTGTCTCTGGGCACCATTTACCCATGGTGCGCCTCTGGTTCCAGGGGAGGAAAAGAGAGACCAGTGGTGCTCAGCCAGTGTCTTGCTTCTCCAGTTCTGCAGCCCAAGGAGCTCCAATGCGGAAGGCATGACAAAAGAGACCGGCAGAGTGACCTCACCTGAAGAAGCCACTCACACTAGCCAAGACGGAAATTTCATAGACTTTCATTGTTCTTGTTTGCTCCCCAACAAGTATTGGGGTCCTACATGGATCTGCACTCGAGTGGGTGCTATTTCATCTATCCATAAACCATCTGGATCCAGAGATGAGCAGAGATGTGGCTGAGCCTGTTGGGGACACCAAACTTTTCAGGCTTGCAAGAACTGAAGCAGATTGTGAAGCATTCCAGTGGGGACTCTTCATATGGGGAAAGTGGCTGGTGAGGTGGCTAGTGAGGTTCAGAGAGGACAAAAATTGGAGGGAAACTTCACGTATAAGCTGAAGGGGTCAGTATTGGTGGTTACTATCTAGGGAAAGTGATCTTGGACTCCTGGTGAACAGCTCAGTGAAAATGTTGACTCTGTAAACAGCAGTGGTGAAAAAGGTAAGTTTTATGCTGGGAATTAGGAATCGGATTGAAAGCAAAATGACTAGTATATTATGCCTTTATACAGACCTATCCTATGGCTGTAGAGTTATAGTCAAGGTATTTCAAATGTGGTATTGTAGCACTGAAGCAAGAATCTTTTGAATGCCATCAAAGTAGGGGGCAACAATAGGAAGGCAATGGCTTCTATTCTCTTCTTATAGGTCTTTCAGGGTATCTGACTGGCCAGTGTACAAACTAGGATAGTGGAGGACCATTTGTCTGATCCAACATGGCAGCTCTTGTATTGTTAACAGCTCAATCCACAGGGCTCAGGCAGCTGGGGACACCGCCACCACCATGCTGCCTTCAGAGGGCTTCCATGGACTGTGAGGAGGCAGCAAACATCAGAAACTCCCTGGCCACTTGAAAGCCTTCCTTAGCCAAAATGGACTTTTGGGTGCCATAAGTCTGAGTGCTATACTGGGGGCATTCCCAGCCCCAACCCCTGGTGAAAGCTGACTAAAGTCGGCTCCACTCCTGGGAATGTCCCTGTAACATCCTCAGACATGCTAGTAACTTCATGGATGCCAGTGCACCTCTGAGAGTCAGGCCTGCCTTCCAGTTTGCCCTCCCTAGGTCACCTGCCTTCCAGTTTGCCCTCCCTGCCTGCGTAAGTGCCACTCATGCCAGTGGGGTGGCAAACACGACAGCCCTGCACCAGCTCCAAGGGCCCATTTGGCTCTTCCATAGGATTGGGCTACCCAACCTTCTTTGGTTTGTGTTATTTATAAAGTTCTATCTACGGGCAGAACTAGATGTGATGGCATCCACAGGATTGACTAAGTGAATGCTGCTGCCATTTTGAAGTGATGTAAAAATGCTGCAAGGACCTGTAGGCATGTTTAGACCTAGTTTGGCTCTAAACTATTGGCTCTGCAATAAACTGTAAAGAGACTTGCTGGGATTACAGAAAGACTAATGAGGCATTAAATTAGAGAACACATAGATTTAGGCGGGCGGGATAGCCATTTGCCAATTTGATCCTGAAATCAGGTACATTTGACAAATGTGGTGGGGAGAAATTCCCTGAAAAACACAGGTAAACTGGTAGACTTTGAAACTTTTGTAGCTATTGACTTCAAGAACTTTGGTTTTGGTGCATTGAAATGTGGCCTCTCAAGCCTTTGGTTCAGCAGCTGCACTATATGGAATGTTTACAAACAATCTAACACCTCAGAGATAAGGGAAAGAATCTACTGGCTAGGCCTAGAGCCATGATGGAATTATTACTAAGACCTGCAGAGAAGAGCAGAGACAGGCTCAGCAGTTGCAAGGGCTGAGTGAATGAATGTGTGAGAGAGAACCATGCATGAATAAGGCATTTAAGTGGTATGAGTGAGGGCTGTGTGGAGACAGTGAATGGGGATTAGATAGAAGAGACAATACAAGTAAATAAAAGCTCTTCTGTTCACAGGACTCTTTTTCCCAGGTTCCCACAGGATTTGTATACATCTTGCAGCTGTGAAGCACTTAATGGCTATGTGCCTTAGTTAGGATTGCCAATCTCCAAGTAGGGCCTAGAGTTATCCTGGAATTACAACTGATTTCCAGGCTACAGAGGAGGAAGTGGCAGCTTATGACAATGGCTTTTATGGCATTAAATCCCCATTGAGCTCTCTGCTCTCCAAAAGCTCAATTTTTCTGGGGCATCACCCCAAATCTTCAGGAATCTTCCAGGACAGAGTTGGCAAACCTAGCTCCTGCCCATGGACTGCAGCCTCAGGACTCAGACAGAGGGAAGGCACCCTATGAGCATTATGTACCAACACCTGGTTTATTTCATGTAGGGATGTGCAAAACACCTCTGAGGATTTCAATAGCCTTAAAACCTTTGAAGCATCCCTCAAATTTTTTTTGCATGTATCAAAGATTTTTCCACATTTGTCTCCAGATGTTGCTTTTCATGACATTTGGAGGCAAATCTAGTCCCAGACTCTCTGCCAGCCACTCAACAGGAACACTAGTAAAGGTGTTAATGCACACTGACCACACAACAAACCATTTGCACTGCAGCTTAAGAACAAGCCAGCTGGATCAGACTAGAGTTCATCTAGTCCAGCACTCTGCTACTCGCAGCGGCCCACCAGGTGCCTTTGGGAGCTCACATGCAGGATGTGAAAGCAATGGCCTGCTGCTGGGGTTGGGCCTGTATACCTCCCCACACATTGTAAAACATAGTGATCTCCTTTCTGACACTGCTTCTGCTTCCCTTGACATTTCATAGATGTTTTTTGAGCAAAAATCTTCAGATTCATGTTATCATAAATGCACTGCCATGGCCCATACATCCTTCGACACAGACGTGCATCCTTCCTTACATTTATTATTTTTCATCCCTTCTCCATTTCCCCAAGGGACTTCGTGTAACATCCTCTGGAGTCTGTAGCAGTAAATAAGTCAGCACACAGAAGACTCTGGCAGCTTCAACAGTAGACTTCTTTACTGTTTCTAACGAAGAAGATGCTTACATACACTTGCAACCACAACAGACCTTGGGGCGGGGGGAGTGAAAATAGTTTGTGAGAGTTCACCTAAAGGCATGCACATATTTTTACGTCCCACTGGGGGCATCATTATGGTTGTCAGTTCTGGGTTACGAAATACCTGGAAATTTTGGGGGGGTACAGCCTGAGGAGGCAGGGATTGACCAGGCGAGGGCCTTTGATGGGTTATAATGACAGGGTCCACCTTCCAAAGTGGACATTTTCTTCAGGTGAACTGATGTCTATCGCCTGGAATTCAGTTGTAATCCCAGGCAATCTCCAGCTTTCACCTGGAGGTTGGCAACCCTAGCACCATATATGACTCTGTCATTCTTCTTCCTCCTATGGGGTACGTTTGGCTGAGAACTGTTACCAGCCAGTGATAGTCATACTTGAATTAGGATGTGAACACTGCTGTTCCCAGTGTTAGTCCAACACTCTACCCATTAGTCCATGCTGCCTTTAATACCAATGTGTCCCTATCAATGTCCCCATGTTCCTCTGTCTTTTAATATTTAGTTTAGTGACACTGAGAATATCAGGCAGCTGCAGCTTCCTAACAGGTTTTCTTCTCACTGAGCTTCTGAAAATTTGTATTGGAAGATGCTGATAACCAGAACTGGGAGATCATGGGATTGTTGGCGATTGATCTGTATTTTGTACATACCAAGCCATACAGTGAAATAACATGAAAGGGTCTCCGGAGACGATTGTCTAGGAATAATAATGCTTAGGAAGTAAGTACAGAACAATGCTGTGATTAAACTTTTATATGTTGAACACTGGAGGAACAAGTGCCGACGCGCAAGAGGTGGAGGTGTGCTTTGCGGAGATAAGCAGCCGATCCATGACAAATGTGCCTGAAACGCAACAGAGGCACAGTACCAAAGCCTCACTTTTAAGAACGATTCAAGCTTCAATCTGGATTGAGCTGTCCCTCCTGCCCAATTCAGAAATCATCCTTTGTAGTCCCTGCCAGAACAACTGCCAATCTGCAGTAGCTGGGCAAGTCCCAAGATCTGAGTGCTTGCCAGTTTCTTCCCAGTCATCCCCGTGCCCTGATATCTCAAAGGCACCAGGAATTAGAAACTTTGGATACAGACCAAACAATTGCAAATATTTAATTGATGTTGTGTTATGGGGATAAAGAACTGACTTAGTTGTTTTTTTAAAAAAAACAACCTCAATTCTCCACTGCTACAGAAAGCAGGAGAAGGAATGAAACTTCACCGAAAGCAGCATTCTAAGCAAATGTTGATGAAGATTTTTTAGGGATGCTAAAAACAAACTTTCTCCAGCAGAGAAGGAGGTGCCCATACAGTTATATCTGATACCCAATGCAGACACCAGTTATTTCCTTGGTGTCCCACAGAGCCAAGTTATTAAACAAAAAAGAAGCTTTCTGGATTGTAGCCCTCAGATGAAAACCCTGAAAATAACTCCGTGCGCTATGCTTACAACAACCCTGAAAAGGCATCTAAGTGTTATTATCCTCACATCACGGTTGCAGTAGGGGGATTTGGAACTCAGGAGATAAGGAGATGCCTGAGGTAAATGCTTAACTAGTTACTTCCCAGCTCATAACTCACAATCTTAACCATGATATAATACCAGCTGCCAATAGGAAGAGCTTTTTAATTTAAGGTGATCAATGCCTGTCTTATTACATTTTTAAACCAAGCATTCTTCCAAGGACCCCTGGGCAGCTCATATGGGTTTCATCGAAGTTTTACAATGTCATCTTTAGCAGAATAACACCCCTCTCAGCTTCAAGGGGCTTAGAAGAGCATAACTCTGCTGAAGATGGCACTGTGAGTCTGTGGAAATATTGAAGGGAGGACTCTGCTATGTGCAATAGTTGTCAGAGGGTCTTCAGTCCATATGTTCTGATCCAAGGAGCTCATCTCACCTGCAACTGTGTGACTTTGAGCATAGTGATCATGTTCATGTCCAAGTTCTGAGCATGCCTTGTGCAAATATAATATGAGGCCAGTCGGTGGCTTTTTTAAAAGTGTGGGATGCGTAAAACTGAGGAGAGACGAATGCAGAACAGAGGACAAACACGTCAAGAAGCTACACGACCAGGTAGAGCAGACAGGAAGGACGATGGGTAAATCATCTGCATCTCATGTGCTGGTATTCCAATAATATCCCAGCCACATGTGAAACGCAAAAGGAGGCAATGAATGGCTGGGACTGGAAAAACAGAGGGGGCGGGAGAGTCCGGGCTGGGCCAGCGCCCCGAGCACAATTTCCGCAGGTCGCGTGGGGGGGGGGGGGCTTCAGGGGCCAGCCCCCTTCCCCGAGGAGGGAGGAACCTGAGGTGCATTGCGGGAGCACTCCAGGCCCCAGCTGGAGGTTGGCAACCTAAAGTCGGGAACTGCGTGGCGTTTTTTGGATCGGTCCCACGGCGGGGATCCCACCGGGTTGACTCCACCCGTTGCTTGCGGTTCTGGGCAAGCCGTGGCTTCCCAATTCGGGCCACTGGAGGCAACCAGGAGGACCCAGGCTGGGAGCTCCCCCTGGTCCTGAGAGCCCCCCCTTCCCACCCTCCACGCCCAGACCTGCTGACTGACGGCGCCTGCGGAGCTGTCCCCAGTGGAGGCGTCCCCCGCTCTGCCCAAGGGCTCCAAGAGGCGCAGGCGGGAGAAGCGGCGGCTGCCCGGCCAGAGGAGGAGGCGATCAACACCCGCACCCGCACCCAAACAGCCTCCGAGCGCCCTTCCCGCGGGTGGCCAGTGAGGAAAGGCCGGCGAGGGCATTTCTGCTGCTGCTCGCCAGCCCGCCTCTACCGCTTGCTTGCTTTCCTCCTTCCCACAGCCCTTCCTTTGCTTTGCTTTTTGCTTTCTCTCCATGGTGTCTTTCCCTTCCTTCCCTCCCAGGGTCTGCCTGTTGTTCTTTTCCTTCCTACCTACAGTGTGTGTCTGCCTTCTTTCCTTCCTATCTCTTTCCTTTTTTCTTTCTACAGATCCTTCCTTCCTTCCTTCCTTCCTTCCTTCCTTCCTTCCTTCCTTCCTTCCTTCCTTCCTTCCTTCCTTCCTTCCTTCCTTCCTTCCTTCCTTCCTTCCTTCCTTCCTTCCTTCCTTCCTTCCCACAATGTTTGCCAGTCTTTCAATTAATACAACTAGGGGTGCTCAGCCTCCACCACCACCCCGACTCCACTACCCCATTGTGGAGGGTGCGCTGGGGCAACAGAGTCCAGGAGGGGGCAATTTCAGTGCTTGGGCATCGTTTTCTGTCGTTACAGCCACAGGCAGCACAGCCAGTGTATCTGTTTGCAACACAGGAGGCAATGCAGACTCCACTGCACATATCCAAAGGACAAGGTCACCATAGCAAGATCACCTGATTATGGTCTCCATCCATTTCTGTTACTAAAACAAGACCATAGCAACAGCTCCTGGGGAGAATGTCTATCACAGAGAAATTGGAAGGCATCTGTAGGGGAAGATGATCCCTCCAGGTATTCTGGCTCCAAACTAAACAAAAGACAATGATAAGAAGAACTTGAAATTGTGCTGAGAAGGAAACTGGGAGCCAACCAAGTATGAAGGCTTGCTGCTTTCTGGCCTGACCAAGAACACCACTTGGTCCTGGTTGTCATGCATGAGGGGTCACCTGGGCCATCGTCTCTTCTGCCTGTCCTGACACCAGTTAGAGAATTCTAAGTTATCAATCGCAGTATTTCCCTTGGTTGCGTATATATTCCTCCTATCCAAAGTCGCTCGTAGCACATTGAGCTGCATATGGGAAAGCCTGTTCGCTAATTAGAAACTATAAAGCTAGCAGGTTGTAAACACAAGATCAATACATAGGAGTAGGCAGCAGCAGTGAAAATAAATGAGGATGAAGATAAAAAGCGATAAGGGGAACTAGAAGTGGAAGCGGGGAAAGGGCCACGGCTCAGTGTGAAATAGCCATGTGTGGTGGACTAATCTGGTGAAATGGAATTCCCCCTCCCCACTCCTACACGTGGCTGCTGGGTGAGCATGGGCTAGTCATGGTTCTCTTTGAACATTCTCAGCCCCACCTACCTCACAAGGTGTCTGTTTTGGGGAGAGGAAGGGAAGGAGTTGGTCAGCCACTTTAAGACTCCTTACGGGAGAGAAAGGTGGCGTATAAATCCAAGCTCCTGTTCTTAAGTAGCAGATCATGTGCTTTGGCTGCAGAAATTCCCAGCTTCAGTATGGGTGGCCAGATATAACTGATTCAACCTTGGGGAAATCAAATTTTGCACTGAAACATGGCCTGTCCAGAAAACTGGTTTGGATCCACAAGAAATTTTTACTGAAATCTGCTAGATCCAACCCATTTTCATGCCATTAGGGCAATGATTTGCCACTGGGAATCTGGAATTGACAGTGTGGGGTGAGAAAGTCTTGGTTATAGATGAAAGCAAATCTAAATCTTTTAGTTGGTAATTATGCCCCCTAAATAATGGGCCAAGGTCTACAATAATCTTGGTGATTATTCTTGTTGCCTGTTTTGGGTGGGGGCAATAAAAATTCAGGCCTGGTTCAAGAGCTCCCAAGGGAAGAGGCAAATTAACTTCAAGCGCCTGTAGGGAAGGAATGGGCTTCATCTGTATCAAGACTCACAAAGCTGTGAGAACCAAACGACAACAGAACTTCTGCCCCAGGTTAATTAGAGTGCGGGTGTGGGGGATTTTGTTTAATGAGCTCCAGTCTTGCATTAAGGAAATGCCAAGCAGATATACGATCAAAGAAAATCGGCTGCATGACCCCAGAAATGGATAAAGTACAATCTATTTATTGAGTGAAGCACACCTTTAACAACCCAGACATTCCAATGTGGAAAAAAAAGTTTTAAAAAAGGATGGTGAACACCAAGATAAGAAATAAACAGTAGCATCGAAAATCATTCTTCTGAAATTTCAGTTTCTGAAATGCACTCCTGTGTTATACAGACTGGGGTTTACTATTTCTTCCACAAAGGAAGGCAGGGAGGGGGCATATATCAGTGGAAGAGAACCTGCTTGGTATGCAGAAGGTTGCAGGTCAGAAGAGACTGGAAAGCCACTACTGCTAGGCCAGGGGTAGGGAACCTGCGGCTCTCCAGATGTTCAGGAACTACAATTCCCATCAGCCCCTACCAGCATGGCCAATTGGCCATGCTGACAGAGGCTGATGGGAATTGTAGTTCCTGAATTTATCTGGAAAAGCATTACTGGAGTCTAAACGCCGAACTTGAGACAGAAGGAGGAGGAGGAGGAGTAGTTTTGATTTATACCCCACCTTCTCTCCTGCAAGGAGACTCAAGGTGGCTTACAAGTTCCTTTCCCTTCCTCTCCCCACAACAAACACCTTGTGAGGTTGGTTGGGGCTAAGAGAGTTCTGAGAGAACTGTGACTAGTCCAGGATCACCAGCAGGAATGTAGGAGTGCAGAAACACATCTGGTTCATCAGATAAGCCTCTGCCACTCAGGTGGAGGAGTGGGGAATCAAACCCAGTTCTCCAGAATCAAATCCACCTGTTCTTAACAACTATACCAAGTTAGCTTCCTATGGTTAGGGAAACGCTCATGACTTGGATGAGTAGCAGTCCTGCCATAGTTGGCAGGTCAGCAGGTCTTGCCAGCCCAGCTCTGGTAGCTTTGGATAGGAGATTCTATGACATCCTGTTCCCTCTAAGCACTCTGCTCAGGTACTGCCACCAAGCTGGAGTCAGAAACCCTAAATACATGGTTTGTTGCATTCCAGCCATAAAGCCAAGGAAATCTGAAACTTTTCAAACAGGTGTGGTTTTTAGTGCAGAAGCGGAATGGAGATCCCCAGAGGATTTTGTATTTTATGCATTGCACCAAATGATCACCTAAAAATAGTAAGCATAAAGTAGGCTTGAGATGATCGTGGTGTAATTATAGGCATACTCCTTATGCACTGTGAGACTCCAAAGAGAAAGCTGCATAGTGCAATGTGAATATCTCTGCCTTTGAACTTTTACAGATACAATGCAGGATGACTTATTGGACATTTCTAACATGTCTGCAGCATTATCGATCATTTTATCAGCTCTGCCTAGAAATGGATCAATCCCGTGGCTGCAGCATATTGTTTCAAAATTGTGACCAGTCAGACAAGTGAGAAAAGTTTTTGGAATTAAACATTCTTGTGCAATCCAAACGATAGGGAGCAGAGACTGTATTTGGTACTCAAAGTATATTGGCTGCTGATGGTTGTAGAGTTGCTGAGTGTGTTGGGAAAATCCTGGAGATTTGGGGGGTGGGGTGGAGAGTTGGGGCTCGAGACAGTGTGGTCTAATGGTTAAGAGCAGTTGGATTCTAATCTGAGAACCAGGTGTGATTCCCCACTCTTCCACCTGAGTGCCTGAGGCTTATCTGGTGAACTAGATGTGTTTACGCACTCCTACATTCCTGCTGGGTGACCTTGGGCTAGTCACAGTTCTTTGGAACTCTCAGCCCCACCTACCTCACAAGGTAGGTCTGTTGTGGGGAGAGGAAGGGAAAGGAGCTAAGTTGTAAGCCACCTTGAGTCTCCTTACAGGAGAGAAAGGTGGGGTATAAATCCAAACTCTTCATCATCATCATCATCATCATCATCATCATCATCATCATCATCATCATCATCATCATCATCATCATCATCATCATCTCTTGTTCATAAATCTTCAGATCCATTTGTTGTTCTGGTGCCTGTCCTAACTGACAAGGATCTTATTAATCAACAGTTATTCAGATTTGCTTCCTAAAGAAGGTTGTGATGAGAGGACCATCTTTCTGAACGCTTAATGTAGTTACATTAATTGCTCACTGGCCTGCAAGGAAGGACTTTGATTCTATACAAGCAATGACTTTTGTTGGCTTCTTTTCATGCCCTTTTTTCACCAAAAATTACCACCAGTATCTCCGAAAGCTGCATTTCCAGCTGGGGAGAAAATAAAAACATTGACATCCGTATGTTTTCTTTAGCTCAAATAAAAGCAGTTGACAATTTTGATTTTTAGAGGAAACACAATGTGAAGGGAGATAGCATTTGGTTTCCTCTTTTAAACTGCAGCTTGCGTAACTTCATTCTGCCATAAAATATCATTGGGAAAGTCACCACAGAACTGTTTATAGCATGCAGCTCCAACCCTTGGGGCCAAACCATACAAGAAACCAGTGATCCACAAGGAGAGAGGATCTTGATACATTTTTTCCTTAAAAGCAGCCAGAGGGATGTCAGAGAGTTAAACCTTTCCCTCCTACTATTAGCTGTAGAAAAGAAGAAACAGGAAATCTTTTATTTTACCAAAAGGCCAAATTAGACGTAACACATCTAATAGGTATTTACTCTTGTGGGTGCATGGGAAGATAACAGCAAGTGAGGGAAGGTAAGCCCGGCCTGCTCCCTCCTTGGCCTTTTCTAATTTCATTGTTTCTTTCAGGTTTTTTCTCCCAACCAGGCTCACTTCTGGTATTGGAGCCAAGCTGAAAAACATGGCAAAACAACAACCCGGAATAGAACAGAAACAAACAGAGCACAATAGGGGGGAAAAAGATTTTAGGGTTTTGTTTTGAAACAGATTCTCCTGCTTCACTTTCTTTGCATGGGAATGAGAAGGGAATTCATGTAAACACACAAAGACAAGGAAAAATTCACACACAGACAACCACAGAGCAAAAGCACTGCATAATGGCTCTGCCAGCTCCACTGCATGCAGACCTGACAGCTAGATACCAAACATGGTGCCCAATGTCATTTTATTCATTACATCTCTATGGCTTGCTCTGGCCTTTAATGCCTCTTTTTTGCCCAATCTGCTTTCTTCTCTTTGTCTGAAAGTGGAAGAAAGCATGTCTTAGAAGAGGATTACAATTGCAGAGAATTTCATCCCAATGGTATGCCTGAGGGGTGGGGGAGTTACAGCCAGAAATATGTTTCCCATTGAACCCAATGGAAATGAAAAATGAATCAAATAACTAAAATGAATAGCTTTAATAACCAAGTTAATGAAACCAAATCAGACCGTTTCAAATGGAAACAAAGGGAAAATGAGTGTTATTGGGAGGGGGGGGGATTGCGTATCCCTAATGAACAAAGTGCATAGCAGCAGAAACATTTTCAGCAATATTCTATGTGGGGAGGGGGACATCAGATCCTTGGTGTTACAACTACGCAAATGTGTCGCTAGTACCATCTGTGAAATGTTGGAGGGTGTGAAATTGCCTTGGGATCTGGGCAAACAAAGAGCTGGCACTGGGGCATTTCAAAGTAAAAAAGTGGATGGCTTGATAGCAGAGCTGGGGGATTTCTCTCAAGCCAAAACATTCATTTCTGTTCAGTGGGCTGTTCTCTGACCAAATGGCTCATTCAAGCTCATGCACTGGCTTTGTCTAACTAACCATGGAGAGGACAAATAAATGAAAATCTGTTGTGTTTGCTGATTTCATAACACGGACTGGGTGTATCAATTTGAGCCTAATCTGATCACATTTTATTTAAATCTTTAGTTTGCTGTCAGAGATGGGGATGAACCTCATAGTCTCAAATGCAAGGGCAGTATATTGTGTAAGAAAAGGAGATTCATGTGATTATTAATATATTTTTGTATTCCTTTACAACAAGCACATATTGCTGAAGAAGAACTGAATGGAATGGGCAATAAATTTAGAGGGTCCTGCTCAAGTGGAATATGGCAGGGATGCGAGCGAGACAGAAGCCCCATTGCTGGAGCTAACGTGCCTCTGCATACAAGATGCTAGGGAAAACTGCAGAAGAAAGTTATTGCAAAGAAGCATGGGAGATACATCCCAATGCTGTCAGAAACAGGATGCTGAGCCAGAGGGACCCTGGCTCTGAACCAGCAGAACCTTGCAAACAGAACCTCCATATTCAGAGATAGCTTATCTGAATTCCAGTGGCTGGGAGCAAAAAGCAGAAGACAGTTTGTGAGTTTCCACAAGCATCTGACTGGGCACAGTCAGAATGCTGAACTAAATCGACCTTTGGATCTGCTCCCTCCAGACAGTTCTTAAATCTGCAGTGATGTTGAGGGAAGTTTAAAAAAATTCAATAAGCCTAGTGCAGTTCCCCAGGGGGATCTTTAGATTGCCATCACCACAAAATCTTTGTGCACACTACAAGATAGGTGATACTATTTCATAAGAAGAAAAAAATCTTCAGGTAAGTAAATAGGTATTTTGATCCTTCAGTAGCTGGCCAAGTTCTGAAAACCTACTTATTATATACACATTATATAATAACTCTTATGGGCTGTCTCTCTGAATAGGTTCTTTTATATGCTCTTTTAAATCCTACAGCCCCCAAGGGAACAGAGCAAAATGGTGAGGTCATATAATCCTGTGATTTTGCTCTAGCAAGAACATTCAGTATTTACCTAGCTCCTGCTAGGTCTGGTCTTAAAAAACAATAACTGAGAACATAGCAAGCAGAACCCAGTTAGATCAGACCACGGGTCCATCTTGTCTACCCTCTTGTTTCCGATGCTGTGATCGAGGGTTGCTGTTCCAAAGCTTCCAAGCAGGGCATGAAGGTGGGGGAATGTGCATCATTATTTTCAGTATTTTTCGGGTTCAGGTTTAACATACATGGACATTTTTGAAAAAGCTGAAAAACCGCAAATCCCCACACTGGTATGGAGGTTTTCACTTATCTTTTTTTTTTTTGGGGGGGGGGGGGGTTTCCAAAAAAAATTAGATTAGGTGTTGTGGGTTTTCTGGGTTGTAGGACCATGTTCCATAGCATTTTCTCCTGACATTTTGCCTGCATCTGTGACTGGCATCTTTGGAAGATCCAGTCACAGAAGGCGAAACGTCAGGAGAAAATGCTACGGGAGCACAGCCATACAACCCAGAAAACCCACAGCACCCTAGTGATTCTGACCGCGAAAGCCTTCGACAATACAAATATTAGATTATTTAAACTTTATCCCTGAAAATTTCAAGCCATATTGCTGAATGGTTGCCTTGGCTTTGGAGGTATGTGGGAGAGCTGACTGGTGTGATTGACGAAACTTTGCCTGGGATTCAGCTCTGTGCTTCCCTGAGCCTATGAAGTCCACATGGACTTCAAAGATGGCAGAACCAAGCTGAATGGTGGCCCCAGCCCAGCCCAGCTCATCATTCAACTCCTTGTTACTTTCCACCTCCAAGCCCATGTGGACTTCAGAGTCAAGTGTTCAAGTGAGTGAGGGGGAGAGGGGTTCCGTTCCCGCATTTTTCTAATGGTGGCAAAACTGAAGTAGCTGGAAAAGTGCCAGAAAAAAACCAGCATTTTATGGGGACCTGCTTTTCAGCTCCCTTACATTACCACCATTTTTTGACTGCAAATATAGCCAGAACAACCAGTGGACTTCAGGGATGGGTCTCATTCATTTTGTGTGTGTATGTGTGTGTGTGTGTGGGGGGGGGGGGTGCTGCCAAAATCAGTGCAGGGGGGAAGATAGGAACTCCTCCTTTTCCTGCACTACTAACCGGAATCAGGCACATTTGTGCTTTTTACATGAGAGTTGCCACTGCACGTCTGCATTGGTGAACTTGTGAAAGAAATAATGCCTGCTTTGGCTCTAAGTCTTCTCCTTTACTTCCTCCCCAGATGTGACTAGTCAGCAGAACAAAACAAAAGCTAACAAAAAAACAATAGTTGTAGTATGATTAGAAGGCTGCTTTCATTTGTCTATCTTTGTGAGAATAGTCCTCCCCCATCTTGCGGCTTTAATAGTCCTCCCCCATCTTCCTTCGTTCACCCATATATTATACGTGAAGTATTTTCTTGTGTACATTTTGAATCTCCTGCCAATTCATGCGATTGGGAGACTTCAACTTCTACTGTAACAAGAGAGGGTGAAAAATATTTCTTTCATTGCTTCTTCCCCCCCCCTCTCCTTCCTTCCCCTCTATTCTCCCCTCTCCCCCTTCTAATTTCTTCCTTGTTGGGTCTAATGGGGGGGGGGATCAGGTAGCAAAAACACAGGAAAAACCCCATCACAAGTGATCATTCATGGACAATGGGGAGAATTACTCTGCAGACAAATAAGGCAATGGATAATAGTTAGCAGGAAAATCCTGGATGAAGGATGCACAGCTACTGAGGAGAATTCAGCAACAGAAAACCCTGCGAGAAAAAAAGAACTGTTTCATTCTTCTAACAATCAATAAAGAATAGTGATATGCAGCAATTCTGTTAGCAGCATCGATGCCAGACTTTGCTCAATACTCCAGAAGGGGGTTCATTATAAGCAATAGTTCATTGGCTTGAAACGGAAAAGAACTCATTATTGCTTTCCATTTTTTATCCGTTCTTATAAAATCCAAGCCAGATTGTGATACTGTTATTATTAGAAAGCAAAATATTAAATCGAAGGCAATAAAAACGGTCACTGTCACTCTGAACTGAAAAATACAATAAGCGGTCTCCTGCTGTTCAATGATGCTGGACTGTCCATTTGGAATCCTTGCCCCAGACCCGCCCTTCCCCCCCACCCAATGGATGGGAGAGTTCCAAACCTAGCATGTGAAGTGATTTACAGCCGCATGGCTGCTGCGTTCCTCAGTGATTTCCGGCAGCAAGCAATGAGCATGGTTTTGGTGTTGGACTAGGGTTCGAGTGCTGGAAATCCTTAGTTCAAATCCACACTTTGCAATGAAATTCACAGGATGACCTTGGACCAGTTACTCTCTCTCAACCTACCCTACTGTTACCAGACCAACCCATGGTGGGAAAGCCGACAGAGCTGTGTGTCGGGATTGGCTGAGCCGGATTTACCTATAGACTTGGTTGGTTGAAGCCTAGGGCCTCAAAATGTAGGAGGCCTCCAGCTGGGGTGGGGGGTGTGTGTAATATTTTTGACACTGTTGTAGGCCTGTCTTACACATGCTATCATAACACACTGTAGTTGTGCAATTTTCCTTCTGCAATTTTCCTTGCACTCCATTTCAGAATAATACTGTCTTAAGCCGATAACTGGGCACAAGCATTGATTTCTATATTGATTTTGTCTTTCCAGGACTTCAGTGAAGTGGACCCCATTTTGTGAGGTTGTTTTCCTTTCTAATGACTGTTGAAGATTAATTTTACTTTTTATTTTCAGATTCTATTGTAAGCATCAGCAAAAGATTTGAAAGTGATGCTAGAATGAATAGTGAACTGCAGAATTTATAAACACCCGTCATCATCCTCGACTTTTATCAATTTTGTTTAAAACACTCCTCCATCTTCCTTTAATTGTGAGGGTGGGGGATTGGGAGGGGCCTCGCAAGTGGAATAGTCTATAGCATAGGTATCAAACTCGCAGCCCTCCAGATGTTATGGACTACACTTCCCATCATCCCCTGCCAGCATCATGCTGGAAGGGGATGATGGGAACTGTAGTCCATAACATCTGGAGGGTCGCAAGTTCGACACCTATGGTCTATAGCTTCTTTTCATCTAAATCTGGCATTGTTTGCATCTGGGAATTTTTCAGGTTCTTCTTTAAAAGACCTCCAACAAAATAAAAAAGCCAGCATGGGATTCCAGCATTTTTCAGCTTTTTCAAAAATTTCCAGGATTTTTTATAGCTGAAGGTGAAAAATACTAGAAAAATTGGCCACACCCAGAGGTGGGATCCAACCAGTTCTCACCACTTCTCTAGAAGTGGTTACTAATTTTTTCTGAGTGCCGAGAAGGGACTCAGAAAGCAACCTCCCTGCCCAATAGGGACTGGAGGTGCATGTGTGCGGCACCGCCACTGTTTGAATCCCACCACCATCGGAACCTGTTATTAAAATTTTTGGATCCCACCACTGGCCACACCCCTAGTGTGGGCAGATTTCTTCGCAGCCTGGGAAGGGGTACACAGAGGGGATCTCCTCCCCATGCAAAAGCTCTCTCTGTTTTCATGACAACTGCGAGCTTTAATTCTAATATTAAACAAAATGAGTTAAGTTTTCAAATTGGCAACAGATTAATGTGAACCCAAGTATGTTTTGCACAGCTCTGGGATGCAAGAAAAATCACGGATGGATAGGTCTCTGTCATCTGATCTTCAGACTACAGGTATCAATTTCCTTGGAGAAAATGGCTGCTTTGGATGGGAGTCTGTTGGAATTATACCTTGCTGAGGATGGCATTATACCCTGCTGTGGCCCCTCCTCTGGCTCCACCCTCAAATTCCCAGGAATTTCCCAACCTGGAGATGGCAACCCTCCTGTCAACCCAAAGGGCTGACTCAGCATCTTTCATTGGCTTTCCCTACCAACATGGCTTTTATGAATAGATTCTGTCAAGTCCGAATAGGCAACATGATTACAATTGACAACTTAAATAGAAGATTTTCAACTGGCTGATTTAAATTGGCAACTTAAATCAAAGCAAATTAAATTAGGCAACTGACACAAACTCCCAACCACCACTTGGTTTGGTTATATCAGGGGCTTCGTTTCACTTGTGTACTTCAGGAACATTCACAAAACAGGAAAATAAATTGGTAGTATGTTTTCACAGTGCTGGTTTAGTAATAGGTCCCCCTTTGCATGGGACTGCAAATTTGTGACAGAGGATATGAATCTCTTAACAGGACATTTTCTGTGGCCTCACCAAAACATAATTATTAGTGTACTGCTGTGCAGAGGACAGGGAGCAGGAATCCTGATAATATATCTGGCAAAAAGCCAGTATTAATTTACTTAATTTATATATCCAGGGAAATTAACACTGACACAACCTTTCCTGTCTCCTAAGGCAAAACCAGATCTTTCTAGGGTTGCCAACCTACAGGTGGGGCCTGCACATCACTCAGGATTACAATTGGTCTCTAGACTACAGAGATCAGCTCCCCTGGACAAAATGGCTGCTATGGTGTTATAACCAGCTGAGACCCCTCCCCTCCCCAAACCCTTACCTCCTCAGGCTCTATTCCCTAATGTCAAGGAATTTCCCATCCCGGAGTTGGCAAACCTAGATCATGCAAAGGAAAATAATTATGCTGGTAGGTCTTTGTCTCCATTGGTCACTGTAGTTTAAGGAGGATTTTCTCAGTTCTCTATCATTTGCAGCCTGACAGGACCTGGCATTCCTGCAAGTTCAATTGGCTGGTGTTAGTACAGTCCCCATAGAGGCTGTTCTTTCTAGAGTTTTGCAGCAGCCCAGCACCTGGTGGGAGATTGTCAGATTGTCACTCGTTTAGTATTTTAGCAGTGACAGCATTTTCATTGACTGCCGACTGAGCTAGGTAGTGTGCAAGTTATTCCTGCACTCCCTTTGCCTTAGCATTAGTGACAAAAAAACAGCCTTGAGTAGAGCTTATGGCTCAGCACCAGAAAAGGTGCTAACCCTCCGGAAGGAAGGAAGGAAGGAAGGAAGGAAGGAAGGAAGGAAGGAAGGAAGGAAGGAAGGAAGGAAGGAAGGAAGGAAGGAAGGAAGGAAGGAAGGAAGGAAGGAAGGAAGGAAGGAAGGAAGGAAGGAAGGAATTGAGCTTGACTAAGGGGCATCCTCAGACCAAGAAAGGAGGAGAGAGCCGAGTGAGTGGAGAGGTAGCCTTGTGGTACCCGTGGTAGTAGCCCAATACCCCTCCAAGAAGTGAGACTCTTTCTTCCATTCTATTTACCCCAAAAGTAAGTGGGGTATCTGAACTGAAGCAAAATGGCAAGGAAAGGTGTGCAGGTACTGATCGGGGGAAGTATCATAGTGTAAGGGGAAGTATCATAGAATCATAGAGTTGGAAGAGACCCCAAGGGCCATCAAGTCCAACCTCCTGCAATGCAGGAACACACAAGCAGGGTTTAAGCCTTCCGCCCTGCACCAATTTCAAATTCCAAAACACCTCTGGGAGACGGGATTTGCCGTATTGTGGCAAACATACAAGTACCCAGATGTTTCAGATCTCCTGTCTGTAACCTGTGAAGGATATACTGTGGATTGGATTAGGTGGTGTAGGGTAGCGTTGGTATCAAGTTGCACCATAGCTTTCTGGAATGGAGAAATGGTAGCCTCAGTTAGATGATCAGACATCTCCCTACTAGCTCCAACTGGTTCCCAAAAAAGCTGAGAAAAAACTCCGTTACTTATTGAATTTATATCACAATTAGCTGTGAAAGGGTTTCACTGGAATATCCATTAATGACCAGAGGTAAAAGAATGTCTCCATCTGATGCATTAATCTCAATTTTATGATGGACCAATTTCTACGAGGAATGAAATGGTTATGTATATGATAGACTGGCCTTCCCCACTCTATTGCAAAAAATCATGCAGTGGGGAGCACATTATGCAGATAAGAAATTACAAGGCTGATTATCATCAACTGTTTTTTAATGCTTTATCACTAAAAGTTTAATGAGGATTGGGCAACAAAATGTTAATAAACTTTATGAGCAATGTTCCATAACATATGGGATTTCTTTTAGCATTGCCTTATTGCAGTTACCAACAAAAAATACCAACATTATCTGATTAAACAGAGAAGATTAAAAAAGGGTCTTCTAATTTCTATGATGTCTATGGTCTGCTGCTCCCTGAAGCACATTTTGGAATGTGTTGAATGTCTGAACACTTTCTTTGTTTCAACTGAAATTCATTGGGTAGGGGGTCCCAAAGATGGTGTGTTCTGCTTTTGTCTATCTTGCCAGAAAGAGTCACAAGAAGACAGGGGTCCACTTACTGGTAACTGATGTTCATCAAGGTTTTATGTCCAGGTGCATATTTGGGACTGCACATGTATAGGCCTCCATACGGCAAGGTGTTGAGCTTGAGAACATTAGGGGTGATCTAACTGCCATTGGAATCACTGTGACAGCTCCCTCCCCAAAAAGAGAACTCACAGTGGGGCAGGTGAGAGGAAATGTGTGCCTGCAAAGACCCTTCAGTTTTCTGGGCAGCCCCACATTGGGGTTCTAGAAACAGAAGCAGCAGCAGAAGAGTTGGATTTATATCCTCCCTTTCTCTCCTGTAAGGAGACTCAAAGGGGTCTACAAATTCTTTTCCATTCCCCCACTCACAACAAACACCTTGTGAGGCAGGTGGGGCTGAAAGAGCTCCGAAGAACAGTGACTAGCCCAAGGTCACCCAGCTGGCATGGGCTGGAATGCACAAGCTAATCTAGTTCACCAGATAAGCATCCACAGCTCAAGTAGCAGAGCGAGGAATCAAACCCGGTTCTCCAGATTACAGTGCATCTGCTCTTAACCACTACACCACACTGGCTCTCTAGCAGGCTTCTCACCAAGAGTTCTCCACAGCCATTCAGTAGAACATAGACTGCAGAACTACCTTTCCAGTCACTGCTTTTCCTCTTGTCTGAAGGTCAAGTGCATAATGTCTCACAAATGTGTCTGCCAATTAGCATGTCACTGCTCTACACTCCTCCTGAATGGGCATTCCTCTCAGGAAAGATGCAGAAGATCCCTGTGCTCTTGTTGAATATGCACGTACCGCTAAAGAGCATGGATTGCCTGCCATCTTGTATCAAAACTTTATTGTGGACACAATCCAATGAGAGAATGTCTGATATGGGGTTTTCTTTGCTTTAGAACAGGGGTAGGGAACCTGTGGCTCGAGAGCCGCATGTGGCTCTTCTGCCCTTGCACTGCGGCTCCATGAGCCGAGCCGCCGGCTTCATCCTTGCCCGCCCTGCAGGCAGCAGGGCGGGTGCATCCATGTGCTTCTCAGAATGAGTGGAGTAAAAGGTAAAAAACCCCCTAATATATACAGTGTTATCTTTATTTTAAATGTCAAAAATTATTTGCGGCTCCAAGTGTTTTCTTTTCCCGTGGAAAACGGATCCAAATGGCTCTTTGAGTGTTAAAGGTTCCCTACCCCTGCTTTAGAAGGTTCTGAGTATGTAATAAAATGTGGCTTATCTTCCCTAAATTCCTTAGTTTTATGTAAATAAAATAATAATGCTCTCTAAACTATGTAGCTTTCTTTCTGCTTCCAAAATTGGTGCAGGGAAAGACACAGCCAGGATAATTTCCTGTGTCGCAAGAAACTTAGATATGTCCTTAGAAAGAAAGTTTAAACTAGGTCTCAACACTGCTCTTTTATCAAATATTTCCAAGAATGGATGTTCCATATATAGTGCGGCCAACTCACTGACATGATTGGCACCGAAAAGCATACTTTCAATGACAGACAGGCTAACGATTTTGTAGCTAGCACCTCAAAAGGCTTGGACATCAACTGGGTTAGCACTAATGACAGACCACTGAGCCGCTGAAACTGGCATAGGTGGTTATGTGTTAGCCCCTTAAACAATCTCTTTGTCAAACTATAGGAGAACAGAGATTTTCTCTGTATACCCTGATGAAAGGCCAAATACCTGTCAGATCGACATGGATTGATGAAACCTCTAAACCTTCCTTTTTCAAAAAGAGTAAATAGTCAAATACATCCAAGAAGGTAATAGCTGATTGAGAAATTCCTCTTGCCTCCAAACATTTTGAGAACTGCAGTCACTTAACAAGCACCTGGTAGACTGTCTCCCAATCTAATATTTGCTGGATCTCTACCAAGATTTGCTGCCTTTGGCTAGTCACAGTTCTTCGGAGCTCTCTCAGCTGCACCTGCCTCACAGGATGTTTGTTGTGAGTGGGGGAAGGGAAAGGAGTTTGTAAACCCCTTTGAGGTCGATTCCCCACTGAGGATTAGATGTGTGCTCATCACACAAAATATCCAGGTTTCCAACAGAACTCCCCGCTGCACCAGTGCTGAACACACTTTCATCCCCTTTTCTGCCCCCCCCCTCAGTACGTGTTATTTTAGAACCTGGAAGAAAGCAGACCTTTTCAAAAAACGTGTGGGCAATCTGGAGTGGTGGGGAAGTTGTGGGGGTGAATCCAGATTCGTTTTTCCCACCGCTGGTAGTGACGTGGAGCCTCCCATCCAATGAGAATGCAGTGGGCTGTGCGTGATGCGCGCACAGCTTTTTAAAAAGACCAGAGATCCAAGTGGAAATTAAGCAAGATGGGGGCGGTTTTGATTGATTGACTGAGTAGAAGGCAATACAAAGCTGTGCTACAAGTCGTATTCACGTGGATCTGACTACATGGAGGTGCGCGGAAACAGGGCTTTGCTTTAATCTCCCATTTCTTTGTCTCCGTGTAGAGTTGTTCTGCGCATGCTCATGCAGATGTGGATCCGTCAGTTTGAAAGTTAAAAAAATCCCGCCCCAACACAATGCAGCAGCCAATCAGGATAACCCCTGAGCAGATTGTGTGTTCAATCCGCCTCAGTGGGGAGTCCTTCATTGCTGCTGCCTTTCTGGGAACAAGGATCGTTTGTGGGGCAGAGGCTGCAGTGGGAATGTTGAGTATAAACTGTGAGTATAAACTGTTGTGAGTATAAACTGAGTATAAGCTGCTGGGGACGGTGAGTATAAACTGCTGTGAGACTCCTTAAAGTTAGAGAAAAGTAGGGTATAGAAACAAACTCTTCTTCATCTTCATCTTTGCCAACTTCTTCATCATCATCTTCTTTTCCTCTTCCTCCTCCTCATCTGGGACCAACCCAATGGGCGAAGACATCATTTTAACAGTGTTCTTGCCAAACAACTGGCATTCATATTCAAAGGGTTGCCTCCAGAAGCCTACGTTGGGCCTCACAATGGTCACAACAAAAAGAAGACTTAGTGGTCCCCCACGTGCTAAATTTGCGCCTGATACCCACTTTCAAGGTTCAGCAGGTAGATCTAGTTTAGAGTGCAAGCATTCTTGTGAATGTCAGTATCCCCTCTTTCTGGCATTTATTGCAAATGCATCCATGCTGTTTCGATGTTGTATATAGTGTCTTCACTGCCTCACTTTTCTAGGTCTCATTTGCTTCCAGTGACATTTAATTCTATTGGCTGTGGCAGTCTATGTGATTTTGCCAATGACATTCAGACACTATGTTTGATGTGCAAACATCTTGGTTGGCTGTAGAAAAAACAGACCCAATGGTTTCTGTTGCCAATAAGATTGAATGGAAGTATAGGCAAATGCGGTTGAATAGAGTGACAGCAAAGAACGGAAATGATGCAGAAAAAAACACATACACTGAAAGGTATGGGCACTAAACACCTTCCATTCTGTGAAAACGTTAGGTGGTGAAGTATGTTTGAATTTATTCTACTGCTTGCAAAGCAAATATTGAGGTTACAGAATATTTGGCAAACTCTTCATTTCATGTAGATTTGATAGCTTGAAGAAAGACGGACCCACTAACTTCTCTGCTGCACTGGAGATGGTCAGAAGATATTATTGGAAAGTCAAGTCACTAGGATCAAGGGATAGAAGGTGTCAATATCATAGAGCTGTTGACTTTTGTCAAGTTGCTCAGTCTAAGCTGCTCACGGAAAACTTCCTGTTCAACCATTTTCTCAATTACCTGGTGTAATGTGGTGGTTAAGAGTGGTGGACTCTAATCTAGAGAACTGGGTTTGATTCCCACTCCTCCAAATCAGCAGTGGACTCTAATTGAGTGAACCAGATCTGTTTCTCCACTCCTACACATAAAACCTGCTGAGTGATTTTGGGCTAGTCACAGTTCTCTTAGAACTCTCTCAGCCCTACCTACCTCACAAAGTGTCTGTTCTGTGGAGAAGAAGGAAAGGAGTTTGCAAGCTGCTTATTCCTTACAGGAGAGAAAAACTGGGTATAAATCCAAACTCCTCTTCTTCTTCCTCTGTTTCCTAACAGCCCTGATAGTAACAATGGTGGCCAATGAAAGGGTAATCCATGCAGCAGTTCACCTTTGTTCTGAACTGTTACACCTGTTTTCACAATGGGTGGAAAATGGTTTGCCCAGCCTGGACAGGGCTGGAAGCAGCAGAGAGCTTAATGGAAAGCTGGCTTTGTAAGTTGCACATAAGTCTCAAGTCACCCAACATGCCTGGCGTGAACAGGGAGATTATTCAAGAGACTTCTCCTTTTATCCATTCAGGCATCTGTGCTGCGCCTCTCCTTTGGCATGAAAGGTGACAGCAGACCTCCTGAACTTCTGCAGCATGTCCTCCACATTTTGAGCATCTCAGAGCCCCGTCTTCTTTTCTGGGCGGTCTCCCATCCAAGCAGTCTTCTCCGAATGCAGGTTGGTTCCTGGCCTGGAACACCTTTTCCTCTTCTTTACTCACTGCACTTCCAGCTTCCCTCCCTTGATTCTTTTGCCAGCCCTGGACCCTACGATGTTCAGGCTAGAGCAAACTTTTGTGACTCCCAGAAGGCTGATTTTCAGGAATTCCTATCATTCTCTCCGTGGTGCATGAGTGGGCTGAGAGCCCTTACTGCACAGGGTTATCACCTCTTCATTTAGCAGCGATATATTAAATCCCATTTGCTTCCTAATCTGCTTGAAATAGGATAACACAGCCCTTAATTAGAGCACAGGATCATGACAAGTCAATACTGGTGCACATATAAGCTACTAGAATGTCATGATGAATTTTCAGTGCCAACTGGAATTAATTCATCAGAGTTCCTTTGTTAAATGTCAGTTCCTTATGACTCGTATATATTAGACAAAGCAGGATCTGGAAAGCACTTGAGTAATCATGTTAAACGTACCATGGGTAAATTTCCTCCCCATTATCTCCTTTCTAAACAACCCTAAGTCTTTCTTCATCTATTAATACTTCAATATATGAGGTGCCTTATTAATTCTCAATTAAGCACACAGTGGAGGGACTCTCCTGTTTGTATGAACTAATGAGGAGCAGTCTGACACATCCAGCTTTCTAGACCTTCTTATTCCATGAGTGAGCAGGTATAACACAATGTGGTTTGTCTTTCCTTGGCTTCAGCAGCCGTCCCCAATTCGTGCTAGATTAGTACAGGATTTGGCATAATAGCCATCAGCTGTTCTTGATAGGTTCTCACTGGGCTAATGAACATGTTGTATGAAACTTAGTGGGATCTGAAACTATTAGTGGATCTTGCTGGGTGATACAGGGAACTGCTGTTGGAAGGGGAAACATAATATGAAGAGAGATCTTTCTGGGACTCTTTGCAACCCAAACTTTGGTTGAGGGCATCTAAATGCCCCCCAAATAACCCAAAAGTCGGGGTCTGCAACCTGTGGCTCTCCAGATGTTCATGGACTACAATTCCCATCAGCCCTGCCACTTGGCCATGCTGGTAGGGGCTGGTGGGAATTGTAGTCCATGAATACCTGGAGAGCCGCAGGTTGCAGATCCCATAGCATACCAAGTTGGGGGGACTCTGACTATGGGTAGACCTTAAGTGTCTTACTGGCAGTTTCACTATGTTGGGGGAAGGAAGGAGTTGCTAGCCTGCTATGGCACCATTCCTACAGATGGTCAAAAGGAAGTATTACAGATATCAGTTCACAAGGGACAGGATGACACAGTCTTGACAGCTCAATTGGAGCAAACTGTCTGAATCCCTTTCCCTTGATTCCCTCCTCTCCCGCACCGCTCCCACCCATACCGGCTGGTCTTGACATTTGCCTCCTCTGGTTTCACCTTAACAAAAATAAGCCTTGTACATTTTCTTTTATCGCATGCCTTCCTATTGTGAAAGCTCCTGGTACCTTATATGAGGTTCCCAGAGCTTTCCTATCTATCCACTGATCAATTCTACACTGCCTCAGCATTAACAAACAACATCAAGTGATCCCAGCCCATTCAGTGGGCCATTCAATAATTGCACAGCCAAGAAGTCAATAAAATGCAGGTCAAAGTCAGAGGGTGATAAAATACACAAAGCTATAAGTTAGGGAAAATGCATGTTGAAGCTAGTAATAACCAGCTGATCCAAACAGAATCACCAATAAACAACACAAACAATGGCAGGGAATTGAGAATGTGCTTTAACACTCAAAGACTGGAAAAAGTATAGGAATAAAGAGGAAGGGTACTTGACATTTAGTATTCACAGAGGAGGTGAAAAATGGATAGCTTAACTCAAATCAGTGAAGGGAATAGTCTTACATGGTTGTCCTGAGAGTCAAGCTAGGGTCACCAGCTCCTGGTTGGGGAGATTTTGGGGGTGCAGCCTGAAGAGGGAGGGGCTTGGGGAGAGGCAGGGCCTCAGTGATATACCCTCCACAGCTGCCATTTTCTCCAGGGGAACTGATCTCTGGTACCTGGAGATCAGTTCCAATTTCAGGAGATCTCTCTGTCCCATGTGGAAATCAGTAACCCTAGAGACAACTTAGAGCTAGACCAGAATCCCTCCGCCAAGGCCTAGGTTTCAGAATTAGAAACCTGAATGCCCCTTTGGCTCTCTGGTCCACAAATATAGCTTTCCAAACATCTACTGCCTCTCATCATCGCCTCGGCTGCCCATTTTCCAAAGCACCCCACTCTCTCCTCAGGTTCTTCCTTTTGAGACTACTGGCTACTTTGTTCTACTGTCTTTAGTCACACAGGTTCCTCAGTATTCCGGTTTCCATTCTTGTTGAATGGCAAACAGCTCTTTTGACATCAAGAACTCTATAGTTTTGTTCAGAATCTGTTTTTAGCTACTTCTTGCCTTAATTTTTGACCCCTTTGTTTTTTGGCCTTCAAACCTCCCTCTGACTTTCATCTGGACTCTTTATTTTCTTGGGTTCCTGCCAGCACTTAGGCCTTCATTTACCCTCCTGTATTCTAAGCTTCGTGTCCCTTAGCTTCCATGTCCTGCTAAAACTCAAGGTTGCACCCATCCCCATGTGAGTTTTCAATCCAAGTCACACTAACATTTCTCTTCCCTCACAGAAACTGGACTGAAAAATCCTGATTCCCTGAGCCAATTAACATTCTAAGCCATCACACTCATTCAGCCTATCAGCACCAGAGATTTTATTGCCAACAGACTCATCACAGGCTTCTCCTGCAGAGATAATTGCTGTCAAGGGGACACTATCATTCGATAGGCCAGAGTAGGTCATGTGACATCACCTAGTTTGGCTGCAGCTCTGAACTGCCATTGTTGAGAAGTTTGACTGACCTACCTGAACTTGTAAAAAGCATTTTACTAAACTGCTGTTGGGATTAGTAGATCTACTTAAGTAAGCTCTAATGGCATATAATATTGAGTGCTGCCTAATGTAAAAACTATGGAACAGTATTTAAAGAGCATTATTTGCTCATTTAGTACTATAAACTTCCAAGATATCACATTCAATATATGCCAAAATTCTATCCCACATAGTAGAAAAAAGAAGAATGCAAAAGTGAAAAATTGCAGGAATTAGGGCATTTTGAAATACAGATTCATTTTTTTTTCAAAAATAACACAAATGTATTTTTTCCCCAAAAAAAATAAGGGAAAGAGGAAAAACAAACTGTATGTCAGGTATGGGTTTGCTATGCTTCCAACCTCCTCTCCTCTCCGCTCCCTCATATGAGAGAGAGAGAGAGACACACACACAGAGAGAGACAGAGAGAATGAGAACGAACACATTTGGCTTCTGCCATAGGCATTTTACCCACTGTAGGTTTGTTTGTTTATTTATTTATTGGGCAATTTAGTCCCATTCTGTTTCAGAGAATGAGGGCAGGATCCAAATTAAGTCAAAATTGCAAAGAGCAGGCTCAGTACAGAAATAGTTCAGCATGGTAGAGCTAGAGAGTCACTGATTAGCTGGCTTTTACCATCCGTCCCCTACCAGTTTGGCTCTTCCCTCTCCCAAGCACAGTAACTAGGCTGTGCAGTTGGTTGGTGGGTGTGAAAGGCCTACTAGTCCTCACCTCACCGATACCCCTCAGCCTTGGCCTCTTCCAACATGCCTTTTCCCTGACAGCTGGGGTAAGATTGCCAACTGGTCAGGCTTAATGAGTGGAAATGAATCCCATTAGAGCTGAAGCTTCTTAGGCAAGATGTTAAATAACACCAGCTGATAACTGCTTGCCACTCAAACTGATATTGAAGGGTCAGTTACAGGAAACAGTTTAAAAGTTGGGATCCCTAAAAGGGGGAGGAGTCTCAGATTCTGGGATAATCTTGTGGGAGGGGAATTCAGCTTCTGCTGCCTCCTCTCTTCCAGAGTTCAAGAGGTAGGGTCTGCAATGTGCGACCCCAAGTTCTTAGGAGTCCCACAAGATGACACACGTTTTCCTTCAATACCTCAAAGTCACCAGGCAAATGCTTAACATGTCTTTATCTCAATGAATGAAGTATTAAATTGGTTATCATTAAAGGAGAGTTTACCCCATGTTGGGGCAATTTGGACCGCCAAGGTAGATTAGATTAGCAACATCTCATTTTCCCCATTCCCTGACTGAGTCTAATGCTCTCTGATTTAAATCCTCAAATTAAAAATAACAACAATACCCCACAATTTTACAAAATGATATCCTTAGGCATGAGGTTTCTGAGCCTAGAAGGACAAGATTTACCTGCGTGAGGTCTCTTTGCAGCCACTAATGCATAAGACAGCTAAAAAGTACCTGACTGGCATGAGCGGAATAGCAGCCTATCAGCATAAGGAAAAGTGTCGTTAAGCATTCCAGTGGGCCAAATGGGAATAAACACAGACACAAAAAGCACACAAAGGTCCATTCTAAACCCAAATAAGACACCCTGAGAACACAAAAGAAGGCATCTTCGGGAGGAAGTCTGGACAGCTCCCCCCCCCCGCCCCATTCTCAGAATGCCTTATTGTGCTTCTCAATAGGTGGTAGACCTGTCCTCTGATGTCCCAGTGCTTTTCAATGGGGGTCCTCCGAGTGGCTAAGATTCTCATACACGTGTCTGCATACTTTCGAATACAGCTCATCCAAAATTAAGAAAGGAAAACTATATACTGCTGGAATTGGAAGGGAGAACTGAGTACAACTATATACTTTTCAGGCTGAAAAGGTGCCTAGAATCAGAGCCTGCAGAGCAAATATCCTGGGGCAACCTTAGCAAATGCGGGCAGGGAGACTCCCTTCAGCAGCACGCAAAATTTTGGGCACAAACAGAATAGAATAGAATAGAATAGAATAGAATAGAATCTTTATTGGCCAAGTGTGATTGGACACACAAGGAATTTGTCTCCAGTGCATATGCTCTCAGTGTACATAAAAGAAAAATACATTTGTCAAGAATCATAAGGTACAACACTTAATGATTGTCATATAGGTCTAGTAAGCAATCAGGAAACAATCAATAGTAACGAAACCATAAAATGTAAAATCATAAAATAAAATGAATTAAAATGAAATGTCAGCACAGGCTATAGTCATACAGTCATAAGTGGGAGGAGATGGGTAATAAGAATGATGAAAAAAGTAGTGCAGTAATTATATAATAAATATATAATAAATAGTTTAACATTATCGAGGAAATTATTTGTTTAACAGAGTGATGGCATTCGGGAAAAAACTGTTCTTATGTCTAGTTGTCTTGGTGTGCAGTGCTCTGTAGCGACGTTTAGAGGGTAAGAGTTGAAACAGTTTATGACCAGGATGCGAGGGGTCAGTAAATATTTTCACAGCCCTTTTTTTGACCCGTGCAGTATACAGGTCCTCAATGGAAGGCAGGTTAGCAGCAATTGTTTTTTCTGCAGTTCTAATTATTCTCTGAAGTCTGTGTCGATCTTGTTGGGTTGCAGAACCAAACCACAGTTATAGAGGTGCAGATGACAGACTCAATGATTCCTCTGTAGAACTGTATCAGCAGCTCCTTGGGCAGTTTGAGCTTCCTGAGTTGGCGCAGAAAGAACATTCTTTGTTGTGCTTTTTTGATGACATTTTGATGTTAGGTGACCATTTTAGGTCATGAGATATGATGGAGCCTAGAAATTTAAAGGTCTCTACTGTTGATACTGTGTTGTCTAGTATTGTGAGAGGAGGTAGGATGGGAGGGTTTCTCCTGAAATCTACCACCATTTCTACGGTTTTAAGTGTGTTCAGTTCTAGATTGTTCCAGTGGCACCACGAGGCTAGTTGTTCAACCTCCCGTCTGTATCTTGGTTTCATCGTTGTCTCCAGTGAGACCAATCACTGTTGTATCATCTGCAAACTTCAGTATTTTAACAGATGGATCGTTTGAGATGCAGTCATTGGTATACAGAGAAGAGAAGTGGTGAAAGTACACAGCGGGGCCCCTGTGCTCATTTACAGGTGTCTGATGTATTTTCCTAGCCTCACCTGCTGTTTCCTATCTGTTAGGAAGCTTGCGATCCACTTACAAATATGCTCGGAAGGTACTGCTAGCTGATTTAGTTTGGTTAGAAGAATGTCGGTCTGATAGTATTGAATGCTGAACTAAAAGTCAACAAAGAGGACCCTTGCATAGGTCTTTAGTGATTCAAGATGCTGTAAGATATAGTGCAAAGCCATATTAACAGCATCATCTGTTGATCTATTTGCTTTCGGTATGCAAATTGCAGGGGTCAACAGTGGATCCGTGATGGTTTTCCAAATGGTACATCACTAGCCTTTCAAAAGTTTTCATAACTACAGATGTTAGAGCAACTGGTCTGTAGTGGTTCAGTTCCTTGATGGAAGGCTTCTTGACACTGGGGCGATAGTGGAGTGTTTGAAGCAGGAAGGAACATAGCACATCTCTAGTGATTTGTTGAAGATTTGGGTGAAGATGGGGAGCCAATTGGACAGCACAGACTTTTAAGCAAGAAGGTGTTATCTTGTCTGGGCCTGGTGCTTTTTCAGGCTTCTGTCTGTGAAATAGATCTTGCACTTCCTTTTTTCTAGAGATCACCAGGGGTTGTAAACCCAATGAAATGGAGATTGCAGTTGTAGGAAGTTTAGCTATTGTTGGTGCATCTGAATAGAGGTTGTGGAGAAAGGTGACTGTAGATTATTTTCAAACCTACAGTAGAACACATTCAGGTCGTCTGCCAATTGCTGATTTCCTTCAGCTTGGGAAGGTGGTTTGCTGTAACGGTGATATTTTTGAGAGTTTTTTCCACATGTTTGCTGTTTAGTTTTGGTGAAAACTGATTTTTTAGCTTTTCAGAGTAGTTTCTTTTGCTGCTCTGATCTCCTTTGTTAATATATTTCTGGCCTGATTGTACAGCATTCTATCACCTTTTCTGTATGCCTCCTCTTTGGAGCAGCGTAACTGCTTAAGTTTAGCTGTGAACCAAGGTTTGTTGTTACTATATATGCGCAAGTTCCTGGTTGGTATACAAAGATCTTCACAGAAGCTGACATATGATGTTACAGTATCTGTGAGTTCATCCAAATCTGCAGAGGTGTCTTTAAAAATGTTCCAGTCTGTACAGTCAAAGCAAGCCTGCAGCTTTAACTTTGCCTCTTCAGTCCAAGTTCTCACCGATTTAGTTATTGGTTTTGTGGCTTTTAAATCTTTGTTTGTAAGCAGGTACAAGGTGAATCATGCAATGATCAGAATGGCCTACAGCTGCTTTCGTGGTAAAGAACCGATAAGCATCTTTCAATGTTGTATAGCAGTGGTCTAAGATATTATTCTTGCCTCTGGTGGGACAGTTGACATGCTGAAGATATTTTGGTAGGAGTCTTCCCTTAAGTTTTGCTTTGTTTAAATCTCCCAATATTAACCAGTGAATCAGGGGTATTTGGCTTCAGCCTCCATAATCTGATAGGCTAGAGTTCTTAATGCCTTTTTACAGGCGGCTTGTGGATGAACATAAACCAAAAAAAACAGAACTGAATTTATCTCTCGGCGAGGGAATAAAAGGGTTTTGCAATTAATAAGTAAGGACTCCAAGTTTTCATCACATAATTTTTGGATTATTTTTATGTCTTGACACCAGCCTTTATTTATCTATATACATAATCCTCCCCTTTTTCTTCCTGATAATTCTGCAATCCTGTCTGAGCAGAAATATCTGAAACTTGACCATGCACATGCTATTATCATCAATGCTCTCTCATTTAGCCAGGTTTCAGTAAAGCATAGGGCGAATCTTTGTAAAAATCAGAATTGCATCTGTTTAAAAGAAGTATTTCATCTATCTTGTTGGCAAGTGAGCATAAATAGGTAAGAAAGATTGAAGGGCAGGACACTTCGATTCCTTGTAGTCTATTTAAAATTCCGTAGCTACCTCTTCGTCTCTGCCGCCTGTGCTTGTTTTTGCTGAGCTGTTGTTGCCGGGAAATGGCTGCCTCCTGTGCTGAAATTTCCTCCGTGGTTTCCTCCGTGGTTGTAAAGACAGATAGGGGTAAAGTTACAGAGAGCCACTCCTTAAGGAAACGTTCCCTAATTTTTAGCAGATGGTCTCTGGAGTATGAAGTTCGTTGTAAATTGCAGGAAAAAGTAGAAAATGTAGAAGCCATTTGAGAGCATCCCACCGAGGCAGCCCTCGTCGGCGCCATCTTGGAAACAGGGTGAAATTGACCAGAGAGTAAAAAGGTCAGGCAGGAAAAAGCCTTTTCCCTCAAATGACACCTGTGCAGTCTGGAAAACAAATAAGAGGTGGCTATTTAAAAGACACCCCCAGGATGTTTTGTTTTGGGTGTGCAGAGTGAAATTAAGAAGTTGCTTCTTTTAAAGATGTCCCCTAGATGTCTTATTTGTGCTTTGTGGAACAGACCATAACTTCATTTCTTTGTATATTTCTGAAGAGACTTTTGAGAACTTTGAATAACATTTGAATCACGAACTGATGAAAGATTGAAGGTCCTGTACATGTTTAGCCTGGAGAAAAATTGGGCTGGCGGAAGGGAGCAGAGGGGACGTGACAACATTTTTCATATCTGCGGAAGACTGCTTGAAGCAGGACTTCTTTGCCTGTAACAGCCCTTTTATTTATTGTGTTTGATTGATATCTTGCCTCATTCCCAGGGTTTAGAGGAGGGAAATAGTATGTTAAGCACAACATTCCCACTTGCATTGATGAATTGTGCCCTCCATCATCCTCTCCCTGACCTCCAAAAGCCAATTTAATTTTTCAAAAAAGAGTCTTTTGGTTTGTGCCTGGCTCACATATTTATGCATGCACTTGATTTCTTACTGCTCAATAACTGTCCCTTGATGGCTATCACTTGAATGTGTGAATTGACACCAGTGAAAAGCTTTTTATGAGAGGTGGCATGAAATCACTGCTCACAGTTCTTTAGCTTTGATGGCATATTCACATATGTAACTCACCACTGGAACCTGAAGTCATCTCATAAGCAATGCATGCATGTGGACCAGTGCCAACTGCAATGTATTCAGATACCTATACCCAATTGGTTCATCCAATGGGGATCCAAAGTAACTTATAAGATCACTCTCCTCTTGACCACTTTATCCTCGTAATGACAACCTTGTGAGGTAGACCAGGCTGAGAGATGGTGACCTCGTCCAGCACGCTTCCATGGAACAGGGACAATTTGAACCTGTATTTACAGACTGGCATTGTAACCACTACACCACTCCAACTCTCTAATGGAGTGGTGGTTGAATGGAACAAAGGCAATATGCTCCTGAATATCTATCTGTGGGGTCAGAGGGAACAGAGAAAGTAACTGTTTCCTTTTCACCTGGCTTATGGATTTCCCTGAGGTATCTGGCTGGCCTTAGCTAGAAATAGAACTGAGTGAAATGTAGTTTGAGCCAGAAGACGGAAGGTTCTTGCAACAACTGGATCAAACGTGCTGAACAGAACACGACCTGTCATTTTTTCAAATCTCTCACCTAAGTGACAAGAGTCAGAAGCTTCTTTTTGAATTAGAAGCTGGGTTCCTCACCTCATCAGTGGCTCTCAGCAACTATGTCAAATGTAGTGCACCTGAGAGCTTGCAACACTAAATATGGGTAGTGAGAAAGATGCCTGAAGAGGGCTGGTGTGCCATGCACATCTACACATATGGGAAAGAGAATTTTTCCCCACATTACGAAGAACAGAATACACACGTGTGCGCACGCACGCACGCACGCACGCACGCACGCACGCACACATACACACACACGCTTTCTGTTATAAGCTACCAGAAGGGTAGGGGGATGATATTGCCTCTAAACTATGCTCATTGTTCACCAGATCAGAAGTAGCCATCACAATCAGATTGTTTGGCCGTGCACAAACTGAAGCAGTATGGAGCCAGAACCCAAAGAAAATGCTCATGTGGAAAAGCCCAGAACCTATCAGCTGTGTTCTCTTTGCATCCTAAATCAGAAGCAGGGGCAGACTGGGGGCAAAAGCAGACCTGGAAAAGGCCTGGTCCTCAGTCTGCCTCTGTCCCTGTCCCTGGTGAAGGGAGGAACGAAAGGAGGAGGATGGTCACCACAGCTCCCATCTGGCTCGTAATCACCCATTTAATGGGGAGCAGTTTACCGTGGCAACTCTCATGGGTCTGGCCTCTTGCTTACAGTGGTGTATTATGTCTGCTTCATGGCAGTGGCAGCTTGTCTCTGCCTTACAGCACAGGCAGTTCCCACACATTTGGTGCATGGTGGTGGCTGCTGACTCCAGGGAGGCAAGGATTGCCAGTGGGCCCACTTTGGGGTCACTGTGACCCTGATCGGGGGCAGCCCTTGGCCCACCAGCACTTTCTCTAGTGCTTTTATCCCACCTCTGATCCGAATCTGAGAGAAAAGCAGTTTTTGAAAGGGGTGTGGGGCAACGTCTGCTCTTTTTGGTAAGCACCTCATTTGCCTTTTGGGCCACTGGACTGACAGAACCTCCCAGAAAAGTCAAAGGGCCGAATGAGTCACCCGGCATACTCTGCTCAATTCAAAAGCCTCCAAGGAATTCTAGGAGTTCCTTTTCCGGAGCTTTCTAACAAAAGGATACTTTAAATACCCACAAATCCTTCTTGAATGTATTTCATTACTACAGGAAGATCCTTAGAACCTGTACCTGAGACTGACAGAGTCAGTACCAGCCTCGGCCTGCCTTTTCAGCAACGTTCAAGGAAGTGGTGAGTTGGCAAACCCAGCTGGCAGCATGCGAGACATCATGTCTGTGACTGACTGACTAACCATGTTCCTGTGCCTGCCAGGAAGAGCTGAAATGGAGAACTCCAAGAGATGATCTTTGCGTAATGTTAAATAAAGCCGTTAAGAGATGGAATGGTTGCTGGCTTAGTTGAGGGCTGTGGGGAGCGCAGGTTGAATCCGCTTGATCCATTTTTAACAGGTTTTATTTCTGAGCAGTATTGATGCTTTCCTGATTTTGTGTGACTTTGCCCACTTGGCCTTTTGTTGAACCTTATCTATGGTGTGGCTGCATTTGGAGGGAAGAACTCATCCATCTCTAGCCAAAACTGGAATAGTTTTGAGGGCTGCTATTGACGCTAAAAAAACCGGAAGAATTCTGAGGACAGCCAACTGACTTTCATCAATACCACTGTAAGTTTCCATATCAAATTTCTCTGCAAGTTTCTCTGTCAAATTTTCATTGCGTCGTTTCTCCAAGCTGCTCTAGATTGAGCATCTGAGGATCCCTTCCTCCATGTTATGCTCACAACAACCCTGTGAGGTTGGTTAGACTGACTGCAAGTGGCTGGCCCAAGGTCACCCACTGAATTGAACCCAAGTTTCCCCTACCCTAATCCATCACTTAAACTTCTACACCAAACTGGCTGTACATTCCTAATCAGGATTCTTACAGGTATCGTCTTAGCCTGGAGTACTGTGCTTATGAAAACCTGATCAAACAGAGAAGCTGTTGACACTGAGCTGTGAGATCCCCATTATTCTGCTAGACTAAAACATTATGCTAATACCCATACAATGAAGGAGAAAAATTAAATATTGACTACTCAGTTGTGTGTGGGAAATCTCAATGCCTGTATTCAGAGGGGAAATAGTTGCCATTTTGGATGCAGCTTTCAGATATAGCAGTTCTAGTATTCTTTTAGTAAAGATGGCTACATGTTAAGTTGCCCCACTGGAATGACAGTGGCTCCTAGGAGCCATTTCAGGTAGTGAAAATGTTGTGAGGGAGAAGACTGAAGCTGAACTTCTACACATGCGTTACAGTTGTAATCAGAATTGGGCTAGCATGCATCTGGGAGGCACAGAACTCCTATTGCAGTGGTGGCGAACCTATGGCACGGGTGCCAGAGGTGGCACTCAGAGCTCTCTCTGTGGGCACGTGCAAACAGAGTCCCCCCACACACACACACACATCTAGGCTGGCCTGAGCCGCTGGGCTTGATTATTAGCATTAAACCTAAGACCTAGTTTTGGGGAAGCAGTGTAGGTAACCCTGTTAAGAGCTGTTAAACCCCGCTGATTTTCATGTGCTGAACTAAAACACGATCCTTTACCTGGGAGTAAGCTTGGTTGCTGACAATGGGGCTTGCTTCTGAATAAACCCTCCTAGGGTCGTGATTCACCCGTTGGAAGAGTTGCACGGTTGCTTCAAAGCAAAGCCACCGATTACCACCAAGCTTACTTCTTAGTAACACATGCCTTGGAGCCAACCATTTTTTTCTAAACTAAAACTTCAGTATTCAGATTAAATTGCCATGTTGGCACTTTGCGATAAATAAGTGGGTTTTGGGTTGCAATTTGGGCACTCGGTCTCAAAAAGGTTCGCCATCACTGTCCTATCGCATACCTGTAAAAGTCCTCAGGGATTTTATGAGGTGTGAATCAGACCCTTGAGATTGCTGGATTCGCCCCCCCACCCCACCCCTAGTGTTTATGGCAGAGACAAGATTTTTACTTGGCACTTCTGATTCTCATCTCAAATTGGCATCAATTTTTGCCTAATGCATGATCCAAGGCATAGCTGGAACTTGGAAGGTTCTCCCCAGAAGAAATATATGCAGGGATTTAGAGGACAAATTTTAATACAGTGACATTTTTCTCCAAGACTTTGCATATCATTAAAGCTTGATTTTTGCAGGCTGGGAATGTGTGAAAACCCACAACTGGTTTCCCACCTCAAATGACTCTCTAGGAATCCCACTAATCTCTTTGGTAACCACAGGTGTTGATTAAATTCCTAGAATCTCACTTGAACTGGTGACATCACTTTGAGGTTGTGACCAGAAGTGATGTCATGCATTGAACACCATCTCTTGCTCACTCCACCCCCCCCCAATGTGGCAACAAGCAGGCAACTGGAAAGGCAACTTAAAAGTCCTCAGAGACCCTGCAGTTGCCTCCCCTGCTTGGATTCAGATATTTGATAATAACTTGCTGATAATTAGTGATGCAGCATTCTGAGAATGACATAGCGTAGGGATTGGAATGGTGAACAACTAGCTCTCCCCTCAGAGCCTTTAAGTACCCTGCTGCAGCATTGGCCACTGGTGGGAGCCCACCTCCACCGTCCCTAGTGGCTGATTCTGGGTCTGGTCTCCACCCCCGTACTGACCCGTCATTGCCGGGGCACTGTTTCTCTGGCTACGGCCTGCTGTGTCCCTGTGGCTCGTCTCCAGGCCTCCCTGTGCCCTTGGCTGCTGCTGCCATTGCCCTCTCCCGGCCACCATGCCACTCTGTGCCCCCAACCCGGTAAGTGTTCATCCTTGGTAGGTTGGGCTATGCTGGGGCGGGAATCCAAAGGCACAGTCTCTGGACACATATATACAAATTAAAAACTGTAGCTGCAACCCATACAATGGTAAATATATTGGCATGAAATCTGCAATGGCTATAAATATTGTGCATGCCAACCAGAAGCCTAAACCCTGTCCAGCTCCCTTCCCATCAGTTTCAGCACCCAGTTCCTTGACTTTTCTTGAGGTCTGACAGGCCTTAATAGGCAAGCCAGCCCTCTGACTTGCTCCCATCCCCGACGGTTGGAGCTGTACGCTAGATTTTCTCAGACTCAAAATTACAAGAATGAACTGTGTGGTGTCGACACTTTACAATATAGCACAAACACACTCCAGCCTTTGATGCCCTGTACAGATGGTGCTGCAGCCTGCCCAGCTGCGTGTTGCCAATTCATACAAATCTCAGGCATAATGGAAATGTGAAGATAGTATAAAATAAATTGAGTTTAATACTAAAATAAATAACCCAGGGGCTGCTGCACTGCTTGGATTATTTACTTTCTTCTCTAAGCCAGGGGGACCTCCCCCTGCCCAATTTCCTTATGTAAACCAAGCTGTTGCTGATTTCACAAGGTATGGAATTTCCCTGTGGAGTAAAGTGGCATGGTCACCTGACATCTACCTTTTTTACTCAGTGATACCTGGCTCTAATAAAAGATAGACAAGATTTTGCCTTTTAGGGAGGTGGTCCGTATTTATTAATTCCATTTAAACTCCGCCTTTTCCCATAATGGGGTCCCAAAGCAGCTTACATCATTTCCCATTCCATTTTTTATTTTCACAACAACACGGTGAGGTGCATTAGGCTGAGTGTATGTGACTGGCCCAAAACCTCCCAGCAAGAATGTTTTCTGTATTGTGTGGCCGTGTTCCAGTAGTATTTTCTCCGACGTTTCGCCTGCATCTGTGGCTGGCATCTTCATCAGATGCAGGCGAAAAATGTCAGGAGATAATGCTACTGGAACATGGCCACACAACCTGGAAAACCCACAACATTCTAGTGATTCCAGCCGTTAAAGCCTTTAACAATACATCTCCCAGCAAGTTTCCATGTCAAAAGGGGGATGTGAAACTGGATCTCCCAAGTCTTCTAGTCTTGACAGCACATTAGATCTTTCTTTTCAGAATTCCATAGAGTTTAGGAGGAATGGAAGTCCTAGAGTTTCCTCCCCTCCCTAAACTCTGCCTCCCCAGACACCCCCTCCCCCCAAATATCCAAAATTCTCTCAAGCAGATCTTGGCAACCTTAACAGAGGGGTTATTTTCAAATCAATATGAAACAATCTGCTCTAGCAGTGGGATGATCTAAGATGTCAGTCAATTAAAGCTAAGATTCGGATCTCAACATCTGTTCTGGGCTCATCTGTGATAGCCTGTTCTGCTAGCTTCGCCTCTTTTCTTCTGCATCTGCCTGTGGTTGTTGTGTGCAATTGCTGGGGGCTGGGAGCCTGGGACAGCTTTATAAGTATTCATGAGAGTTTGTGGAGTGCAAATTGTTAGCACAACAGTGCTAACCCATTTAGGCTAATGGAGCGGCATGTAACTCACCAGGGCTGGCCGTGCACTGTGGGGGCACACTGCCCCTCATGTGTTGTTTTTCCCCCTCCTAAACTGGAGATGAATTAAGGCCAATCAGGAGGAAAAAATTTATCTCGGCATTTTGCAATAAAGAGAAATAGCATGTGGGCTTCGAATGGCAGCTGGCCTGGGGCGAGGAGAGGTGCCTGATGAATGGATAATGAAGACTCCACTCTCCATTTGTTTGCCTGTATGGGAAACAATTGCGCGCGGCTCTCAGGGAATCAGCAACATGGTTTCCAGTGTATGACAAAGTGGCTGCTGCTCTGTTCTCAGGTGAACATTAACTCTCTGCAGCAGGTGGCTGAGAATTACAACACCAGAACGGCCTGACAGGATCCGATCTGAGAATGTGAAGAAGGCCCCTTCTCTGCTCATTTTCTGACACCATTTTGATGCAGAATTCTTTATTTTTCCTCTGGTGAATAATTGTTTCAGATAGATGTATTGGATGACTTTTAATCATGTCGTTTATTGGTTTTAATCCTGTCGTCTATGCTCCTGTATTAGATAGAATATTGGAATTTATCTTGAGTTTCTCTGGGAGAGAGGCAGGTTAAGAATGTCATAAATAAAAGACAGATGTTTGGTATTTGTTAATCTACCTACCTAGTCCAGGGCTGTTTTTGCACAGTCAAAATATCCTGGAGCAGAACCGGGATCTTACATACCATGGCTGATTTGTCCCAGTTTCTCCTTCCATATGGCTCCCTGGTACTTCCAAGGAGTCGAGGCAGGAACGGGACATAATGCCCCAGCTGTTTTCATACTAGCCCATGTCTTTTTCCATTTGTACAGTGATCTCTTTCGCGCATGCGAGGATAACCTCCGTTTCCCATATTCTGATTGGCTGATTCTCTCCCCATTCCCCCACTCACTTTCTCTAGTTTAGTTTTAAATGACTTTGAACCCCAAACTCCTTTCGTGTTGATACAAGACATGGCTTTGATTGCAGTGGGGGGAAAAACACAGAGGGAGAAACTGTGGGTTAAGACAGAAAAAGGGGCGGAGACAAAAAGAAGAGGAGAGTGAGTCTCTCAAGCAACAGCAAGCACTTCCTAAGTCAACACAAATACTTGTTGCTTCCAGTGCCTGTTAATTAATGGGGCGGGCCAGAGTGGTGAGGCAGGAAAAATAGACTAGTTCTGCCCCGGTTCTGCTCCCGTGGTGTTTGCACAGCAGCGGGGTCTCACAGCGGCATTTGAAAAGTACCACCACTTTGGTGGTTTTTGAAAGTTGCAGGGAAAAAGGGAAAATAGTGGTGCAACACTGGGGCAGACCCTGCACAGCTTTAGGAACCATGCAGAATTCCTGGCTGCACAGTGATATTTTCCATGCTCACTCCGAGATATTTTGACTATGCAAAAATGACCCATCATTCTGTTCTGGCAGCGGTGGCCAGACAGATGCTACAAGCAAGGCATGAACTCAATGGCTTTTCCTGGTTGTCCTCAGCATTTCTCATTGAGAGGTATACCACCATTGGGCATTGAGGTTCTATTTAACCAACATACCTAACAGCCATCAACTAACTTCTCCTCCTCCATGAACTTGCCCAGCCCTTTTAAAAATCCATGGCTAGTGGCCATCTCTGCATTTTTGGTGGTAATGGATTCTGTAGTTTAATCACTTATTGTGCACAGAAGAGTATCCTTTGGTCAGCAATCAACTGTCTACCTCAGCTTGGTGAGACCTCTGGGCTTTATTGTGCTCTTGATGACATGTCATCATGACCAGAACAGGACCAGACGCCTCCTGGGGTTCAGCACCATGGAGAGTACCAACTCTATACTTCATAGAACTTGCTGGCTTTGGAGACAGCAGAGATGGTTCCATTCATTCCAGAAGAATGGTTAAGGTGCCTGGGCATCAAGGAAAGTGTTTTTATACATGGTAGCATCCCAAACTTCATGTTGTCATTAAGCTGCATGGCGCCCTGGCTCCTTCCCCTACCTGCATGAAACAAGGAAATGGCACATTAAGATATCATCCATCCCAGGAACAAGGTTGCTTGGGAAATTCCTGGAGATTAGGGGATGGTGCCCGAGGAAGGCTGAGTTTGGTGAAGAGAGGAAGCTCAGCTAGTGTTGCCAATCTCTAGGTGAGACCTGGAGAACTCCCAGAATTACAACTGACTTTCAGTTGACAGATACCAGTTCTTCTCAAGCAAATGACTGCTTTGGAAAGTGGGTACTTTGTCACTATACCCTACTGAGGACCCTCCCCTCACCAAACCCCACGCTTCCTAGAGTCTACCCACAAATTTCCAGGAATTTCCCAACCTGGAGCTGGCAACCCTAAACATCACACAGATGTGATGCCACAGAGTGCTCGCTGAAACTGCCATCTCCTTGAGGGGATAGCACTGGGGCCACCAAAGCTTTTTCAGCTCCATTCTGGTGTCCATGACCTTCATATAGACTCCAAAGCAGGACTGATTAAAATGAACCCACCCAACCCAATGAGTGGATCTAGACTCCTCCTCGCCACTAAACAGACAGCAATGCTTGTTTCTTTCACTCTCGCTTTCCATCAAGCTATTTATTGTGTTACCAGCTGGGCAGCTAACCATTCCTTCCTTGCCATCTAGCAATTAGACAGGCACCATCCTGGGTCTTGGGGCCAGACACAAACACATCTAGAGCTCTGGGAAGTTGGGTGGGGGGATAGCCAGCACAACCTGTGACAGCTCAGCTTGAAGACCAGATCTGCCAACTTTGCTTGGTGCTGTAAGCAGATACAAAGTTATTATGGGAGGCCTTCCAGGTCTGGAATGTTTGTTATGTTCATCAGCCTAGCTCTTCCCCAGCTGGTCGACAGGATGCAATTCATTTTTTCTAGCAAATAGACTACAGCATGAATATTCACCACCTGGATCAAAACCCACCGATCCAGACTCAGTTTCCTCAGGTCAAGCCAGGGAGTCAGTTTGCAACGGAAAGCCTGTGAAAGCAATTAGAAATGTTTAAGGAATCCGGGTATGCAGCTTCCCTCATTTTCTAGTCTGCATTCCTTGAAACACAGAGCAACAGGGGAAACCAAAAGATTTTCATCCCAGGTGGGAGAGGGGTTTCCAGATATCTAACTGGTTCACACCAAGAACCGGTGCTTATTTTCTCTACTTGGCTAGTTCTCAGGATTGCTAGGTGTCCCCCCCCCCCCCCCCCCCCCGCAACCAGCAGGTGGGAGCAGGGGTGTTCTTTGTATCTGACACAGCAGCAGCAGCAGCCCAAAAGTTAAGCTTCTAGAAGGGGTTTGGCCTGAGAGAAATAATATTGACTGCAGCTGGCTGGTGGGAGTGGCCATGGTCCTGAGTGTGAAGGTGGTGTCCTTGGCTTGGTGAGAGTAGAGACAGAGGGGGAGAAAAGAACTATTGGTTCCCTGAGCAACCAGAACTATTGGGGAGGGCTTTAAAGGTGGCCATTCACAGGAACTGGGAGGATAAGAACCAAGCAGTAAAAGTATAGGCTGCCAGGGCAGGGAATGAAGTAATTCCTCTGCGGGGGAGAGGACAGCGAGAGCAACTGCACCAACAAAGCCTTTCTGACTGTTCCTGGAACCTTGCGCCTTGTGTGGGGCGACATGGAGACCCAACCCCTTCCTAGTCTTTTGAGGGCTCCTAGGCTTCCTGGGAGGGCTCCTAGAGCTCCTGGGCTTTTGCGGGCTCCTAGGCTTCCTCCTCCCTGCTCCAGGCCACAAATGGATGTGGAGACAACAGCATTTGTGCCTCCTTCCTAGATGCATGCTGGCCCTTTTCTGCTTATAACCACAGGCAGGGAGAGAAATGGATTCAGCCTTCCCCCGGCAGTGTTTTCACATTTTTGAAGTGCTCCATGGAGTCTCTGTTTGCTCTGTTGTGAAAATTTTACAAGCAGCCACACAAGTTTCATGATTTTCCACAGTGAAGCCAATAGTGGACCCATGAGGTGGTTGGAGGATATGAAAACAGCGCAGAGGGAAAACGGAAGCCCCTTTCCCTTGCACACGGCAGTCACCAGCAGAAAAGAGCTAGCATTTAGCAGAGGTGCACAAAATTCCCATCACAGAGCTTATGAAAAATTATTGTGCTCCAACCCCCTCCCCCCATCCCCGCACAACAAACATGAGGATTTTGCAGCATGCAAGTAGGACCCTGGAGATTAAAGTTGACATACGGCAGAAGTAAAGATGGAAGAATTAGCGCAGCAATCTGTGAACTCTTCGTTCTCTTTTGTTCTCCTTTCATATGCTCTGTTAGTGAAGCCAGTGGTAACTGAACTAATTAAAACCAGACCTTGCTAAATCTCGTTTAAGCGGCTTCTGCTTCAACAACACGTGCCCCATACCTATCAGTCGCACAGCAAATAGGGGTTTTGATTCTGTCCCACAAGCCAGATCAAGATGGCAAAGGTTAAACAAAGAATCTACAGAGACCCACATGTCCCAATGAAATTAGTATAATGCCTGCCACCAGGTGTGAATAGAACACAAAATCCCTACGCAATCCTAACCTATTAGTGGCCTGTACCTGACTGTAAGGCTTGAGTGGGCGAACCAAAGCTTATCAAAACCTTTAACTTTGCTATCTTTCCAATGCTTTTGTGTGGCAGGGACCCAGGTATTCCATTCCCCTATTTTCACTGCAGACTCTCAGATCCTCTCTCTCCTTATACAAGCTGATGAGTCACTGACTATTATGTCCAAGGCAGAGCTGAAATTATTCTTTTTTTCCTTTTTAAAATATTTTTTCATTTATGCTAAAAAAGCACAATTTCTTTCCAGTATTTTTCCAGATATCTTGTTCATTAAATGGTCCACACTTGCCCTCTGACCATGGGTCACCTGAATGACATCAGATAAAATCTAATTGGATGAAATTTTATTAACTGACATTAGGATCACCCACACGACCAATTTAGGAGGTAAAAGGAGCAGGGACTTGGTGGGGAATGGATTGGCATTGATGATGAAGCAGCCAAAGAAACAAGGATGCTGAACAAGACAGAAAGATTCATACCATAGAAGAAGAAGAAGAAGAAGAAGAAGAAGAAGAAGAAGAAGAAGAAGAAGAAGAAGAAGAAGAAGAAGAAGAAGAAGAAGAAGAAGAAGAAGAAGAAGAAGAAGAAGAAGAAGAAGAAGAAGAAGAAGAAGAAGAAGAAGAAGAAGAAGAAGAAGAAGAAGAAGAAGAAGAAGAAGAAGAAGAAGAAGAAGAAGAAGAGATCTTCTTATGTTCTTATGAGTTGGATTTATATTTCCCCTTTCTCTCCTATTGGAACCCAAAGAGGCTTACAAACTCCTTACCCTTCCCACTCACAACAAACATTCTGTGAGATAGGTGGGGCTGAGAGAGCTCCAAAGAACTGTGACTAGCCCCCTCCCTCCCCTCCCTTGCATGCCACCCCTCCCTCCTCTCCCTCACTTCCCATCCCTTGCATGCCTTCCCTCCCTCTCCCTCTGCTATGGTGGGTGGGCCATGTCCAGATGCTCGGCTCCCTCCCTCCCCCCCTTTGCATGCCACCCCTCCCTCCCCTCTCTTGCATGCCACCCCTCCCTCCCTCCCTCCCTTCCCTCTCCCTCTGCAAGGGTGGGCTGGTCATGTCCATTACTCCTGGTCCTAGTCTCTGGAGCAGCAGAAAACAAGCTTTCTCCTCTCCACCCTCCCCCCCCCCAACCTCACGATCTTGCCTGGTTATGGATGACCAGCTGGTGGGTGTTGGAGTGCACAGGCAAATCTGAATTCCCCAGATAAGCCTCCACAGCTCAGGCGGCAGAGCTGGGAATCAAACCCAGTTCCTTCAGATTAGAGTACACCTCCTCTGAACCACCACGCCACTGCTGCACCATTGAATTATTCTGGTTCATGAATGGAAACTCCTTGGCAAAAAAAATGCATTGAATTGACTAATGTTTGCACAGGGCTCAAAAATGAACAGCAATTAGCACTGCAGATGCAGAAGGAGATGTCAGCGGTCCCTGTTTCTTGTAGGTGGTAGGTTCGGAATTGAAAGCCTTTTGTCTTTTGAACTGGATAGCAGTTGGATACTGACTGTTTGTTTTAGTGGTATTCTGTTGCCTGCAATGTAACTCTAAGCCAATATCCTGTATGAGCTCTTGGGGGCTAATATCTACCAACACAGACATATTTTATTAAGTACATGTTTCTTTTTAATTTATTTCCTCTTAAAGTAGTAGAAAACTGTTTCCATATACATTTCATATAAAATTATTTTAGATGCTTTGTTTTATATTTGCAGTAGCTTTTAACAGGAAATGGTATCACCTGAAGCTGCTTAATGGTTTAGCTTTTATGCTGGCTTTTATTTGCTTTTACTGGTACATGGTTTTAATCATTATATTGTGAGCCACATTGGGCAGTTTTAACTGAGAGAAATGTGTTTTGATCAAATGTTTCTGGGTTTGCCTGGAAATTGGAACATTCTCCTTCCTTACCAGAGTCTTGGCAGAACGTTCACTAGCAATGTAATCTGAAGCAGTTATGCCATTCTAAGTCCACATAGAAGAAAAAGAAGAGGACGACGACGACTTTGGATTTATACAGCACCTTTATCTCCTGTAAGGAGACTCAAGGTGGCTTAAAAACTTTTTCCACTTCTTCTCCCCACAACAGACACCTTGTGAGGTAGGTGGGGCTGAGAGAGTTCTGAGAGAACTGTGACTGGTCCAAGGTTACCCAGCAGGCTTTATGTGTAGGAGTGGGAAATCAAACCTGGTTCTTCAAATTAGAATCCACCATTCTTAACCGCTACACCATACTGGCTCTCCATAGAAGACTATAATGCTATTTAGGATGACACCGCTATTACATTACAGTGGTTGCCACTAACGTATAGAATAAAAAGAGAAGAAATAAAGGAGTGGGTGCATGAATGTGTTTAGGCCATAGTTACATGAGAGAAAGCGTTAGCTCTTCCTCAAGGATGTCAAACAAACTTGTTATGTGTGACCTTTTGCAGAGTGGCCACAGAGTCGTATGCAGATTATTTTAATCTTCCAGAGAGTAAACTGTTTTGTCCTGGCCTTGTTTTGAGGGAGTTACAAAGGTAAAGAAGAAGGTAGTATAAGTGCAGAGCTATGCAAAACATGCCTTTTTATTGCTCCAGATTTTCTGCCACCAAGTGCATGGGTCTGGATCAAATCAGCTTTTCCACTGGTGAAAAAGGAAGGATGGGGTCTATCAAGAAGCTGGATCCCTTAATGCAGTTTCTTGTTCTCTCACATATTAGTTCAGGATCCAGGCCTACAATAGAAAAGTTTAAGTTGGAAAATAACTATTGCTTGAGATTCAGCAAGCTGTGACCTTTTGCAACTAAGATATGAGCCCGGATGCTGGGAGAAAGCAGGTTCTATTCCGACTCCCCTCTAATCTCCAAGGCAGAGAACAGTGAAGCCACATTCCATCCAATGAAGCGAAGATGAAGTCGTGAGTTTTGACACCTGCAAGAACTGAGTGGACATAGTGGCTGATCAGCCCCCACCATTCTATCTCACTCTGCCTCTTGGGTCAGGTGGCTAGTAACAGGGTTACATAGTTAATTGACATAACCAGCCATCAATATGATTTGTCAGATGAGTTCAGGCCAACTCAGACCCTCGGCTATGACGTTTAGCAATTTCATTCTTGCTTTGTTCCAAGTGCCCTATTTATGGCTCGTTGATCCACCTTGGACCTTTTGATTTCACATCTTCTTCATAGGTCAGACAAATGGGGCCTTTCCCCACTTACGTTTTGCAGTGCGCTACTCTGAGTGCGAGTGATTTCCGCCCCGGGGTCGTGTTCCCCAGAGCGCGGGGCAGTCAGAAGGTGCCGTTTCTTCAGCGTCAGAAATGGGACATTAGAGCGCAGAGTCGGGGCGGCTGCGTTGTCGCTGCCCAGACTCATGGGGAGCACCACTGGACCACGCGCTATTTGGGGGCAGTAGCGCGCAGCAAATGGTAGGTGGGGAAAGGGCCAAACTGTCTGTTCTTACTGACTTTTGGAAAGAGTGGACTTTGAATTCTGGAAACAGTGCTGGATTTAGGTGAAAAGAGGGCCAAGTCTATTCCACCTGTGAGGCTCCTCCCAAACTTCACCCTCATGACTAGAGGAAGATGGGGCCCACTAGTTGGGGTCCACTTCAGGGAAACCCTGGAAGGACAAAATCAAGACAGAAATCAATCCTAGTGCCGAGTTATCGGCTTAAGACTGTATTATTCTGAAATGAAGTGTAAGGAAAATTACTGAAGGAAAATTACCTAAGTGCAGTCCATTATGACAGCATGTGTAAGAATCAATGATAGTGACAAAAATATTATAATCCTTGATTGGAGGACTCTAGGGATTTTGAGGCCCCAGGCTTCACCCTGCCAAGCTTATAAATAAATCCAGCAGTGGCTGGAGAATTTCATCCTGAAGGGTAACATCTGGTAATCTGAACTAATGCTATTACAGTGTAGTTAGTCTTTTTCACTGCTGACTGTTCTTTTTAATAATATTCCTGCATATTTTTAATAAATCACTTGAATTATATCTTGTGGTGTTTTTTCTTTGAGTGGTTTCAGTCTAATTGCAGTTCCTAGGCTACACTCCCAGGTTAATTGTTTTGTGAAACTCACACTGCAAGCGGTCTACCTTGCAAGGGTAACTTTCTTGACTTTAATCTTAGGAAGGTTAGAAGCTTGCCCCTTGACTTCTGGCTGTTTGGGCAGTGAAAGGGGCTGGTGGCAGCTAATAACACTGAGGTGTGAGGATTCATAACCCAGAATTTTATAATTTTGTGTGTTGCTGGCCCATCCTGAGAAGAATCCCTTGGACTAGGGGTTTCTTGAGTGGTTCCTGTTTGACCTCCCAAAAGGTCATGCTGAGGATTATGACACCTGCATGGGCAAAAGCTGTGGGGGATGGAGCTATAGTAAGTAGTGGGATTAGCTGAGATTGATTGCCTGGGTCTAGCCCCTTGGCACCACATTTTCAGGAAATATCAACAGAAATAGTGAAGCACTACAAATCTGAATCATGGCTGTGTCACATAAGCCTGTTATTTTCTGCAATTCCCTTAACTGTGCATCATGAACGTTCCCTACTCAGAGGCAGAAATATCATTTAAATCAGTGTCATGCAGATCTGTGTCACTGTATGTCACAGCTGTGGACGATTTAACCGTGCAATGGTTTGTATGTCTGCTGAATATTTTTTATGGAACTGACAATAATGTTCTCAAAGTTACCAAAAACGTACCCACATCTGCAAGAGCAGATAATGCATATTTATAGCATCCCCACATAGAAGTAGTCTATCCCACTATTGTGCCTTTTGGCATACTTACCTCTTGCCTTTCACCTGACATTGTTTGCCGTGGCTAAAGACTGAGAAGCTATAGCAAGTCATTCAATACTACTTAGCTACAGTATAAACTTACACTTGTTCCAATGAAAACACCTTAACATTCTCATCCCAGTGCTTTCCCTCCCCATACCTCCTATGTAATTTCTTTTCAACCTTGATATTATCTGGCTGCAGTTTAAATAGCTGTAGTTGAAAGGACACTTCCTTAATATTGATTGTGACAGTTTAAACTTAGTTATTTCATTCAATTCAGGCACAATACCGTGTGACCTGCTCTCAAACACACCGCTCCGCCTCCTGCCTAAACCATCTACTGCCATCAAGCTATTAGATGAAATAGTTTCATTCAGAATAAGATATACAAAATATTAATCAATCTCTACATGGTGGAAAGAAGGGAAAGAAACTCACAGGGCAATGACATTTCTAATCAATTAACTGTCTCATCTTTCCCCTCCCGGATTAGCTCCCCCTTCCTTTGCGATGTACTTCAGGAGCCCAATAGCAAGGGAATCACGTCTTTCAGAAGGTATAAGACAACCTAAGATTGTGGAAAAGAAATGTAATTTATGGAAGATCAGACTCTTGGTTTGCAGACCATTTGGTATATTACAAAAACTTCCTGTATAGACAGGGATTCAGTCAGTTTTCAGGCCTATTTGGAATCAGATGCAGCATTAAATTGCCTGCTTCTGTTATCCCTCCCACATCTTTTAGATTACGGTCATTTCTGCATGGCCCAAATAGCCAGGGTTGAGCAAGGGAAATATCCTGTTTTGGCCAAGAAGTTTGCATGGTTCCGGGTCCTAAAGCGGGTTGTCGCACAACGTTTCCCTAATCCTGGGATTTTCAAAAATCACCAATTTGGTGATTCTTTTCAAAAAGAATCCAAAGCTGAACCCACTACCATGCGAACACCATGAGAGCAGAACCAGTTTATTTTTCCCACCCAGCCACCTGATCTCCCCACCCCGCTACACGCCCCCTGATCTCTCCACCTGACATGTCATTCAATTCTGCTGAGCCTCCGACCATTGCAGCTTGCCCTTCCCAAAATGTCCCCCCAAGCACATGTTCTGCTCATGGTATCGACCAGGTGTCATTTCACCTGCGTTAATCAGGAGTGGAGTCCCAAAATATCTCCATTTTCTTTTCTGTACATGTACTGGTTGCTTGGAGCGCATAGCTAGAGAGCTATGCACTTTGGGCCAAATGTTAGTGGGCATATCAAGGGGGGTCGGGGGGGGGCAGGGAGCCTCTTGTTTCCACAAAAATATGAGAATGGGAATGGGATGTGATGCTGTGCCCCATTGTCTTTTGCTGCCGCTTGCTGTGTTTAGGCCTGCGGCTGGCCCTTTCCAGAACTGGAGAAAAGGCGGAGCTTCGTTTCCCCCTGCTCGCTGTGGGTCAACCAATCAGAAGTGCAGTATTTTTTGAGGACCAGCAATTCAAAAGGCAGGGCGAAGATGTTCATTCAAGCTGTTGCCCAAAAACAACAGCCAATCAGAATGCGGGACACCGGGGATGTTCGCGCTTGCGTGGATACGCTTGCGGTGTAAATACAAATACCCAGGGTCACATGAAACAAACTGGAGTATTTCCTCCTGGTCTTCACTCGATTCCTTCACAGAAATGGGTAGCCATGCAGATGGAGAAACCGGGACAAAATAGACCTGGATTGTAAGATACCGATTGTAACCTGGTATAATTGTGCTGTGCAGAAATGGCCTATGTTTCAATGCCACAATGATACACGCAGGGGTTTTTTTAGAACTTATTGTAAGGTTGGGAGATACAAAGGGAGTTGGCAAGAGTGAAAGGAAAAGTAACAGATTGGTTCTTGTCTGCTGTACCACACTGTGGTGGAAATCAATCATGAGTCCAGCGTGCTGTTGGATTTGTGTGTAGCTCCTTTGTTAGCAACCAAGAAGCTTTGCAGGCATCCAGGTCTCATTTTACTCATATTCTATGGAAATTTTACTGCTGGGTAGGAAAGATGCTGGGATTTATGGTCTGCCAGGGGACTAAGAAATTAAGGGGTATGCCTGCATTTCAAACTTCAGCAAGTTTTCAATGGATGATTCTCTGGTGGGTTTCTCTAGGAACTTTGGGAAGTGCAGCTCTGCGAAAGAAAAACAGTGTTGCTACCATAACTGTTGTTCATCTAGTTGTCCTCTGTGCATGCACATGACCCTCCCTCCTTAACCACCGTGAGCTGTCAAAGGGGATGGCTCCTTGCAATGGTGAAGGAAGATCTGGAGGGAAGGGTGCACCCCTTCCCCCAGTCATGTGTCGTGGGCTGGGGCGGGGGGGGGGAGCACTCTTTTGATGACCTAAAGCTCTTTATTTGCTATCTATAAAACTCTGTGTCCAGCCTGTGCAAGCGCAATCCCACATGGGACTGCACAGAGGCCCCGACAATGAAATAAGACTTTTCCACTAGGAAATGCTGACTTATAGAACTGTGTAGCAGAGTGGCCTCGCTTCTTCCCACTGATCCTGCTTCTTGCTTTGCCACCCAGGGAGGAGTCTCCCAGCAGCCCCCTTGGGCCAGCTTAGCTCAGGTTTCCCAGTTGACCCCTGGCAGTGTTGGAGCTGGTTGCAAGGACCAGCGGGTAAATCCAAGGGGGCAGCAGTTGTTTCAGAAAGTGTCCTTTGTGATTTCAGTTCAAAAATAGGCCCTCATCCTGATTCCCAGTCCCTATTTTTGGGATGCCAGCCACAAGGTGGGATCTTCAGACTACAAAGATGAGTTTTCCTGGAGCAAATGGAGGCTTTAGAGGGTGGACTTTATGATTATATATTCCATGAGGTTCCTGCCCTCCTCAGGCTCCATCCCAAAATCTTCAGGATTTTCCCAACCTGCATCTGGCAATCCTACCCTCCATGCACCAGCAGTGGTCAATATTACCCATCCTTCATCAAGATCCTGTTAGAGAGAAGAAGAAAATCTCCATGCCTTCATGTACTTGGGAGAAACGTAGTGTCATGTAAAATGGAAAATAAAATAGAGGTCCCGAAGCTACAATAGGTCAACATGGTGACCGCTCTGGAATTATCATGTAAAATGGGGACCTTTGCTTTTCAGAGTCTGCAGTTTGGTAGGGGCGATGCCTTGAGTGATGGGTAAAAGCTCTCAATATTTTCAGCACTATTTTAAAGGGGACAGCGACAGCTGGGAATGTGTTCCCATTGAATGCAATAAATATAACTTAAACACAATTAGAAATGCAATATTATTAAAGAACCTGAACAAAGTCTACTGAACCCAAATACAATTTTTACGCACCTATTTAGCATTGTTTGCTCTACTCCATCTGCTGTTCAGATGCCTCCACAATTTGTGCCTGCTGTTCAAAAGGAATGAGAGTGGGGGAAGGGACGGCACCATATACTAGAAAGCAACTTGTGACCCTTTACAACTAATGAACGTGTTGCAGCAGAAGCTTTCAGAACCAGAACCCATTTTGTTAGATGTGGGAAGTGTTATATGGAGCTAAGGCCGTTTCCGCACGGGCAATGAATGGTGACCTGGAGATGGTAAAAACGCTGTCTCCAGGCCGCCGATATCCAACAAAGTAGGCGCAGCTGCCCGCCCAGCCAGCGCTGCCCTCGTGCCGCCCTCGCAACCTGGAAGCTGGTGTTTCCCCAGAGCGCTTTCTCCCAGCACTTCTTTTTTTTGGGGAAACGCTACTGCCCGTGAAGCTTTTGCTTTCGCAGGCGGTTTAACGGGCAGCGACTTTCGCGACGCCACCATCCCCACCCGGCATCTTACCTTCTGTCCCCGGGCCTCCGGCTAGCATGCCGAGGCCTGGGAGACAGAGCCCTCTGCCCTGCGCTGCTGGAGCGAAGCGCGCAGGGAACCTTTAGGCCGGGCGTGTCCCTCAGGCAACAGCGGCGAGCGCCCGGATCGAGGCCAGTTATTATGCCGGGTCGACCGAAACCCGGTGCTCCATGTGCGCCGGGCTGCCCGGTGCCGTTCCCCAGGGACCCGTCACATGCAGACGGTCCCAGCGATTGTTAACAGTCGGCGTCATAAACGCCAACCCAGCCGTTTCCGCCTTCGTGCGGAAATGGCCTAACAGAGAGATGAACACACAAAGCTACAAACACTAGAAGGATGGGTGAGCTGTTGTAAGGAACTCGAAGGACTTGAAACAAAGCGACTTAGGACAGCTCGTTTATTCCATAAACTTCAATGAACACAATACACGCCATGCGAGAACTGGCCCCCCTCGGCTAGAATCGTCGTTTTTACAGACGAGAGCACTGCCCCTCCCCCTGGTATAGTTCCCAAGCATAGTTTCACACAGGAAAAGCGAAAGTAGGTTTTGAACAGTTATGATAAGCATAAGCATAGCGAGGTCAGTACTCCGGGCAGCAAGCCCAGTACCAGGAATGTGTCAAGGACGAGTCGGGCGGGGGATCTCACTAACCCCCACCCTTACAGCTGTTATTACAAACAGAGGTCAGAAGGCCCTGTTTCCTACAACAAAGTGTGTTAACATCATATTGCACAAGACTGATGAAAACAAGGCCCAAGATCCACCAATGATCTTGCTCATTCTTATCCCCAGATTCAAAGTGGTTTCACGTCAGTGTTCTTGTTTTAGATGCATTTCACTGGGCAGAAAAAATTGGGCAGCCTTGGGCCAACTAATATTTAGCTTCTCCTTCTCTCTGCCAACTGCACTTCTCCAGGTTTATATATTCCTAGTGCTCTCTCTCTCCCAGAGACAGGTGGAAGTTCTTAATCATCTAGTTCATTAGCTGGCCATTCCCAAGAGGCCTGGCGAAAGAGCAAACCTGTATATCTTAGCCTTGCCACTCTGACAGAGCTTCGCTCTTCAGCTACAAGACAGGCAGCCACGGCAGCTTTTAAATGTCAGTAAATCTGCTTCACTAAATCACTTCAACACGTGGTATAGAGATACCGTTGAGTGTCTGACCAACCCTCCCCCCCTCCCGCCGCCAAAAAACCTTCCTCCAGAAACTTCCTTTGGGAAACATGATAGTTTGATAGGTGCTACTCCTCATTCCCCTTTCTCGTTAAGCTTATCACTGCACCCACCCCCACAATAGCTCCTTCAGCAACAAGACCCACCCGCTGAGATAAAGTTGGTCTTTCCAGATTAGACTAAGGTGTCTGCATCTAAGGCCCCATTCTCACAAACGGTTACTTCAATGGAACAAAGAGTTGATTAGCTGTCCAGTCTCACCGAGAGGATCTGTTTGAGGGCTCGAGGAAGAGTCATTTGGTTCATTCACAGGGATGAGTGAAACATTTGAGTGGAGAATGAAATGGATCCATTTTACTTCACCAAAGTGGCATAACCAACTGCAGAAGCCAAGAAGACTCCACTGTCCATTTCATGTGTGATGGTGCTATCTTTGCACAGATGATGATGAAGAAGGAAAGTTTGAATGTATACCCCCCCCCCCCTGCCTCTCCTGTAAGGAGACTGGAAATGGTGGGGATTGAATCTAGGAGTTTCTGCAGACCACTGAGCCACACACATGTTCCCATCCATATCACCAGTTGTCTGAAATGGTGCAGGCTAGAAATGAATGTTTGGACCATGTTTGGAACTGTTTCATCAATTAAAGCCACGCAGTTTTCTTGGATGATGAGCCTTTGGCCTTGATTTGTGTATTTCAGCTGAATGGCAGCTCAGATAACATGTTTCCAGGCTCAGAGACCCACTTGCTACTTATGCTGCATATTTATGATGCCTGCTTCTCTTCCTTACCACCCAAATGAAAGAGGTTTTCTACATTATTAATATTTGTAAATGTTTATGAAAATGCAGTGCAAATAAAGATGACAAATGCAGCGTAATTCCTCCGAAAAAGAAGCTAATGTTGAGCCATAGACTTTGCAGAAAGGCAGAAAGAAGAATTTTGAATTAAGAAAATTGCTCCTGGTTCTAGGCTCTGACATTACGTATGGGCTTTACTTTGAAGCAAGTCCCACCCAAGGTATGTATGCACGCGTCCCTGTGCATGCGTGTGCATAAAAATCTCTACCCATTTCAGCGTATACTTAAGACAATGCAAAATACTGCAACAAGGAGACATTAAAGTCCTCTATTCATCACGCCCGTCACAAAATCAATTGTCTTTATTGCTCTGAAAAATTAAAAACCTTTCTGCATTTTATTAAAGTGTACATCTCCACCATGCATGGAGATAAATAATTGATAGCATCACCTTGCAAATATTTATTGGAAAGAAATAAACCCTTTATCGCCCATTTCCTCAGAAAGCCATGGGATGCAATTTACTGTGTTAGCAGACTCTTGCGGAGATACCGAAGGAAACAGGAAATGGTGCATGGGTCTGGTGTTCAGATGTTTAATGAACAGTGTCCCCGGGCAGGGCATGCCTTACTCCTACCGTCACAAATGCTATTGGGGGTCTGAAAAGTTAGGGAAGTTCAGATTCAGTCATCTTCCCCAGGTAACACCTTCCTTTCTGATTTGCATCTGCCTTGGTCTTCTAGATTTCCAGATGCAGCCTGCCCTGGCTCTTCAAAGGTTCAATCATTTTTCAATATAAAGTTACACTGGCAAGAGCGAAAGGATTAGAGTAGGATACACTGATAGGGCATTCCAGAACTGATAATCTGACATCTCCCTGCAGGCCAGGCAACTGGGAAGAGTAAGCAAAAGCAGTAGTAACCAAGTGGCGTAATATATAGACCATGCTCTCTGTTTAGATTCCCCTACTTACTGTAGGTTTGTATTTTTTTAAAAAAAAACCAACAACAAAATCTACTCTCTGTTTTTAAATATAATCATTGAAGCCCACCAGCTGGGGAAAATTATTAGAAGTGCCACAGCTGGATCCCATTAAGGCTTCTGACCCATGCTGAGCAAATCGCAGAGAGATTAAATGCATGTCAGCCAGGTAACAGATCCTGGGGTTCTCGACTCCGAGCACAGTCAATCACCCAACGGTTGCCTAGAATGAAAAGAAGAAGGGAGGGGAAGAGGGCAAGGGGCCAGTTGCTTAAGGAAATAACTGTTTATAACTTGCTCGACTCTCCAGAAACTCTCAGCTTCTACCAACATTCCAGCGCTTGTTATCCCAGGGTCGTTATCCAGAGATCGTGAGGATCTGTTGAGTTCATGGCTAGTCTCATTGATCAGCTCAAAGCCCACCACAAGGCACTTGTGGCCTTTAGTCAATGATCTTCAGCTAGGGGATGATAAGGAGCTCAACACCATTGATCCTGTTAGAGAATTCTGCAGTCATGGATCTTGCTGACTGTGAAAGGCTGATGATACACATGCCAGGGACTGGCTAGGTATTCGTAGAAACTCATTGATGACCCAGGATGACCAATAGTCCCTCTAAGGCAGTGGTTCTCAACCTGGGGATCGGGACCCCTTTGGAGGTCGAACGACCCTTTCACAGGGGTTGCCTAAGACTCTCTGCATCAGTGTTCTCCATCTGTAAAACTGATAAATGTTAGGGTTGGGGGTCACCACAACATGAGGAACTGTATTAAAGGGTCGCGGCATCAGGAACATAAGAACATAAGAAGAACATAAGAACATAAGAACAAGCCAGCTGGATCAGACCAAAGTCCATCTAGTCCAGCTCTCTGCTACTCGCAGTGGCCCACCAGGTGCCTTTGGGAGCTCACATGTAGGATGTGAACGCAATGGCCTTCATCGCGGCCTGTTGTTCCCGATCACCTGGATCTGTTAAGAGATTTGGCAATCCTTCAGATCAAAGAGGATCAAGATTGGTGAAATGCCATAAATCGACTGCTCCCTCCATAAATCTGTCCAAGCCCTCTTTTAAAGCTATCCAGGTTAGTGGCCCATCACTCACCTCCTGTGGCAGCATATTCCTTAAACACCAATCACACGTTCGCCAAGGTGAAGAAGTGTTTCCTTTTATTAACTCCTAATTCTTCCCCCAGCATTTTCAATTGTAATGCCCCTGGTTCTAGTATTGTGAGAAAGAGAGAAAAAATGTTATCTCTGTCAACATTTTCTACCACCCATGCATAATTTTGTAGACTCTAAATCATATCCCCCCTCAGCCGCCTCTCTCCAAACTAAAGAGGTCCCAAACGCTGCAGCCTCTCCCTCATAGGGGAAGGGTGTCCTCCAGTCCCTCAATAATCATCCTTGTTGCCCTTTCTCTGCACTTTTTTCTATCTCCCTCAATATCCTTTTTGGAGATGCTTGGCTGACCGGTGAACTGGACATGAAGTACTCTGGCAAGTGCGGTCGCAGCACTACCTTGCTTTATATAAGAGGGGCAATGACAATCTCTTTTGGGCAGTTTTATTCTCAATTCCTTTTCTAATGATCCCCAGCATAGAAGTTTGCCTTTTTTCACAGCTGCCATGCATTGGAGTTGACATTCCCATGGAACTATCAACTAAGATTTGTCCCAAATCCCTTTCTCTGGTCTGTGACTGATAGCACCTGACCCCCTGTAGTGATGATAACTATGTGAAGTTTGGATTTTGCCCCTCATGTGTGCATCACTCTACTCTACATTTTGCTACATTGAACTGCATTTGCCATTTCTGAGCTCCACTCACCTAATTGATCGAAGGTCCAGCTTTGGAGCTCGCTTCAGAATCCTTTGTGGTTCTCCACCACCACCCTACATAATTTGGTATCATCTGCAAACTTTGGCCACCACGCTACCCACCCCCCCTACTTCCAGGTCATTTTATGAATAGGTTAGCTAAGAGCACTGGTCCCAAAACGTGGATCCTTGGGGGACACTCACTCCCTACATCTCTCCATTGTGAGAACTTCCCATTTATTAACTGCCACTTTCCTTTGTTTCCTGTTTCTCAACCAGTTTTTAATCCATAGGAGGACTTCCCCTCTTATTCCTTCATTGCTGAGTTTTCTCAACAGTCTCTGGTGAGGAACTTTGTCAAAAGCCTTTTGGAAATCCAAGTAGACAATGTCCACCGGTTCACTCCTCCCTGTCCACGCATGCCCTGTTTACACCTTCCTTCAAAGGAACTCTGAAAGTAGAGTTTCAGGGTAAAGACAGGATTTGCCTCTGCAAAAGCCATGCTGACTCTTTCTCAGCAGGTCTTGCTTTTCTACATGTTTTATAATTTTATCTTTAATGATAGATTCTACTAATTTGCCAGGAACCAGGAAGGTTGAGAACCACTGCTCTAAGGCTTCCTTACTGCTGAATGGAAACTTGCTCTTGCTGAGTGGAACTGAGCTGCCAGTAGGAGCTCCCCCTGTGGGGTGGCTGCCCAACCTGCACGACACCAATATGGCGCCTGTGCGCCTGTGCAGTTTGCAAAAATCACCCAAGGGAGCTGTGGAATTTCACTCCACAAAACCTTCTCATTACTTTCATGGATAGTTTGTTTAGTTATTTCTTTAGACTTTTTACATTCTGCTTCTCTGGATAACTGCTTGAGGCAGCTAAGAAGAAAGAACAAGTAAAACTAATAACACATTTCAGATAGCGCATCATTAAAATCATAAAAATGATTCAATAAAACTATACAAAATCTCCCACAATAAAACCACCTCTGCTTCCATGTATAACATCAGCAATTAATAAAATCAGCAGGGAAAACAGTCCTGGTAAAATCAAGCCATAAAAGCAGAGGCGTAGCAAGGGGGGAAAGCACCTGGTGCACCGGTGTGTCCTCCGCCCCCATCTCACCCCGGAATGCCCCTGCTACATCATGCCCTTGCCACACCCCCACAGGGGCATGCTCAGTGTGTCGTGCACCCCCACACCCGCCCTCTTGGAGCTATGCCTCTGCATAAAAGCATTATTTAAACAGACTAAGATCAGCACAATAAAAGTTGGGATGCAGTTCAGTAACCTGACAGATTTTTTCCCTGGATTTTAAATGCTCTTAGGGAAGGCACCAGACAGACTTTAAGAGGAAAAGCATACCACAAACAGGGTGCCACCACTAAGAAAGTACTGTCTCTAGTCATCATACCACCAAATTCATCTCTGTGAGGAGGCGCACAGACAGCAGGTGCTGAGATGAAGATGCTAAGTCAGAAAGATGAAACCCCTTAATTAGAAGATTAAGTACAAAGAAATGTGTTGGCCTGGCATTTAAAAGAGAGTAGAGGAGGCTCTAGCTGCACGTCAAGGGGAAGGGCATTTAGAGAAAGATCCCAAGTAAAAATAACCAGTTTGCAGATGGTTATGATGAATTCAAGGTGTGTGAGGGGGGAGGGGAGGGAGGAGTTTGAAAGGAAAAAAACAGCGTTAGCCAAGTGCATAAATTGCAGCAGCAATAAATAGATGCCTATCAGCCAATTCTTTAACCTGTTTTAACCTGACAGCTCTTACGAGGATCATTCAGGCAGCTAAGGTCCAAATGGCTTTTTAAGTGCTTTTATAATCTGGGCTTTTAATATGCCTTTATACTCTAGGTTTTTAATGCTTTTTACTGTGAGTTTTTATTGGCTGCCTTTTTAAATTGTTGCTAATATTAATGATTTCATGTTTTAATAATCTATCTTGCTTTTTTCCCCTTTTCCAAGCAGGTCTTTGAAGGGAGAACATATTAAGGTTCTACATTACAAAAATAATACAATACAAATATTTGTGCTTTAGCCACTGAAAACCACTGATAGTCTTTAGAGTCCTCAAAGCAAAACCTGCCTGTATTGGAAATGCTTAAGGCAGGGGTGTCAGGGGCTGATAGGAATCATAGTCCATGAACATCTGGAAGGCCAGAGTTGGACCCCCCTGGCTTGAGGCAAAAGAGAGTCCATCTCAGCAAGAGCAAGTGGCATTTCCCAGAGGAACCAATTGGCTGCCCTCTAATGCAGTGATCTGTCCCACCTCCAGCATGCGGTGTGGGTCGTTCCAAAAGCTCTTCCCTGTTTTACAGATAAGCCTTTTCCGAGTCCATTATCCCTTCCTGCGCAACTGTCCCGCTCTATCGCCTCATCCCCGCAGCTGTTCTTCAAAGGCTTCTCTCACAAAAGGCATCCCATTCTCCTTTAGAAAGCAGCCGGTTCTCCCTGACACGACAGGCTTCAGAAGGCCTTTTTTCTTCTTTGTTAGAAACAATGCTAGTCGGAGGTGCCAATGCACAGGTGCCTGAAAGTCCTCAAAGAGAAATGTTTTTGGTGGCAAGCCAGGTACGGAACACTAGAGTTGAAAAGCCACCTCCTTTCCCCAATAAATTACAGTGCCACCATTTGTAGTTATAATTAGTACCCCCTTCTGTGTGGAAGATTCTGAGGCTCAGCAGGGAGGAGGCCCTGCTCTCCAAGCGCTCCCCTTTGGCAGCATCCGAGGCTTTCCATTGAAGTCTTACTTGAAAGCAATCCCTTAGCAACAAGAGAGAGAGAGAGAGAGAGAGAGAGAGGCTTCCTGTTTCTGGACGGTGCAAAATGAGGAGCTGCCTTTTGCAGTAGCACCAGTCAGGGCTGGATCCTGAAGTGAGAATTGTACAAGGGAGCTTAAGGGCATAGAGTTAGCCTATCACATCACTCGGCAAGCCAGGAAACTCAGCAGAGACTTCCTCACATGAAGAAGAGGAGGAGGAGGAAGAGTTTGGATTCATATCCCACCTTTCCCTGCTGTAAGGAGGCTAACTCCTTTCTCTTCTTCTCCTCACAACAGGCACCTAGGTGAGTTCTAAACAAACTGTGATTAGCCCAAGGTCAATGCAATACAAAACAAAGCCTGATACAGTATAAATGTCAATCAAACAGCAAATCCCCTGTCTGGCTCTAATATAGAATTAAAAACTCAATTTTAATATAAACATTTTAAAATACATCAATGAACATATAAACTATACATACAATGGACAACAACAATGATTTGAAACCCCACATACACTCATGCACAAAAAAAGGAGAGAGATTCTCTGGACCAATGTATACCCAACAAGTCTCTACCATGAGAACATCATATTCAATGAATTGCGCACGGTTGTGAGGTGAACAAATTGGCTGGTGGTCAGTCTCCGATGGAGGTGATACAATTCCAATTCCTAAACATAAGGCATTATGCTCTGGCCTTAAGCTCAACTCCACAGGTCTGCTCAGTCTCTTGACAGTGTGTTTAGGAGTTGGAGTTGTATCATAAGAACATAAGAACATAAGAAATAGCCTGCTAACAACTTGTACCAGAATGATGTGAGTGGCTGAAGAAGACTTTTTAGTCAAAAGTATTGAATTCATCCCAGGTCAATTCTACCACCTCCATCGGAGACTGACCACCAGCCAATTTGTTCACCTCACAACCGTGCGCAATTCATTGAATATGATGTTCTCGTGGTAAGAGACTTGTTGGGTATACATTGATCCAGAGACTCTCTCTCCCTTTTTTTGTGCGTGAGTGTATGCGGGGTTTCAAATCATTGTTGTTATCCATTGTATGTATAGTTTATATGTTCATTGATGTATTTTAAAATGTTTATATTAAAATGGATTTTTTAATTCTGTATTAGAGCCAGACAGGGGATTAGCCCAAGATCACCCAGGTGGAATCTAGGAGTGTAGAAGCAAATCTGGTTCATCAGATAAGACTCTGCTGTTCATGTGTATCAGTGGGGAACCAAACCCAGTTCTCCAAATTAGAGTACACCTACTCTTAACCACTACACCACACTGGCTCTCAATAGGCCAGAGCAGATCAGATCATTTTTCCTGACTTCTCCATAAAACCTTGCCTTCTGGTTTGAGACAGATGGTTTCTGTTATGGTCTCAAAATGGGAGAAGGTTTGCCAGCATGAAGCTGATAATCAGTATGTGTGAGGTGAGGGGGCTTCCCAGCAATATCCTTACAACCATGGTGATGCTGTAGCATTCTTCTAAAACTCTATGGGTTAACCATACAGTTTTGACCAAATGCGACAGCATCGCTGGCAATGCATTGAAGGCACTTCTGGTCAGGCTTAGCAGTGATGTCAGTATGTCAAGACGATAGCAATCATCCTCCCAATTTTTCTCCCTCTGCCCAGCTAAGTGGAGGCAGGAAAGGCCCACTGGAGACAAGGGATGCCTGCCCCCAAGAGGAAAAGGGCAACCTTAAGTGGAACTCCTCCTTTCAGCAAGGGGAATATGAGCCTGAGCACCTCATCCTCCTTTTTCAGCAACTGTCAGATACTCTGTGGCTGCCAAAGGGACAAGGAAGGCCAATCTGGCCTGGGCTGCCGGTTGAAGAACTAAGAACTGCCCAGACGACGTGCATAATAACTGGCAGCTGTTCTAGCAGTCCCTGCCAATTGGCCAGCGCTGCTTCAGAGGTATTCATCAATTCTTAGAAAAAGTCATTTGTTTTCTCTCTCTTTAATCTAATGTAAAATCTTAGAAATTGTATGAGCTATCTAGGGATAGAACAGCTATAAATGGAATGAATGGGTATTAGTGTGATTGGAAATATATATATATTCATATTTAGTGTAGGAGTAGATCACAGTAGAATGTTTTTCGCTGTATGCAGAGAATTTTGATATGAGAGAGAGAGAGTAGGGAGAGGAAAGTTGTGCCACAGAGTGCTACACTCAGAAGGTAGGCCTGAAAATACTCTATGAGCATTTCAGAGCTACTATTTTTGGCAAGAAAGCAGGGAATCAGTGGCATTCTAACTTTTGAATATAATGGGAAGGATCAGAGTGGATTCTTATGCTACCGTACCTTTCAGGAGGTCAGAATGGTATGAATGGTTCCCCATCTATTTTTTCCTTGCAGAAATCATGTGTGGTAGTTTAGGCTGAAGCAACTGGACTGAGGCCACCCAGTAGTGCTACCCAAATTGGTGTATTCATGTCAGGGTCATAACATGCAAAGGTATCCCCTTGCTAGAATAGAACAAACACATGTGATTGGGGTACTTCAATACTTGGGATCCTAGCCTGTGTATATTAAGGTCCACATCCAGATCAACACTAGGAAAAACAAGGGGGAAAGGACTCTTAAATTGAAGTAGTTTTTATTTTATAAACAAAAGAGAAACCAACAGCCCGATCCAAAGGAAGGGGGGGGGATGATCTGCCAGAGAAAACAGCATGGGGCTACCCTGGCAGATTTGTCCTCCCCAGGCCATTTGTCCCAGCAGAGGGGTGAATCTACTGATGGGAGGCCATCATGGCCCTCCCTGGCAGTGGGACACAGTGCCGGACATGGCACCAGCATTCTAGAGCCAGTGTGGTGTATGGTTAAGAGCACGTGTGCTCTTATCTGGAGAACTGCGTTTGATTCCCTGCTCAGCCACTTGAGCTGTGGAGGCTTATCTGGTGAACCAGATTAGTTTGTGCACTCCAACACATGCCAGCTGGGTGACCTTGGACTAGTCACAATTCTTTGGAACTCTCTCAGCCCCATTACCTCTCAGGGTGTTTGTTGTGAGGGGGGTGGGAGGGAAGGGAAAGGAGGTTGTAAGCCCCTTTGAGTCTCATTACAGGAGAGAAAGTGGGAATATAAATCTAATTCTTCTTCTTCCTCCTCCCAATCTAGGACTGTCTGGGGGCATGGCTGGGTCCAGTCTTTGCTCCCGTCGTGCTGGCAGCTGGGGCTTCAGACTTACCCTGCCTAAAAGATGGCATAAGTCCATTAAGCCCAATGGGGGCTTCCCAGCAGCACAGGTTATTTTACAGTTTAAGCCTTCCTGCTCTGCCAAGAAGCCTCTTTGGGGGCGGTGGGGCAGTGTAACCATGGTGCTTTGGTTTGGTCCCCACGCATTGTATGGGAGGTACCCATTAGTTTATGCAATATGGTAGAGCAAAATGAGAGTTACAGAATGGTAAAAAATACAAACACAAACAACAGACAAGGTAACATAAGAGCCTGTTCTGAAGAGGAGTGGAGGAGGAAGGAGTTGTCCACCACCACCATGAAGCAGCAGCTTCAGGAGCGGAACTGACCACACAGGGAAGGAAAGCACAGCAACGGGTCCATGGAGCAAAACATTGAGATCTGAGAGATGAAGGGCCAATGGTAAGACTGGCAAAACAGGAGAAGTCCAAAATGGATCCAAAGATTGAAGCTGAAGGGGAACTTTTTATACCTTTTTGCCTTCGATGAGGAGGGGAAGGGGTGTTGGCATCAGTCTGTGGGAATAATCTTTCCAGGATGAACCTCCTTTAAAAGTAGTTCTTTGTCTACGTGGCAGAGGGGCGTTTCCCATTTGTGTGTGGGAAGTATCAAGAATGCTCATTTGGGGAGATTGGGAAGTTAGATCTCTGGCTGGGTACTTGTCATAATTGAGAAAGGGCTGGAGCCTTCCTGTCCCGTCATTTAGATACTGAGTAAACTAGAATCAGCCTACTGTTTATAGGTTTGGACATCTGCATTGACAATTAAAATCATATTATCCAGAAAAAAGCTTCAGGGTCCTTGGGGGGAAATGGCCCTTGACTGAATCCCTCATAGGTTGGATTTTTGCATGATTGATGAGGAGCTGCCCTGCATTCCTTTTCTCATTTGGCATGGGCCTCTGCCATTTGATATCTTTTTAATTCAGGCTCCTTCTATCATTCCTAGGCCTGCTCTAAGGTGTACACATGTAAAAAGTGGGGGATTGTTTCAAAAATTGGGTCCCTAGGGGTTGAAAGTCTTGGGGCATCAATAGCCAGGCAAGTCCTAACAACTGGCAGGAGGACTTTTGGGTTGGGGAGCTTGATCAGTAATATCATGACATCATCAGTAACACACTGACATCAATCTCTGTGCACCCATACATGACATCAGTGCATCACCAAGGGACTTCAGGGATCCTCTGACAAGTGGCAAAACTCATAAGAACATAAGAACATAAGAACATAAGAACTAGCCTGCTGGATCAGACCAGAGTCCATCTAATCCAGCTCTCTGCTACTCACAGTGGCCCACCAGATGCCTTTGGGAGCTCACATGCAGGATGTGAAAGCAATGGCCTTCTGCTGCTGCTGCTCCTGAGCACCATACAGTTTTGATGCCAACACACTGAGGACCTGCTGGTGTTCCCCCACTCCCATGCTCACATTTTTCCTCCCATCAGCCAACTCAGTGGCAGTGGGGAAGTGCCCACTGGGTTAGGGTATCCCCTGCCATGGGTGGCATATGGCAAGTCTATCACCTAGTGAGTTTCATGAGAGCAGAGATATGAACCTGGTCTCCCAAAGCCCAGCCCAGCACTCTTCCTACTGGGCCACACTGGCTTTCATAGAGTATCATAAGCAAACAATACAGGCTCTAATCCACAAAGAATTTACAATTATGACAGAGCAAAAGCAGGAAGGCAGCAGCAGCAATGATAATGAAACAATGGAGAAGGTGGGGAAACGGGAATGACATAATTTTATCTCCCTCCGCATGCAAAAGAGCTGGGGAAGAAGAGAAGAGCAGTCCCTACAATAAGACGACTCCTGCCCAAGCAAGAGTTAACTCTCATGGACAGTGCTGCCAATGTCTTCTTCCTCTGCTGGGGGCAGAAAATACAGTGAGGGGGCAGGGGCCCCAAAGTGCTGCTTTCTCTGGGGTGCAGTTTCCTCAATATGCCTGCAAGCAAGAATTCCCTCCCCCCGCTCCCATGTATCACCATGTACAGAATTACTCCTGCCCTTCCTCTTCTGTCTTCATGGAGGACAGTTGTTAAAATGCAGTTCAGCTTCTCAGGCATTTTGGAGTAATTATTAATTTCATGTCTGCTCATTCATTATCTCACCTGCCTGGAGCTTCCAAAAAGTATTTTTTCCCTCCCTCCCTGAGCATCTAAAAATCCCCCCTCCATTTCACTCACCTGTGAACACCAGCGTTTCTCACACATAGGGAGTTTCATCTGCTTCGAGGCCATTTCAGACCGGAACACAAGACCCAAACATGGGCCTACATAACATCTTAGCTGTGGAAACTCATCTGGTAACGAGTAATTCCCCTTGGGGTGGGGGAATCTATTCCTGACTCCCCATCTGGCTGACATATCTGTAAAATGGGATTAAATTAAAACAGCCAAAACACACTGAAACAATATACAGTAAATATCTCTGCTGAACTTAGCATTTCTGTCACGTTTGAGGAAGGATCCGCAAGTTGAATCATTCACCTCCTGAATTTTCCTGTGTGGATAAGATAATCAGGAGGTGAGTAATTACAGCCACGCACCACTAGCACATTATCAAAAGATATGTGGATCCCAGAGATCAGAGTGTTCATAGCACCACATGTATCTCATTTCAGCAAACAATAGCCTTGTAAGCTGTCAGTTTTATCTTCTATTGCAGCAGTCAGACTGAGGATGTGAGTGGCTGGCCTGAGGTGACAGTGAATACAGGACAGCCTGGTTTCTAGCTGCATAATTTTAGCCTCATTCCTGTAATGCTATTGTTTTTCCGTAAATTTGTTTTATTCATTTGAGGGTTTTTTGTTAAGTTCCCGTTGGTCTTTTCTGCACAATTGAAATAAAATATCTTGAGGATGTTTTAAAAACCATTTTGGAAAGATGTTTGCACAGCTTTCTCCCACAAAACATTTTCAGAACATTTTATTCCTTTCAAACCTGGTTTTTCAAAAATTCCGCACATGCAGATTAGCAAATTAAATTAGCAATCCCTCCCACCCCCCACCCCCGGATTGAAGACGTTTCCTGTCTGCTGAGCGAACAAAAGCAGGCAGGAAACACTTTACTTCTCCTAACAAACCTCTTATTTTCATTGTCGTCGTCCATGCTTGCCATTTTGCGTGCTGCAGCAGATTCTTCGTAAAGGTTTCCCACGGAGGTTTCCTCTGCTTGCAGCTCATCTGCACATTTTCTCCATGTAAAAAGTAGATGAATAAAATTTGTTTTGCAGAGCAATTCTGCGCACATGTCATTTTTCCTTTTGTTTTTTTTTATGGGGGTGTCTGTGAAGCTATGATGTCATGATTAGAGAAGCTGCAACATGCACCTATTTGTGCATGTTGTAGCTTTGCAGACATACCCCTCAAAACAAAAAAGGAAAAACAACACGTGTGCAGGATCAGTAGGCAAAACAATCTTTATTCATCTACTTTTTACATGGAAGTCGCACGCAAATGAGCGGCAAGCTCACAGAAAACCTTCACCAAATGGCAGAGACAGGAGAAGCTCTGCAGCAGTAGACAAAATGGTGGACATAACTCTGAAACTGACCAGAGTTCTATTGGCCAGCAGGTGGGGGAAAAAGAACAGTTTTTGGCTGGCAATGCTTGTGTTCTCTGCCCGGTGGGATCACAAAAAGCCAAAATGGATCTTTTTGAAATGTCTGCAGGACAATTTATTTCTGCTGTGCAGAAAGGACCATTGTTAAGCTGATCTTGGAGGCCTCGTGGACAGAAAGGTAGGGGAATAAATATTTTAAATAAGAAAATGTGACTATTGAACAGGCGAGATGCTATGGGGTTCTGTAGACCAGCCTCATCACAAGGACATTTTGGAATGTTTCTCCTTGACTTGCTATCTTTCTTCGTACATGGTGCTGTTCAGATGGAGAGCATTCAGATATGAAAGCCCCGCCCTCCTGCAGTCTTGGAAGAGCTTTATCTGGAGCAGGTGGATATTGAGGAAGAGAGAGAGAGTTCATATAGCCTTTCCTCCAAAGCTGCCCTTTCATCCAATGGAATGGATCTCTGTAGGCTGGAGATTCACTGGAATTCCAGGAGAACCCCAGGACCCACCAGTGCAGTGACCCTACCTTGCAACAACCATCCTATCATCTCAAAAAGAATGTCGACATTATTTTAAGTCTATATAGTGGTACTCAGATTCATAGAGTGGTTTAGAGCAAGTGCTCACAAAGTGATTAAAAGTAAAACTTAGTTACTGCCAACAGCAATGCAGCAACTATGTATGCAATAGCCATAAAGCAGCAATAAAATCCAAGGAATTAAAACAAGTGAATTCTGCAGTTACAAACTCAGCAGCTGGTCTAATGCAAAATAGGTCAAGCAAATGCCCTCAGAGAAAGAATCAAAAGGGTGGCAGAGAAGGAGTCTTCTAAAACAAACTCTTGGAGAAGCACATATTCTCCTGCTGTTTACAAAGCTGGAACACTTGGGCCCCTTCCGCACATGCAGAATAATGCACTTTCAATCCACTTTCAATGCACTTTGCAGCTGTGCGGAATAGCTAAATCCACTTGCAAACAGTTCTGAAAGTGGATTGAAAGTCCACTATTCTGCATGTGCGGAAGGAGCCTTGGAGATGGGAAGCCCTCAAATACCACCAAGCTCCTTCAAGTACCACCAAGTTCCTACAAAACAGAGCTCTTCTTATTGCTCAGTTCAGAATAGGCTCAGTTTAAATCCCCCCAGCACAAAATAAGAAAACAAAGATTAATGTCTGCAAACCCCTTCCAGAGTTTGATCAGTATCATATCCAAGACTTTCCTCCTTTAAGCCCCCCAGTCCATCTTCCTGTGGCATACTATTTACATGGAGATGGTAGATGGAGAAGCTCTTGAGCTGAGCTGTCACCTAGGTCCCTGTTATACCCCAAAACACCGCTGCCCTGGGCAACTGCATTTTCAGAGTGCTAGTGCCAAGGCACTCTGAAAGTGTGGCACTCAAATTCCTATGGTAGTATTCATGGACATAACAGAGGTAATCACACTAGCTCCCACCCCCCAAGGCTTTGCTTCCAGGTACATTTGAGTGGGATAAGTATATGGTATAGGTAAGTACAGGTACAGATAAGAACAGGTACAGCTGTGACGATGCTCTGGAAATTTGGAATTGAGGGTATCAAAGAGCTCATTATGAGTCAGGCTCATACTTCTGAAGGAGGGGGCCGATATCAGCTCCTCTAATTGTCTCAGAAATTCCAAACTATGGGATCACTTCCAGTATTTCTCCATGCCAAATTTGGTGTCATCCCTAGTTAGAAATAACAACTTGAATGGTGACCAGGAACCAATTGGAAATTGAACTGGGCTTGAAAATGGAATTGGCACTTTCGAGGCAAGAAAGATGGATGTGCCGTCACCCCACATATTAGGGCTTTGCAGTTTTGGCCAACGTTTCCGAATTCGATCGCTTTGTGAACCCAGCTAGTCTCCAAAAGGCCAGCTTCAACTGTCCAACATAGATTTCTGCCTTCAGGGCTTTTCAGTAAAACCATCTCAGCCATCCAAGCCTATTTATAAAAGTCGTATGGCATGAGACAAATGAGGTGAATTTCGTGCTAATATTAAAGAGCTTTATCATTCTCAGGAAGCTGTTTCTCTTCTCAACTCTTGCGTGCACCATGTTTTCAACACGAACAAGGGGCATTTAAGCAGACGGTATCAGCTCCCCCCCCCAAAAAAAAACACAAAATTGTTTAGTATTTTAGTTGTTGTTGAATAATACCAGATTGGCAAGCAGGTGCTTTCCTTCACAGCAATCATGCTGGGAACAGACCAGATTCTCCCCCTTCCCTCAGTCGTGCAAACAAACAAAAATGAACAGAACTCCAAATCTGTCTCTTGGCTGGGCTGTTCCTTTGGCTCCTCCTTGTGGCTTATTCAAATCATATCCCCAGTCCCTGCCTGTTACCTGAGAAGAGCAGAATTTCCTCAGAGGTTCATAAGAAGGCCATGGAGGATCAGCTTCTAGGAAAGAGGAATCCTCTTCTACTGATCTGTGAAGCTGCCATAAAGGAGTGCTTGGGCTGGGTTCTAGGTCACATCTCAAAACTGAAAGGGGCAACGGTAGACCAAAAGACTGAATGAACAGCCCTCTCAGAGGTGTACCTGGATTCTCTGTTACATGATGGGACTTCACAGAAGATGGATATGAGTTCCATGGCAGTGTACTTGATATACATTTTTCCTGAAGGCAGAGAGCTGCTTCTCTAGGAGTTTCAAAGTGGAATCTTACCAGGGACAAGGAGTCTGGCCCAGAACAGCAAGAAGAAGAAGAAGAAGAAGAAGAAGAAGAAGAAGAAGAAGAAGAAGAAGAAGAAGAAGAAGAAGAAGAGGAGGAGGAGCAGGAGGAGCAGGAGGAGGAGCAGGAGGAGGAGCAGGAGGAGGAGCAGGAGGAGGAGCAGGAGTTTGGATTTATATCCTCCCTCAAAGGGGCTTACAAACTCCTTGTCCTTCCCCGCTCACAACAAACACCTTGTGCGGTAGTTGGAGCTGAGAGAGCTCAGAAGAACTGTGACTAGATCAAGGTCACCCAGCTGGCGTGTGTGGGAGTGTACAGGCTAATCGGAATTCCCCAGATAAGCCTCCACAGCTCAGATGGCAGAGCGGGGAATCAAACCCAGTTCCTCCAGATTAGAGTACACCTGCTCCTAACCACTACGCCACTGCTGCTCCTTTGTGGGGGAAGGGGGATCTGTCCAGTTGCATCTCAAGTCAAAAGAGTGGAAGGGGGGAAAGGATTGATGGATGGGAGGATTGGATGGGGGAATGCCTTGTGGCAAGAGCAGCCTGCTTTTGTCATTCTGTGTTTCCAGCCTAGATCTGGGGTACAGATGAGCAAATTCCCAACATTGTTACTGATCCCTGAGACCATTCTGCACCACATTCCATTGGTCTGGGTTTTTTTTGCTCCAAGTTGGAGAATCTAAACAGTTTATAAAGTTCAGGCACAGTTGCAATTTCCTGTAATTTTCAGTTCATGGCTGGGGTTAGTGATGCACACCAATATATGTGCACACCACATATGTGATCATGTCTATTGTTGTACACTTGTATGATGGCGCGCCTATGTAATAAATACACATAGAGAATACAAACGGGAAGGTCAGTCTGACAGATCAGCATCACTCTCTAGACAAGTTCAGGTCTTTAAGAACCTCCACACCTGGGGCAGACATGAGGACTCGAAGAACTGCATAAGCCTCTTCTCTCAGCAGGCTGGAAGATATACTTCTTGTGACACAAAACCCCAGCCACACAATAGCATTAATTCTATCAAGCAATTATGGAGCAAATGCTCAGAGGCTTAGAATTCAATAAATTCTGTACAGGTACATATTACAGACACCTGATATCTGGATACCTGCAGGTGCAGAGCACAGAGGTGTGAGACAGCCAAGCTGGGAAAACTTGCATTTGTGTTCCACCACCAGACAGGCTTCTTCCGCATGGCCCAGGGAAGGGAAAGCTAATGCAGCAATACAGCTACAATGGGACCCAGGGGAAGGGAAACACATTCCAGTGATCAGCTATTTCAAATAATATTAAACTCCTTAATATATTTCTTCACCAGAGTTAGGGAGGGAGGCGGTGGCACCACTGAACACAACATCAACCGCAAATGAAACTCTGCCTAATCCTAGTTTCTTTGGAAGCCAAGTCCCACTCTGTTCAGTGGGGCTCACTTTCAGGGAAGTGTGACAAGGATTGCCACTTTTAGCCATCTCGTATTTTGCTGAAGTGGCAATCAGGGCCAGAGGGTTAGGAGGGACAGCTGCCCCAATCATGGAAACAGAGGGGCTGGAAGCAGCAGCAGCTGCCTCTAGTCAGAGGCTGTGAATGCCATGTTGCTGAGCACATGAAATGGGGTGATAGTGCATCTTCCCTGGCAGGCTGCATGACAGAGAAGCAGTGAGGGGGGGAGAGAACAGGAGGCAATCCTACTGCGAGGGAAGGGGGAGAAAAGGTGATCCTGCTGCAAGGGAACAGGGAAGGAGAGGCAATCCTAACTTCCTTGAAGGAATCAATCCATCTCATGTTTGCTCTTCCTCTTTGCCCACTGCCTTCCACTTTTCCTAGCATTATTGTCTTTTCCAGTGAGTTGTGTCTTCTCATCAAGTGACTAAAGTACAGTGGCCTGAACTTCATCACTTTAGCCTCTAGGGAGAATTCAGGAATGATTTGATCAGTGTGTGTGCATCATGTTCAGTTAAATCATTTCCAGCTTGTGGTAACTCTATGAATTAGCGACCTCCAAATTGTCCTTCTGCTAACAGCTTGGGTTTAGCAAACACAAGCTGGGGCTTTTTTGATGGATTCAATTCATCTCATGCTGCATCATCCTTTTTGCCTGCTGCCTTCAAGTTTTCCTAGCATTACTGTCTTTTCTAGTGACTCTTGTCTTCTCATAATGTGAGGAAAGTACAATAGTCTCCGCTTGGTCACTTTAGCTTCTAGAAAAACTTCAAACTTGATTTGATTGGGATGAGCCAGATTAGCTTGTGCACTCCGACACATGCCAGCTGGCCACAGTTCTTCAGAGCTTGGGCTAGTCACAGCTTGGGCTAGACTTCAGCGTGGGCTAGTCACAGTTCTTCAGAGCTCTCTCAACCCCACCCACCTCCCAGGGTGTTTGTTGTTGGGGCGAAGGGAAAGGAGATTGTAAGCCCCTTTGAGTCTCCATACAGGAGAGAAAGGGGGATATAAATCCAGATTCCTCCTCCCCTCCTCCTCCTCCTCCTCCTTCTATGTGTACATTATGCTCAGTCAAGTCCTTTTCAACTTATGGCAACCCTATGAATTAATGACCTTCAAAATGTCCTGTTGTTAACAGTAAATACATCATGCCAACTTGTACCTCATCACTTCCCCAGCATTCAGTCCCGAGAGCTTGGGGCTTTTTAAATTGCAGCAGTTTGTGCTAGCCTGACCTTTCATTAAAATCGAGCACGTTCTCCTGAGTGATCAAACATTATCTACACATCCTCCTTTTGTAGATTCTGGGGGAAAAATTAAGAGTCCCAGAAGTCGTGTTCATCACATGCACGAGCTGTTGTAGTTGTCAAGGTCTGCGGCACACGCTGCGTTTTACATGGCAAATACCAGGATGTGAAAGCAAGGCCATATGCTCCTGCGATCGTTGTTTACCAAATGCAGGTACTAGAAAATGAGGAGTGGACCTATTTGGGGGACGCCTTTGTAACAATTTTACTCTGTTCCAGCTTCCCCTACCTTTGCCCCAGTAACTTTCTGCTCGTTCAGAAGATAGTCAGTATCTTTTTTTTGGCTAAATGTGTTTGCTGTCTTAACAAGTGATTCCAAAACTATGTTGAGATGAACTGTCCAATTTGATAGTTTTAACTTGTTGGGATTTACAAAGGGAAACTGCTGGGATCACATTTGCTAACATGTCTTATTCGGATGCAGAAGCCAGCACAGAAACAGGCTACTGCAGAGCTCACGAATATAATATTTAGCAGGCAGAAGAGAACTTTTGGCAACATGTAGGGACAGATGGGGGGTAATAGGCAGCAATCCGTGGAGTCTTACGAGTGTGCAAGGAAAGTGAAATGCAAGAGCTGATTTTTGTTCCAGCCAAGTTTGCTTTCCTGATAATGTTGCTTTTGCAACAGTGCAGCACAGTATATTCCCCAAGATAGGGTTGCCAACCTCCAGGTAAGGGCTGGAAATTTCCCAGAAAGACAACATATTTTAAAATGACAGAGATCAGTTTCCTTGGACAAGATGTCTTCTTTTGAGAGCAGGCTCTATGGCATTGTGTCTAGGCCTGTCAAGCTCCAGGTGGTACCTGCAGATCTCCTGAAGCTGGAAACCCTAACCGGAAATCTAAGGTACGGCTGGACTCAAACCTTGCTCTTCTACTGCAGACCAGCAGAAGACAGTTGCTCCCCCCCTAATACCCGTGGGGTTGGGTTGCCAGCTGCAGGTTGGGAAATACCTGGAGATATTGAGGGTGGAGCCTGAGGAGGGTGGGGTTTGGAAAGGGGGGGAGGGACATCCATGGGATAGAATGCCATAACATCCACCTTCCAAACTGGCCATTTTCTGCAAGTAGGATTGCCAACCTCCAGGTGGTGGCTGGAGATCTCCTGGTATTAAGACTGATCTCCAGGCAACAAAGGTCAGTTCGCCTGGAGAAAATGGCTGATTTTGAAGAAAGAGGAGGAGGAGGAGGAGGAGGAGAAGAAGAGCTGGATTTATATCCCCCTTCTCTCCTGTAAGGAGACTCAAAGGGGCTTACAAACTCCTTTCCCTTCCCACCTCACAACAAACACCCTGTGAGATGGGTGGGGCTGAGAGAGCTCCAAAGAACTGTGACTAGCCCAAGGTCACCCAGCGGGCATGTGTTGGAGTGCACAAGCTAATTTAGTTCACCTGATAAGCTTCCACAGTTCAAGTGGCAGAGCAGGGAATCAAACCTGGTTCTCCAGATTGCAGTGCACCTGCTCTTAACCACTACATCATGCTGGCACACTGGAAGGCAGACTGTACAGCATTATACTGCATTGATGTCTGTCCTGTCCTCAAACCCCATCCTCCTCAGGCTGTAACCCCCCCCCCACACACACACACACCAAATCTCCAGGTATTTTCCAACCCAGAGCTGGCAACCCTATCTGCACGTGAACTGATCTCTGTTGCCTGGAAACCAGTTTTAATCCAGGGGATCTCCAGCCACCTCCTGGAGGTTTGCCTCCAAGATCCCTCTTTTCCTTTCCCAAGACTCCCCCTCCCTCCAGATTTCCAGGAATTTCCTGACGCTGACTAGGCAATCCTACCACAAGGGTAGTATGGGGTGGGGGAGCAACTGCCCTCTCTCCCATGCACACCACACACACAAACTCGATTTCATCCAGATGCCCAGTGTCTGGAGGATGTCTATTGCAGGAAAGAATTAGCTGGGCTTTCTGATGAGAGCCATTAATATTTCATTGTGAGTTTTAAACCAAGTAATCACAACTTATGCTTCTCGTCCTCCCGTTTAACTTTCATAATCCTTAAGAGCTGGTTTTAGAAACTTGCCTTCCATGCTGAAATCACTTTGGCTTCCCGCACTACCTCTAGTGAAGACTTTAATCAACTACGGTCCACAATAACGTACTTCTGAATGCTAGTTGCTGGGTGCAAACAGCATGGTTTGGTTTCCTTTGTTCATGACCTGCTTCTCAAACAGCTTCTGGCTGGTCACTTCTGCAAAGAGCAGGGGTCTCCAACGTGGTACCCAAGGACGGCCTGGTACCCACCAGCTAGCATTGTTCATGTTTTCAGGAAGTAATTCCATTAATTGGCTTCATTTGCCCTTGAATCCAGGAAAGGTTTGGACATTTAAATAGTTCAGGAGCAAGCAGAGCTGAGCAGCCCTATAGCTGTGCAGGTGCCACCTGCTTCCTTCTCTCACACCATTAAGGTACAGCGAGAGAAGATGGGCAAGCCTATAGCCATCACCACCAGTGCAATCCAAATCGAGCAGCTCCTATGGCACTGGCAGCCCTGCGGGGGGTCAGCTTGGGTGGGTGCTGCAGGCCACCAGTAGCTTTGCAGAGCAGCCACTCACCAGCAACTTTCCCAATAAGTCTAACAGCCAGTATGTCTCTACTGCTAGCACAGGATTTTTCTAGGTATTCCATCAGATAGATGGGAAGAGAAAGAGAAGGGATGGGATGGGGAATTGGTAGAGCTCCCAATCTCTAAGTGGCACATGGAGATCCCTCACTACTAGGGGCGTATCTAGGGAAAATGTAGCGTGGTGCAAAATCTGTGTTCTCTCTCTCCCCCCACCCCACTCCTGCCCCGTTTGGACGGCTACCCTCCCCCACCATGACCTTGCCAAAGAGAGAAATCTCTCTGTCTTTAAGTCAGTGCATAGACCTGGGGGGGGGGAGGTATGTGTGTGGGGGTGATTTTCCACCCCCACCCCCCACTTGACTAAATGGCCACAGCCCGGTAACATTTGACCCCATATTTCCCCCTGGGCGGTACGCCCCTGCTCACTACTAGAACTGATCTCCAGACAGCCAAGATCAGTTTCCCCTGGAGAAAATGGCTGCTTTGGAGGGTGGCCTCTATGGCATTATACTCTGCTGAGACCCCTCCCCTTCCCAAACCCTGCCCTCCCCAGGCTCCGCCTCCAAATCTCCAAGTATTTTTCAGTCCAGAGCTGGCAAGCAGATATACTGGGAAAGGGTGCAAGAGCTGAGGGGGACCCCAATATAGGTAGGCCTGCAATCAAAAAAAGGTGAGTTTGCTTTGCATTGTGGGTGAACAGTGTTTGGGGTTGCCTTGCATTGGGGATGAGCAGTGTTTAGTTGGGAAAATATGTATTTGAAACTCCTTCGTGTTACACTAGGCTGAGGAATGCAAGTGAGGCTAAAGAAGCCATTCCACAAATCCTTTTGCAGGTGGTAGCAGTCACTTGTTGAGACTCCCCGCCCCTGCACGCACGTGCCCCCCGGTGCACACACGCACACACACACGCCAATGAATCATAAACCTGTTCAAATCCCATTCTTCAAGAAGGTCACAATACGTAAAACAATATTCCACAAACAATAAAAAAGTGATCAGATTCACAGGCCCACACCACCAAGCCTTTTCAGAAGCAGTTCTCTATTTATTGCCTGTTTGTTTATGATGCTGGTATCAATAAACACTCTAATTTGCTTGGTTAAAAGAGCCCCTGCTGAAGTGATTCTTCTTTTCTGCTGTTCTCTAAAGTGTCTTCAAGACATTGCAGCTGCCTTCCTGGAAACAGCCTTCGTGAACCCAGCCCGCGGCCCACAATGCTCGGCACTGCTAACTCCAGAGATGTGAGTCACATTGATGCAGTAGAAAGGTTTCTGTTTGTGTGGACCAGACCATCGGGGTTTTGATATGGCACCTGACAGAATTTGGACCTGCGAACCACTGCCAAGAGGGTCTAAAGCCCTGTGAGTGTAAAAGTTAAGTGAACAGCTCCAACTGGCAGACCACAGTCATGAAATGTGAGAGTATACCTATGCTATAGTTTGAAACTGGCTGAATTGTTTTTTCCAAAGAATCCTAGTGCTGAGCTAGCATATCTCTGAGGTGGGATCACTTTCAGTGAAGTCCAGGTGCTCAGGAGCAAAACAGTCCAGGTGCTTGGGAGCAAAAGCCGCAGAAGGCCATTGCTCTCACATCCTGCATGTGAGCTCCAAAGGCACCTGGTGGGCCACTGCGAGTAGTAGAGAGCTGGACTAGATGGACTCTGGTCTGATCCAGCTGGCTTGTTCTTATGTTCTTATATTCTTAGTGATTTTTCAGGGTTCATTGAAGAAAGCTTAGTGGTAGGGGACCAGTTGATCAGGCAGGAGTTTTTCCAGGCTGAATCTCTGGTATCTCCTGCTGGCTTAGTCCTGAGTCCTGAGGCTTAGTGGCCAGTGTGTGTGAGTGACAGAGCCCCACAATTTCTCCGCCCAGGAGGTAGAATTAGGCAATCCCCTTGTTTCTGGTAAGGCAGCCTCTTCAACTATAAGTAGTGTGGACTGAGCAGCTAGCTTGGGGTGAGGTGTTAAGGAAGGATTCTCAGATCTAGTATCTAATTTTATAAAACTGATTCTAGGGACAGAAATTGTCAAGTGAAAAAAAAACTGAATTTAGAAAACAAAGTAAAAATATGTTGTAATTCACCCCAAAGAAAACTAGTTTCCTTCCTCCAATTTGTGCCATCAAGAAAAAGAAGAGGTTATCTTACAAGCATATACAACGTATAAGTATGTACAGTAATGATTTCTCTCTGTGTGTATAACATTTTATAGGAGGGCATCTTACATTTAAGGTGATCTTAATTTTGGCTAAACTCACCAGTTCGCTCAACATGTACAAAGTTTTCCCAGTCTTTGACAGCATCCATGTAAGGGGTAGGGGCCTATTCAAAAGATGAAGGTTGACAAAGACTCATTTTTGATAACTATTATTTTAGTGATTCAGTGGAAAAGAAGGGGGCTGTCTGTGGCCAGTGAGAAGCTGGAAGCAAATGTTCCCTCTAAAAAGTCAAGATCAGCAAACTACTTCCCTCGAATCATGTGAACTTCACATTCAGCATTTTGGGCTTATGCACTTAAAGTGGGGTAAGGAATACCCTCCTAATCACATTTATTTAAATGGGTTTTGAAGGCGTGACTCCTATCAAAATAGCACTGTTGGTCCACTAAGGCTTTCCCCACATACCTCTTTTCTTGTCTCAAAGACACCTTCAGGGTTTTTTAAAAGCTCCACACGTGTTTTGACCCTCTAGTGGTCAATTTGACATGGCAGAAGATTTAATTCCATGCTGATTTCAGCAACAGCTTTTTACTCTTGATAAAATTGAGTGTGATATTGAATCAACCACTAGAGGGAGCAAAACACATGAAGAACTTCTAAAAAGCACTGACAAAACAAGAACTGGGAGATAAAGAAAAAGATAATGGAAAAGCCCTACAATCTTCATAAAAATGACATTCCCTATCACTACACAGAGAAAGCAGCATATCTTTCCACTACAAGAATCTTGTCTGAATACCTAATTGGAGGGCACATCGTATGGCAACTTTGCTGAAGTGAAGCCAGTCAAAATTTGATTCCTAGAAGGGAAACTTCCTGAGAACCCTATATAAACCTTGAATTCCCTGAAGGACGAAAGGTGGGAGGGGTGTGTGTGTAAGAAAACATCTGTGCCTGGCTGCTGGAGGTATCATGTTAGAAGTGGCATTCATCCTTTCTCTAATGAATGGAATGTCTCTTCGAAGATGACGCTTGCTGCAACACTTGGGCGTATCATGGAAAAATATCACAGCTTTGCTTTCTTTGGTAGAATAATTTTCTTCGCATCTGAACATATCCAGACGATTTGATCAGTTCCACTGCTAACAATGTACTGACTGAGATTAATTGGAGGACAGCCCTTGTTAAGGCTGAGTCTTCTGGTAATTAAAAGGAAGGCTCCATGTGGACGCAAGGATAGGCTTACAGCTGCAGGCCCCAGCTTACGTTTCAAGTGGCGGAGGCCCTGTTTATCCTTTTGATGTGCCTGTACTGCAGAGGAAGCCACTTACACACTCCTCAGTTTCACCACAGCCCTTATCAATAATTCAGCACCTTCCCCTGTCTGTTCTTCAGTCAAAGGCTTGGTTGAGTCTATTTGTAACTCAATAGTGCCCCAGTCAATAAGCACCTGCGGTTATGTATTATTCTCCTTCCAAAGGTGTACATGTCTGTAACTACAGAGGTGAAACCTCAGAACGAGACAACACACAAACTTGGCTGAAAGTATATATATTAACTTCCAGCTCAAAACGCATACTCTTAGATGCAGGGCTATCAGTGCTCTCAGCAGGCTGAAAGAACCCATTGGATCAAGGAGGAGGAGTCATTACACCTGCCTCTAAAATTTCACCTGAGACAAAGTGCATTTGGAGAACTCTTTCTCCAACCAAAGGTCTGAAGAAACTGCAAGGGGGAATTGAGAAGACTTTCTAACCTTTCTCAAGGAGGGTTTGCATGTCATGAGGCTGTAGGAATTGCTGTCCATTATCTGACAAAAGGTCCAACATTCTGTTCCCAACAGTGGCCAGTCTTCTGGGGAGTTGAGGGCATGAAGGCATTGATCCTTTCCTATCATTTATCACCAGCAGCAGACATTCAGAGGTAGACTCCTTCTGAACACTGAGGTTCCTTCTGAATCATCATGGCACATGGCCATCAACAGGCACACCCCCCATAAATGTATCTAGGACAAACAAAGAATCAGCTAAATGGGAATGACCAATGCAACATAATACAGAAGCCCCGGGTAAGCTGACCCTTTTCAGCTTTTTCTGAAAACATGCCTCGGATTTTTTTTCATTTGCATGTGTTTGAAGTATGAACAGGCATAGAAGCTTGTGTAGAACTGGGACTGGTGGGGATATATCACTTATACCACTGTGACCTTTATGCCACTGTGACCTTCCTCTGGTCTATGGAGCGTTTCATAGGTGAGAGATTGAAAGAGCAATTCTCTGCTGGTGGTTACATAATACTTAGCACTTTGAATAATGTTGTTAAGTTGATCCAGGTAAACGAAGTGTTGCTCTAATGTGAAGAATGAGAGATCAGGAGAATTTTAAACACCCAACTCCTACTGGATTTGAACTTGCTACCTTCAAAAACCTCCCATAACCAACTTGCTGCTGCTAAATTAAGCTACAAAGACTTTCATTACCCAGCAAGCAAGGGAATTTATTGATGTTCTCAGATAGTTAGAAGAAGGAGGGGGGAGGCTTTTCCTTCCATGAATCAATGAGATTACAGAGAAGTATTAATCTAACCTCAGATGCACTAGAAAGGCAACAGAACAGAACACAAGGTGATATCGTTCCCTCCCAACACGATCCTTTTTGATGATTTTTGGGGGGTGGAAAAAAGATAACTTGTTCGGTTCTTCAGTACAAAATAAATGCCTGCTTTTCATATTTGTAGGTGACAAATTAATCTGTTTTAAAAAATGATGAGATTGCATGAACAGGATAAATGAAATGTACACCCAGCATTTGAGTTTAAACTGGTTTAGGGGTGGATTTAAACTGATTTAGCATTTGATCAAACTACCCCCAGACCTTAGCATTAGTGGAACTTCATGATATAATACCGTGTTTCTCCGAAAATAAGACAGTGTCTTATATTAATTTTTGCTCCCAAAAATGCGCTATGTCTTATTTTCAGGGGATGTCTTATTTTTCTGCTCCACAGCTGCATGCTCTGGTGTTCTGTTCGACGGGCATGCTTCCAAACAAAAACTTTGCTATGTCTTACTTTCGGGGGATGCTTTATATTTAGCACTTCAGCAAAGCCTCTACTACGTCTTATTCTCAGGGGATGTCTTATTTTCAGAGAAACAGGATAGGTAATCTACATCTCCACCTATTCCTCTTTGTTTTGCCCTATAAAGCTGCCCTTAACAGAGCCCAATTGCTGGTCTACCGTATCATTGTTTCCTATGACTGGCAGTGACTCTTCAGAGTTTTGGGCATAAGAACGCTCCTAAACTCCTGTTCTCTGAGATGCTTTTAACTGGATATGTCAAAGATTGAATCTGGGATCTTCTTGGGTTCCTTGCCCCCTCCCTCTGATTTCTCCCATTTTGATAGCGTATTGGGAAAGGTGCAGAAAGATTGCCCTTCAAAACTCTTTACTGCAGTAGTATTTCTCTTTTATCCATCTTGTTTGCTTCCATTGTTTCCCTCCTCTGCGCTCGTTGGCATTTGGCACCATTTTCCTTTGACTGCCTGTTTCTTCTTCTGCCTTGTTTGTAATATAGCTGATCTCAGCCAGTCAAGGAGCACATGGTGAACAAGAGAGATATCACTTAGTCCTGTGTTACCAAGTCCGATGTGATTCTCTGGCAATGTCACTGAGGGCAAATGAAGCCAATTAGTGCAATTATTTCCTGAATAGATGACCACTTTTGAAGCAATTGTGCAGATGCACATGCTTGTCAAAATCAGGCAGGGCAATTTGACACTACTGAGAATGTCCCCCCAAACAGTGAGTACATTTGGATCTGCTTGAATCGCTACAAAAGAGCAAGGGGTTTGCATGTTGCACTCTTATTCCTTTGAATACTATATTACACTATAAGAAAGGTCAGGAGAATATCAGTAAAGAGGCATTATCTTATTCCACAGCCTTGGGTGGAAGGCAGCCAATGAATGTGTTACAGTCTTATATCCTCCACCCCCCCTCCACCCCCGGGCTACAAGTGTGGTGGATGAGATCTTCTGCATTTCATTATATTAGAGACATATTTCTGCTGACACATGAACAAAACCACACCGAAGCGAGATGCAGCCTAGACAAATAAGCAGTTGAAAGACAAAGCTGTATTTTTTTAAAAAAAGACTCCTTTCTAATTAGAATCCCCACTGAGTTTGCTTCCCTTGTTGACATTCAGAACCACAAGTGTCTCCTGGTGAGAGAGTGAGGTCCTTTATCCTTTCTGTCTGGCTTCTAAGTAACAAGAAGAGCTGGAAATACTGCAGGTCTGACTCAGGGCACAGTCAAACGCTCATCTCCCCAACCCAGTATTCAGGCATCCAAATGGAAATTTCTTTGGGTCTGGATGCTAGGACTGTTTATGTTGCACCTGGCCGTGGATCACCTTGGGCAAATCACACAGCCTCGCTAGTTATTGGGGGGAGGGTGTGTTTTGAGGAATTTGGAAATGGCTAAGATTACAGACTGAGATGTGGAATGGTATGGTATAGCCCAGGGGTCTGCAACATGCGGCTCTCCAGATGTTCATGGACTACAGTTCCCATCAGCCCCTGCCACCATGGCCAATTGGCTTTACTCTACACAATTGGCCACGGTGGCAGGGGCTGGTGGGGATTGTGGTCCATGAACATCTGGAGAGCCGCAGGTTGCAGACCCCTGGTATAGCCCAATCTCACCAAGGAAGGCTCTGTAGAAGAAGGCAGTGGCAAACCACTTCTACTTTTCACTTGCCTAGAAAGCCCCATGCTGTGGTCTTCCTAAGTTGGTTGCAACTTGACTGCACGTACATACACACATGCATGCACATATACCAGTATGAACTGGTACTTCTCAAGGGGACTCGGATGCAGCTGTAGCCAGGTGAAAGCTGTGAAGTTCTTGGCTTGATCCCTGCCTGGTTGTGAAGCTCCCAGGCTGACCTCCTTGGGAAAGCCTATGTCATTAAGCTTGCTGTGGCCAGAGAGGTTCAGGCAGCAGCCCCTTGAGCACAAATACCACAACCAACAACTCTCATTTTGGGAACTAGAAAGATCTATTGTTCTCTGATAGAGAACGCCAGGTTCAGTTTCCACTTAAATGGCCTCGGGCTAGGAAATACTCTTCCAGTGAGAGTAGTATTAAGGTGGGGAAGCTCTGTATTAACTTCAAGAGATAGAGGAGCTCCAAGAGAATCAAAGAGCCTTCCCATTTCTCAGTGGAAGAGCACAGGCTTTAGCTGTATATTGTCCTGCGTTCATTTCCGGTTACTTGACCTTTAAAGTCTCTCTGGAAGCAGGTTTGGGACATTCCTTTCTAGTTCCTCTGTCTGCCTGGGCCATTGCCAGTGGGACAAGTCCAGGTTCTGAAACTCCGACTCTGCAACTCTGGGATCAAAAGTCTTTATTGGCTAAGTAACCCAGGCAAGAAGCTCAAAGCCAATTCTAAGTTGGCTTTGCTAAAACCCAATATTTCAACCCACAGGTTCCCCCTTCTTCCCTCCCCATTCCCACGCGCTGATGCAGACTACAAAACAACGCTGAGACAATGTTATCTATTCTCAGGGCCACATAGTGCTTGATAACTGAGAAGAAGCGAAAGTAACTGTCCATCCAGACTTCTCCCTCCCATCCGAACAAGCCCAGTCTCCGTGGATGCCAGGCTCCAGCCTGACATAGTGGAAACAATTAAAGCAATGGTCCAACCCCATAGAATGCACAGCCCTATGCCCATTGTTACCCCACAGGGTGGCTGTGAAGTTAACAGGCTGCTATGAGACAACTGATGTGGTGCTGTGAGATGTGGTGGTGTGGGCATTGGAATGGCTCTCAAAGACAGCAGGTGATTGTGAGGAACGGATCCAAGTGGGGTGAAAATCCTGCCATTGGAGATGTCCTTTCCAAACCAGCAACAGCAGGCGCCATCATTCCAAGGGGGCAGCGATCGCTGCTATAAAACACCTGCCAGGCTGCAGACCCCATAAAAGACAGAAATGTTATACAGAGCCATTGCCTTCTGCCAAGCAGGGCCTGTTTTTATATCTGCCAAGACAGGAAGAGGGATGAAAGCCCACAAAAAGGCTACAGGACACAAAGCCAGGTGTACTGCTGGATTGCCGGGAGCGAAAGTTTTGATGCATCCTTTTCTGAAGCCTCCTACCTGACTGTTTGCATTTACGGGGGAAAAGACACAGAAAAGGAATGCTTGGGAGAAGAGAAAGATGCCTCTTTCAGAGGAGTCCTCATGCTGTTTGCTGGAGGACACAAGGCCCGCCTGGCGGAGGCCAGCTGGCAAATGTCTTCTGCTGCATATCATTCCGTCGGTCTAACATAGGGTGGCCAACCTATGGTGCTCCAGATGTTCATGGACTATGATTCCTATCAGCCCCTGCCAGCAGGGCAAATTGGTGGGAATTGTAGTCCATGAACATCTGGAGCACCATAGATTGGCCACCCCTGGATATGGTTTGTGTGTGTGTGTGGGGGGGGAAATCAGGCAGTTAGAACCCTGAAGCAGTGATATGGGCTTTCCAATCACCATTCTCATTGTTATTGATAGAGTAATGAAGTTGAAGGCTTTCGTGGCTGAAATCAACTGGCTGTTGGGGATTTTCCAAGCTGTGGGGCCATAGTCTGGTAGTTTATCTCCTAATAAAAGGGGGAATAGAATAGCTGAAGCCATCTCTAGTCTAATAGTTTATGTATTTTAATTAACTTATATATATGATGTTTTAAATTTTTATTTTGTTGGAAACCGCCCTGAGCCTTCGGGGAGGGCGGTATACAAATATAATAAATAAATAAATAAATAAATAAATAAATAAATAAATAAATAAATAAATAAATAAATAAATAAATAAATAAATAAATAAATAAATAAATAATGTTTTGCCCACATCCATGGCTGGCATCTTCAGAGGCATGTCATGGTGAGATGTATTTCTCTGCACAGAAGAGAGTAGAGTGTTCTGTGTAGTTGGGGATGCAGCTGCACATGAACTTCACTCAGACGTATGGAAATGCACCTCATCCCCCTCCTACCTCAGAGGTGGGCAAAACAAGTACCCAGCTGCACAAACACTCCACACTATGACACGGAGAGAAACACATCTTACTGTGACATGCCTCTGAAGATGACAGCCGCAGATGCAAGTGAAACGTTAGGAACTAAAACTACCAGACCACCGACACACAGTCTGGAAAATCAACAATAGCCAGGAATAATGAAGCATTAGGCTTCCAATAATAAGACCAATGTCTATGTCTATGCTTTTTCCACACAGAATATTTAAAAGATGTTGCAAACGTTGTGGAGGAAAAAAGGTCTGGATTGTATTTTTGTCCGCATAGCACAGAAAAATTAAGCATTTGCAGTGAATATGGTTCTTTCCTTTTAAAAAAAATGTCCTATTGTATCTTTGAAGCTATGGAGACTTGAAATCAGCCCAAGCTTGCCAATTCTCATATTGTGTCTATGACGCTTCAAAGATACAGCACAGAACTTATTTTAAAAATACAGACAAACATCATGTTCCCGTAATCGGCAGGCAAAACGGAGTTTATTAGTGTACATCAGCGATGGAAATAGAGGTCAGCCGTGATGCTAGATGAGAAAACGTCCACAGAACACTTCAGAAAATGGCAGAAAATGGCGAGTGGCAGGCAGCAGACACAAAAGTGAGAGCTTCCAAATTGGGAGGGATAAATAAAACATTTCCTAATCTCTGCACAGCTAGCAGGACATGTTTTGAATATGTTTCAGAAAATAAGATTGCTAGTTAAGCATTTCCAAATAAAACCATTTCAGGCCAAAATAAAATGTTTTCAAAATGTGTTGGGGGAAAAGCTGTGCAGAACTCCTCCCCAAAAAGCTTCTGTTTCCATCCTCAAGACATTTATGTTGTACAGAAACAGCCAATGTTGTAATATGCAAAAACACTGAAGAACCAGGATTATTCACAGGGAACAACCAACACCCAGTACAAAAGCAGGAAACGAGCCCACCTGCCCTCTGTATCTGACTATGAATTCCTTCACCCCTTCGACTTTTGAGAATGTCATAAACTTGCTGTCTACACAGATCCTTCTCTCTTAGTGATGTGCTCTTGTTCAAAATGATTCACACATATATCTGCTAATTCTCATGCAAAAGTGCACTCCGAATGCCAGGTCTGATATTTGAAAATAAAACACAGCATTGAACTAAGAAGAATTCCTTTTGAGAGGCTGCTGGAGAAGATTATGTCAAAACACATTCAGGGAACATAGTGACTGCACATACAGGATTTATTTTGCAAACAAATGATGCAGTAAAGCTGTAGGTTTGAAGAAATCTGCAGTAAAATAATATTAGACAGGTTGCCACATTTAGTGTTTTCGGGTTTTTTTTATGTATTAACAAATATAGTTTCCACATATTATCCAAGGCCGCACGAGGGTTTTACAGTATAGTTTTGTGAGGAGCTTGTGACATGTTTGTTCCTGTCGCAATGGCCAAGTTCGCTCTGCAAATTTAGTGTATAAGAATTAATTGGAAGGGTGCCTGTGTGTGTGCAGGCATGCGTGTCATTCCTTAATTTTAGGCAAGCTTTTAGGTGGAATATGTACCTTCTAAGTTTATTCCAAGCAGCTGACAAAAGAGTGCCTATGGGCTGTCCCATGGGGCTGTCAAAACTTTTGCTCAGAGGCTTAAAAAGCTAATCTCTCCACTCAGTCTTTCAATGGGCTCCTGAAAAGTCAGTGGGATTCAAGTGTGTCCTTCAATCTTCTAAGCAGGAGCATGGAGTGCCCTGGCAGGATGCTTTCTGAACAAAGAAGCTCAAGGACAAAAATATACATCAAGGAGAGATGCTAAGTTAGGCCCTTTGCCTTCACTAAGCAGTTTCCAACATGAGCCCAGCAGAACCAGTTGCATATATTCTGGTGTTTGAGATGGATCATCCAAACAGGACACCCTGCTTACTAGGGTAACATGGAGCTCCATCCACTAGAAGCCCTTACTGAAAACAAACAAAAGCCGTGTAAGACCAATACACAAGGGAACAAATTGCTTGTCACCTTTGTTGGACTGGCTATTCTGTTAACAGCTTCAAAAATTCAACAAATGGCATTTTTTTTTCCCTAATAGAAATTTAACGGGTGCAATGAGGAAAGAAATGAGATCTTGGCTGGATTTCTGTCCGTTTCACAGCTGGAAGCAGTAGGGCAGTGGTCCCCAAGATGATACCCATGTGCACCATAGTTCCCACTTTTGTGTTTCCTGGCACCATTTGCTAGCTCCCCAAAACCGCTCTTTTTCAAAACAGAGAGCCAGTTCTGGCTTTCCTCTGGAGTCCAATGGAGTCGGAACTCCTCCAGAAGATTCCAGGAGGCATCAACTTTGTGTCTGCAGGGAGTACCTGTTCAGAAATAGATATCTCCATCATAGGAGTATGGTTGGCTTGGAACCCCCCCCCCCCCCAATCTTTTGTAATTGTACCCCATGGCAGCCATATTGTGCCCTTTCCTCAATATTCCTTAGGTATCCTCAGGGTCAACAAGGAGACCCCCTCCTATGTAGCCCACATCAAGCCATTTCTCTTTTAAATCTGCACCATTGAAAGCTCAGGGCACAGGGTTAAGCTTCCTTTTTTTTATCAGCCCTATGTATTTTGCAAAAATAGCCTGTAGGCTATTTCGCCTCACAAAAATACCCCCAAGAGAGCCCGCTGGGAAAGAACCCACAATATCATTTCTAGCTTCTAATAGTGCATTTATCACAACCGATAACAGCTGCAAACCCCATTGCTCCTGAGGAAAACTTATTACTTGGTGAATATGTTAGTAATCTCACTGGAGATTAACTTCCTCTGCAATTTAGCAATTGCCAAGGTCTGTGAAACCAAGTTATTTAGATCTTCACCTGCCTATTTCCAATTAAGGAAATGAAAACCTCCATATGCGCAGAAATGAAATGATGCTGTGGTTTAAAAGAGAGGCAAATAGCTAGATTCATCATTGCACACAGCTCTCCCACAGCCCTCTGGTGACAGTTTCAAAGGTGGGATGGGCAAGTAGTGGCCTCCGGGCTGCATACCAGGCCCCCAGCATCTCTTCCAAAGCCTAATCAAACAGATGGCAAAATGTTTGCACACTGTTTCACTCCTTAAGACAACAAGATCTGCAAGTTCAAAGAAAAATCCTACACTTTGAGATTTTTTAATGTCATGCCAAGCTATGGCAGATCCCAGGAGCTTCCAACCTTGGTAGCCCAGACTGCCAGATAATATCTGCTTATTATTATTAAAAAGGGAATAGTTTTGGGGCAAGGTTAATGTTGCCAAGGCTTGGGAAATTCCTACAGATCCAGGATTTGTGCCTGGGGAAAGCAGAGAGTTGGAGTGGGGTGGATGTGAGGCCATAAAGTCCACGTTTTGAAGCTGCTATTTTCTCCAGGGGGTGTGACCAGTGCAATGATATCACTTCCAGGTATTTTCTGGAAGTGATGTCATAGTGTGGGCAATGCTGGTGGGGTTTTTAATTTTTAATTTTATTTTCCATTTTTCCTCTATTGTCACTTGGAGAGACAGTGGGGAACAAGAAATTTGGGTGGGGAATATCTGATCCTGCCCAGGGACTTAGCAGCCTTACAGCCCCATCCAAAGGGGGCAGCAAATCCACCGTTGGAGGTAGTGCAGGGTTGCTGGTGGATTTGCCCTCCCTGAGGCACTTGCCCTGGCGGAAGGACGGATCCACCAGTGGGCAGCTACTGCAGCCCTCCATGGCAAACAAATGCAGCACACAGCGCCATGTCAACACACCGTGCCAGTGAGCAAGGGGAGTGGTTCGGAAGTGTGAGTGGGGAAGAACCTGATGCTAGTCAGTTTCCACCAGAGGCGTAGCTCCAAGGGGAACGGGGGATGCATGACGCACCAGGCGCATGCCCCTGTGGGGGTGTGGCAAGGGTGTTCCAGGGGTGTGGCCTGGCAAGGGTGTTCCAGGGGCGTGGCAGGGGCGGAGGACGCACCAGTGCACTGGGTGCTTTTCCCCCTTGCTACGCCTCTGGTTTCCACCTGGCCATTGCCTCAACAATGCTGGTGCCAAGGACTTTGAACTTATGCCATCTTTTCGGCCCTCTGAACATCCATGGCTGCCTGATGCCCGTCACTGCTCCAAGTGGTAATAGAAGATTTTTTTAAAAAATGGCAGCTGCATCTTTTGCCACTACATCACTTCTGAAGAAAAACTGAAAGTGACCGAGGTAGCTCGAAAAAAATGCCAGGAATAGAGTTTCTGGTGATTCCTAGAGCTACCCCGTGTCACATCCAGGTTTCCCCTGGAAGTGACATGATGCTGCGGACAATGTTGTGCCCCCCCTTTCCCCACCTATAACCCTTTTGCTGATTGCCAGTGTAAGCTGGAGATAAATTATAATTCCGGGAGATCTCTAGGTATCACCTTGTGTTGGTAACCCTAGCAAGGTCCATTTGAATCCAGCTGCCAGGAATTGTTTGGGAGGACATTTTTTATAAGGGACAAGGACCGTAATTTATTGTGCACATTATAATGTTTTTTTATTGCATTGTTTTCTAGTTTTGGTAATCCAGCACACTTCTGTTGGATGGAACTCAGAGTGGACCCATTGAGAAGGACTCAGAAAGACAGCAGATACATTTCCCAAACCAATAACATTGTGTATATTTAGGTCTTCAGGTGTAAAAAGCAAAGAACAGTGGGGAAAAAAGCTTTTGCTTCATGCCCAGCCTGTGAACTTTCCAGAGTCATCTAACTATCCACCATTGGAAGAGGAAGATGTAAAATTAAATGGCCAGTGTTTGAGCAGGTCCTAAACTGAACTGCTCTGCCAAAATCCTTCCCCTAAGAAGGAGACCTCTGAAAATCAGTCGTTCAGCCTATTCATATCAACCATCAGACGTAGTTTAGGCAAACATTCCACAGCAAGAGGTGGGCATAAATGTGACCCAAGTTCCATGTATCTCCACTATTTCTTTGGCAATCAATGATTCATTCCTGAAATTTACCCCTGTTATCAAGTTTCTATCGTGGTTTAAAGGGATCCTCACTGGGCAAGAACTGGCAAATAATTCAGTGGTACTAAAACTGATAGATGCAACCCATTACATTAATCTGTTTCCATGCACTTGGAGCTCCTTGTGGCTTGTGGGATTGGCAAGAGGTTTCTCACTAGTGGGAAAGCCCCAATGATGGATGGGTCTGGCAGGAAGCCTGGCAAATGCAGTCAGAGTTGGGGAATGCAGGTAATATTGCTAGCATGCTTGACTGCTTTATGGCCTCCCTCTGTGCCCGGCTCCCCCGTAATCAGATTACAGAACCTTAGCATCGACTTAATGCAAACAAACAGATCATATGGAGAGCAATAAAAATAAAATATCATAATAAAAAAGCTAAATGGAGAACATATTCTGCAAACAGATGACTGTAAACCAACAAATGTGTCTCCCTGCACCAATATTTGCAGAGCTACGGAAGAGCCCCAAGAGACGGTAGCTAAACACAGCTGTTCTCCTCCACCCTCTCCTGTCCCTTGAAGGCGACAAGAGGATGGAAAGGAGGACAAACAAAAGGCACACCACAGTTAACAGCAGTGTGGAAGAGCTCCCAAAACTCACAGTCTGAAAGGTTCAAAACCGAACTCCGCCAGACCGTGAAGCTGCCTTATCCAGAATCGAACCATCAGGGTCAATATTATCTATTCTAACTGGCAGCAGCAATCTGGGATCTCAGGCTGAGGTATTTCACATCCCCTATTACCTGATCCTTTTAAACTGGAGACTCTAGGAATTGAAACAAGATGTCTCTGCCCTGGAAAGCAGCCGTGACAGTTTCTGCCATGAAACAGCAGAACTACATTTCCCATGGTTCCCCAGCGCCTGAGACAATGCTGCAGCTTGAGAGCTCCCCTCAGATGGATCAGAGAGGAAACCCGAGCGGCCTGGTACCATCAACCTGCACTGCCAGCAACCAAGACTTAGGATTGGGTGCCACAGCATGGTGCCATTGCTGCCCACATATTGTGGCATGACACACTGGCTCAAGGATTTGCACCATGAAAGCTACATAACCCAGTTCTGCGGGCCCAACAGTGTGTGGAAACAGCCTCCCACACCTGTAACAAGATAGCCACACAAAATGGATGCAATATAGGCTGGGGGAGTTATATTGGAGAAAAAAGCATGACCAAAATTGAGGAGGGGATCATTTAAAGATTACATTCCGACATATGCAGCACGATGTGGCAGGCACAGCCTTCGGCCCACTCTTACCCAAGAACTGCTAGTGTATGCTGCAATCGAGATAAGTCAGAGCCTCCCCTCCCCCAGAGAATCACCCCAAGGGGTAGCAAGATTTATGACATACAATAGCAACTGGGAACTCTACTGTAGCAAGCTGAACTGAAATGCTGAGCCAAGTCTCTTACTCCAGTTATCTCTTTCCTTGACAAAATGTGAACCTTGCAAAGAGCAAGGGTAGGAAAAAATCTGTAGGAAAGATTCACAGAATCTTGGAAGGCCTCTGTATGTTAGTGGGATGGTCAAGCAACCTGTTATATCAGGAAATGTCTTGCCCCTGGACCCCTCTGCTGCTCAGTGGAACAGCAGGAGAAAAGCTTGAGTGGGGGAGGGGGTTGCCATCACACTGACCCTGCACTGATGCTCAGAAGCTAAGCAGGGTCAGTCCCTGGTTAATACTTGGGAATGGGTCTATTGGGAATGGGTCGATTGCACACTGAGTTTCAGCTAAAGAGAAATTCTAGAACACCAGCAGACCCTTTCTGGGGGTTTTGTTTATCCCTCTAAGTGTGTGTGTGTGTGCACGTGCGTGTGCCCACATGCTGTCAAGTCACAGCTGACTTATGGTGGCACAGCAGGGGCTTCAAGGCAAGAAGCACTGGAGGCCATTTGTCATTGCCTGTCTTCCCATCATGACCCAGGTAGTCCTTGGGTCATCCAAACTCTAACCAGGGCCAACCCTGTTTAGCTTTCAAGAACTGTTGAGATCGGGCTAAGCAGGGCCGTAGTTATCTGGAACAGCAGGCAAGTTTTCCTTGAAGGCTCAGCTGCAATGCTCTCCATGGTCCTAGGATTCCAAGCAACCCATTTTTCAAGTAGCTCCAGCCAAGAGACGCAACAGTTCGAGACAACAGCAAACATCCATCTGTGGTTTAATTATTCCCAGCCTAACAGGCCATCATGTAAAACACAAGCCTCTCTGGGTAATAAAGATGCAAGGCAGCAGGCTGGTGAAAAATATATCCAGGGGGCTTTGTTAATGGAGAGCTCCTCTGTGCTCTGCCGATGGGTCAAGGACTGCACATCCCACGGAAAAATCAATGGGAAACCCGAGTGCTAGTCTCAGCCACTCACACGCTGCACGCCCCATTCTGCCAAGCAGATCAATGAGAATGGGGGCAAGTTATTTATTCACTCTGTGCGCCTTCAGGCTTAGCAAGACAGCGGAGCTCAGCAAAGCAGCCAGAAGGGTCTAGGGCAATTCAGAGCCACAGAAAGGGTCACATGAGTCATCGGAAGGGAAACAATAAGGCACCTGCAAGGGTGATGCCAGAGATTGCTGTGGGCAATGAAAACAAAAGTAGGTCGGAACAGCAGGGATTGAGGGGAAGGTTGTAAACAAACCTAGAATTAGTTGAAATCGTCCCATTTTGATCGTTCCCATGGCTTCCAAATGCCTTTGCAATCGAACTGCTGCGTTTGTCTCTATGTTTGCACTTAGTGAGGTTTAATAACAGCTGTCAGGAGGCAAGTAGGGTCACCAGCTTCTATGTGGGGCCTGGAGATCTCCTGAAATGACAACTGATCTCCAGGCTACACAGATCAGCACCCCTGGAGAAAATAGATGCTTTGGGGGGTGGACCCTGCAGCATTATATCCTGTTGAGGTCCCTTTCCTCCTCAAACCTTGCCCTACTCCAGTCCTAAATCTCTAGGAATGTCCCAACCTGGAAGTGGCAAACCCAGTAGTCAGATTGCACAGGGAGGCCATTGAAATTCACAAACACCAAGACAATTTCAACAAGAAAGAAGAAACTCTGAGAATTAACAAAGCTTGGCTACCAGTACTTTTAAAAAATGGACGGATAACCCCACCCACAATACAATGCACTCAACCACACCTTTGCATTTCAAGTTCCACCCAAACACTTACTGATTGGTTCCCCACCTTGGGACATGGACAAATAAACCCAACTAAACTTTCCCTTTTCACTAGACACAGTGTGTAACAGACTTCACTCTGTGATTCACCTCTGAAGATGCCAGCCACAGATGCAAGCGAAACGTTAAGAACAAGATCTACCAGACCATGGCCACGCAGACCAGAAAACCCACCACAACCAGTTGAATCCGGCTGTGCAAGCCTTCGACAATATCAGTAGTAAAGACTTTCCCACCTTGACTTCTGTAGCAAGAATGCTTCATCAGCTCTGGTTTTCCCATCAAACCAGGGTTGATGAGGCAGAGAAAGCGAACTCACTTTCATAAATAGTGGCGTAGATGAGATGTCACTCAACTTACCTGAATGCGTTTTGGCTCAGCTGTTCCTCCAAACGCACACATTCACTCTCTCTCTCAATCTCTCCCTCTCAGAGAGCAGTGAACTGTGGGAGATCAATGGCTGGCACTATCTCACAAGGACCACTAAAGGTCTTTACATCTTCTAAAAGGTATCAAATTTCTTTTTTAAAAAAGTATCCTTTATAATGAAGCCAATTTGCTTCAAAAATCCGGCCTCTTCTGATCTCTCTCTCAGTCCTTGAATCTGAAGCCAACATGACACATGACTCCATTTTCAATTATTTCCTTTCAGAGCAGCCTAAGCCTCACCCTTTGCTACAGTTTCCCCACTCAGGTGATGGATATACTTTAAAGAAGATTCCCCCTTTTTCTCATAATTTTATTAATAGACTCTTCTCTCCGTTCCTTTTCAGGATGAAAATATCCCGGTTTGGATACAGACAAAGGATAATGAATTTCTGGTACATTGGCTGTGAAGTACGCATACACACGTACAGACAGTTAGAGGAGAACAAGTACAATTAGTATAGGTACATAAAACCCCTGGCAAAAGCAATGAAACAAGGTGTGCTTTTCTATATAGTTTGGAACAAGGGTGACATGGGCATAAACAAGCAAGCAATCCAGGTACTTTTCATGGCAATGCATGACTCAAGCGTCGCCCTGCAGCACTGCCTGTTACACCGCAATTTATTTCCTGGCTGACTGACTTACACTGCTTATAGTAGGGTGCCTTTCTTGCTAAGACTCAAGTTAGATTACAAGCATTAAAAAAACAATACAGTAAAACAGCCCAGTGCAAACTATAAATGCAAAAACACTGCCTACAATTTTTCACCGAGATCACAAACTATGCCATTTCTAAAAATGCTGTCCTGATAGCGATGCCAGTCTCCAGGTGGAACTATAGCTTGTTGTCTTACAGCAACTGAGGCAGCATGTCGTTTCGGCCAGTGAGAGATGCAGGGGACAACTCTGCTGTACTGTTTCCCTTCCAGCCCTTTTATTGACAGTTACAGGTGGAAAATCAAACAGGGCATGCAGGTGGGGGGGAACACAATACAATGGAGAGAGCAAAGAGCTCGGGGGTTAGAGTAGAGAATTAAGTATTTGCACGTACACACATATTGGGGCCAGAGAGTCTGCAATGTCAGCAGTTTTCTTCGAAACCACCTTTGGAAGGAGAGGTCAGTCGCACGTGAGAGGCTTTTTTTCAAGCAGTCTATTGCTGTACTCAGGTGCCCCCCCTGGATGTTGGGGGCCCTTTTCCAAGCAATGTGCTGCCGTACTCGAGAGCCTCCCGGGCGCTGTGAGACCCCTTTCCAAGCAGAATGGCTGCCGTACTCGGGAGCCTCCCAGGCGCTGTGCCCCCCAACAATAGCTCACCTACAGATTGCAGAGATCACTTCCCCTGGAGAAAATGGAGGCTTTGGAAGGTGGGCCCTATTGTTTCTTCCTGAACTGGAGCCACAGCAGGGAGTCATGGGCAGCTGTGGTTCTTAGTGACTGCCAGGTAAGATCAAGAAATGTACATATAGCCTTAAAGGGAGAGAGAGTTCTGGCTTGCCTGGCTCAGCGCTGTCTGTTCTGAGTGACGGCAGCCCTCTCCTGGGCAGAGAAAACTTTTTCAGTCTTGATATATAACTAAGATTCTTTTTAACCAAAGATAACCAGGTAACACGCAGTATGCTGTTGCCTCAAGTAATCCCAGGCATAGATCTTTTGCATGCAAATGTGCGCTACCACTGAGCTACAAGCCTTCCTTCACCTAACTGGAATTTGAAGAAAGGGCTTCCAAACCACTGGGCATTCTTTATAATAGCCCCAGCAATTTACCTAGTCAAACACGAGATCTGCTCTGTGTTCTTAGTAAAAAACCAAAAAGCGGGCTTTTTAAGAACATGCCTGACACTTAAATGAAGAGTTATCCCTTCTGACTTCTCAGAAGAGCCAAAGTTTGCGCAAAGAAGTACAAAAAGCAGAAGCAAATGCTCGCTTATAGAAGCAGAAGAGAATGTCCTTTGCATGCAATCTCTGCTTGCCCTTTGCCACACAGCATGGCGTCTGACACGTTCTGCAGATTGCTGCCCCAGTCATTCCAACTGGACGCCTCTGCCTCTTCTAACTGCCCCTTCATAACCTTGACAAACCATCAAGCAACAACTTCTGAAAGTTTCAAAGGGAGTTAAAGATCTGAAACTGGACAGATTTTGGTGGAGGAAGAGGCATAGTAATGTTCTCACACCTAGGTTGATGGAAACATTTTGCAAATGAACCTGCACTTAGCTCCGGAAGACTGGCACATGGAATAAGACAGTCTTCAGGGTACATAATACAGCTCACAAGGGCCCTCATTGCTTCTTGGCCCAGTCATTAACAAAGCAAGATCAGTCAGCTATACATGCCTTCCTTCTCTTGAAATTAGGGACTCTCATGTATACTCACAAAATAAGATCTCTGTTTCAAGTAGGGTTAGGGATCTTTCCAAAATTCTCCAGTTGAATTTCTTCTCAGATTACAGAGCTACAAATTACCCAGACTTGTTTCCAAAATGGATACATTAGGAAGCCTCCCTTGTTCCATTTTTTAATATCTTAATTTTATAAAGAGCACTGCCTATGTGCAGTCTGCCAAGCATTCAACTTCTGCAGCCTGTTCACAAATCTTTCTTACTCTGCACTACTGCTGTGTCTGCGCACATTGCTCTTATGCACCAAGATTCTTTTTCTGTGCCATCTTTTACTTATGGACATGTGCAGGCTTAAAAAGAACTCTGATGTGATTCTATGGTTATCTCATTCTTTGTGTATGGCAGATACACATGTGCATCAGCAAAACACCACACACACACACAAAGAATCCTGGTGCATTAAGTGAATGCACTGTGGCAAACCGTGCACACTTCAATTGCACAATTAATGCTAGAAATTCTCTTCATTAAACTTGAATTCAGAAGGTGTGGAATGCTGGGCAAAGCAAGTTCAGAATTAGTGGGGAAAATACAGTCATCTCTGTACTTCCCCCATTAAACATTGCCAAAGGCTATTCTCCACTTTCTGTTATGCTTTATTTATTCACTCTGCAACAGGCTGCCCTACACAGTGCCAGTATGTGTGGTAAGGATGGTAATGAAGATATGAGTATATTAGACACATATCCATTGCTTAACTGGGTCTAAATCCACTCTGGAGAACCCAGGCATGGGGGGGGGGGGACTTCACTCATCCCTCATCATTCCTGTTCCAAAGGAGTTGCAAGTTTAGGTTTTAACAGCTCACACGGACACATGAAGCAACCTTATACTGAGCCAGACAGTCTGTCCATCAATACCGTTCTTGTCTAGTCAGCCTGGCAGTGACTCTCCAGGGTCTCAGGTTGAGGTCTTTCACTCCACTGCCAGTTTCTTTTAAGTGGAGAGGCTTGAGATTCCTCTTTTGAGAAATCTCTGAGAGGCAGCAGCAGCATGCACCGTCATCTGTGAGAGGCAGCAGAAGGCAGCTGCACCGAGAGCAAAAGGTGAGCTCTGTTTTTAAGGGGTCAGACTTAAAACCATATTTTTGGCTAAGTGTGTTTTGAGGGCCTGTATGTTTGTTTTTTGAGAGCCCGGGAAGGCTTTTGTTTGTGTGTGGGGTTTTCTTTGTTTTTTGGACAAGTGCTTGCCTCAGGCTTCTGAGAGGTGGGTTTTCTGGTGAGTCACCAGCTTTATTTAACTGCCCTCCAGCTCTTTTGAAAAATCTCTGAGAGGCCGCAGAAGGCAGCTGAACAGAAAGTAAAAGGTGAGCTCTGTTTTTTTAAAGGGGGGGGTTAGCCTTAAAACCATAGCTTTAACTGTTTGTGTTTTTGAGAGCCTGAGTGCTTGTTTTTTGAGGGACCGGGAAAGCCTCTACCCTGCTCTTCCCAGTTTAAGCTGGGCTCAGGGTGGTTTACAAGGATTACAACATAAAACATTAAAATTCCAATAATAAACGACTGAATCCCAAAATCACATATACATTCAAGATGGCTATTTCAAGAGGAGTCCTAGACCCCAAGCCTAATAGTCAATGCCACCCCACATCCCGATTTAATTCCTTTTACTGTAAAAAAAAATGGGGGGGGGGAGATAAAGGATTGCACAGTAAAGTTCTAGCTGGAAATAGAAATAAGACTGGCTAGTCCTGGAACCAAAAACTGGGGGAGGAAGAAAGACACCCCCCCCATGACAATAGAAGGAGCAAAGCCTAAACTAATCTACTCAGAAGTCAGTCCCATTTTACCTTATTTTGCCTTGTTCTCATGAAAGTATGCCTTGGACTTAAGCCAAAGTTCCTGACAGAATTATACCTTTTTGGGTAAAGCATGGAACTGAAAGGCCTTCTAATGTTTTCTAGCCATATAATCCTAAAACTATTCTCACTTAAGAATCAGTGCTTCCCAATCTGCTTTACTGTGTTGTTTTTTTCCTGCATTTTTTCCTTCTGGAAAAAAAAACCCTTTCCAGATGCCCCCAATGGTATTAGATCCGCTGCAGAACAGATGGGAAGCAGTTTCCAGCCTTACCCATTACACAGAGAGCTTTCTAAGTCATACACTATCGTTTTCTCCAACAGGCGACACTTTGTCACTCGTGACATTGCTTACTAACAACAATCCCCAACATCGGCTGATTGCAGAAGCAGTTGTGGTCCCAAGCCACCTGAGACACAATTGGATGTGGCGTCTTCCAGTCATTTACACAACCAGACAGCTTTTTGTCAAGGGAAGTATGTGTTGGCCTGAAAATATATCCTTGTACAGCAAAGGCATAATGTTTTGGCAAAGGAATTCAAAGAGATTATTTTAATAATGATGTCTGAGATTTACTTCACCTGTCACATGTAAATGCCCAGAAAGGCAAGTGTTACTTCAGCGGAAACCTCTGGACCACATTCAAAGCAACCGGGGGGGGGGGGGGCTCATTATTGGTGATCTCTTGTGAATCCCATTGACATCTCAAAATGGCAGGGGGCGGAGGTTGGGTTTTTATTTCTAGGCCCTTTGTGTTTCTTTAGGGAGTCTGTGCATTGGCATTGTGCCACCTCATTTTCATGGCTGTCACTGAGGATTATTTTATGCCATTTTTTGTGTATGCACCACTGATACTCAGATACTATTGGAAAATGCATGTTTTTATGTGAGGAAACAAAAGTGTGTGCACATTTTTAAAATCCAGATTGTTCTATCACAAAGGAGAAGTCAAATAAAGATGGAGATATTCAAGTGGAACGGGCAAGCAGAGGCTTAGTGGTGAAGAGTAATGAACTCTGATCTGGAGAACCAGGTTTGATTCTACAGTCTTCAACATGAGCAGTGGACTCTTACCTTGGGAACTGGATTTGTTTCTCTGCTCCTACACATGGAACATTCTGGGTGACCTTGGGCTAGTCACAGAGTTATGTGAGAACTCTCTCAGCTCTACCTACTTTGCAAGGTGTCTGTTGGAGGGAGATGAAAAGAAGGAGCTTATAAGCCACTTTGAGACTCCTTAAGGTGGGGTATAAATCCAAACTCCTCCTCCTCCTTCTCCTCCTCCTCCTTCTAATTTATGAAATCTGGTCTCATTTACCTCAAAAGAGTTGTCCATGGAAGGGGATCCAACCAGTCCCATTGTTTACCTCCCAGCATTCAATCTGTGCAGGCATTTTCTTCCAAGTAGGCTCAATTCTGTAAAAGTATTAGGCTTAGGAGAAAAGGGTGAAAACAAATGGAAGGCAGAGAGTCCATGGAGGGGAAAGGGGTAAAGTTCCTCTCATGACAGTTTGTTGTAAGAGTCCTCCAGCCTGCCTTCCAGTGTATGGAACAATCCTGTGAATAAACCACTGAGTCTGCCCCAGCTCCTCTAACTTGGCCATGAACTTGCACAAAACTTAGAGGCGATGAAAAACTATGTACCTAATTTCACATATGCCCCCAAGTGTCTCCTGATCTGTGAAGATTCTCATCACTCCTTGAAGCCCCTTTCCCATTGTCTCTATGCCAGTCTTCCTGGCACTGTTTTTCTTCATTATCCTCACACTCAAAATCCTCAGTTTTATTTGCTCGTGTGAGAGTTTCGTTCTCCTGCTAATGAAAAGACCTGGTGGCATCACAGATATTTGAATACAGAATCATATAGGCTGACGATCTCCCAATGCCACACTCAAATTCAGTCGTAGCTCTATTGCTGGCTCCTCTGAAAGAAGGTGGCAGCTTCTGTCCTGTTCTCTCTCTTCTCTGCTAGGCCGCTACAGATATTCTGTCACAGACACTGCCTTCTTTTTCCATCAAAGATTTGTTCCTTTTGTCAATGTGGACAAAGAAAAGTGCTAAGTCTGTCATCAGAGCTTCCCTCATAAAGCACAAGTTATCTATTGAATACATGCCCATCTTTTCTTTATAAAAGCAGCCCCCCCCCCCCACAATTGGCTAATATTTCCTAGACCAAGTGAACACAGCCATCAGGAAAATTAGCTCAGTTTTTTTTTCTTCTGGCCATTGGAGACCACTGGAGACCATTTGCAGGGCCTGTAAGATAGCTCTGTTCCACCAGGGCTTTGGTTGAGGCCGCTACAGTTTCACCATCCTATGGCCTTCCTCTTCTCTTCTCCTCTACTGTATATATGGTTGGGGTTATTTATGTGTTGTTTTAAATTACATTGATTTTATTCGCCATCTAGGGTTTTTAATTGGTTATATATTTATATATTTATGTGTAAGGATTGCATATTAGATATATTGGAAGCCGCCCTGAGTCCACAAGGGGGAGGAGGCCTACAAATCCAATAACAAGCAAACAAATGTGTCATGACTGCAAGTTAAGGATTTTACCCCCAGTACCCTTCGTAACACCATCAGCTCTACATCATAGCAAGGACTACAGCAAAAACACCCGCCTTGAGAATGCAGTGAAGGGCATGTAGGGCAGGGACACAGACTTTGCTGGGGCTGCAATCCTTCCTCTGGAAACCTAGCATGACAAATCAGAGTTGCCCTCCTTTCAAGGAGCCCTTTAAACAGCCTGCAGGTAATTTATGGATGCTATTTACAAGACACTAACCCATGGAGGTTTTAGTGTCAGTCTGCAACCTGCGCTAACATTTATGACCCAAGAGATGTGTTTAAATTACCAACGGTTAATGTGTAGGAGGACTTCAAAGCCAGAGGCACAAGCATTAGCCAGAGATCTTGCATGGATTGTTTTCTAATAAGTTGGTACACTAATCAGGCCAAGAGAATCACATATTTGTGACAGATCTTCAAATTATCATAACAACAATAATAGAGCACTTCAGAATTTCCAAAATGCTTCATTTGCATGGTTTGGATACTGTCCTTACAATAGCCCAGTGAGAAAGGCAAGTTTGGCAGACTGGGAACTGAAGCAGAGAGAGAATGATACGACTTAAGGCCACCTAGTGATTGTGCAGCAAAGGAGGGCTCTGAACCAATTGCCAGAGCAGTCCTATGGACAATTACTCCAGTCCTGATCCACTGAAATCAATAGGTTTAAATTGGAACACCTGTGCATGGGATTGCAGTATCAGTCTCCCAGCCAGTGTCATACACCAGTTCTATAGCAGAGATGGCTAGCTGGCAATTAAATAAGCACATTTTACTGGCCTCTGGCCCCTTCCTCACATGCAGAATAATGCACTTTTAATCCACTTTCAATGCACTTTGCAGCTGGATTTTACTGTGCGGAATTCCAAAATCTACTTTCAAACAATTGTGAAAGTGGATTGAAAGTGCCTGGTTCTGCATGTGTGGAAGGGGCCCCTGTAGGCTCTGCCCAAAGGTGCTGTTACCCTAAGTAGGCAATCTCCACTTCAGTTGGGGGAATTAGCTGGAGACAGAGAGTGAGAGAGGTAACTGGGATCAAGGACCTACGCAGTGGCATAGCGGCTACGAAGTGGGGGGCGTGATGCCCTGGGAAGAGCCGCAGCGGGGGTGGGGCCTGGCCACGGAGGGCGCATGCCGGGGGCATTCCAGGGTGAGGGTGGGTGGGCAGCGCCACAGCAGGGGCACAGGGCGCTCGTGTGCCCCAGGTACAGTCCCCCCTTGCTCTGCCCCTGGACCTATGTATACCAGGAGAGTGCTGGATGAAAACTCTTAAATGAACAGTTATATAATTAAAATATGGCTTTATTAAAGAATAAAAATAGCAAAACAAAAAATATATTTTAAACAATGAGCATAGGCACACAAAGCATACAAGAGCCTTGGGGATTGTTTTAAATCTGGTTTTTGTTTTTTTTCTCTGTATTTTCTCTGTATTGCCTTATATGCCAATAAAGGTTTGGTGCTACTACTGCATACAAGAGCTGACTAAGAGAAAATGGGAGGAAGTTGGGTAGGGTTTCAGAGAAGGGTGATAGTTACCAGTCTTCAAGGGGCATCCAGGGAAAGCACAGCTAGAGTTAGCAGAGCTAGCATTTCTAGGAGCAAAAGGAAGAATCCACATACGTGGAGTGAATGCATGGATCCAAGACACACATACATACTCCCTATGAATGGCCAAAGGACCAATATGCCCTAAAATGGGTCTACAGGCATATGAGGTAAGCTGTCAGGAAAGCCAGAGACAAAGAATTGATTGCTTTTCTGGGGTTCGAACAAAAAGATAGAAGATGCTTGATGAGTTGTCAGGACCCAAGAGAATGCCTGGGCTTTCTCTTGAATACTGATTGATTGCTGGGATGGGTGCAGACAGTGAAAATAATGGTCTGCTTAGAGTTCTGATTAAATCACCTTAGGATGACAATGGAGATTGTCCAGTCAGGCACACCTTAGGTCTGGGCAGAAAGTTCAGTGGCCAACTGCCTTTTTCCCCAGGAATAACACACAAGATCTCAAAACCCTCTGAGAGGCATCTCTATTATGGGGAGCAGTGCCTTGTTCTTATGCCAGTTTTTGGCCCTCATGCCTTACTGGAAAGAGATGCCCGACTGTTGACAGTGTTGTCAAGTGGTAAAGAGGTCTGAACCATCAGGGACAAGAGTCAAGAACTTCTGTACTTGTCCTTGGACACTAATGCATGTAAAGCAAAGCTGGTCTGTTTGTGTCATGGACCAGGGCTGTGATCCCTCTTTATCACATGTAAGAAAGTGAATGCTTGGATGTGGAGGAGGTTGAGGTCTTCCTGGGATCAGCCAAGAAGCTGCAGAGATGCCTCCAGGAGCCCCCTCTGAAGACCAGGAGTCCCAACAGCATGGGTTAGCTCTCTTGCTCTGAGGTGCGGGGGGGCGTCGGTGTAAATGATGCCGATGCCCCCCCCGGGACCGTTTGCACGGACGGTCCTGGTAGGGGTGGGGAAGACAGTGCAACCTGCGCAGAGGCTGCGCTGTCCCCAAATGCCTTACCGTCCCTCCAGCCTTCCAGCGCGTCGCACAGGCCAGGGGACACCCCCCACCCTGCGCGACAGCTCTGGAGTTGCAGGGGGCGTGTCCCCTGGCCTGTGTGACATGCCGGAAGGCCAGAGGGACAGTAAGGCATTCGGGAAAGGGGGGAACGGTGCCTTCTAGCCACTGCCATTCGCACGGCAGCAGTTGGAAGCTGCTGTTTCCAAAAAACCTCACTCAGGGAGCAAGGTTTGGAAACAGCGGCTTTGTGCCGCTTGGGAGTTGCGAGGCTGGCGCTGCTGTGATGCAGCAGTGCCGGCCACGCGAACGGTCTCCCAGGGACGCTGTTTTTAGTGTCCCTGGGATGCTATTTTTGGCCCGTGCGGAAAGGGCCTGAGTGACTGGAGCAGAACACTTGGGGAAATCATTCCCACCACAGCAGATATTGCTCAGAAAAACAGCTTGGGCTCCTATTAGGGTTGCCTGCTCTAGGTTGGAAAATACCTGGAGATTTTCAGAGTGTGGCCTTGAGTGGCCAGGATTTGGGAAGGGGAAGGGCCTCAGCATGGTACAATGTCATTGAGTTGAGCCTCTAAAGCACCCATTGTCTCCAAGGAAACTCATCTCTGTCGTCAGGAGATCAGTTGCAATAGTGGAAGATCTCCAGGCCCAAGCTGGAGGTTGGCAACCCTAGTTCATGTCTTATCATACTCTGAACCCATTTGGATGGTCTGTTTTTTATTTAGAAGTCTTTCCCCACAGCTGAAATGTGGCTGTGAAGGCCATTAACTGGGATCAGAAAACCAATACCCAAGTCTTTAAAAAATAGTAACGTGTCATTTGCCTCTAACCTTCCTTCCTTGAGAATCAGCCATTGAAGAACATAGAGGCATGTGTAGGTCCACATTCAGGCCAAGAAGAGTCTGCCACAACTGTTGGGGTGGGGAGAAAAATACTAACCCTTTGCGTACGAAGTGGTTGGTTGAAGTCTATGAAAAGCTCCCGAAACAACGAAGACTTCTGGCACCTTAAAGACTAATGGCTTTATTGTGCCAGAAGCTTTTGCAAGCCAGAGTACATTTCATCAGATGCATGAAGTTTTGCAATTCATTTGGCAGAATTATTTATATCCGAAGCTAGAAACAGCAAAAAGATAGGAGGGAGAAATTATTACACAGATGTCAGAAGGCCCTGTTTCCAATGACAAGGTGTATTGCAGCAGTACAATAGTACATTGCAAAACACAGAGGAAAACACAATCAGTCAAAACAATCCATTCAAGAGTGGATATGGTCCATTCCCAACTATGGATGAATTGACAAGGAAGGATGAATCTGAATACTGTTCATAAACGTATTGATTATTTCTTTACAGGCCTAAGCTGGAAAAAGGCCGGCAGCAGCCACAGTCACCACAAAAGAGCAGATGGGAAGAAGCGGCCGGCACTTCTAATTAATATTTTGGACTCCCCTCCCCCTTCTTTTATTATTGGACACTATTGGTATCTGTTATTGTTCTAAGTGCCTTTCCTGAAGGGCAGTGAAGATTCTGTATATCTGAGTTGTGCCACTGTGACTTAGGCCCCTTCCGCACACGCAAAATAATGCGTTTTCAAACCACTTTCACAACTGTTTGCAAGTGGATTTTGCCATTCCGCACAGCTTCAAAGAGCATTGAAAGCAGTTTGAAAGTGCATTATTCTGCATGTGCGGAATGAGCCTTAGTTTTAACAGTTGTAAAGTTGTGTTCATAATAATGTTGGTTACTCTGTTGAAGCAATTTCACATTTGTTTAACAAGCCACAGGGTGCTGTCGTGTTGTTAATTCAAAATTTTCCCCCGAGGCATCTTTAGAGATTTATGGTGCCAGGGATCCAGTAGGTTACACAAGGTCAGTTATAATTCTGGGAGATTTTCAAGCACCATCTGGAAGTCGATAACCCCAGTAAATGGAAGTCCCTCAGCTCCATGAATAAACGTTCTCAGGATTGGAAACGGCTCCAGAGGGGAGGTCAGAGAAGATCCTGGATTGTCCATGCTTTCTACTGGCAGTTGGCATAAGTCCTTCCCTCACGAAGCACCTGAAATGTTCCTAAAATGGTTTCAATAACATGATGTATGCACACACTCATGCCCTCAAAACAATCCACAGCTGCCATTACATGATTTTTCTTTTTTTAAAATTCTCATTGTCAAATTGATGCTTTGTGGTCTTCATAGTCTTGTTCTGTGATTCTCCGTGCCTCATATAATTAGATGCCTCAAAGATTAGCCCCCCCCCCAAATTACAAAAACTCACAGAAATGTTCCAAAAACAAGCAAGGCAGAATGGAGAGTGAGCTCACAAAATAGCACTAAGGAGGAAGTTCAGGAAAAGCAGAGAGAGATGAAAAACGCCATTTTGAAAATGTTTCAACTAAAGATTTGTATCAAAAGGGCATTCATTTAAAATGTTTGGAGGCTGCAAATAAAACCTTCTGGAAACCAAAGGGTGTAAAAACAATGTGGAACTCCATGGAGGAAACACTTTATTCCTGCCTCAAAACACATTTAAAGGTTTGTGCAGAAAGGGCCAGGATGCAGCCACTGTATTTTCAGTTTTTTGGCTAAGATCAAGTGTAGTGTAACCACTGTATTGACAAAAGTTGTTATATTCCCAGAGATTGTGCCTTAATTATATATGTGGTTGTAAGCTGTTATATTTCATGCTTACAATAAATTATGTCAGCGAGGAAAAAAAACAGATATTCCCTTGGATTTTTTCCCCTGAAGCAGCTTCATAATTGCCGGGCAAGCTACAAGGGAGTCTGTCATTTCTTGACTCGAACCACCCCCAGTTCTCCACTTGTCAGAATTTCGGAGAAGGATTTGTGTAGCCAGGGAGAAAATACAGCAGAACAAAAGAGGTTTTGTCCATGAACAGCAGTGAAGGCCACAAAGCAGGCGGAAATCTGAGCAGGAACCCGGAAGGAAAAGGAAAGACCGTGAGGGTCAGCGTCCAAGGAGCCAGGAAACAATAAGCAGCATCAGACTGGACTGGAGTAATAAAATTGTACACCAGGTTTCTAGTAATAGCCAGCTGGCTGACATTCTGCAGTAATCAAAATGTGTTGGGGACCACAAGGCTAGTGAGTTAGGAAAACCTTTATTGGGTTCTGGAGGAGAGGGAAGAAAAAAAATACTTTACATAATGTCTAAATTGCCACGTGTTGCATATATTTAGTTCTATATCAATCCTGCAACTCCAGGGGTCTGCAACCTGCGGCTCTCCAGATGTTCGTGGACTACAAATCCCATCAGCCCCTGCCAGCATGTGCTGGCAGGGGCTGATGGGATTTGTAGTCCATGAACATCTGGAGAGCCGCAGGTTGCAGACCCCTGTGCAAGTCATTTCTTTAGAAAGAAAGCCCCCCTCGTGTTTCACCAAATCAATATCCATTGGACAACTGAAGTATTAAATTCGCCGATAATAATCCTGAGGTTACTGTGGAGGAAGCAGAAGTCTCCAAAAAGAGTTCCTCAGGATAAGTGCAATGTTAATTAATTAATTAACTTTTTGGAGATAACCTTATTCTTCTTTTTTGAAGAAGCCAATGAAGGCTTAGATCAGCAAATCAATAATCCTAGAGCCGGTGAATGATAGATTTCATCAACCTCAGTCGGTGCAGAAACAAGATGCAATTGGAAGAGACAGAAGAGAAGGATTTTCCTGTGCCATTTGAGATTTGGGCATCGCTCTGAACTGTGACAGGAGAGGCAGGTGAGTGACACAAACTTATTTGGACAATATCCATTGTTAACACCAAAAGGCAAGGGCACATTCTTGATATGCTCTCCACTAAAAATAAAAATGGTACATAACTCACATATCTGGTTACTCTTCAGTTATAGCATCCTAAGCGATAGGGAGGACTGACGGATAATGTGGTAGTTGTAGTATCAAAATAGGTTCTGGGCTGCCGACTACAGGTTTTGTAGTATCAAATTAGGTTCTTTATTGAGCCATGAAGAGCGTTGAGCATCTGGTGTTGGATGTTGGCTGCAAAGGAACTGAGAAGAAGACCCAGCAAGGGGTAGGCAAGCAGTCAGCTAGGTAGGGCTGTAAGTTTAGTGACTCTTCCAACCTTTTGTGTCACCTCTTGTCTGTCCTTAGACTGATATTCTTAGGTCTAATATCCTGCTTCTTCTTCTCAGTAGTTGCAAAGACTCTTCCTAGCTAACAAGATAGCAGCATGTTATCTTTCCTGCTTCCCAATCCTAAATGTAGTTCCTAACGAACATTTACCTATTATCCTCTTTAATCACTGTGTTAATCGCTTCTTTGTGCAGTAAAACCCAACATTTGGTTGGTCACTTTAGAAACAAGATGTTGGATCAGGCAGGCCATTGTTGGATCCAGTTGGATTCGTAGGCTCATTCCGCACATGCAGAATAATGCACTTTCAAAATGCTTTCAGTGCTCTTTGAAACTGTGTGGAATGGCAAAACCCACTTGCAAACAGTTGTGGAAGTGGTTTGAAAATGCATTATTTTGCGTGTGCGGAAGGGGCTTTATATTCAGTGGTAGCAGAACACCGGTTCCTCCTCTTACAAGCTTTCAGAAAGCAGAACTGTAGAATACCTCTGCTGCAATGTGGACATCTTCTGCCCTCTGACTCAGGATCAGGCAGCTTCATGTTTTCATTTCCAGGGTTCGTAACAAGCTCCCCAAAAAGAAGGCCCTTTGGTTTGATCCAGCAAGGCCCTTTTATTCATAGTCTTTTTGCCTTCCAGATTTCACATGCTAATTTTAACATGTGACTTCATTGATATCTACTATTTGTGGTTCTTACCAGATAATTTATTCGAATTGGCTGCTAGCTACAAATCACAAAGTCCCAGTTTGAAGACGAGATATCAAAAGGGGAAATTAGCCAGCATATCGACCTCGACTGTTGTGTTTTTGTGCATTACAACTAATGCTTGGTTTCTGTTTGTTATAAGTGTACTGCATGATACGGTTTACAAATGTTATGCCATTGATGATAGCAGTTTATATGATGTGCCTTTGGATTTTTTTTTTGGCTAGACATTTGGAAATGTCAATGTTCTCATTATCTGTTTGATTTTGAATCCTTTGTAACAGATATTGTACAGATTTGGATTAGTTGCAGATTGTTAGAAGAAAGCCTTGCAACCTGTGATGCTGGGCATCTTTTTGCCTTCATTGTTTAGAGACTTCTGCCCCTCCACCTTTTTATTTTTTCTAAATAGAGATGCCCGCCTCCAATCCCCCAGAATTACAGCTCATCTCCAGATTGCAGAGATAAATTCCCCTGAAGAAAATAGATGCTTTGGAGGGTCAACACTATGGCATTTTTCCCCACTAAGGTCCTTGCCCCTTCCCAGATCCATCCCCAAATCTCTGGAAGATTCCCAACTTGGATGTGGCAACCCTACCCTCCATCTCCCACCAGGGGCCAGGGGGGACCTGTGAACCCTGCCCTTAAACAAAAGCCCACTCCTGATACCTCACCTTTCTCCCACACCAAACACTGTGTGAACATTAAATGCCAGTCTCCATCTCTCTTCCTTGATCGATACAAATGTTATCACCTGCAAAAGAAGGCCTTCTTCCTCACTGACCAAGTCTCAGCTGAGCTGAAACTCACAAAAGGTTAAACTGCTTCAGATCCAGCCAGTTCCCCAGGGCTAGCAACTGCATCCCTCCAAACAAACAGCCAAGTGCTTTTCCAAGCAGCACTAGCACAAGAGAAAGGCCACGCATCTCATTACAGTGGGCAGCCTTGGCCACGGCCTTTGCTTTCCACCGCCTCAGCACTTGTGGAATTTATTGATCCGCTCTGCTGAGTGCAGGAGAAAGGTCAGGATACCAGGATGACTGTTTTGATTCTATGGAGGATTGATAAAAGAACTGTGTGCCCGCCCTACCAATCCTCCCTCAGCTACTTGTTTTACCCAGTAAGTGCCTAGGCTGTCAATTCTACCTGCACCCCCCAGGGGCCCGGCAACCCTCCTGCCCAACCATATTCCAAGTATGAAAATGATCTCCAGGTGGCTCATATGATAGCCCTGTCTTAAAGCCACAAAGGAAGGGGGAAACCCTGGACAAGTATGTTCCAGAAGCAGGGTTGACTACAGTTACAATGGTTCCTTGAACAGAAGGTCTAGCTGTCTTGGGAACAGCAGCCAACTGTGCTCTTAGATGAGCTACAGGTCTGGTAAACCCTTCTCTCCAGCCAAGCAGCAGCAAGAGCCAAAGTCATAGGAACCCAGGTGGTGCCCATTTCTTAGAAACCAGCTGTGGTGGTCTCCAAAACATTAGCCAAGGCCAGAGCCCATTTCTTTTTGGTGGTATTCCTCATTCACTTGCTTAGCAGGATGCGATCATTTGCTACCGTAGGTCTCGTTTTTACATGTGGAGAAAACTTAAAAAACATTTCACAGTCCCGCTCCTTCTATACCTCATGGTGTTCTCTCCCACTATTCACCCATCCCTGGCTATAAATCCTATCTGATGGGGGAGAGAGGCACAGGCTCCATTTACATGGTCTTTAATTAAAGAGTGATGCTAATAGGAACACAAAAGCGAGACGGTGTGTTTGCAGGTAAACTGTCTGCCGTTCAAAGATTTTCTGTAACAAATGTGTTCCCCCAGGGAGAGGTGGCAGCTTGTGTGACTGCAAGAGCAGCATCGGGGCCGAAACAGACTAGATGTGAGGAGGTCTATGTTTGGGTGACAATTGCTCAAGGGCCCCAGAGCCCAGATAGAAACCATGCCAGGTGGGAAGAAAGGGTCTAACCCTCTCACTTCTTCATGGTTTCACCCACAAATCTAAATCAGTGCCCCCCTCATAGCCCTTTAAAGAAAAAAGGGATTTTTTTTCTTTTAAAGAGTAATGACAGCAAGGGGAGGGAGAAGTGTCAGGTTTGATTGGTGAAGCCATTCATGGTTGTCATTTAGCTTAGAGAGCCAAATCGGACATGACAGCAGGAATTCTGTGAAAGAGCGTGTGCAGGGACCCTGACGGAGGTCCGTGGTCCATAAGCAGCAATTAGCTCTCTGAGTCACAATTTTGTTGCTGAATTTGAAGCAGGGGATGAAATTGAAAGACATGAACTTATCGAATGTAACAAACTGGTACTTCTGGTTGTCGCCTCAGCATTCTTCATCAGGACAACCTTTCAGGTTGTTTCTTTTCTCTTCTTCTCGGGAACCCCTTGTAATATTCAGAAGTCAACTCTGTGATTTCTGATATGATCCAGTTTAAGGCTGCCAAATCCAGGTTGGAGAAATCCAAGCAGACCTGGGGGCATGGCTGAGGGAGGCCCAACTCCGCATGCTCTGCAGGGGGGCAGGGGCAGGGCGTTTTGCCATCCTGGGGGCAGGGCTCCTAGGGAGGCGCCTGGAGGAGGTTTTATCTCCATGTGCCATTTGGACCCTGTACGCCTCCGCATATTGCCAAGTCTTGCATTTTGTAATTTTCTCCTGCTGCTCTGAGCTGAGGTGGGCAAAGATGGGGAAAGGGGTCCTTCCATTATACCAGGAAACCTGGTATGCCTACCCTTCACTCAATTCAAAGAAGCATTACAGGAACCATTTCAGATGGAGAGACTCTAGATTTGCTAATTCTGGGTTGGGGAATTCGTGGAGATTTGGGGTGAAGCCTGGGAAGGGAAGGGTTTGGGGAGGGGGGGATCCTCAGTGAGATATAGTGCAACACCCTCCCTCCACAGCAGTCTCTTCCTCTGTGGGAACTGATCTCTGTCACCTGGAGTTCACTTGTAAAGCCAGGAGATCCCCGCGCCCCGCATATGCACCCTCCGATACCTTTGAGCATGCATCTTCGTTTTGCCGTCTCAAATACTGGGAAAAATAGCAGTCGAAAATAGAATTTTAAAATATTTTATTTAGACTGAAACATACAGCCACAAATAGATTAGCAGAATATTATCAAGTTGAACACATGAACACTTATCAAGTTCACACCATGAAAACCCCTGAACTCTTCAGTGTAGTGTTATCATTATACACATTATGGCATATTAATCATGGACACAGGGAGGTACTTAAACTATAAACATATCATTGGAAATATGTTGTATACATCTATAGCCCAAGAATTGTCTCTAACGCTACAGGTTCTCAGCCAAGACAGTCATCATATTTGACAGTTTAAGGGAATAAAACCACGTGTTTAAGCTCTTCACCCTTTCTAGAAGAGAACATATTTACATAAATCTTTTTCCCCCCAATCATTCCTAAAATTACAGACAATCATGAGGAGAGTCCTTGGAAAACCACAATTTCCTTTGTTGATTTTTCCCACTCGTTTCTTTTCTGGGTCTTCACATCTGTCTCATAAGTGACGGTATTGGTTTTTATTCTGTCACTGCACAAAATGCCATGTATATTGATGCTGCTACAGAACTAGACAAGCTATGGGGACTGAGCCCATTACATGGTTCCTTTTACAAGAGAACATTGTCTTTGCTGCAGTGTTCCTGGAGACCCACTAAAGCAATGATTCCCAACCTTTTTTCACTTGCATACCTCTTGGCAACCCATTTCCTTAAAACCATAACCCCATATTAGCAAACCCATTATGTATTTTTGTCCACATACCCAAAGGTGGGATCCAGCAGGTTCTCACAGGTTCCCGAGAGTAGGTTACTAATTATTTGTGTGTGCCGAGAGGGGGTTACTAATTGGTGATTTGGCCACGTGATTTTTGCCTAAGTTACGCCCCTCCTCTCAGCAGTAGCGCGCAGAACTTGAAGCAGTCTAGCAGGAGGTGCACCGGCGTGCGTGGCAGCCTGTGCCTGCATGCTTTCATTTTCCACCCAAGGACCGGCGCAGTGGCTGCATCCTTGCCACAGCCCCGCCCAGGAATGCCCCACCTCCGGAATGCCCGGCCACACCCCCGGGATTCCCCACCCAGCCCCATTGGCGCTACGCCACAGTTTGAATCCCACCACCATGGAAACCTGTTACTAAAACTTTTGGATCCCACCACTGCACATACTCCAAACTCTCTGGCATGTATTTCTGGGGGTATGCGTACCCCAGGCAAGAACCACTGTACTAAAGAGAAGTGACTCCTTTGCCATGACGAGGCACCAAGCTAATAAGAGGAGACAAGAGAGCAGCAGTGGCATAGTGGTTAAGAGCAGGTGCACTCTAATCTGGAGGAACTGGGTTTGGTTCCCCGCTTGGCCGCTTGAGCTGTGGAGGCTTATCTGGGGAATTCAGATTAGCCTGTGCACTCCAACATATGTCAGATGGGTGACCTTGTGCTAGTCACAGTTTCTCAGAGCTCTCTCAGCCCCACCCACCTCACATGGTGTTTGTTGGGGGGGGAGGGAAAGGAGATTGTCAGCCCCTTTGAGTCTCCTTACAGGAGAGAAAGGGGGGGATATAAATACAACTCTTCTTCTTTCATGGCAGAACTGATTTCCATCAACAAATATACTATGTGGAGAAAACTGGAAGGTGGCTGTGAGGTCCTGTGACAAAACAGGAATGAAACGCTGGGCAGCTACAACCTGGAGGGCGGCGGGGAGGGGAGACACAGGAAGTCCAGAAAACAGGAGAACAGATGGGGTGGTTGCAAAAGTCACAGGGAGGTATTAAAATAATGCAGCACAGAACACCAGCGAAGTTTTGATGGGGGACCCTGATAACAGGGAAATAAAGTTACATGCCGAGACACCACAATGGTATTCTGTCAGTATAACAGAGAGAAAGAAGCTGAACTGGGATGATAAATAGCCGCGCAGCTGCTGCCTTCCATTTGGAGGTCTTTGCAGATGCCAGCCATAAACACAAACCCATCGGTTATGTAACAAGCTTTTTTAAGGAAAAGGAAATCCAAGGAGCCACTGATGGTAAATTATTAACCCCATGCTAGGACTGAGCTAAAGTATTTTTCTCACATTTGGGAAGTTTCGTAAGTGTTGTGGCAGAACTTTCAAAGTTCTGGGTGCCATTTCCTTGCTGCTGCTTCTTGGTCCCCATTCTGCATTCTCCTATTGGCTGGGATCTTTGTCAGTGATATCAGAGCGTGACAACGCCACTAATGTTCACAAACAAAACTGATGAATTGGATTAAAGAGGCATGAAGGCAAACTGTGGCAAGAAAACTGAGGGCAAAGAAGAAGCGGGGTGATGCCAAGAAGCAGCTGCCACCAAGGGGGAGTTATGGGGGCAAGTACAGCATCCAAACCCAAGAACGTTTGGTCACATGGGTGGAGGGAGATTCTGTTGCACTGAGTGAAACATTCTATTTCAAACTGAATACTGAAATGAAAGGACATCTAGTGTATCTGAGCAGCAAACTCGAGAATCCTTTTTCTGAGAATTCTTTCCTTGAAAAGAACCTCCCAGTTGATTCAGAATTTTGAATGTAATGGCATCCACAGATGCCAGGGGTGTTCACCAGGGACGTTCACTTCCTTGATATTTCACAGTGAATGCTGAGGGTGGGGGTGGCGGGTAGGGAGGGGATGAAGCATTTCCCAACTCCCTCCTTTGCTCAACAGCATGTTTGCTTGATCTGTTACTACTTCAAAATTAGCGTATTTCCTTCTTCAAATACAGCAACATGGTGAATATGAATAGGACTACATAAACAGTAAGGTTAAGAACATAAGAACATAAGAACTAACCTGCTGGATCAGACCAGAGTCCATCTAGTCCAGCACTCTGCTACTCGCAGTGGGCCACCAGGTGCCTTTGGGAGCTCACATGTAGGATGTGAAAGCAATGGCCTTCTGCTGCTGATGCTCCTGAGCACCTGGTCTGCTCAGGCATTTGCAATCTGAGATCAAGGAGGATCAAGATTGGTAGCCATAAATCGACTTCTCCTCCATAAATCTGTCCAAGCCCTTTTTAAAGCTATCCAGGTTAGTGGCCATCACCACCTCCTGTGGCAGCATATTCCAAACACCAATCACACGTTGCGTGAAGAAGTGTTTCCTTTTATTAGTCCTAATTCCCCCCCCCCCCCAGCATTTTCAATGAATGCCCCCTGGTTCTAGTATTGTGAGAAAGAGAGAAAAATAAAACCAATCAAGAGAGAAAAATGTCTCTCTGTCAACATTTTCTACCCCATGCATAATTTTATAGACTTCAATCATATCCCCCCTCAGACGTCTCCTCTCCAAACTAAAGAGTCCCAAACGCTGCAGCCTCTCCTCATAAGGAAGGGGCTCCAATCCGTCAATCATCCTCGTTGCCCTTCTCTGCACTTTTCCTATCTCTTCGATATCCTTTTTGAGATGTGGCGACCAGAACTGAAGGTTGGACTATATCATGACATAAACTGAATAAAAGGGTAGCCAATTCAGAGTGGGGGCATTGGTTCCTGCACTGCTTTGCCATTCTTCTGCGTGGAAAACACTTTCGTCCAGTTCCAAGGAATTCCCTGGAAGGGGCAACTTTTTCAACTATCCAACATTCTTTCCAGAAGTAGTTTACCCTCTACTTAGCTGGGCTCATTCCTAAATTTGAGAGCCACTGAAATGTAGCTGTTCGAGTGCCACCATAGCGTCTAGGAGACCCAGGTTCAAAACCCCACTCTGCCACAAAAGTGTGCTGGGTGACCTTGAGCCCGTTACACCCGTCTCAGCCGAACATTCCTCACATGGTGGTTGTGAGAATAAAATGCAGGAGGCAAGAATGTTATAAACCAATTTGGGTCCTCACGGGGGAGAAAAGTGGGCTATAAATAAAGTAAACATAAATAAATGCATTGCTGTAGTCCTAATGAAACTCTTTCTGACCTGCCTAAAAAAAAGAAGAAGAAGAAGTAGGTTCATGTACCATACAGCATAATAGGTGAAAAGGAAGGAAGGGTTGGAAGGATGCCCAGGAAGGCTGAAAAGCTCTCGGGAGGAGGAGAAGGGAGGATGGCAGCCTCTTCCCCTCTGTATCAAGGCCAGAGGGAAAGAGGAGGGGGGACCTCCCCAAAATAGCTTGCTTGAGTTCTTAAATGCACAAACCTCCCCATAGTCCCTGCATCAGTCCCCGGTGTCTTGTCCTAAGATTTGGGGCTTTTATTCCAATCACGCTTGACGATGTTGTCAAGGTACTGCATGGCCTACTTTTCGGCAATCAAAGCCTTCCCAAGATTTGCATCTTGAAACACCAGCTGCAGATAGAAAGCGGATTACATAACAGACGGCTTTGTTTATTTGCTTAAACTCAACCTTGCGTTATACTCGAGAACAGAGCGGAGAGAAATGTATAATCCTCTCCATTTTAATAACATACCAAATATAATGCAGTAGATTGGCACGATGGGGGTCGGATGACAGCCTGCCTGTGTTTTGCACTCTGAGAAAGCACTCCAGAGACCTTTTCTCTGAGAGCGTGCCGGCGGCACCAAGGTAATTGAGTGCCTGCGTATCCTGAGCTTACTGCCATATCCTTAACATTCAGCTCCATGCCTTTCTGGGAAGATGCTTCACAACTGCCCTAGGATGCAAACTATCTTCATTTGAACCACAGGGGGCAAGGAATTAGAATGAAAAAAAAACACAGAGGGATAGGTTTCAGTTTCAAAACATGTGTGGGAGAAAATGAACACTGATGTGTATCTTGAAATGGCCAAGAGAGAGTTTGACATGTGTGGACCTTCAGAAGATTATCAGGAATGTGAGGCCTCTGGGTTGGCTAAATCTGATATAAGTAGTGGCATCCTGGCCTTTGATCTGGAAACAATCAACATCTTCTGCCTGCCACACTGTTTATGGGTAAGTGTCATTAAAAAAAACAGGCATGGAAAACTGGCAGCAATTGGCTGCATTTTTTTTAATCCTTACACAAAAATGGACAGTTAAGAGGGAATATCTATAAATGTGTGCATTCTTTTCTTTCATTTGTTTTCAATTTGTGAACCAGACATTTTGTTTGCTATGGAAATGAGTTCTGATTCTGTATTGTTGCATTTTAATTTTTTTTTTAAGGAATGGAAAAATCTTACATCTAAATGGGGCCCTAGAATGTTAATGTTTAAGTTTGTTTTCCTACAACTAAACTAAGGATGCCTCTGAAATTCTCCACACTCATTTTTTTCCCTGAAGTCTTAAGTTCCACACCACCTGGCATCACTTTCCAAGTGAAACTGATGAATTAGAAAATTTCCATTGTTCCATTTTTAATGTCACATTTTGTACGAAGCAGCATGGACATTCAGTTTGCCAACGTTTTCCAACTCTTTCCCCTTTGGATTATTGACATTCTTGCATATACGGTTGAACACTGCAGAGGGGCAGTTTGCTTCTTTAACGAGTTGGGTCTGAAGTGATTACAAATAAAACAGAACTTGTTTGGGCTTGCAACAGTACTAAGGGAGGGAAAATGGCTCTTGGCTCCTGCCCTGGCTGTTTGCCCAGGCCAAAACAATGCTAGGGAGGAGAGTTCTTTCCCTGTTCTTGCTTCTCCACGTGGAGTATTCCATATTACAACGATGAGATAAGATACACTGAAATTCCTTCAGGAACTTTTGAACAACCTTAAGAAGCCAATGAATGCCAACAAGGTATAACACAAAACAAATGTTGACATTGGGGATTCACTGTACCTCCATGTCCTCAAGCAGTGGGTCGCTGAGTACCAATGCTGGGAGGCAACATTGCTTCTATGACCTCTCTGCAGACCTCCAGGGCAACATGTTGACCATGGTATGAAACATGATACTGTATTTAGTGGGCCAGATCTGGTCTCATCCGTCAGGCTCTTGTGTTTTTATGTTCACTCAACTCCAGCAAAGCTTCCAAAGTAATTGGGGGGGAACTCTAAAGGAGATGGTTCTTCAGCAGCACTTGCCTTGAGAAAGGCGTTGTGCCATTTCTTGGATCTACCTGGGGCTCTTGTCCTCTCAACAAAGGGCACAAAACCCAGTCACCACCGGGACCGAGTACTGAATCCTGTGAGCTTTTGCTACAGGGCATTGTACTGGCTGTAATCCCAGACAGCCTTTGATTCTCTTTTCCTGCAAGCTGGCTTTGTTTTCTGATAGCCTGATCTCTGAGGATCTGCAAATCCATCCCTGCAGGGCACCTGTCACTGCCACATCAACATCTCTTCCAATCTCATCTGGAGTCAGAACCGTTTGCCAGCCAAGCGCCCCAGGGGTCTGCTGTTCGGAGGCCTGAAGGGACTTGGATGGAAGCTATATCTGAAACTAATCCCAGAGGTGGGGGAGAAAGTCAGGCCGTCGGTAGGTCCTACACTGACTTTCTGTCACTTCACAAGCAGAAAGTGACAGACGAAAAATATAATTATGTGATGGCTGAAACTTACCCACTGCATTTTCCTGTGTTTGTATCTTTGAGACAGCCGAAGAAAGGGTTTCAGCGATTAGACGGGAGGGAGGGAGAGAGAAAAATTGAAATGCCAAAGATTCCTCATGCACAGTCATTTCAATGGTGGGGGGAAAGGGGTTCTTCTATGATTTTGGCCTTTGACTTCTCGCTTCACCTCTCTCTCTTGTAACTACACACATTTCTCCCCACCCTTCCCATCTGCAACTAGGCCACCTTTTAACAGAAACAGATGATAGTACTAGTATATGTTGAAGTAATTCTGACCGCACACAGAGTGTTTTTCCTTTCTCCTGAAAGCGCATGTATCTTGAAAAACACACTCAAAATGAGGGGCTGGGACAGCTCTGTCATTGCACAAGGTGAAGCAGTCCACATCAGCCAAGATTATTTGCATACAAGAAAGTCCTACCAATCACAGATTTGCAGCTCACAATTTCACTATCCAGCTCTTTTGAATTAACGCCGCAAGCATATCCGCCCGTGCGCAAATATCCCCAGTGTCCCGCGTTCTGATTGGCTGTTGTTTTTGAGTGGCAGCTTGAATGAGCATTAGGCGGAGAGATCAGGGAGGCGGGCAGTGGGGCAGGGAGATTAGGTAGCTGGGCGGGAAAAATAAACTGGTTCTGCTCCCATGGTGTTTGCATGGTAGCAGGCCCAACCCAGGATTTTTTGAAAGAATCACCAGTTTTTTGAATACCCCAGGATGAGGGAAATATTGCAGGGTGAACCCACTTTAGGACCGGGAACCGTGCAAACTTCTGGGCCAGACTGAAATATTTCCTTTGCTCAACCCAGGATATTTGGACCATGCAGAAACGGCCAAAGAGCAGCAAAGATTAATTGTTTAGCTTATGACCATGCTCACCACTGGAGCACAAACACACAAACCCCTGCCTAAAACTTCAATGTAGAGAATGATGGGGGAGAAACAATCCTCCAACAAGTACATACACTCTTCTGATTGCCCTGTTTGCACATAGTAATGGTGCTTCTGGTCTTCACAGGATGGTCGCAGTTGGATGACTGAGCCTGTCCTCTTTAGAAGAGTGTTATGTCAATTTTTACAGGCGGCAGGGTGGGGGAGGTGAGGGATTCTGCACTGTGATTGGCCACATCTGCCTCAACATCACCATTGCACAAACACACTTTTGCCAAACGGGGAGGCTACAGCAAAACTACCTCTCTCTCTCTCTCTCTCTCTTGCAGCCAATATTTGGATGCTTAATAAAGAGCCGCTTTCCCGCTCTGCTTCTTCCCAAGCTATGCTCCACTTGAGAAAAAACATGAGCCTTCGTTGCTTGAGCTGCGCTTATCAGATTCGCAGCCTGAAATGAATGGCTAAACCTCAACAAACAGAGAAATTAAATGAAAACAAGAGGAGGGCCAAGTCCTTTGCAAACACTGAAATGAAATGAGAAATGCCAGTCTCCATAGGTTTGCCCAGCCCACCGAATTAGTATCTGTCACAGGCTGCTCTGGTGTCTGTCCTTCCCCACGCCTTCCAGCTGATAAATAGGGCTCTCTGGAGAGTGTGGAAGCTGTATCAGGAGAGAGCAGATAAAGTTAATAAAAATCTTTTTTTGGTGGGGGTATTTCCTGCCTTTAGATAGCCTCCTAAACCCCTGCGATCTAATGGCGCCAAGGTTTCCTGCTTGTAAGGTAGTTCTTGCTCTAAAAACAGAAAGTTTGGTTCCAAGTTGTTCACCAGCATTGTTGCAGCTTTCCTATCCCAGACAGTGGCACACCTGCAGGAAATAGCACCCAGGGGCAAGTACTGAAATTGCACCCCCACCTCAAAAATTGCAGGCGTGGGCAGGCCAGTGAACAGGATGTGAGCAGGTGGTGAGTGGGCAGGGTGGGCAGGCGAGTGAACAGGGTGGGTGAGTGAGTGAGCGGGGTGGACAAGCAAGCTAGTGGGGTGGGTGGGCAAGTGGCAAGCCTACTCACTCTCTCACTGACCCCTGCTTGCTCTTCCTGGCCTGTGCGAGAGAGAGGGAGGGGGCAGGTGGCCAAATGCACCCCCACGTACCTGGGTAACAAGCTTCCCTGGTGTCTGGGTCATGAGCTTCCCTCTGCCCCCCCACCCCAAATGCACCCCTGATCCCAGAAAACTCCAGGAATATATTAGCATGGCAATCCAATATAGAGTTGTTCCAGTCTAAACCTGTTGACATGAGTGGACTTAAACTGGAGTAACTTTGCACAAGATTGCCCTTTTAACAGTGCAATCCCAAAAACACTTTCCTGGGAGTAAGTACCATTGAATAGACCGAATGGGATTCAGAATAGATCAGCTTAATATTGCTCTGTAAGGCTGTAATCTTTGAATGTTTCTGGTTTATTATTATCCTATTACATGCCATAGAAATAGAGCAAGAAGCCCATGAAAGTTTATTCTGAGTCAAATAATTATCTGAACCTCTGCGAGGCATCTCTATTTTGTGCAGCAACCCTGTATATTATCTTATGGAGGACCACATATTATGCTGGAAACTCTTTGTTTTCTATTCTAAATACTAGCGAAGAGTATTCATAAGAACCTTTAAGAAACTTTTCTAGGCTGCATATAGAATCTTCATTGTGTCATCATTTAGTTTTACAGCCAATATCAGCTTCTATTTCTGGGGGGTTTTTTAGTTCAATATATCATGTTGCTAGCGTTGGAGAATTTGTTTGTGTTTCATTAGATAAGTTGCTATATTTGTTGAATTTCTTGTTCAGCATTATTGCACAACCCCCTCTTTTTTCTAGCAATTAATCTTTGAATAAGGCAGAACTGACTTCTGAGTACACCTGCTTAGAGTTGCTCCCTTAATAAAAGAGACTGGTCATTTAGATTGTATGCCGTAGGCACATAAATGTCTTGTGTGGCCTACTCTCTCTCTCACACACACACACATCGTGCCAGAGGTGGGATCCAGTTCTCACAGGTTCCCGAGAGTAGGTTACTAATTATTTGTGTGTGCAAGAGGGGGTTACTAATTGGTGATTTTGCCATGTGATTTTTGCCTTAGTTACACCCTGCGTGCATTCATTTCTCGCCCAAGGACCAGCGCAATGGCTGTGTCCTTGCCACAGCCCTGCCCAGGAATGCCCCGCCCCCAGAATGCCCGCCCCCGCCCCCATCGTGCCCTGCCCAGCCCCATTGGCACTATGCCACAGTTTGAATCCCACCACCATGGGAACCTGTTACTAAAATTTTTGGATCCCACCACTGCATCCTGTCCAGTGGTGGGATTCAGCAGGTTCGCACCACTTCAGCAGAACCGGTTGTTAAAATGGTGCTTGTAAACAACCAGTTGTTAAATTATTTGAATCCCACCACCAGAACCGGTTGCCAAATTATTTGAATCCCATGACTAATCCTGCCCGCTTCCATTATTGCCAAGCCAAAATGTAAACCCTGCCGTGCTGCCAAGGGCAGTGTAACCCAGCAGATTTATCTAATTTTTATTCCGATTTTTCTTGTAGGAACTCAGGATAGGGGTTCAGGGCTCCAGGTGGGACCTGGGGATCCCCTGGAATTACAGTTCATCTCCAGAATACAGAGATCAGTTCCCCTGGAGCAGGGGTCTGCAACCTGCAGCTCTCCAGATGTTCATGAACAATTGGCCATGCTGGCAGGGGCTGATGGGAATTGTAGTTCATGAACATCTGGAAAGCCGCAGGTTGCAGACCCCTGCGCTGGAGAAAACTGATGCTTTGGAGGGTGGGCCCTATGGCACTGTAACCCACTGAGGTCTGGCAATCCTAACCTCCACCCCCCACCCGTCGCTGGTGGCCAAGATGAACCTGGCAACCCTAGCTCAGAAGGAGGCATATATTCTTCTCATTTCCTTCCCTTTATCCTTACAAATATCCAGTGGAGAAGGTTAGGTTGAAAAGAAAGGACCGGCCCAAGACCACCCAGTGGCTTCATGGATGAGTAGTAATTTCAGTTTAGGATTCTGTGTTCCCAGCCCAGTTCTCTAACTGGTGGCTGGGAGGCTCCTGGAAAGCTCGCAAGCGGGGTATAAGCATAAGCATAAGCATTTTATTGTCATTGTGCACGCACAACGAAATTTACAGCAGCATTCCTCGATGCACACAATTTCAGACTCATACATCATCCTCACTTTCCCCTTCCTCCCCCATCCCTACACAGCCCCAAATACATCAATATGAAGCAGCGGAGTTTAGCATAGCCACAGCTCTAGAGTAGAAGCTGTCTCTAAGCCTCTTTGTCCTAGTTCTGAGGGCCCTGTATCGTCTGCCAGATGGTAACAGTTTAAAAAGAGAGTGTGCTGGATGAGACGGGTCCCTCAGAATATTTTGGGCTTTATTTAGGCTTCGGGAATTATAGATTTCTTCCAAGGAGGGAAGAGGGCAGCCGATAATCCTTTGTGCAGTAGTGATCACCCTTTGGAGCGCCTTCCTATTCGCCACTGTGCAACTGGAGAACCATACACAGATGCAGTAGGTTAGGACACTCTCTATAGCACAGCGGTAAAAGGACACCAGAAGTTTTCCATCTAGTTGTTGCTTCCTTAAAAGTCTCAGAAAGTACAGTCTTTGCTGGGCTTTCTTAACCACCGCGGCAGTCTGTACACCCCAGGTCAAGTCCTCTTTAATCATAACGCCCAGAAATTTAAAACTAGCCACCCGCTCCACTTGATCTCCATTTATAGTCAAGGGCTGAATTTCTGAGCTATTCCTTCTATAGTCCACTATGAGCTCCTTTGTCTTGTTAGTGTTAAGAACCAGGTTATTTTCCCTGCACCATGAGAGCAGTCGATCCACTTCATTCCGATAGGCAGACTCATCCCCTCCAGAGATGAGCCCCACCACCGGGGTATGAAAGTCCTATCTTGTGTGAGCCTTAAGTCGACTGCCCTTCAACCTGAAGGCTCCATTGAGCTATTTGAGCCAATAGCCATTTATCCGGAATTTAGCTGTGAACTGGCAATCTACAGAAGGCAGCCCTCCATGAATTTGTCTCAGACAAGGTATGGCAGTCACTCATACATCTAATCATCAGGCTGTTATTTCGGCCACGAGGCAATATTGCCGAGTTCCATGGGGTTCTCCTTTAGGAATGAGCTTTTCAGCCACCCTTAGTTGACACGAACAAGCTGGGCCTCCCGTTAATCACTCTCCTGCCAGGCCTGAGGCTTGTTCTAATTGATTTAGAGCACAGCTTTGACTCCTTGGGATTCTAAAAATTCAATTTACCTGCTTCAGTGCCAATCCATGTCATTTCAAATATGTGTATTTTTAAAAGGAAAAAAAATCTTTGGTCGGTTCTGCTGGAGCAAAGCAAGATTGAATTGGCTAGGGGGCACAAGTTGAGGCTGCTGGTTCATGAACTGACCCATTCATAAACTGATTCAGGTGGCCCCCGCTGAGCTGTCACTGTGGCCACGCAGCCCCACTTGCTCCTAGGCTATTTTAATAGCCTAGTCAGCCCCTGTTTACCAGTTAGTTGGTTGGCTGCAGGCTTCACGTACTTCTAGAGCTGCCAATCTCCAGGTGGGGTTTGGATCTCCTGCAATGGGTTTGGAGATCTCTGGAGAAAACCAATGCTTTGAAGGGCGGACTCTATGGTATTATACCCTGCTGAGATCCCACCCCAAACCTTTCCTTCTTCAAACTCCACATCAAATCTCAAAGAATTTCCCAACCCAAATTGGAAGTCCTAAGTTCATTTCCTGTTCACTGAACACTTTCAAGCACAAGATCTATGGTGACAGAAGCGTTCCCAGCTTAGAACCCACTTCACCAGATGCAAGTGAACTCTAGTTTAAGGAAATAGCCACTATGGTAAAAGTTTAGGGTGCTCCTTTTAGGGGGGGGGGTGTTGTTTGTTTGAGCTGCAATAGACTAACACAGCTGCTTTCAAGAGATGCCTATGGATTTTGCTTGGGGCAAAATGACTGTTGTTTAATACAGGTGTCAAGTCACAGATAACTCTGCTTAACTTCTGAGATCTGAGGTTGGGCTTTCTTACCATATGCCAACTGGAAAATTGCGTGAAGAAGAAGAAGAGTTTGGATTTATATCCCCCCTTTCTCTCCTGTAGGAGACTCAAAGGGGCTTACAATCTCCTTGCCCTTCCCCACTCACAACAAACACCCTGTGAGGTAGGTGGGGCTGAGAGAGCTCAGAAGAGCTGTGGCTAGCCCAAGGTCACCCAGCTGGCGTGTGTGGGAGTGTGCAGGCTAATCTGAATTCCCCAGATAAGCCTCCACAGCTCAGGCGGCAGAGCTGGGAATCAAACCCGGTTCCTCCAGATTATGTTGCATGTTGCACTTCATAGAGAATGGTAATACGGTTATGTTAGCAGTAAAGCCCATTGTGGGGAAGAATGCAATGGGCTGTATTAAAAGGGGGTGAGCAAGCATCTTCTCCTGCAATGGGGTTTATTGGTGCCTTACACGCATGCACGCATGCGCACGCACACGCACACACACACTGTGACTAATTCCTAACCACCTGGTGATGATGCGTTGGTCCCATGAGTTGGGTAAGTGTGGAAGGCTATTGGGAGGGGGAGACGGGGGCTGTTTCTGAGGGTTCATCATTGCAACGTAAGGGAATTATATAGGTAAGATGCCTCTTCATCCAAATGTAGCCACCAAGGCAGCGAATGTCCAAAACAGAAAAACAGGTGTCAAGTCACAGATAACCCTGCTTAACTTCTGAGATCTGAGGTTGGGCTTTCTTACCATATGCCAACTGGAAAATTGCGTGAATAAAAAGTACAGTAGCAGAATTAAATTTCATATTGCCAGTGCTATTGTCATTATCCTGTTGTTATTAGAGTCTGTACACAGCAGCCTGTAATCTGGTTTCTATGTGGTCCAAATTTGCTGGTACTGAATTTGCAAGAGGATCAAATGGACAGACTGAAGCACCTGGGGGTGTTCTAAGAAATCAGCCTTCAGTGCAAACTTGTTAATTGCAACTGATCCTCTGTCTACTCAAATTTCTGTCCACTATTATACATTTAGCTATAGAAACTGCAAGGATTGGTTTTTCCTGTTTCAAAAGCACACAAAACATACCCTCATAAGGTGGCCAATGTCCAGGTGGGGGTTGGAGTTCCCCTAGAATTACAACTCATTTCCAGAACCAGAGAGGTGTAGTGGTTAAGAGCAGGTGGGCTTTAATCTGGAGAGCCGGGTTTAATTTGCCGCTCCTCCAATAAGGTCTTGCCCGGGGTGCCATTTTCTGCCCGTTCGCCTCTGAGTTAGATTCAAATAGGAAAAGGCAGTCTTAATTGTAGATTTCCTGGTCCAATATTAACCTGTGTTTCAGTTATAATCAGCTCAGCAGTTCCTACAAAAGATTCCTACTGTTTTGGCACTTCAAAAAGGCACAGGGGGGACAACAATGCCTCGTCTTGCCATCCCACAAGCCTATTTCCCTATTTCCTCATTCCTTTTGCTGTTTTAAAAGTGTTGCTCACTGTTCAGTGCTTGGATTTGTTCTGCTGTGGATTCACATGAATTCTTTAGGGCTTGTATTGCAACAGTGACATTAGGTTCTGTTGGGCATTGTGTGTGTTACCATTTGTTTTGTTGAGCTTGCATTCCCCCTCTTGCTTGGATTTGTTCTGCTGTCTGTGATATTCTGGATTAACATTAGTCTTGTTGAGCTAGCACTGCCACAGTGGCACTGGTCCTACTGGATATCAGTGCATTGTCACTGGTTCTGCTGGGCTTGCATAAGTGTCCCCACCAGGAGTTTCCACAGTAAAGATTCTCTGGTTTGATTTTGACTTTGTTTGGCTTGGCATAGTGGGTTGTGGTTCTCCAAGGATTACTGGGTTCTGCAGTAGTTCTGTCAGGCTTGTTTGTTGGTTCTTCCTTGGGAGACATTTTAGGGATGCCTTTTGAGTAGAAATACCTTTTGCTCTGGAAGCTGCTTGGAGGAAATTTCTCCCCACATAGCAAATAATGGAGGATGGTGGGGGCACCCTGTTCAACAGCCCAAGGGCACTCCCCCCAAAACTCTGAATCTGAATGCCATGAAAGCATTGAAATTCAGGAATATCAAGAATAATGACTTTTTTTTACTTCAACATACCCAAATCTGACAAATACTGGTGGGTTTTGCACAGTCATAGGCATCTTCGGCACATGCAGAATAATGCACTTTCAGTCCACTTTCAATGTATTTTGTGGCTGGATTTTACTGTGCAAAACAGCATAATCCACTTGCAAACAGTTGTGAAAGTGGATTGAAAGTGCAGTATTCTGCATGTGCAGAAAGAGCCATAGTGTTCACCTATGTAGCTCTTAGCAGTGTTAATAGCTGCCAATGTGTTTAGATCAGCAGCATTTCCATTCTAAAAATCTGCTAGCTGGCATGTGTGGGAGTGCACAGGCTAATCTGAATTCCCCAGATAAGCCTCCACAGCAAAAGTAGCAGAGCTGGGAATCAAACCCGGTTCCTCCAGATTAGAATGCACCTGCTCTTACCCAGTATGCCGCTGCTGCTCCTACATGACAATGTCATGTAGGGGGAGAAATGAATACCAAAAGTGTATAAGCGTTGTATCCCACCCTAAGACACATGCTATCTTGTGCATCTATTTCTTTCTGGGTTTATTCCAGTCGGCTCTGTCCTTTCTTTTTCTTCCACTCTCTGCAAAAAGCACAAAAGATTGTCATCAAAAAACCTCCCAGCTTGACTGCTGCAAGCAGTAGAGAACTGGCTGTCTCCATTTCATTTGTTTGTTTTTTTGATCTTGGAAATTGGAGATCACTGAACATTAATCTCTATATTAGGCAAGGCTAGCACTGTAGCACTATATTAAAGATAATGATATTTTAAAGTTATCTTTCCGATGAAACAAAAGGACGCAGTTATACTGAGATCACTGTCTTTGCTTTGATGCTCAAATTCTTCATTTATGCATGACATAAGATCTGACATGTTATTCTGTGTATTTTGTCAAAGCAGAAAGTATTTAAGAATACAAAGTTTGTCTCTGACTTGTTTTCCAAGTTTTTATTCTCTCTTTTACTGCAAGGACAAAAGAACCCCAGGGATTCGCTCAAGTTTCTGGGCATGGAATAAAAATCTCAATATTTCGCTTGGTAACAATAGATAAAAGAGCTTTCCCATACGAGGCTACACAGAGACCCTGGAAATTACAACTATGCTTTAGTCATGATGGTGCTGGCTATTGGGGATTTTCCAGCCAGGGTGGTAGGGGAAGGGAGGGAAGAATCAGAAAAAACCAACCCTGCAAGATACAAGAGAACAAAACCAGTTCCAGTTACTGAATGCAAAGTATCTCAAAATGCTCACCAAGCTCTTCTGTGTTTATGCAATTAATTAAGTGCATTCCTTATCCTGTTGTTCTCCCCAGAGAGGGCCCAAAGTGGCTTACAATAAATAGAAACAAACAAAATACAAAGAACAAGACAAAAGCAAGAGGTGAGCTGGTGCTCAGAGGCTGCAAGCCACAAGCAAAGGGCCACAAGCCCTTCAATTTGCACCACAGGGCTTGCACCCCCCTCCCCCCCCCCCCAGCAATGCCCAAGCTTTAAATACCTGCAACAGGATGAACTTCCCTTACTCTGGCTGTTCAAAGGCCTGGCTGGCTAGCTGGCCGTCAATAAATGAAACGGCTAGTTCTTCATTTAGCTTGTTTGATCTGATTGTTTCATTGTTGTATTAATCAGATTTTGTTACATTAATATTGATTGTAAGTTGATTTGGGGAACATGTAGGTGAAGAAAAATTGAGTATAAATAGTATATTTGGAGAGATATGGCAAGCTATGTCATTGAATTCCACTGCAGAAGCCTCAGCTCTCCGGCTTTATGAGCGAATGTGAAGGCCTTTGCCCTGAGAATAAGTCTGATTTGCCAATCACATCTTTCTAGCACTGAGCATTCGAGCATGGCAGGCAACAATTGTGTACTATCAAAAGAGCACAGTTAATCCCTCTTAATCCAAATTGGATTAATTATACTCAGGAAGGAGATTATATTTGATCAACAGCTAAGTGGATTGAAGAGGATCGCAAGATTTCATGGCGTGTTTTCATAGGGGGAGATTTGGCAATTGTGAAAACAACTCAAGTAAACAATGGTTAATTGAAAATCAATTTTTGCACGTCTCCATCTCTAACACAGGAGAGATTTCACGCTGAGTTCGCAACAGCTTTTTGCAAACTACTGATAGGGCAGCCTCAAAGCGTCCGCCTCCCGCTCGTCTCCAACATTAAAGCCATCAGCGTGGTAAAGACTCAGAAAGTTTTGGAATGGATACAGTTCGCTACCTGACACCTGCTGGGCTGAGCAGATGGAAGTTGGACATTCATATTCCTTCTGCATTTCCGACATAAAACAAAATACGGGCGTGCATTTAAAGGGGAATTTGCTCATATCATGCTGTGACAACTCTGAACCTGTCTATCAACAACCATCTTTGAGACCTTTAGATTTTTGGTATTAATTCAGGAAAGCTTGCAAGACTGGAGCAATTAAAGGACGCCCAATGCTTCAGTTCAGAAACAGTAGAAATGCTAGGGAAATAGTGAAGCCAGAAATCAGGGATAGAGGGAAAGCATTTCCATGCGCAGTAGAGCTCTGTTTTGTTCTGTTTTGTTATATGGTAGCAATTTTTTATTTGCGTGCAGATGGTGAGACCCTTCCCCGGCAAATAAACACACCAAACCATGGTTTGGAAAATGGTTTGGGCAGCAGCCCAATTTATTAAACTGGTATAACAGGATTAAACACAACAAGAAGCTGGGCAGCAAATGGATCGCAACATCATGCTATCCCCAATCTCCATTGGGGCATTCCGCAGGAAGCTGGGAGCCCCAGGGGTGATACCCCGGCTTCAACCCTTCCTGCTGGGGGTAGTGGGCACAGGCTAAGGCTACCGGCCTGCCCCACCCCCACCTGCTGGGGTGTCGGGCACCAGCGAAGCCTACCGGCTTGCTTATCGCCCCACCCCCCAGCCCTTCTCCAAGGGCACAACCATGGAGAAGACCAGCCTCCTGGCTCGGCTTCTCCCCCAGATGTTGCGAATCCCGTTGCCAACCCGCCGGGCTGCGACAAAGATTATGCAATAACTTTAACAAATTCAACTTACAACCATTGAATTCAGGGAGGGTGGGTGGGTCACGTCGTCCTTGAGCCTCGGCAAGCCAAGAAGGCTGAGGCTCGGGGTGTGGCGTTCTTATACGCTAGCCCCTCCTGCCTTTTTGCCCAGGGGCCAATCGTTGCAGCTCTCTGCAAACTTGGTGCCCTGGGCTGCAAGCTTACTTTCTTTGCCTCTTCTGCTCACCCCAGCCGCAATGGCTGCCACCATTGAATTGGTGACTGCTATTTGTACTTAACAGTTGAAATCCAAAATATACATAAAAAAGAAAAATTGATCAAGTTATAAAGTTACAGAGACTCCAGTTTTCTTTACACTGAATATTAACCCTTAAACCCCAAACATTCAGTGCTTAGTCATTAAACATCAACACCACATGAAATCTTTAGCATCATTACTAATAAAAAGTCTCAGTCCTTAAGCTTGAAAACCACTAGTTATATATTGTCCCTGGCAGTGGCGTTCCTGCCTAGGGACAGGGGGTACCCTCTGTCCCCGGGCGCCCCCATTTGGTCACGTGGGGGGGCGCCAACATTTCAGGGTCGTTTGTGTGTTTTTAAAGTTTTAAAGTGTTTTTCACGTTTCGGCCTACAGGGGCGCATTTTTAAGGCTAGCGGCACCAAAATTTCAGGGTACCATCCAGAGACTGTCATTGATTACACAGAATTTGGGTGTTTGGTTCGGGGAAACAAAGTTATGGACTGAGTGCCCCATCCCATTGTTTTCAATGGGAGCTAACCTGAGATGGGGCTGCCATTTGAGGGACCATAACTGGTCCCCTGAACATAACTATAAACTTGAGTGGCATCATAAGAATAGTTAACAGATGGTATCTGAAATCTGGTCTCTAGCTAAAATCCCCTTCAGGCACCCCAAAATTTGTCTAAGATTCTTTGTTTTGCAGTGACTTTTGCTGCATTGGCAGCCAATAGGAATTTCTGAGTGTGTAGGCAGGCTGCACATTTTTGAAGATAGAGCCTTGAACTTTCAGGGTGGCTCAGGAGAACCTCCTGGTAATAGCATCAGGTTTGGAGACCTTTGCTTCTGGGGGGTTCAATTTTATGGGCCCCCCAAAAGGCTTATTTTGTTTCCCCGCTCCTGCACATGAAAGCCTGTGGGCTGCGTTCTCAGAACTCTCCTCAACTACCCACTCCAGAAGCAAAGCTCACCAAGCTTGGATGCTATTACTCAAGGCTGGAGCCATCTTGAAAGTCTGGTGCCTCTATCTTCAAAATGTACAGCCAAGCTTACACACTCAGACATTCCCAGAATCTGCCAGGCTCTTCAGCAAGTTCTGTGTGGTGGGAAAAAATTGCTTTTCCCACCATAGACCTCAATAGAGACTTTCTGTTGTGCCAGATGGCTCTGTGGTAGAGGTTTCAACAGGAGGCACTGTGGGTAGGGATCTTGCTCTGGGTGGGAGGCATTTCCTGTAGCTGCTGGTGTGGAGTCTCCACAAAGGAACCAGCAAATTGCTAAAATAATGTGTGGAAGAGGAAAATGCTGTGTACCACCGAGTTGAAGGTAGACCTGATGCCCACAGAATTAAGCCATCATAGGCAAACTTGCCAAAGTTGGCTAGTTCCTTTCAGGAGACTCACACAAGCAGCCCTGCAGAGCCTTGATAATAACATCCAAGCTTGGTGAGCTTTGCTTTGGGGGGTGGGTGGGAAGCTGAAGTTCCTGAGAGAACTCAGCCAGCAGGCTTCATGTGCAGAACAGGGAAACAAAATAAAGCCTTTTAGGGGCCCTTAAAATTGGACCCCCCCCCCCAGAAGCAAGGTCTCTAAGCCTGGATGCTATTACCAGGAGGCTTCCTGGAACCACCTTGAAGAGTCTAGATTGCCTCCTATCTTCCAAAAAGAAATGTACAGCCTGCTTCCAGAAATTCCTCATTAGCTACAATGGAGCAAAGTCACTGCAAAACAAAAGAATCTTGGGCAAATTTCTTGGGGTTCCTGGAAGGGATGTATTTTTTTAAAACTAGTGACACCAAAAAATTTCCGGGTATCATCTGTTAACTATTCTTAGCGGTACCACTGAAGTTTTGTGAAGTTAGGTTCAGGAGGACCAAAGTTATGAGACCCTCAAATGGGTAGCCCCATCTCAGGTTAGCTCCCATTGAAAACAATGGGGATGAGGGCATTCCATTTTAGACATCCATAACTTTTGCTTCCCCTGAACCAAACATCATCAGGTGTCAAATGCCTTGCATTACATTTGTTCATATTTGGGCCAGGACATAATCAGACAATTTTTGTCGAATGTGCCCAAATTGCCCAGATTCCAGCGAATCTGCTATTTGTTTCATCTGAATCTCCAACCCCCCTCAAAAGGTAATGCTGTTTCAGGGGTGGGGAGGAGAATCCCACACCCCCAAACAGCATCCAATTTCTCAATTTTGTTTTAACAGGTTAGATTCTCCCTTTAAGGTAGATTTAAAGAAGAATCCCAAGGCTCCCTAGGTTTAAACACCATTGAAAGTGATGCTGTTGGGGTGATTCCACTGAGTGTTTGAGAGATGATGCTGACATTTGTTTGGTAAAATGTTTTGCTGGGGTGATTTGTGAGAGATTTACATGCTTAATACCCACTTGCACTGGCTTGGAGCTGTTTCTCAGGCTAACAACCTACCTCATAGGGTTGTTGTGATTAGGAAGTAGGAGAAGAGTTGGTGGGGAGAGCCATGTATGTTTTGCTGGGAGTGAGAGGCATTTTGTGAGCTGGTACAAAAAATCATTGTTTGGTCATGGTGGGGGAGGGTGGCCAGCTGTCCTTGAGACGGGGCGACAAACTCAGGTTTTGTCCCCGGGCGCCAGTTTGCCTAGGTACGCCCCTGGTCCCTGGTGTAAGTTCAGTTGAAATTCTGTCTGGGGATAACTTCCAGTGAACACTTTTTCATTATCAGTCAATTGCTGGTTTTAGATCAGAATAATTCTGACCAGGATTTCACTCTAAAGTTTTCAAATGCTGCCAAGATATTAATTCCATGACATGTCAACTATTAAGTTCTCCGCAGCAATAAAAACAAGGAGAAGGTGTGGATTCGTAGATGGCTGATAAAAGGAGGAAAAGAAATTAACTCCAGAAGCACAAGCGTTTACACAGATGAAAATTAAACAAACGGTATGCAATGCATTTATAAATACAATTTATCCTCAATGACAAACATAGAATGTCGAAACACTTTATCTCTGTAAAATATATAATACATTAAACATATATTGCAACAAACACGGCTCTGAGGGGGGAAAAATCAAGGTTGAAATATCAACAATAGTGCCAAGATGCTATCTACCTAGCAAGACTTTTCAGAATCCTGATGGGAAGACTGCCCAGTGCCCACATTCAGGAGTCCTCTTTGTCATAGATGCCCCATCAGTGGGCAAAATGCACACCTATATTGTTAGCTAGCAATAAATACACATCAGCAATGTCCTCCATGTGCACTGGAACCTTAAAAATGGATTGCAAATTCCCTGTTATTAAAAAGTAATTTACAGTTGACTATAAACCTTTCCTAACAACCCAAGGTAACATATATCTTGCTGGGAGCTTCAGCTACGAGCCTACAAATTTGCAGCGTTGGCAGGTTCCCACCATAAGCTTCTTCCTAGTCACTGAAACAGTCCTCTCACAACAAATGAAATACTTCATCGCTGAAAGAAGCTCATCCCACATCACTGGATGCCTGTGACAAAAGGCATGGAGATCACATAGAAATCATTTAGCTATCCGTCCTTCCAAAAACTCACAGCACTCTAAGCAGGGATGTACGAACAGTCCCTGATATTCACTTTTTGTTTTCCAACTTTGCTTTGGTGAGCCTTCTGAGGAAGGTTCCATCCTTAAATACTCTTATATCCAATTAGAGGGGTAAAGGGCTGTCAATTTTCAACCAATTTCTGGTGACCTTTGGGTGTTCAAGGCAACAGACCAACAGAGGGGGTGTGATACATGTTCCTTTAAATAGGACTGTTCCCCAGGGACACCTGATGTATATTAAGCCTGGTGTTTCATTATGAGCCGGTTGTTGTAGTTCTTGTTCTCTGTCTATGTTCAGAGACTATGTGTCTCCAGGCTTATCTCTCTATTAAACTCTGCTGCTGTCCTATGAGTATGTCTGGGGATTGCTGCATTTGCTGCATCTAAGAAACATTACAGGTGGTTTCCCATTGCCTGCCCCTGTTTAGCAACCCTGGATTCCCTTGGTAATCTCTCATCTAACCTAACCAGGCTGACCCTGAGATTTGATGAGATTGGGCTAGCCTGGGCCATTCATGTCAGGACAGCCAATCAAACAGCAGCCCTATAGCCAGCGACGACTCTTACAGAGAATATTTTACAAATTATGTGTTTATTTGCTGAGAACGATCAACCTCTGTTCAGAGAGGAGAACTTTGGGGAGCAAATCAGTTTGGGTCCTAACTGGCAGCCCAAGAGTCACTTGGGTAGCGCAGATTTTTCAAGACTGACGATGGGTCAAGTAAATAGCTTTGCTTTACCTTTTTTTAAAAAAAATTATGGCAGTTCCAATAAGAAGTGAAAAAACAGACCAATCTTCTAAAAATCAGCGTCAACTGAACCTTAATTTAAAGTCCCTTCCTGCTGCAGATGGAGAAAGAGGTAGGGGGAAAGCATATAATATTTGCTAGGCAGAGCATCTCCCCTTCTCTCCTCTTTTGACAAAGAGCCACCAAAATTAGGTACCCTCCAAGCAGCTTGCTATCCTCTCTGATAAGAAAGTGTATGAGTCTCATTACTTCTTATCACCTGGTTTGATACAGGCAGGAAACTGGAGCAATCCATGCATAGGGAGCTAATCTATTCTTATTAGAAGTGAGTGTGTGTGTGTGTGCGTGTGTGTGTGTTTGAAACTAACCCTCCTGTGCTTGATAGCCTGAAAATGAAGGAGTCCAATGCAAGGTGAAAGCTGCTGTCTGCAGAATGACCAAGGATTTTCAGCAGCCTCATTTGTCAACAGCAGATTGCATCAAGAGGGACACGTCTAACTTGTATCTGCTTTGGAAGACGGCCCAGGGATGCAATTTGAGCTGATGGAACCTTGCATGGATGCAGTGACAAGAACACAGTAGATCCAGCACCCTATTTCCCAAGTGAAATAAGAGAATAAATTCTGACTGAGCAGAGGCATCCCAGGAAGTAAAGGAACTGATGGAGACTGATGCCAAGTGATACTTACCATGTGGCATTGGCAGGGAAGGAATTAGACAAGATCCTGTGGGTTAGGTGGCTCACAGTAGCTCAATAACATCTCACTGAGTCGATTCACATCTTCTGTGCTCACAGATACTAGGCCTGGGAGCCCTTGGGCAGGAACTGTAGGACAAGAGCCACAGGACTCTTGAACTTATGCTCTTACTATGAGGGTCATCACCTAGAGCTGGGTGGAAGACTGGCTAGCAGAGAGATGACATGCTGACACTTTGAAGCTTTCCCCTTCTTTCCCTGTTTGTTCGGGTCCCCGTTGGGAAGAAAGGCAGGATACAAACATACAAACAAACAAACAAACAAACAGGTCTGTAGCTCAACACTGAAATAGGGGAGCAGAAAGGAGAAGAGCTTGAAGAGACTGGAGGTGGCTTCCTTGTGGCGTAGGAGGTTAAGAGCTCATGTATCTAATCTGGAGGAACCGGGTTTGATTCCCAGCTCTGCCGCCTGAGCTGTGGAGGCTTATCTGGGGAATTTAGATTAGCCAGAACACTTCCACACATGCCAGCTGGGTGACCTTGGGCTAGTCACAGCTTCTCGGAGCTCTCTCAGCCCCACCTACCTCACAGGGTGTTTGTTGTGAGGGGGGAAGGGCAAGGAGATTGTAAGCCCCTTTGAGTCTCCTGCAGGAGAGAAAGGGGGGATATAAATCCAAACTCTTCTTCTTCTTTCATCATGAGCTGGCTAGTCGAAAGAAGTGTGTAGTAAATCATCCTGCTATAGTGACATCCGCAAGGGTGGAAATTTCACTCAAGGAGACACGCGCAGAAGAAATGATGCCGTTTCTATCAATCTACAATCATGCAGACATGCATAAGGTACCACAAACAGAAAACAAGAAATGGAAATATGTGCAGAGTCAATAACTCTGCAGTCTATAATTAAATGACTCTGTAGTCCATAATTACCGTAAATAACTCTGTAGTCTATGATTACAATAATTTTTTTTAAAAAGAAACTAGACAGGTTGGGCAGACCCTGAATTCCTCTCTGGGATTAGTTATCTTTTTCTCTTGATTACTAGGGTCAAATAGGCTCCTTCCGCACATGCATAATAATACACTTTCAGTCCACTTTCAATGCACTTTGCAGCTGTGTGGAACCACAAAATCCACTTGCAAACAATTGTGAAAGTGGATTGAAAGTGCACTATTCTGTTTGTGTAGAAGGGGCCATAGTTTCCTGTTTGTTACAAGAAAGCTCAACTTCCAAGTTTCTGACACTTTGTTCTTCGGACCAGAGCACACCTGGAACTCCCAGGAGACTTTGTGGGGCATGGGGTGGGGTGGGGGGAAACATAATTGATATGCCAGTGCAGTGGCGTAGTGCCAAGAGGGTGGGGCAAGCATGATGCCCCAGGCGTGTGCTAGTGCGGGGGCATGGTGAGGGCATTCTGGGGGCGTAGCGAGGCATGGCAAGGGCACAGGGTGCATGCATGCCCCAGGTGCAGTTCCCATTTGCCCCAGTCCTGTGCCAGTGTCACTTCTTGCTAAAACCCAGAAGTGATGTCACATGTCACTTCCGGTTTTAGCTGAACATGTTGACCTATCAATGACATCTATCCCCCATTCCCCACCCCTGGTCATTTGAATGGCAGCAGGAGCCCAGAGGTGGCACCTGGGAGGTAGCGGCAGGAGATTTGTCATAGTGGGTAAGTTGGCAATGGCAACCCTTTGTGGCACATGGGAGAAAGGATGGGTGCCTGACTAGGGTTTCCAGCATTTCCTTGGCAAATTCCAGGAGATTTTGTGGGAAGTCCCTGGGATAATGGAGTTCAGGGAGAAGAATGTAACGTCTAAGGTGACGCTCTAAGAATCTCCCCCAATGTTTGTGGTTAAGAACATAGAAACATAAGGCAATTCCTAGCGGTTCACTGTGAAAGGCACTTTCAAGCCATTTTCCCCTCCTCCTCAAGGGGAATTGGCACCAAGAGCATTCAGGCTGACAAATGGAAAGTCTAGACCTGACTCATAGCATTTCTGGTCTGACTTTTGCAGCAGGAGGGAAGCTATGCCTTGGAGTAAGTAATCTGCTTTGCATGGGGACGGTCCAAGGTCTCTAAAAATTTGATTGTTTGCTTCAAAAAACCCACACCCTTTCTATGCTTCAATTACAGGCACTTCCATAATAAATCCTATCCATTTGGGGGAAAAACTACACCAGATGGTTTCATTCTACCTCTAAGATCCCAAATTCAATCCCTGGCATCTCCAATTAAAAGTAGGTGATAGGAAAGACCTCTTCCTGCAACCCTGGAGATGAGTCAATACAAACTGATGATCTGGCAGCATAGCACAGTCCCGTGTGTGTTCATGAGTACCAGTTAGAGCATGTGGTTATAGAGTGCATTATACAGACACCTCTCTGCTAAATAGATGTGGTGTAGCTGTGACGCCTGAACCCCAATGTTTCCAGAAGCACAAGAGACCAAAACATCGGGTTTAGGCTGACAAAGTGGCTCTGTTCAGGTACCCTCTGATCTACACTGTATTTTGTGGCTCTCCCCTGATGGGATGGCAGGTTCTCACACTGCTGTCATGCCACAGAATGTATAAAATTGAACTGTTCAGGAGATTTTAGCTTTAAATCTTGAACAACGTGCCAAAGATTTAACTTTTAGAGCTGTACGTATAAAATGTTCTTTGTTAAATACTTAGGGATACAGCTACCTTCAAAACATCAGAATTATATATTTGCATATAATTCTGATGGTTTTTCATTGAACAATGGAGGGGAAGCAGGAATGAAGAAAAACAATTATGTAAGGTTTTTCACAATTTGAACTACATTCCTATCTTGTGTGTAGACAGTGGTGGGATTCAGCCTTTTCACACGTATTTGGTAGAACTGGTAGCTATTTTTTTGTCTAGTTCAGAGAACTAATTGTAATCCCAAAAGTTGAAGCTATTGGTTTCCCTTTGGAATCACTCCTTATGCTCACAAAGATGGAAGCCTTCAGACTAGTTAAGGATAGGCTCTTGGATCTTGATTTTCATTATTTGACTCTTGCAGCCAAGACAACCTGCTCCCCGACTACCTTATTAATCCCATGCAAGCGTGGAATTATGGCAACATATCTTCGTCTGCTGATTAATCCCACCCAGAGGAGAGCTGTGGCTACTGCAAGATGTAATGTGCTGCCATCAGCTCTCCTGGAGGGAAGATTTAAGAATATAGAACATTCTAAAAGGGTTTGTTCTTGTGGTTACAGTTGAAACACTTGACCATTCTCTGTTTGTATACCCTAAATATGAAAAAATACGCATGAAATATATGAATTCTATTTTCTTGCAATGTTCTCAGTGGCAAGAGTGTTACAAGATACCCAACCTCCTGAACAGCTCTGATGTGCTCTTTTGCGAGACTGTTGCAAATTTTATACTGGAAATTAGTAATTTTAACTGTGTTTTTTAATTTTGTTTTACTTTGAAATTTTGTCCTGTTTTGTATGCCAATAAAGGCTTTTTCTTCTTGTTGTTGTTGTTAGTTGTAATCCCATCACTGAGTCCTTTTCGGAACCGCTTTTTAAATTATTTTAATCCTACCACTGGATATAGATATAGGCAGTGGTGAGATTCAAATAATTTAACAACTGGTTGTTTACAAGCACCATTTTAACAACCGGTTCTGCCGAAGTGGTGCGAACCGGCTGAATCCCACCACTGGATATAGACCAAGTTAGCCTGATTTCTTTAGATGTCATAAGCTAAGCAGGGTCAGCTCTGGTTAGTATTTGGATAGGAGTCTTCTACGGATACCAGGGATACTATGCAGAAACAGGCAATGGGAAACCATTTCTGAACATCTCTTGCCTTGAAAACCCTATTGGATCACAATAAGTTGGCTGTGACTTGATAGCAAATACACGCACATATATACAAGATAAGAATGTAGTTTTGGTTGTGAAAAATCCTGGGCAGTTTTCTCTTTCTTTCTCTCCCCCTTTGTTCTCCAATGGCGTACTCCAGATTGTTGGATTATGACCCTGTTTTTATTTCTTTGTTTTGTAACTGTGTGATGCAGATTTATTACATTGTTTATTATTAGATTGGTCATTACACTTTTACAATTATGTAAGTCACCTTGAGCCACAGAGAGAAAGGTAGGCAATAAATGAAGTTAAATAAAATTAAACGCGACAAGATAATGCAAACTGTGCTTTTCCCTGTTAAATAACACAAAAAAGAATTCAGTCCTTAGTCAAATTACCTCCTTTTATCCTTTTATCCAAAGCTACATCCAATCCCCTGTTCTCATCAGCAACGATCAGAGAGATGGTAGTGCAGATAGGAAGACATTCCTGTACCTAGTACAGTTTTACAGAACTGATAATTTGTGGAGTCACCCTAAGATCCCATGACCCTAGTTCTAGAACAAAGCTTAGAGACTGCTGGGCCAAATGTTTTCGTTTTTGTTCATATTACAGCTGTATTAATCCATCCTTCATTCTGGTTGGCTTACCTATATTACATGAGCCTTGGCAGGGTGTCATGGGAGGTATCCTAGAAGGAACAGGCAAATGACTCTGTAAATGGGTTTTGGAAGGGAGAAACAAAGCCTATACATTTAAGAATGTCTGTGTATTAAAACTGCTGTTATCTTTTACCCAAAAGGCTGTGCTTGGCTTTCTTGTTTAGACTTTTTGTTGCACAAATGGTCGATTAAACCTTCAGGCACTGAATTTTGTTTCAAGCTTTTGTAAGGGAGGAAAAGAGCAGGTAGGGGTCCATCATTTAGAAATCTGGAGATATTTCAGGAGCCAGAGAGGTGAGGAAGTGGGGGCTTTGAAGCTGGGGATCCTGAGATGCTAGTACTCCAGAAGGCCTTTTAGATTTACCCACATTTTAGACACTACAAAAGACACACCCAAATTTTGAAGAGAGAATGAACTGGTAAGGGTAGGAGCTTCTAGCATATAACCTTGAGCATAACAAAAGGCAGTTGAGAAGAACCTGTTTCTATTCACACTTGAGAATCCAGAATTCATATTTAACACACAGTAGCCTTGCTCACAAGTTAAGTGAATGCATCCATATCATGTCTATGTGTTTGTACATCTATTTAAAGGAAAGAGCCAACATGCATTCACTTTACAACAGAAACCAGGAACCAATACTTAGATGAGTGTGTGGTTACTTTGCATAGGAAGTTCCACTCAAACACTTACTGATTGGTTCCCCACCCTCGGACATGGACAATATATACCCCTTGTCACTGGACACAGTGGGGCTTTCCCCACTTACCTTCTGCTGCACGCTACTCCGGGAAAGTAGTGCAGGGTCCAGCAGCGCTCCCCACTTGCAAGGGCGGCAACCACGCAGTCGCCCCGACGCTGCCACTCTTGCACCACCTCAGCGTGCGTCATTCCTGGCGCTGAAGAAACGGCACCTTTTGACGAGCGCTGAGGGGGCGCGAGAGCGGTGCGCAGCAGAAGATGAGTGGGGAAAGCCCCCCTGTGTAACAGACTTCTCTCTGTGATACACCTCTGAAGATGCCGGCCACAGATGCAGGCGAAATGTTAGGAACAAGATCTACCAGACCACGGCCACACCGCCCGGAAAAACCACCAAAACCAGTCTTCTTCTTCTTCCTAGAGATCTTGTGCAAGATGCTTTGAGTCTCATGCTGGAAGTAAAGCAGGTATATTGTTTTTAGTTTTCCCTGTTCTATAATCCCAGCTCAATGGCATTATTTTGTTTTACGGGGAATCTTTGCTGTTATTCAAATGTTGTTATGGTACCTTGTAATCCAGTTACAGATTGACTAAAACATTTTATCATACTTGTAAATCCACCTTAAATCCCAATGGGAAAGGCACACTATAAATGCTGATGCTAACAATGGTAATGCTAATGATGATGTACTTTGTGTCGGGTTTTTTTTAAAAAAAATCCTGGCTTTGCCTAAAAGCTAAAGATATTTTCTTTATATTCTTAACTAAGAAAAAGAGATTACATCCCAATTCCAAGCAAAGTTATACCCTCCTAAGCCTACTGAAGTCCATCCTGCGTAGCACGAAGAAACCCTGGAATCCTGACAGTTGCAAGAGAGGCAGGGCATACCCATTGTTCAACCTCCATTTCTGACTGAAGGTGGTTGCAAACTGCTCCTGTATCATAAGAACATAAGAACAAGCCAGCTGGATCAGACCAGAGTCCATCTAGTCCAGCTCTCTGCTACTCGCAGTGGCCCACCAGGTGCCTTTGGGAGCTCATCTGCAGGAGGTGAAAGCAATGGCCTTCTGCGGCTGTTGCTCCCGATCACCTGGTCTGTTAAGGCATTTGCAATCCAAATTGATCCCCAGATTCTGGAGCTCCAGATTAACTTGCCTCGGTAATTGCCCTATCTTGCCACTCCCTGTCCTTTTAAAATATATTTTCGCACTTCGTATGGACCGTTGCACATGTATGCTGTGCCATCACTTTCAGTGCCCCCATTCCTTTGTGTCTTTTTCATTTCATCGGGGTAGTAATGCTCACAAGCCCTTGTGGCCATTGAGAAAATACATCACCAAAGGAAACCATGGCTCAGCAGTGTGCATGACAGCATCGAAATGCCTAACTGCGAGACGCAGCCAGATGCCCATGCAGCATCAGTTTCAGGAATTAGCATGAGAGCTTCACTGTGTGAAATCAAAAGGGAGGCAGAGTGGAGCATAGGCAGAGCCAATTCATAGAGCATTAATAGAGGAGGGGGTAAACTATTCATTCCCATTTGTGAGTCTTTAGAATTCACTCCCTGCTCCAATAAATTTGATCTGCTTTTGGAAAACCCTAATTTCCAGCACTACCTGCTCTGGTCCTGCATTTTACTTAGCCATTGACCTCCACCCCCGCCCCGCCCCACACCACCCCGTGCCCCACGTCCCACAGCCCTGAGCATTCTGAAATCTTATTTTGGGGGCACTGCAAAGGGGATCCCATCTATTAAGCATTCCACAGCCAGCTGCCTTTGCGCAAAATGCTTTTTTCCACCTCATTTGACTGAAATGTAATGAGCCAGGCTTGTACGACTGGAGACACCTGAATTATGCATTTAATAGGAAGCACACAGTTCGGAGACAAAAAAAATGAAGCAACAAATCATCAAATTAAGTTATTAAATTTAAAACAGAGGAAGTGTCTACTGGTAGCAATAAGGAAACTCCCCATGCACGTGCCCTCCCCCATTCATCCCCGCATCTGCCGGGGTCCTCATAATGCAGCGGCTCTGGAACTTGAATTGTTGCTTTAATTCTTATTTGGGCTGCTGTGACTCTCCATTACATTTTAGGGAGGGGGGGCACCCTCTAAAACAGATTTATGTTTCTTTGCTTTTTATTAAATCACTAAAAAAGAAAAATCTGAACTGCAGCAGCAACTAAATAATTTATTATCATTGCTAGGGGGCCAAGAAAACCAAAATAAAAACAAAATATGAGCATCGGGGGAAACGATTGGATACAATTGTTTTTCTTTGGCAGCCTGGGGTTCACTGAGGAAATGTATACATGTAAATCTTCATTTTTTAAAGAGAGAAACAGCCTCATCAGCCTCCATGTTCTTTCACTCATGCCGGATGGTTCTTGGGTGTTTCAGAAAACAAGACAGCCGAGAGCAGGGGCAATCAGCCGAAGGCCCACAAGCCAATTCAGAGCCGGATCAAATATGTCCCTGTGGGAGGCCTCATCCAGTTTAAATGGAAGCGTGTAGGACGCACATAGCTTTCTTTGCCTAAGACCTGCATTTAATCTGCAATTTCCTTTTTGACAGCCTCTTTCTGGGAAAAATACAAGAATTTATAGTCAGGTAAAAATTCTTGAAGGGGGTGTTTTCCAATAGAAAAATGGCCTGGGAGAAAAGGCCCTTATCCCTTCACCCCATTCTCCCCCTTGAAACAGTCACATCCAAAAAATGCAAAATGGGCTTTTTAACATGATCACAGCGTTAAAAGAACTGTGCACCTCTGCCCTCAAATTGCAGGGCCACGTCCCTGTTTTGGACTTGGTGAGGGCAGACTAGAAGTGGCCATATTTTTCAGCCTGAGGGACACTTCTGGATCTTTATCTGCTTCAAGTTGGGCATTCGCTATTCCTGCTTCCAGTGCCAGACAGAAGCAGAAAGAGCTGGTGTCGTCTAACATGCAGTCATCAAAAGCAGGCAGAGACCCAAGGGCGGCCCCTCTCTTTGACTCTGCTATTTTCCCTGGCTTTCATCCTTCAAAGCTGTATAACAAGTCTGCAGGAGCACCAACCCTCTAGCCCATGCTGCAGTCCAACAGGCAGATGTGTCCAGGAAATCATAAAGAGGCTTGAGGGCCAAGAGGAAAAAGCTCTTCCAAGCTGGACTTCTGGCACTCAGGTTGCAATTTGCCTGCCTCTGGAATAGACAATACTGAGCTACCAATACAAATTTGTGCAATTATTGTTGCCATATCTCAAAAAAGTATATTGCAGAGCTTGGAAAAGAACAGTGGAGCAAGGCTGAAGGGTATGGGACTTTTTAATTGTAAAACATGATTAAGAGGAACGTGATTGAGATTTATAAAATTACAGATGTGGTGAGGAAACTGGACAGAGGGAGGTATTTCTCCATCTCCTGTAATACTAGAACTTGAGGGGGCCCAATGAAGTTGAAGGGCAACAGTGTTACTGTTCCCTTTTACTTTGGGGGGAATTAGAGGGAACAGACCTTGCAATGAGAAAGGCCAGGCTGGTCAGAATTTCTACCAGTGTCTACAAAGGTTTTTCCCCTTAGAAGTCCTCACAGATCAGAATTTGGGAGAAGGTTTTTACAATTTTATTAGAGTCAAAAATAATAAAAATATATACACCATGCAACAAAGCACAGAGAGAGAAAAAGAGTTTCAAGGAGGTCTAGGATTTAGAACAAAGTGAAAGATAGACGGGAGTAGGAGAGAGTGTTGAGGGGAGGGTGATATTTACCAATCTTGAAGAAGGTCCAAGGAAGCGGGATCCAGTGCCAGCACTGTGTTCTAGGAGAAGGACAACGTCAGACACAATGGAGCCAGAACTAAGAGTGGCACAAGGTCCAACGGTGATGGGCCCTTGAAGGAAGGTTTGATGGTTCTCTCGTTAGTTGGATAGGATTTAAGATTAAATTAGCATTGGGAAGAAAAGGGAACCAGATGAGCTGATTGAGTTAGGGTGTGGAGCGTTTGCATGTCCTTTGTGGGATTGAGGACAGGTGTGCCTTTGCAATGCTGTGCTTTGTCATCCCGATTCAAATGGCTGCAGCTTCAGGGAAGCCATTGTTCACTGCTGTGCATACCTGATTGAGAGGGAGAAAGCATATTCAGGAAGACCCCTCTTAGTATCAGAGTCCAAGAATGAAGATGGCACCCACTTAGTCTGAATGTCTATGATACCAAGGTATGACGGGTAGGGCATTTTAGAAAAATGGTCTCCTGTTCTGCTGTGGGCTTGCATGCCAACAACAGGACAGACAAAAGGAAGTACTTCTTCACTCAATGAGTAATTAAATGGTCAAATTCACAACCAGTGATGGCCATGAGTGTAGATGGCCTTAAAAGGTATTAGGCTGATTTATAGGGGGTTGTTCCATCAATAGCTGCCAGCCATAGTGAGTAAAGGAATCTTCCATATTCAGAGGCAGTAAATGTCTAAGACCCAGTGCTATGAAGCAATATCAGGGGAAGACCACCAGGGCACTGGGTGACCACTGTGTTAATTGGGGCGCAGGACTAAGTGCCCACTGGTCTAATCCAGGAGAGCTTTTCTTATCGCCTTATGTTTTGAGCAGAGTTATATCTTTCTAAGCCAATTGACTTTAACACACTTGTAAAGGTATAACTGTGCTTACCATTGTACTGTAAATGAAACAATGGCCCAAGAAATCTTTATTTGTTCCCAAAGAACATCCAGTCTAGCTGGGACATAGATGGCAATTGGGCTGCCAACCTCCAGCTAGGGCCTGGAGATCTCCTGCTATTACAACTGATGTCCACACTAGAGATTAGTAACACCCCTGGAGAAAATTGTTGCTTTGGAGGATGGACTCTATAGCACTGTGGCTGGTGAAATCCCTCCTCTCCCCAAACTTTGCCCTTCTCAAGCTCCACCCCTAAAACCTCCAGGGGTTTCCCAACCTAGAACTGGCAACTCCAGACTTGCAACTCCATCACAGCTTGACTTAGAACTAGCTGCAGTGCTTTCAAGAGATCCCAGAGATCATCCCCCAAGGAACGTTACCAAATCTTATCAACCTTTTTCCTTTAAAGTTTCACCTGAATGGGAACCATGAAACTGGCTTCAAAATTTCACTCCAGAGAAAAATAGGTGGCATTTGATCTGCACGGACCATTTCATGTCTTTAACAAAATCATTGCCAGTTCGCAGAAACATGATACGCTTCTGGTTGGTTTTCCTGCTGTGAAGCATGGAACACAGTTTCCACTTCTGGGATTTCTCTCTTAAGCCATCATGGGTTGGGGGGGGGGGGGACAGAGAAAAGTTTGCTCCTGGAATAGTCATTTAGACAGGCATGCAAGTCTGCTGGGGGAGGGGTTGCAACTCGGCCTCTTGTAGAAGCAATAATGAGAGTCAATGTTTAATAAATAGTGAGCGTGGCTGTGTGGAATGCATTATTCATGCCAAAATATTACTGAAATATTCAATATCACGGGCTTCTGAATATTTCATGCAATTATTCATTAATAAACATTTGTCAGTGTGATGTGGGTGATGGGGAGTTGACGTGAAGCTGAGTGCCATGATAGGATCCAGCCAATAGGGAGCCAGTGCCAGCATCCCTGCTGGGCATCCCTGGAGCACGTGTCCAGTCCAGCCATTGGGAGAACTAAGACTTTACTCTGTGTCCGTCCCAGTGCATGAGAGTTATAGATGCATAAGAGTAACACAAAACTCATCCTTTTGTTATCCCAGAAGTGTAGAATGAGATGATGTACGGAGAAGGGATGTAGCAGGCGGTCACTTGCAGTGTGATTTGATGCCTGTCTACTCCAGATTATATCCAACTGAGTTCAGTGGGTCATACTCCTAGGTAAAGTGGTGTATGGAATAGGCGCTCCATAAACCCAATTATGATGTTTTGTTGTGCCTGGACCAGAGGTAGAGAATGTTCCAGGTTACGCAGCAATGTGAGGTTAAATGAAAGCAAGGACTTCTGCAAACAGCGGCACCAGATATGGTTATGCCCAGTTAGGATTGGTTCTATATCCCAATGAGGTCCACCCTCGGCTCCATCTCCGAATCTCCAGGAGTTTCCCCAACATGGATCTGTCAACCCTACCTCAGTGGTGGGATCCAAAAATTTTAGTAACAGGTTCCCATGGTGGTGGGATTCAAACTGTGGCGTAGCGCCAATGGGGCTGGGCGGGGCACAACGGGGGCGTGATGGGGCATGGCGGGGGCATGGCCGGGCATTCCAGGGGCGGGGTATTCCTGGGTGGGGTTGTGGCAAGGATGCAGCTGCTGCGCCGGTCCTTGGGCGGGAAACGAATGCACGCAGGCGCAGGCTGACACGCACGCCGGTGCACCTCCTGCTAGACTGCTTCAAGTTCTGCACGCTACTGCTGAGAGAAGGAGCATAACTAAGGCAAAAATCACGTGAAAAAATCACCAATTAGTAACCCCCTCTTGGCACACACAAATAATTAGTAGCCTACTCTCGGGAACCTGTGAGAACCTGCTGGATCCCACCTCTGGTTATCTTCTGCCCCCAGTTCCCACTGCCTGAGCTAAATGGGGTGTGTATAATTGGCATCCTCGGTGTAATGATGTCACTTCCAGCATGGCATGGAAATAAAATCATCACGCCAGGTGACACTCTAGCATTCACCCAAATGCTAAAGAACCTCTGAGCGCAATGTTATCACTACAGAGATCAGTTCCTTGGAGGAAATGGCTGCTCTCCAGACATCATCTCTTGCCCTCCCCACTCTCCAGCTCCCCAAAATTTTCAAATATCTTCCAACCTGGAGTTGGCACTGACAGCCCTATGCTAGACAGGAGTATGAATAAAGTGTGTGATGTGCCGTGGGCATTCTAAAGTGTCACCTAAATGTTTATGAATAGTATTTGTGCCCTGGGCTTCATAACTGTGAAGCTGTTACTGCTCAGAAGCACAGCTGTATGAACTAGCTTGACCACTGAGGATGAGTCTGAAAAACAGTCTTTTGGAATAACACATTTTCGGAGCCCAGGGCATGGTCTAGTTTTTCAACCAAGTTTTCTTAGAATCCTTGAATTCCTTAAATAGCCTTGAGGGGTCCTGTGAAATGTTTCTGGCCTCGTCGTCACTTCACTTTCCTTTTTCCCCTTGTTTTTGCCATTTTAATTTGTTATTGCTGAATTACTTATTACCACTTTGGGGTTTTCTGCAGGCTATCACATGACACAGAGTGTTCTCAACCAAATAAGGACAGATAACCACTGGCCTTGAGCAATTGCATAGCTTGGCAGTATGAACCCCCCACACCGATGCCCCCGTGCTCTCTGTTGAGGCATCTCCGGCACTGACAATGTAAGATCTTATCTGGCACTGCCGGGGGGGCCCCCTCCTAGGCCTTGGGATCGGGCGCTGTCAATAAATTGTGCTCAACCCATGGCGGTTGTGTTATTGCTGCTGTGTTTTCTAAGGTTTCAATATCACGTGTATATTTTGTTTTATCTATTATGTACTGCAGCTATGCACTGCTTTGTTGTACACCGCCCAAAGCCCTTAGGGGGTGGGCGGGTTATTAAATTGAACAACAACAACAACAACAACAACAACAACAACAACAACAACAACAACAACAACAACAACAACAACAATAATAATAATAATAATAATAATAATAATAATAATAATAATAATAATAATAATAATAAACAAGGACTGAAAGTTGGCACAACAAAGCGCACCTCTGGAGACAATCGAGACAAAGATTGAGGAATAGCGAAAAGACCTGAAGAACATTGTTTAACTACTGGAACTCTGAAAAAGGAAACTGGATCCCTGATTTTATACGGGCAAGAGCAATACATCCAAGAACAGAAGTCAGACAAGGCTAGAAATAAAAAAAGAATCCTCAGATGATGCAAAAGGCTGTCTAGATTTGTGCAAAAGAAGCTGATGAAACCTGTAGATCGTAATCCTCAGCTGCTGCAAAAAGATTGCTTGAGCCGGAGTTACAAACAGAGACACAACTCAGGAGCTACGAAGATGATCCATTGGAATTTATGCAAGAATTACAACATAAGAACAGCTCAGAACTGGGTAGAACATTGTCCAGAGAAAGTAATGGAAAATGAGAAGGTCAAGATCCTGTGGGACTTCGGTATCAGGAAACTGGACAAAGTGTTGAAATACGATACGCCGCAGACATCACCGTGATCGAGGACAAAGAAGCTGGCCATCATCGACATAGCAGTCCCGGATGACATCAGGGTCATTGAAAAAGAACATGAGAAGGTCATTAGATACCATGATTTGAAGAGATTGAAGGCTTCAGCATCTATGGCACAAACCAGCTGAGAGTCGTCCCAGTGTGTCATTGGCACGCTGGGTTTATCCGAAAAAAACTAGGGCAGAACGACGCGAAACATCTTCCGAGATTGACAAAATTAACATCTGTCAAATTCAGAAGGCAGCCCTGCTGGGATCCGCATGAATACTACGCCGATACATTACAACTTCCTAGGCCTCTGGGTGAGGCTCGAATTGTAATGAAGGCCAACAACCAGCTAAAGATCTGGCAGCTGTGAAATCTACAATAACAACAACAACACAACAACAACAACAACAACAACAACAACAACAACAACCTCTACCTAACCTTGTCCAAAGGAGGTTAGGGAATTTGAGGTTTCAAACGGATACCTATAGATAGTTATGATGACAAATAAAAAGTGAAAATGTATATTATCATCATCATCATCATCATCATCATCATCATTATTATTATTATTATTATTATTATTATTATTATTATTATTATTATTATTATTATTATTATTATTATTATTATTATTAATTGGGTTTATAAACCGCCCTCCCCCGAAGGGCTCAGGGCGGTGGACAACATAAGTAGAGCACAATATCAGATTAAATACAATAAATATAGATTAAAACGGCTCTAGTAAAAATAAACCCTACCCCATTTAAAATGCAGCATAAATTAACTCAGGATGGCGCCTGCTATCAATTCCCACTAAACCCCAGAGGGGAAGGAGTGGCAGGATCTCCATGATGTTATAAAGGAGAAAGGAAGAAGGATAGGGGGCCCCTATCAATGGCTAGTCTCTCCAAAGGCCCGGTGGAGCAGCTCAGTCTTGCAGGCCCTGCGGAACTCAGCAAGATCCCACAGGGCCCGGACAGTTGGTGGAAGAGCGTTCCACCAGGCGGGGGGCAGAGCTGTAAAGGCTCTGGCCCGGGTGGAGGCCAGCCGTATCATTGAGGGGCCAGGGATCACCAGTAGATTGGCCTCTGCCGAGCGCAGAGACCGATTTGGGACATATGGGGTAAGACGGTCCCGCAGGTACGGAGGTCCCAGGCCGCGTAAGGCCTTAAAGGTCAACACCAACACCTTGAAAATGATTCGGTATTCGATTGGTAACCAGTGCAAGCGGCGAAGCACAGGTGTAATATGTTCTCACATGGCACCCCCTGTGAGCATGCGAGCCGCTGCATTCTGGACCATTTTCAGTCTCCGAATCAGACGCAAGGGAAGGCCCACGTAGAGCGAGTTGCAATAGTCTAGCCTGGAGGTGACCGTTGCATGGACCACAGTGGCCAGGTCAGCTTGAGAGAGGAAGGGGGCCAGCCGTCGGGCCTGACGTAGATGGTAAAATGCGACCCGGGTTATATGGGCCACCTGGGTCTCCATTGAAAGAGACGAATCCAGGTGGACCCCCAGGTCGCGGACAGAGGGGGCTGGTGCCGATATAGCCGCCTCCCACACTGGCGGCTGAAAGTCCCCAACCTCCCCCTCACATCCCAGCCAGAGGATCTCCGTCTTTGCTGGATTCAGTTTCAGCCTGCTTTGTTTCAACCAACCAGCCACGGCAACCAGGCAATGCTGGAGAGCCGCAGGGGCGGCGGCCGCTCCCCCCTCCATCAACAGAATGAGCTGGGTGTCATCAGCATATTGGTGACACGTCAGCCCAAAGCTCCGCACCAACTGAGCAAGGGGTCGCATATAGATGTTAAATAATAGTGGGGACAGCAGCGCTCCCTGAGGCACCCCACAATAAAGTGAGCACCTCCGGGATGCTTGGTCCCCGCACCACACTTGCTGCGGCAATCCATTTAAGGACAGTGCCTCGCACCCCGGAAGCGGCCAGGCGGTGGGTCAAAAGGTCGTGGTTGACCACATCAAACGCTGCGGTTAGATCCAGCAAAACCAGCAGCGCCGATCCGCCTCAGTCTAGTTGTAAGCGGAGCAGATCCCCTCCCCCTCCCTCCCCTCCCTTGCATGCCACCCCTCACTCACTCCCCTCTCTCCCCTTGCATGTCACCCCTCCCCCTCCCTCCCTCCCCTCCCCCCTCCGCTAGGGTGGGTGGGCCACGTCCAGATGCCGGGCCCCTCCCCCTCCCTCCCCACCTTTGCATGCCACCCCTCACTCACTCCCCTCTCTCCCCTTGCATGCCACCCCTCCCCCTCCCCCTCCCTCCGCTAGGGTGAGTGGGCCACATCCAGATGCTGGGCCCCTCCCCCTCCCTCCCCTTTCCTTGAATGCCACCCCTCCCTCTTAACTATGGCTCTTTCTGCACAAATCACCTGCCCTGTTTCCCCTAATATAAGATATCCCCGAAAAATAAGACATAGTAGAGGTTTTGCTGAAGTGCGAAATATAAGGCATCCCCCGAAAGTAAGATGTAGCAAAGTTTTTGTTTGGAAGCATGCCCGACGAACAGAACACAGGAAAAATAAGGCATCCCCTGAAATGGATCCCCTCTTTGGATCCCACCACTGGTTTTCTTTCTCTTTTTGTTTTGTTGGAGGGGCATTTTGTTGGAGGTGGCGACGAGAACAGTCTCCGTCCCATGCCCAGCACGGAAACCTGACTGGAAGGGATCAAAAGCCGATGTGTCCTCCAGGAAACACCGAAGCTGCTCCAACACCACTCTCTCAATTACCTTCCTCAGAAACGAGAGATTCAAAACGGGGTGGTAATTGGCCAGATCACCAGGATCTAACGATGGTCTTTTCAAGAGTGGGCGGACCACTGCCTCCTTCAACCCACCAGGAAAAACTCCTTGCTCAAGGGAGCTATTGATGATACTCAACAGGTGGGGTCGTAACTCCGCCTGGCACGCTTTAATAAGCCAGGAGGGGCACGGATCCAGAGGACAGGTAGTAGGTCTAACAGCAGCCAGGGCCCTGTCGACAGCGGCTTCCAAGAGCAAGGAGAACTGGGCCGAACAAGGGCCAGAAGACAGCAAGGGAGCCTCCAGTTCACTTATTGTCTCTAAGGTGGCAGGTAGGTCTTGGCGGAGCGACGTGACTTTATCTGCAAAAAAGCTCATAAATGCCTCACAGCTGATAGCCAATTGACAATTTGTAGACCCCTCAGACAATGAGGTCAAGGACCGAATAATACGAAACCATTGTGCTGGGCGGGAGCTAGCAGACGCGAGGGAGGAGGAGAAGAAAACCCTCTTCACCTCCTTCGTCGCCACCTCATAGGCCTTCATAAACATCCTATAAGATGTTCGTGCAGCCTCGTCACGAGCTTTCCTCCACACTCGCTCCAGTCGTCTAAGTTCCCGCTTCATACAGTGTAGCTCCTCAGTGTACCAAGGGGCCAGCCGCGAGCGGGGGCGTAGAGGATGCCGGGGAGCAATCCCCTCGATGGCATCGGAAAGACGGGAATTCCAGTCTTCCACTAGCTCATCGAGGGTGCCAGTGGGTTCAGAGTCCCGCAGGGCATTCAGGAATCCATTCGGATCCATAAGTCTCCGCGGGCGAACAAAAATTCGCCCGTCGCCTAGACAGGGGTGTTGTGGCACGTCCATCCAAACCTTCAGGGCATAATGGTCAGACCATGGCACTCTATCAATAGAGGAAATGACCATATTAACCCCCGACCCGAAGACCAAGTCCAATGTGTGTCCGGCCTCATGAGTGGGGCCGGAATTTACCAAGGAGAGGCCCAGTGCCGCCATGGATGACACCAGGTCCGCAGCCACTACACATGAGGTGGCGTCGACATGGACATTGAAGTCCCCCAAGACAATAAGCCTGGGGAACCGCAACGCCCAGTCCGCCACCACCTCCAGCAGCTGTGGCAGGCTATCTCCCGGTGCGCTAGGCGACTGGTACACCAGGAGAACAGCCAACCTCTCCTGGGCCAACCACTCCAGGCCGACACACTCTAGACCATCGATCTCCGGGACAGGGGCTGCCCTAAAAGGGATGGCATCATGGATGAACATTGCCACGCCGCCGCCCCGGCCCCGTGTTCGTGACTGGTGCAGGCACGCGAAGCCTGGGGGCGAGACCTCGCCTAAAGCGACGGTCTCTCCTTCGCGCACCCAGGTCTCGGTGATACAAGCCAGGTCCATCTGCAGGTCCCCGAGAAAGTCCCGGAGAACTGTGGTCTTGTTATTTATGGACCTGGCATTGATCAGCACCAATGATGAAGCGGAGTCTCTCTGAACCCTACCACCTACGTTCCTCGGGATAGGTCGGAGGTCAGAAGGTGAGCGAGCATGTCTACCTCTCCCCCACCTTCTCTCATATGGCCACCACCTACCATCATATCTACCCTGTCCCATTAATACCGGGATCCCCAGACCCTTAGGTGGGGCCCCCATTACCTGCTATCCCCTTCCTGCCTATTCCCCGGCAAAAAACTCTCCATCAAGGTGGACTTGAATTCACCGCTGTCTCCACTAATAATACTTATATTAATTAGACAATTTCAGCTAATATCTATCAATCAATCTAGGGCAGCCGTGAAACAACTTAACATCTACCCACAAATATTATTTGTTGCCCTTATAGTTACCAGCCTTGTATGGGGGACTCACTGTTGGGGGTCCCACCATGACATTCCGACATCATACTGATATCAGTTCCAGAATGAAATAAATTAACCAAGAATTCAACCAAAGGGAATGTACACTCAATGCAAAGGAGACCACAACTGCATAAATATAGTTCATGACAAGTGCCTGAAATGTAGTCCCTTTAACTTTAATCAGTGAGTTTGCCTCTTCTCTGCATAACTGGCGCTCTGCCAGCACTAAGAGGGGAAGATTTTGTATGCTGCTACAGAAATGTTCCTTCAGAGGCCTGGTTGGAAAGGCCTGAGGGGGCAGAGCAAAGGTCTTAGTCCCAGATCAAGCTGTGAGGGAAAGGGTCAGCAATGACTAACTGTTGCGCTCTCTGCCAGCTTCCATGTCCAGGTCTCGTCAACACATGTTCCGCTCCATTTGAAACACAAATGTCAGGCAGTGCTGCAGGGAAGTGCTTCTCCACCTGCCTTTATTGCTGCCATAAATCTCTCCCTCGCAGTGTCGCCATGTCCAGACATGATGCTCCAGGCTTCATCTATATGCCGCTCTTTCTGTGATACATCAGAAGGCTGCTTGTCCTCATTCAGCAGGGTAACAAGGGCCCCTGCCTGCATCGACTGCAGCTAGAGGTGTTGCTCCAAGGGGGGGGCAACGCACCAGGCACGCGCCCCCGTGGGGGTGTGGTGAGGACGTTCTGGGGGCATGATGGGGGCAGGACGGGGGCGTTCCGGGGCAGGGGCAAAGGGTGCACCGGGCGCTTTCCCCCCTTGCTACACCTCTGACTGCAGCTGTAGAATGGAGACACCAAGACTTCTTGGGCTTCCTATCTAGGGCTGCCAATCTCAAGGTGTGGGCTGGAGATCTCCAGACTACATGTATCATTTATTTATTAAGTTGCATGTATGTGTCTTTGCTTGTAGCATTCATTCCACTTTTCTTGGAGCAAATGGATGCTTCGGAAGGTGGACTGAAGGCATTATTTTCCACAGACATCTCTCCTCTCCCTAAACCTCATTTTCCCTGGCTCCACCCCAAAATCTCCAGGTATTTCCAAACTCGGAGTTGGCAACCCTGCCCATTACCCTGAGTATTAGACTCATAACCTGCTTTCAGGGTCAGCTCAGATATATGGGGGTCATCAGCATTGGCCCATGTCTTTTCAGTGCCTTTAGGTAGAGATGAACCTAAACTTCTTATCCTGCAGACTAGAAGAGACATTGAGAATGGGCTTGTTCCTTGGGACCCTAGAAACCTGGAGATCAGTTGCAATAGTAAGAGATCTCCATCCGTCACCTGGAGGTTGGCAACCCTACTTTGTCTCATGGTGGCCAGATCTGGCTTCTTCACTAGGTAAACACAGCTGGAGAAAAGGATGCAGATCTGAAGATGTGGTTTCCAGGATACTTGGCCTCTGGTCACTCAGTCAGTCTCTCTCTGTCTCTTAAGCTAATTTTGGGTTTTGAGTTCAGATTTATTACAGTCTGGGGAATGTGGAGAAGATCCTGCTAGCTGACTAGCAGAAGCTGAGTAAGATCTGGCTGGATGAGTTATTGTTTTGCCTCTGCTCACAGGTACTTAAAACCCGGGCCAATCAAATTAATCACTTTTGCATTGATTCAGATTAAAATATGATACAAGGAGAAGTGAACAAAGCCATGCGCCAGTCCCAAGGCAGAATCCTTGCAGATCTCAGCAGCTGGCAAACTCTACTCTGGCCTGCTTTTCCCAAGGCTCACTCCCTATTACTCAGGGTAGACTGTACTACAAAGAGAATATTTTCCTTAGTGACTACAATCTCATGTGTAACTCTACCCTTAATTATTCCACTTAATCAGTGGGTCTTACTCTAAATGCCCATTCTCCAATGGGACACAGTGTCCCTTGTGTTCTTCAAGCACTCTTGGCTGTGACTGTATTATTTAAATCTTTCTGAAGCCTTCATAGATCAAGATGTTTAAAATCCAGAGCCCTCTAGAGGCTTCTTTTTTTGCAGAGATGTTTTTTCCCCTCTGATAGGCTTCATAAAATATGCAGAAATTTATACATTTATTTGCGTGCAGCAAAGCGACTGTGCACACTGGAGTCAGGAGTTGCCCTGTCCTTCGCAATAAGAACAAATATAGGGAGGATGCCCTTTCTGCCAGGCTAAATTTTTCCCCGGGCAAGAACAGCCGTCAAGGTCAGCCACAGCAAAAGTTCGGCCTGAATGCGGACATTCCTGCTCGAGTGCAACGACCCAGCAAGTTCAAGGGGAGTAAAAAGATTGCTGACCTCTGCTGCCTTCCTTTTTCAGGAGCCTTCATGCACGCCCTAGCTGGGATACAAAAAAACGAATCCACCTTGTGTCTGTTGAGTCGCCTCTCAGCAGAACAGGCAGTCGTGATGAAGGAAATCTGCATGCAATAAGCAAAGTGGTTAAGACATGTGAACACGACTGACCCTGAATTTCAAGGCAGATCCGGAGGTTCCTGGTAGGGTTGCCAGATCTCCCCACCCCCAACCTCTGGTCATGAGCTGGGAATGGGAGGTAGGGCAGAAGTGGGATCCAGTAGGTTCTCACCAGTTCCCAAGAGTGGGTTACTAATTATTTGTGTGTACCGAGAAGGGGTTACTAATTGGGTCTGCTTTTCCATCAGAAATTCCATTGTCCAAAAATTCCAAAAATCATAAAGTCCTGTTGTTTCCTATGTGGCCAGTTAGCGAAGGTAGAAAACGGGATAATTCTCCCTGTTGGGCTGTTTTAAAAACATGTTTTAGAAATATGGTAAAGTTCCTTGTTTAAGGAAAGTATCCTTCTTTTGATTTCTAGAAACAAAATTAAGTATTTGAAAGTATTAAGTATTTGACAGGTAGTCAATTAGAGGAGAAGTAGTTGTTTCTGTTGGCAGTAGATGATAGGACTTGCCTATAATGAGTTTAAATTATGGACAGAAAGATACCAGCTGGAAATTAGGAACTTTTTTTTACAGTAAGAGTTTTTTACAGTAACAGAGAAACTATTCATGCCCCACCCCCGGAATGCCTGGCCACGCCCCCGTCGTGCCCCGCCCAGCCCCATTGGCGCTATGCCACTGTTTGAATCCCACCACCATGGGAACCTGTTACTAAAATTTTTGGATCCCACCACTGAGGTAGGGTTGACAGATCCATGTTGGGGAAACTCCTGGAGATTCGGAGATGGAGCCGAGGGTGGACCTCATTGGGATATAGAACCGTATAGTCCACCCTCCAAAAAGTCCATTTTCTCCAGGGGAACTGACTTTTTTGATCTGGAGATGAGCCATAACTCCAGAGGATCCCCAGGTTCTACCTGCAGACTGGCATCCCTGCTTCCTGGTAGGGTTGTCAATCACATTTTCATCCTACCCTTCCACCAAAGAACTCAGAGCAGTATGAATGAGTCTTCCCCCCATCCCCCCTTTCATTCTTACAGTAACACTAAAGTCCAAACCCTCTAAAAAGGCCATCATTCAGAAATCCAAAATACGCATAAAACCTCCCAAAATGGCAAATAGCATAAAAACAGAAAAATAGAAATATCCCCACACTTTGTTCTAAAATTGTTCTAAAATGTCTGTATGCTGTCTTGAGCCCAACTTTGGTCGAGTGGGATATAAATTTAATAAATTAAAAACTAACAGGTGCCAGGTCTCAGCTAGAGTTACCATCGCAAAAGTGGCTCAAATCTGGCAGAGATCCACTGGGTATGGAGCACTTTCCTCAAAGCTCTTGGCTCCACAGTGGGGACACAGTGGCATCTCTTAGCATTTCTCCATTTATATGCAAAGAAATGCCCCACTGCTTGCTGTGCAGCTTTCCTGCCCTCACTTCTGGGTCACTCCTTGTTGATTGCAAGATTGCCAATAACAATTTATATTGTTATTCTTCATATTGCTATTGCAATGGCTCATTATTGTTAATTTTTTTAAACCAGCCATCTGTCCCTTGGAAATGCCTGCAAGGGAGTGGAGGGACTGAAAGGAGTGGAAACCCCAAAGTCATGGAGAACATCGGGGTTTGCCCACTCTCAGGAACCCCTGGGCTTCTGGAATCTGCTATACCAGGGGTCGGAAACTTTTACCACCCAAAGAGCCATTTGGACCTGTTTTCCACGGCCCCAAAGGTCTACTGAGCCGGAGAGCCAGTTTGGCCCCTCCACTCACCTTTCCTTCCAGCGCTGGGAGGCATAGGCACCGGGCAGGGAAACACCCTCCGGGCAGGGAAACACCCTCCAGAGCAGAGGGGGGATGGCGGCTGCTCTGGAGGGACACGCCCACTCTACCCTCCGACCTCCAGGGGTCGGAGGGCAGCATGGGCATGTCCATTCAGCCTTCCAGAGCAGCGCTGGAAGGAGAGTGAGTGGAGGGGATATGAAAAGCGGTGCCCTCACGCACAGAGCCTCCTCTGGTTCAGCCCCTCCACTCACCTTTCCTTCCAGCGCTGGGAGGCGGAGGCGCCGGGCAGGCAAACACCCTCTGCCTGATTGAGCAGGCAGCTGCCTGCTCCATGGGGCAGAGGGGGATGGCGGCTGCTCTGGAGGGACACGCCCACTCTACCGGCAGCATGGGCATGTCCATTCAGCCCTCCAGAGCAGCGCTGGAAGGAGAGTGAGTGGAGGGGATATGAAAAGCGGTGCCCTCACGCACGGAGCCTCCTCTGGTTTGGCCCCTCCACTAACCATACCTTCCAGCGCTGCTCTGGAGAGCTGGAGGAACACGCCCACGCTACCCTCCGACCTCCAGGCCATGTGGAGCCGCAGTATAAGGCTGAAAGAGCCGCATGCAGCTCCGGAGGCACAGGTTGCAGACCCCTGTGCTATACCATAAGTCTGAGTGTATCTGCAATCAAAACCCTGCCCCGAAGGAGAAATACCCTCACTGTGGGGCACAGCACTAGTTATAATCAGCCAGAGTGTGGGGCACACTTGGGGTGTAGGCATGGCAAATTTTGAGAACCACATACCATGTACATGTGACAAAGGAAGGGAGGGAGGGAGGGAGGGAGGGAGGGAGGAGAATCCAAGCCAACTGGAGAAGGAAGGAGGCAGGGACAGAGGCTTCTAAAAGGCTATCCAAACACCCCTCCCTGCCTGCTCACTTCCATCATGATCAGAACTGTCAGATTATTTTGGATGAGAGGACTATCTGATCTCACCTGAAGTCATCTGGGATCTTCAGAGATCCCAACAGTTCCAGACTCATCACATCCGTTGCAGTAAATATGACTGCAGTTCTTTGGACCCTGTTGGTTTCTACTGCTGGGTTTCAAGGACCGGATTGCCTGTTTGTTCAATAGCAATAAACTTCCAAAGTTTTATAGGGTCATAAAAACACTGCAACTCCTTCCATTTACAGCCTGTGTATAATTTACTTGGGAAGGTTTGCTCTCTAATGGTGCAGTGCAAGTGATTTGAGTTCTATTAGCTGGAAACATTACATCTACATTTTCAGAATTCTCATAAATAATTCTGCAGTGTGGAAAAAAACGCCCCGGCCTGAATTGCTCTGCTAGAAAGAGAACAGAGGAAGGGATCCTCTGTTGCATAAATAGACATGGCAGGCATCATGGGGATGTCATTGAAATCAAGGCTATGGCTTTCTGGGCTGTTTCATTCATTTGTCTAAACCGATGCCGGCAGAAATGTGAATAATAGATCGGAGCAACTTGGAGATTAACTCATCATGATCTTTGCCAATTCATTCTTTTGGCCGCCTGTTTTTCTCCCACTTCAGGGGAACTCCCTGGCTCAGAAACCTTCACCACGCATTGTTTTGAAAGTGTGCACAGTGAATGATACATCACTATCGGGGACACAATCCACTAGGGAGAGCCAAATGTTCTCTGGGAGTTTAGCATGTCAATTGACTGCACCAAAAAGAGGTGTATGGCAGCAAATGCTGGATGGTATCATCGTAATTTGAATTTGTTGGTCAGCTTCAAAACGACTCCCATAAAACTATGCAAAAGAAAAAGAAGAAAGACAGAAGATTCATTGTTACACCCTCCTAACTCAGTTGAAGTCAGTGGGCATAGAATTGTGCAGCTTTAGGACTGAACAGTTAAATATGGACTGTCAACTGATGGTTGACTCAGCACCTGCTTCACAATGGATTAATTAATTGATGTTAAATAGATGCATATTTTTCTCCCGACTCAGCAGATGTACCCTTTTGACACGGAGCTGGAAGTGTGAGAAAAATTCCAAAACTGCAGACCAAAAGGGCCACGCCTTCTGCAATATGTTCCTTAAATCCCCTCCGGCAGCCTCTTCAGGTCAACAAGCTTGCCCTTTACTCTCAGACCACCCAATTAAAATTTGCCCTCAGGAACTGCGCTTGCCGTCACCACTAATTAATCAGCTGGAGCTGTAGTAGATTAATCTATCAATTAAAGCCTGCAGACTTGTTTGGGGGTCAGAGATCGCGTGCTATGCGTGCGGTGTGAGCCAAGCCCAACTTGGTCATATGTATGAACTGGCTCTATGTGGTACACACGGCTGATACTGAGTTTTCTCTCCTTCACCCAATCTTCTCTGCCTGTTCCAAATCTTGCAATATGATAAGGGCCACACGAATCAGTGTTACAGCTGTGTTAAATGTTCATATTGAAAATACTGGCTGATGTGGATAAAATGTTTCCTGAAAAATGCTTTGGTTGTGGAAGCATTCCCTTCTCCCATTCTGGTCAGAGCTACTGTTTCCCTTAGCCATTGTTGTATAGTGGTTCGAACCTCAGACTGAGGCTGGGAAGACCCTCCCCCCCCCTCACTCAGCCACATAGCATGCTGCTAGGCAAGCACATAGGTAAGGGGGGGGTCATGGGTTCAAACCCTCCCATTACATGTCCGGCTTGCTTGAAACAATGCATGGAATGGAACAGTCGGAAAGTCAGCTCTGTCACTGAACCCACCCTATAAAAAATCTATACCTATGGCACTGTGTGATCTTGAGACTGTCGTTCTGTTTTTACCTAGCCTATTTCACAGGGTTGTTGTGAGACTAAAATCAAGATGAATATGATGTCCGCCACCATGAGCTCCTTTACCAGAAGGGTGGGATAAAACATATCAAATAAAACCTTCTGCAGCAGTGGCATAGTGGTTAAGAGCAGGTGCATTCTAGTCTGGAGGAACCGGGTTTGATTCCCCGCTCTGCCACTTGAGCTGTGGAGGCTTATCTGGGGAATTCAGATTAGCCTGTGCACTCCCACACACGCCAGCTGGGTGACCTTGGGCTAGTCACAGTTCTTCTGAGCTCTCTCAGTCCCACCCACCTCACAGGGTGTTTGTTGTGAGGGGGGGAAGGGCAAGGAGATTGTAAGCTCCTTCCAAGGGATAACATGCTACAATGCTACACAATTGATCTGGACGTATGAAAATGTCAACGGTTAATGAGTACAGTGCTTCCTGAATCGGTCACTTGTTGACCCCCAACCAGCCAGGGATCATGCTGTGTCATCATAAAGCTGAGCCAGTTGGTATGTGATGATATCATTGAGGGCAAAATAAAATTAAGTGGGTTGAGGAGAGGTTGAGTGCAAGAAAGGACTTGAGCAATTGACCATTTTTGCAAGCAGTCCTGAAAAGTCAGCGGAGGGTTATGATGTTTTGTGGTACTAATAAGAACTCTCCCCCCTCCCCACCAAAAAAAACCCCAGTGAGAACTTTCAACTTAACTCAGAACTGATTTTAGGCAGTAAAAAAGGGAGTTCAGTATTTCAGGGAGAAAAACACCGAAGGGGCGGGGGGGGGGGGGTAGCTGGTAACAACACAAACATTCTCATTTTGCAGATGATTATATTTCAAAGGTAATTATGAATGCTTCCAAAGGGTGAGGATGCATTGAGTCTCACAAAGCAGAGATAATTTATTCATGAGTGGTAGATCTGCAAGGCTGCCCAGGCAAAGGAAACCTCTCCATATTCATGGAGGATTATTAAGTTGGGAGTGGGAAGGGTTTGTTTGTCAGCAGGCTTTGGATCCAAGAGCTCAAGTGAGAGCAGATGGGAATGTCAGTGGTTTGCGTTAGGGAGAGGCACACGGTGGTGATTGGGGGAGGGGAGAAACCTTCAGATGCTAAGCTACAAACATCCCCTCTGTCCCAGGTAAACTACAGGCTAAACAAACCTAAACTAAACTTCCACTGGGGAAGTTCTTCTGCACAAACCTCAGTGAAAGAAAGAGCAGCAGTGTAGGAATGTGGGGAAAAGAACTGTAGCATTCATGGCCCTTTGGCTGATTCTGCGCAGGACAAATGTAACAGGTGTAGGATGCTATAAAACCCATTTGGGAGAGAAGGGACTTCGCACAGGTCCCACCCCCAAAATGAGTCTGCCCCATTTTATTTCCCCTGAGCCAGTTTTTTGAAAATTGCTAAACTAGCCATTTGTTGGGGGTGCTGTGTGGTTTTCGGGCTGCATGGCCGTGTTCTAGCAGCATTCTCTCCTGACATTTCACCAGCATCTGTGGCTGGCATCTTCAGTGGATATGATAGCCACAGATGCCAGCCACAGATGCAGGTGAAACGTCAGGAGAGAATGCTGCTAGAACACGGCCATACAGCCCGGAAACCACACAGCACCCCAGTGATTCCCGCCATGAAAGCCTTCGACAATAGCAATTTGTTTGTTTGTTTGTTTGTTTGTTGTTTACATTTATACCCCGCCATGTCTCCAGAGACTCAAGGCGGCTTTTTGAAAGATCCAAGGTTGGAGCCTCTCCCGAATGAACAGCCTGGAAGGAGGTGCTTCACTTGCCTCCCTTCCATCGTGCCCTCCACATTGAGGGAGCAGCAGGTTGCATCTGCATAACTACACAGGTGCAGCCAGTCATATCGTGGGATGATCGGCATAGTTGTGGGGGTTCACACCTGCATGCCTGCATAACTACACATGTGTGGCAGGAAATTTAAAATAAAAGAGAAGCATCTCTGTGCAAAGGCGCAACAGCAACCCAAATTGTTTCCATGAGCTCCAATTGCAGCCTGCACAAGACCTGTGTGAACAGGTCTGCTACGGATTTCTTTAGCATGACTGCAAACTGTTATACGTTTGCTGTGCAAAATTGACCTTTTGGCAGTTCCAATGGATGGAATCATGCAATCCCTAGAGTTGCCAACTCCAGGTAGGGAAATTTCTGGAGACTTGGGGATAGAGCTTGGGGAGGATATAATTTTGGAAGGGGGGGGGGGCTGGTGGAGCATAATGCTATAGAGTCCACCCCGAAAGTAGCCATTTTCTCCAGGGCAACTGATTTCTGCAATCTAGAACCTCTAGACTAGATTTCTGTAGTCTAGAAGCTGGCAATCTTAAATCCTACGCAATTAAGTCAATTGATTTAAATGGATTTTTAGGGTTCAGTATCTCTGGGTAAGCAGCAAAACTCAGCAGTGTAACTGAGCCCTTGGTGAACCTCCATGCAAGGCTTGGGCTGTATTTGTGGGTTACACACTGCAAGCCCAGGATGAGAAAAGGAAAAACGTTTTCCTACTTGTCACACCTTAGGTAGCAACAAGAATAACTATTTTCTATCTTCTTTACAACAGCCATTTTTAACAACGGTTTTGCCTCCCCACGCAACTGGGCTTTCCCCCCCAAAGTGAACATAACTCGGTTCTTTGAAATCTTGCTCTGTCGAAGCCTATAGCCTTTACTTTCTTCTAAATCTACTCCAGAGGTTTTCGAACGGTCTTCCTTGAAAACTGATGAGAGAAATTTCCAGAGGAAAGAGGGGGAGGAACGGCAAACTGCCAAGTTCCTCTTGCACTTGCATGGAGGTGAGTGTTGGGCAGTGTTTTCATTTTACCCGAATCCCATTTGTTGGTGCCCAGAATCCGGTGCAAAGCAATGACACTGCAGGAAAGACAGCTGCCATGAGAAATGTCCCTTCAGAAGTTCACATTTGCTCATCTCCACCAGTTCAGTCTCTTTCCTTAAAAAGCAGCAGTGCTCAGAAGGAATCTTGGCATTTTTAAATTATCAATTTTAAACTAGCAATTTTTATATATTCTGTATATTTTATTGTGCTTTGTTGTTCATCTTGTAAGGTAGAAAGGCAGCTAATAAATGTTTGAAATAATTATAATCTTCACACAGGCTTTTGTCTTGGGATAGGGTGGGGGACAGACATGACATTTTGACTTCTTTTGCATTTTGCCTGATCCTGCTGAGTCATACTAGGTGAGTCATCATTTTCTCGAGCATTTACTTGGCAAGGCTCCTGTCTAGCCAATTAAGCTCCATTCTACATTGAAGCAATTGATTTTCTTCTCTTCCTGTTTGTGATATTTGATGCTAAGCTTCACTGAAATCCAATTTAAAGATGCCTGCACTGGACGCGCAACTTTTTTCCTCCATCAAGCCATCCAGGAACAGGAAGAAGCACAATTTCACATGGTCCCTCTGACCACAAGAAGCTAAGAACTGCTTGCTAGGCCAGGTCAGGAATCCATCTAGCTCAGTCTTCTGTATCCAATGAGGAACCCAGACCCTGGCTTAGGAGAAGAAGCAATCACTGCTGCAGCTCAGGTTACAAACGCACACCCTGACCTGGAAGGCATCAGGTTACAGAGCTTGCTCACTACTTGGATTCATGTGTTCATGGTGTTCAAATAACCCTCCCAAATGCACTGTAGAATACCAAACCTGAAAATAAATGAAAAATGCTTGCAGTGTGCACCCCTGCTACCCATGATGCTTCTGATCCACATGGCCATCATGCTGTTTGACCAACAGAACTCATGTATTTTGCATGCCTTGTTATGTCCAAGTCCGGTGGTTGGTTCACACATATTGAAGCAGCAGGCGCATGCAAAACACATGTGTTGGCTGTGCTCAGACATGGTGACTCAGCATATCAGGAGGACCTATGTGCAGTCAGGAGGCTCTCAATGCATGGGCATAACATCTGAAAAGGGCAAGTATCAATAAGAAATGTGTGTTACTTTCATTCATTTGCCTCAACCCTCCTCTATTGGAAAGCCACTGTGGTACAGTGGTTAAGAGTAATGGACTCTAACCTGGAGAATTGGGTTTGATTCTCCACTCGTTCACATGAATGGCCGACCCTAATCTGGTGAACTAGATGTATTTCCCCACTGCTACAAATGAATCTTACTGGATGACCTTGGGCTATTCACTTTCTTCAAACCCTCTCAGTCCACCTACTTCACAAGGCGTCTGTTGTGGGGAGGGAAAGGGAAAATTATTGTAATCCACTTCATGTCTCCTTAAAGGTAGAGAAAAGTGGGGTGTAAAAATCCATTCTTCTTCTATTGCACCCAGACCTTATCTCTGAGGGCATTGATATTTCATGTGACACTGCAGGGCCATCTTGAGCTCTGAGACACTTTTTGATTAAGCCCGTCCACAGCTCAGAGGCTAGATTTAATCATAGATTTGCTTGGCTGAACTACCAGTGTAAAATGATCCTTGGGAAAACAGAGCTTTCTCTTAAGTCATTAGAGTAATTAAAATGATTATTTGCCCCCATTATTTGGCTGTGCACTGAAAATGTGTCTACATCTTCATTATCAGGGCACTTTGCTCAGTTCACGGAACAGAAGTCGATTCCTGACTCTGCGATGAAAACTCAGAGAGTCATCTTGTGAGATTCCCCAAAACAGCAAGCAGGATAAATATGGAATGAGGAGGTCTTATTCTAGGCAGGAACACCCACATTGCAGCTGTCCAAAGGGCCACAGCTTTAATGTAATTATCCCCACCCCTAATGTAATTGTCCATAGCTGGCCAGCCCTAAATCTCCAGGCATTTCCCAATCTGGAGCAGGCAACTGTATGTTCTCCCTGGTGAGGAGATACACAGATCTAGTCAGGGTGAACTCACGGCTGCCCTTCTACTTAGTACTTTGCAGATAACCACCTCTCTTTGCATGAACTGAAAACCACAAATAGTTTTATTACAGTCTCTGTTCAGCTCCCTATGGCAACTAAGGCTTGGATTGGGGGAGCTGTGGGCCACTGCTTGGTTTGTCTGGATCTCCATAGGAGGAAAGCAGGTTTGTCAGCTGTTGCTACAAAAATGAGGCACCACCCATATCTCCACCCTCTTTCCATTCCAGTCCTACCCCTGCCGAATGCTGTTTCAGCATTGCATCACAGGCACACCTTCAGCCATGTTTATTTCTGGTTTACATGTATGAAGGTTGAAGATTGAAAACTGTAATCCCTTTATTTGCAATATAAAACTTCTCCATGGCAAAACAGAGGCAGCGATGTAACCGGGATGGATACCATAGAACAGGAGCAGCTCCAGGAGAAAAGGGACAATCTGTTTATTATATAACCTTGGATGGCTGGAATCTTCATGTGTTTGTGGTTAGGATACTTCCTCAGTCATTTTGAGGGGGTAGCTGAAGCAGCTTTTCCATAGCTGGTCTTTTCTTTGGGTGACTCTTCCTTTTGCCTCCTTTCTCTGTCTCTCTGTCTGTGCCTGGAAGTCTAAGTATCATTTGCTTTTGGTTGGCTCACTGCCTGGATATTCCTTGGGGCTGATTTTATGCCTCCATTAGCTACAGCTGACACAAGGCATGGTGGTGACATTAAGCCACTGGTGGCTCAATGTTAGAGGACTCTGTCATAATCAAGCACAGTACATTCTCTCAGGTGCCTTCCATCCCTTTGAGATCCATTCTCCAGTGATCAAAGCTAAACCCTGTACCTGTCCCAGATCTTATAGAAGCAGCATGAGAGGCAGGTGGAAAATTATGATGAACAAAAATTATGATGAACAAAATCCTCTGAAGATGCCAGCCACAGATGCAGGCGAAACGTCAGGAGAGAATGCTGCTAGAACACGGCCATACAGCCCGGAAACCACACAGCACCCCCCAAAAAAACCCCTGTTTTTCTAAGTTTGGCATGCCTACCTTGAAACTTGGTTGTGGATCTAAGAGAGACACGGATCCTAACCAAGTCCACAATCACACCAAGGAAGGAAGGGGAGAGGGGTCTTTGGAAGGTGGAAGATTCAGATATGCCCCAACCCAGAACACACATGCCCCAGTCATCTTCAAAGGAACATGGGTGCAGTGGTGCCGGAGACCAGACAACTGACACAGTTTCTAGCCTTGATGTAGCTGTATCTGCTGCTCAACCCCCTCCCACTTCCTCCCCCAGTCTGTCTCCCAGGCAGGAGATGAAAATAATATTCCCTTCCAATTTGATCTCACTGACTGCTAATTGATTTGAGAGCTCTGTCCCTTCACTCTCCTTCAGCTGTTAACCAACCAAATGCAGCCTGGGCTGCCAGTTGCAGGTGACTTGCTAGGGATAATTACATAAATGGGACTGTCAGGCTAAGAGAGGCAGAAGGCACAGATTAGAGGGAAAGAGCCGAAAGTGGGGTTGAAGCAAACTTCCTCCCCAAATGGTGGTGAATTTTGACGTCAAAGACTCTCCCGGAAATTCTCTGAATTGGCCAAATATTTACAACACAGAGTTCCAAACCAGACCCAACTAATTAAATTGTTCTGGTGGTTTTTCCGGGCTGTGTGGCCGTGATCTGGTGGATCTTGTTCCTAACGTTTTGCCTGCATCTGTGGCTGGCATCTTCAGAGGTGTATCACAGAGAGAAGTCTGTTTCACAGTTTGTAAATTGTGCTTGTGTATCTAAACACTTCTGCAGATTGAGGTAGTGGCACAGCATACACACCAAAGTCCAAGTCCCAGTGTTCCAGCCACCAGATCCAGAATTGCCAGTCCTGGTACCAACAGGGAGTCACAGACAGCCAAAAGGCAAGAGAGGATTATTCAGACTCATTCTAGTGAGCCAACCCCATCTTGCCCCACCCATTGCTGCTACCCACTGGTATCTGCCTTTCCTTGACACTGGAAAGCCATTCCCCTGATGTGCTGTTGGGTTCAGTCATCTCGTTTTCTCTTCCATGCTGCAAGAGCCTCCAGTATTCCAAGGTGAGCCTTTCTAAAGTAGTGGGAGGCTGTGACATCACTCCATCACCTGTCAGTGACATCACAGTGCGAATGACCCTGCTGCCACCACCACCACCACCCAGTCTTGGAATAGGCCAGTCTTACGTGTGATTCCTTTTCTGAGCTGCTGATACAAACAAATATTTGAGCTAAATCTTCCCGAGGCAACAAAGAAGTCAAACCATTGTTATGAGCCTGTATTGGAAGGATACTTTGCTTCCTGCTGCTATCCCTAGCACTGTCTTTGGCAGATGGGGAGCAATGGTGATTTGAGGCAGTCCCAGAGCTCCAGTAACTGTGGGGGGAAGGGGTGCTGCAGCTGAAGGGGTCTCTCTAGAACACTTCCTTTTGCACCAGGATGCTTTATATAAGATGTTCAAGAGTTGGTATTGCCTCCCCAACACACATGAAGAAACTCCATAACCTACACTGTGCATTGCTGGATCATCAGCAATTCTGTGTTAAAATGTGCAGAAAGCTCTCATTAAGAACTGCACTTCACATGGCCACAGCATTCCCATAGCACTGTTTCTAACTCATATCTGACTTCCTGTTCACATTCAGGAGCTGTAGATTGTACAACTTCAAATAGCATATGGGGGGGATGCAATTTTAAATGCACTCTCACTGCAAGTTGTTTTTTAAAAAAAAAAAAACCCTTACTATAGCAGGAAGAAAGATTTCAGGCCAGTCTACTTCCTGCTGTGATAGTTTTCTATATTCATGATTTTTTTAATGTTGGGAAGCGTACAGACATGTGATTCCTCACAAGTAGTCTGAAAAAGTTCTATCAAGTCCTGCGTCTTCAAGACTCAACCATCTCCTCCAGGGATAACACTGGAATGGAATTCAATCTGGCACCCCAAACATCTCTTCTGTAAATTTCATAGTGAATATTCTCCAGACCATCTGAATGCGCTAAGAGAATAGAAAATATTTACCATCCAGAAAGTTATGGCAATCTTTGAAACGTTCTGCCATGTGACCATCAATATTTGGCAGATGTCAAGAAGCAAAGCTGTCTCCAGGAGTTGGCGAGGTACTCAGTGGGCCCCATCAACTTGGAGAGGCTGGGGTGCAAGCATGAACCAAGAATTTCCTTTGGGGATCTTTGATGTTTTCATGTTCTTATGTTTTATATGAGAGAGCCAGCGTGGTGTAGTGGTTAAGAGAAGGTGAACTCTAGTCTGGGAAACTGGGTTTGATTCCCCACTCTGCCACTTGAGCTGTGGAGGCTTATCTGGAGAATCAGATTAGTTTGTGCACTCCAACACACGCCTGCTGGGTGACCTTGAGCTAGTCACAACTCTTCAACTCTGTCATCTGCACCTCTATAACTGTGTGGTTTGGTTCTGCAACCCAACAAGATCGACACAGACTTCAGAGAATAATCAGAACTGCAGAAAAAACAATTGCTGCTAACCTGCCTTCCATTGAGGACCTGTATACTGCACGGGTCAAAAAAAGGGCTGTGAAAATATTTACTGACCCCTCGCATCCTGGACATAAACTGTTTCAACTCTTACCCTCTAAACGTCGCTACAGAGCACTGCACACCAAGACAACTAGACATAAGTACAGTTTTTTCCCGAATGCCATCACTCTGTTAAACAAATAATTCCCTCGATAATGTCAAACTATTTATTATATATTTATTATATAATTACTGCACTACTTTTTTCATCATTCCTATTACCCATCTCCTCCCAATTATGACTGTATGACTATAGCCTGTGCTGACATTTCATTTTATTTTATGATTTTACATTTTATGTTTTTATTACTATTGATTGTTTCCTGATTGCTTACTAGACCTATATGACAATCATTAAGTGCTGTACCTTATGATTCTTGACAAATGTATTTTCTTTTATGTACACTGAGAGCATATGCACCGGAGACAAATTCCTTGTGTGTCCAATCACACTTGGCCAATAAAGATTCTATTCTATTCTATTCTATTCTATTCTATTCTATTCTATTCTATTCAGAGCTCTCTCAGCCCCACCCATCTCTCAGGGTGTTTGTTGTAAGGGGGGAAGGGAAAGGCGATTGTAAGCCCCTTTAAGTCTCCTACAGGAAAGAAAGGGGGATATAAATCCAAACTCTTCTTCCAAACTCTTCTTCTTTCCCCAAAGTGTTGTCAGCACTGGTCTCTTGCCTATTTGTCTTTTGGGGGCCCAACAAATGCATGACCTCCCAGCCCTGAGCAACAAGTACCATTGCCAGGCCTACACCCATGAATCTTTTCTGCGAGCACTTGGGGGTGGAACCTGGGAGGAGGAAGTGGTGATCACCCAAAAATGGTGTTAAACATATGCACAATGTTCTAGATATTTCCCTGATCTCCATAGAGATACAGGGAATTCCTAAAGCATTGGGAGGGGGGTGACATCACTCCATCACCTGAAATGGCATCTCAGTGTCTAGAACATAAGAACATAAGAACATAAGAACGAGCCAGCTGGATCAGACCAGAGTCCATCTAGTCCAGCACTCTGCTACTCGCAGTGGCCCACCAGGTGCCTTTGGGAGCTCACATGCAGGATGTGAAAGCAATGGCCTTCTGCTGTCTATGCCCTTGCCACCACCCCCACCACCCCCACCCATTTTTCTTGAGCTGCTCACTTGGATCCAGTGTAGGTAACTGAGGGCATGTGCAGAAATTTGCATGCCATGGATGGTCAGCTAGCAACACTTACAGCAAGTCATCAACAGGAAATTGTTTCGAAGTCAAGGGGCCTGACAGCTGCATGGTATTATTGGCCTTGACAATCTGATTCTGTTCTAGCTGAAATGTTCTAGCTGTTTTAGCTGATTCTGGTACTCTGGGATCCTGACTGTTGGAGTGGCAGACTGGACAACCCCTCTTTGCACAGAGTAGGCCAACACTTCACAAGGGGCAGCAAAACTAGCAATCAAATAGGTCAGTTTCCACTGCCAGGGGGCCATCAATTTCTTGAAGTCTTCGCTGCTGCTGTTCCTTGCTACTCTCGGGAATTTCCTTCCAGCTAACCTCTTCCTCTCTCTTGTCTAGCCTCCATAAGGGCAAGATTGCAGTCAGCAGTCTCTCTCCATCTTAGACAGATAACTACAATGCTCCTCCTGACTTTTCTACCTTAGGGCCTTTCTCCACTCCCTTTCATCCCCCCTATGCCGCCAAGGCTGCTCTCAAAGCGCTGGGTAATCCCAGGCCAGCACTCCGTGGCGTGTTCCACGCACCCTTCTGTGCTGGGTCAGCCAAAAAGGCACCATTCGGAAGAGCGCCTGGGATGCCGTTCGCTAAGGGGGCGCGACAGCGGCAGCGTCGGGGCGGCTGCGCTGTGACCGCCCCTGCCGTGGGGAGGGAGGAGGAACCCTGCGCTACTCTCCTCAAGTAGCGCGGGGCTTACGGTAAGTGGGGAAAGGCCCTTAGTATATACTTGCTTAACAATAAAGGACTTTCATTTCCCACCCCTAAAGCAGTAAGCCTCATATGGATTTTGTTCCTAAACCAGCACTCTGACCTTTCACTGTGCACAAACAAGCTCTAAGCTAACATTAATAAGCCACAACATGAGAAAAAAATCCTTAAATAATTTTTCATTCTGGCAATTTTACAGCCACATCAGTGCTTTTGTAACAACAGATATAAATTACAATGGTTTTCAGCGTACCTGGCCAAAAGGACCTGTCATGCTGAGAATGATCCAGTAATCAGAAGTGCTTCCAATTGGAATTCAGGCTTGCTAAAATCGTTACCTATCTTGCCAAACCTGTGTGCACTTCTAGAATGCTGAGAACAGAGAGTTGGCCTCATAACAAAGTGGATACTATGGGCGGATAACGATAAAATGGCTGTCATAGGCTCTGAGTCCAGCCACAGAACACTGGGAGGTTCAACAATGTGTTAGAAGGCTCCAAGGCAAACCTCCTTCTGTGATAGAGGCAGCTGTTTCCAATTGGATACAATGCAAAAGTGATGCATCCTGAGCTCTTTTGAACTACTTCACACTCCAAGGAGGCAGAAGAAAGCTGTTTACGTGGGGAAAAGACACTTTGGGGAAGAAGCAGTGGTGGGATTCAGCAGGTTTGCGCTACTTCGGCAGAGCCGGTTGTTAAAATAGTGCTTGTAAACAACCAGTTGTTAAATTATTTGAATCCCACCTCTGGGAAGAAGGAAGTGGGTGCTAGAAAACAAAATGGTGGCCAATGAATGGGAACCACATTTGAGGATCACTGCTCAAAATCAAAGGTGGCCAGCATCTTTAACAGAGAACGCTGTATATCTGGACACATCTAGATCCAGTTCTTTAAAGCTGGTGATTCTCTTTTTTTTATCCGAGAAATTTCTAGGGACACCAAAAGAATATCAGCAGGAACAGTGACATTTCTCAGGCTCCAACCATCCACTGCTGGTTGCCTCAGTTAAACCCTGAAACTTTCTTGTAAGATATCAGATGAATTAGAATGAAAGACTTGAATGAAAAATGAAAAAAAATAGAATGAAAGACTTCCAACATTTCTCAAGAGTGTGTGCTTGTGCTCAGCCCTTATTTTAGATAAATTCAGCTCAGTATTTGTAAAATAAAGAACAAAAACACATATTGGTCGTAGCCAATACCCACTTTGTCTTGATCAGTAGCTGCTTTGAGTTTCACCCCACAATCTAGAAATCTCTTTCTACTTACATTCATTGGACAGCATCAATTTTCATCAGGAGCAATAATCCTGACTTTGTGTGCCAGCTGGAAGGGAACCCAACGGGTCAACCAGAGCAGCAGAAAGGACTGACAAAAGAAATAAGAGAGGGCAATACTGTGGCTTGGTTCCTGAGCTGTATGTAGCATATACTGTGTGATTGGTAGCAGCAAAGGCTATACCATTTGGAATAGTTCCAGAGTAGCTGTAGCAAGATAACTTTTAAAAGGGCTTAGATAAGCACTTTGTACACCCAGAGCAAGAGGACTTAAGGCAGTGATCTTGGTATGCCATTGGATGGCTGGGAATATGATTCTTTTCTCCTTTAGTAGAGATCTCAAGGGAAGCAGACGGCCTTAGGCCCCTTCCACAAAGCACATGTATAATGGGTTGCAGTTGGGATTAAGGAACCCGTTTTCCTGTTTTTGCATTCACATTCATCCGTGGAGGCAGCAATTGGAGTCCCAGAAACAATCCAGGTTGCTGTTGCGCCTTTGCACAGAGACACGTCTACTTCCCCCCCACACACAGCCATGCTGATGTCCCTCTATATGACCATCTGAACTTGTGCAGTTACACAGATGCAAGCTGCAATTTTTAAAAAAAAAGGAAAATGGAGGCAAATAAAGCACTTCCTGCCTGGCCGTTCACTTGTGAGCAGCTGCAATTTGGGATTTTTGAAAAGGATCCCTTCTTCAGTGATTTAAAAAAAAACCTGAATTGGGGGAGAATTGGGGGAAATAACACGGGGCACACTCATTTGGGGGGCAGGATCTGTGCAAATCCGCTACACAAATGCGTTATTTAGTGTCCCACACCTCTGTTGATTGGATGGTGCAAAAGGGGCCTTAGATGGTAGGTGATGCTCTGGAGTCCACTCTTGAAAGATCAGGATCTGACTGGTTTCCCACTAAAGAGGACTGTAAGACATTTCTTCTCACAGCCTTTTCCAGGTAGCTTTGGGCACCACTAGACTTGTGATGTGTGGTACCTCCAGTTCGGAGTCACTATTCATGGGATTTGTTTCATGATATTTTTGACATGCTGGGGCATTCATAACACGATATCCCCCTGCAATTCAAACACAGGGTGACTCAATTCATGGTGGCTTTGCCATGCAGAAAGAAAAAAGGATTGTGAGAATTATCCCTTGCTGAGTTGTGCTGGGGAGACTGCAAGCATAACAAGTCCCATTTTGCTGGATGCCTGTGAAAGAAGGGAGGCCATTGGATGTCACAAGCTGCCGGGGATTTTGTACCGCACTGGTGGGATAAAGGCACCATATGGGGCTTCTATTCCACTGTGGTTTTGCAGAGCTTAATTGGATCATCCATTTTTACTATATTAACATATTGGGACTGTGGCTAATCCCCAGGGAAATCCCGTACACTGCAGATTAAAGCACTTTTCATGATCTGCAATGACAAGGTTGGCTAAATAATATAAAGCAACCCAGTCCCCTAGCACTTAGCTGCTTATCTGATCCGCTACACAAATCTTGAGCTCCCTTTTTCTCCTTCCCAAAAGGTGCTGTCAAGGTGCTCGGCACCACCCCTCGCATTCATCACCATAATCTCTCCCAAAGAATGGAAATGCACCCATAGAACACCTGCTTGGGACTGATATGCGGCTTCCTTAGGAAGATTTAAGGATAAGGTTTCTTCCAAAAGTGGAACGAGAGGCAAACAAATCACTGCTGAATTCAGGCCTCGCGTCTGGTTTCCAAGTGCAACCTCTCCTCTGTGCCCCCAGGTGTCACACCTGTGTTTCTTTGCATCATTGTATTTGTTTTTGAGATTCAGGATACTTTCAGGCACAAGATGATGCTGGGGGATCTGGAAGCCAAATCTAGAATTGGACAATGGGTCTCTGGTCGGGGCAATGCAGATTAGGATCTTCCAGAGGGGCTGGATGGGCTGCAGCTTAGTTCAGAGCAGAGGTACAAAGTTTAACCCTTCCCTTGCACAGATATTCCAATTTCAGTCCCTCCCACTAAGCTACTATTTATTCCTTGGAGGAAAACCTATAGACCTCTAGATAGGGAAGGAACATTGAAATCAGGAAACAACACTTCTAGGAGAAGCAGGTCTTGCTTTTTTGACCGGGCAAAGGCAGAAGTCTTTAAGACTTTAAACCAGGTCTGACCAGTCCTGAGGCATCATATTGCCTGCCCATAGTAGGGGCCAATGTTGGATACCCCATTCCTCCCCTAAACAGATCAGTCCCCATGCGCAACCCGCCAGGCTGTGACAGATGAATGTAAATAACAACACCCAACAAACAATAGGGCAACACTACAAGGTCGAAAAACAAGGGAGGGAGGGAGGGAGGGAGGGTGAGAGAAGCCATCATAGCTCGAGCGGAAGAGAGTCACGGGAATGCCTGCCCTGGCCTGCCCTTATAAGACCGCAGCCTGCCCCCTCCACCTACATCAAGTGCTTGTGTGGGAAGCAGAAGGGCCCCGCCTGCTGGGCTGAACACCAGCGCTGAGCCCGCCCCTCTCCCTGCCTGCTCCCAGGCAGCAATGTTGGCCAAGGTAATTCTCAGCTGCCCTTTATTGCCACTGATGCTACAGCAGATTTTTTTAATACACTGATTTCTTTGAAAATAGGGAATACCAGTGGAATACCAGCAGTGACAAAGACAATGAAGAGAAGAACTAGCAGAAATATTCAAGTTGGTCTCTAGAAGAAGAAGAAGAAGAAGAAGAAGAAGAAGAAGAAGAAGAAGAAGAAGAAGAAGAAGAAGAAGAAGAAGAAGAAGAAGAGGAGGAGGAGGAGGAGGAGGAAGAGGAAGAAGAGGAAGAGGAGGAGGAGGAGGAGTTTGGATTTATATCCTCCCTTTTTCTCCTGCAGGAGACTCAAAGGGGCTTACAATCTCCTTGCCCTTCCCCCCTCACAACAAACACCCTGTGACGTAGGTGGGGCTGAGAGAGCTCCAAGAAGCTGTGACTAGCCCAAGGTCACCCAGCTGGCGTGTGTGGGAGTGTACAGGCTAATCTGAATTCTCCAGATAAGCCTCCACAGATCAGGTGGCAGAGCTGGGAATCAAACCTGGTTCCTCCAGATTAGATATACGAGCTGTTAGCCTCCTACGCCACTGCTGCTCCATACTAGAAAGTATGATCCATACATGTGCACCCCTTGGTTCTTTTTGCAGATTCATTTCAATGGATGGAAACATCCTCCGGCTGCCCCTGTTGCTCTGGGACGTACAAAAATGTGTCTTTCCATTATTATTTCTCTATGTAATCAGGGAAGCCAATTTAATATCACCTATTTTCTCTGGCACAAGTCTCAGTTTCATTTGCTTCTGTGAAGTCACCTTTACCCAGTAAGTGTCAAAAGAGGCATCCATTTTGACAGCAGCGTTCTTGTCAAATTTCATTAATCTGACTGGGAGAAATGGCAGCTTTTGTTCTGGACAAGCCATGCAAGCGAGTTTACCTTCCCATTTGAAACGGAGCAGTCACAAATTTCAGGAACATCCCTTTGGAAAACCGCCATGTCACTTTTTCATGGTCATTCCCTCTGCCCACCCCCACCCCCCAAGCCACAACAGCTACTTCGACAGCAATATGTTGATGCATCAAACTCCAGGCAGGTACAGAGTCTCTGGAAGAATCTCCATTTGTCAGAGACATTGATTCGTGCGTGTACCTTCTGATTTATTTCTTTAATCTAGCCAAGCTAGTCAGACAAGGGGCTACAAAGAGCTTCCTTCGCCTGTTCTCCCGCTCTTCTCTCACAGCCGTACAGTTTACTATCACCCACCAGACGGCAGACTGCTGAAGCTGCAAGACCACCACCATTAAAAAATCATGAGAGGCATCATTAACCATCCCTGTCAGGGCAGCAGACAACAGAAGCTTCAAGCTGGGAAGAAATGCCAGCTTGGACTCAGGCTACAGTCTTCCTGTCTGGCAGGTTCCTACAGAAAGCAGACACTTAGTGCCCCGGAAGCCAACAGGGCAGATCATAAGCACATCAAGACAGTCCCGATTTGCTTAGCTTTGTGCCCATCTGAGGAAGAAAGGCTGAACATGAAGGACAGGATGGGCCTCTTCAAGGAGGTCAAGTAGTTGCTGGAGGAAGCACTGAGCTCTGGGAGAGCTGAGTTTGTGCGAGCTTTAGAGTTGCAGGAGAACTTCAATCCCACCCCCGGTTCAGGTATTTTACCAGGTTTGGGCATGCTCATATACAAACATGGGGAAAGCCTTACTGGGTTAGGGGAGCACTTGTCCACTCCAGCAACTTGTTTCCTACAGATGCTAGGCAGATGATTCCCATGGGCAAGGCACGAAGGCAACAGCTCTCCCTCATTTACTCCCCACATCTGGCATCCAGAAGCATATGCTGCCCCTGAACATGGAGTTTCTGTCTAAACTTCATAGCCAACACCTGTTGATAAACCTATACTATCGTGTGAATTTGTCTAAGCCTTTTTTAAAAAGTCACCAATTCTAGTGTCCACTCATTAAAAATTCCATGTTCATTCTGGATGAGATTTAAGAACATCCAGGATATACAGAGAGAGAGAGGGGAGAGAGAGAGAGAGAGAGAGTTTGCCCTCTACTGCTTCTACTAAGCCAATTCATTTTTCATTTCAAATATAGAACTGGGAGAGGAACATTCTGCTCATCCTCACCTGTTTCCCCGCAATACCTGGCACAGTCATTTCAGGCTATTTTGCAATAAAGCCAGCATTCGCTGTTGCAGAGCAAGACGCACCCACTTTTGGCCTGATGCTCAGGGCAACTGAGGAGCTGAGCCTTTTTGTATCAGGGCAGACGGAGCCATAGTTATGCAAAGGCATTTGTGGAAAATGTGCAGCTCTGAGTGATTATGAAGTTATTCCTGGGCTACTTAAAAGAGCAAAAAAGGTCTTATTCACACACAGTCACGCAACGGAGTTTGTGGGAAATGTGCGGCTCTGAGTGATTATGAAGTTATTCTTGTGCTACTCAAAAGAGCAAAAAAGGTCTTATCCAGCGGCAAATGCTAGATTAAGAGGCCTCCAAATCTACCCGCTCTCATTCAGGGCTGTCCCCAGCAGGCCATATGCTGGAATTGGAAGCCCTGGACAAAGACAGAACAGGTTTTTGCAGTAAGTTAAGGTGAAAAATCGCTCTCTAAATGAGGGCAGACCCTTCTCAGCACTATTGGAAGTGATTAGAGAAGCCACTGCTTAGCCTTTAATTTAGCAAGTCCCCGATTTGCTGTTTATTTACAAGGATAATGTCCGCCCTCTCTTCACCCTGAATGCGAAGTTGTAAATTAACCTTGCTAGGAACAGCGCTCAGGGCCCTGCCAGTCTGCCAAAGCATCCTGGCACCAGCACTGGGGACTTGATGGACAGCTCATGCAGCGGGGACAGAGGTGGGTCCAGGGAGTGGGTTCCACCATTGTACAGCCCAAGAACAAAAGGAGTTGGTTTTTATACCCCACTTTTCTGTACCTTTAAGGAGTCTCAAAGCAGCTCACAATTGCCTTCCCTCCCCCCACTCCCACAACACACATCCTATGAGGCAGGTGAGGCTGAGAGTGGCCCCTTCCGCACATGCAGAATAATGCACTTTCAATCCACTTTCACAATTGTTTGCAAGTGGATTTTGCTGTTCTGCACCGTAAAATCCAGCTGCAAAGTGCATTGAAAGTGGATTGAAAGTGCACTATTCTGCATATGTGGAAAGGACCAGGGTTCTGAAAAAAACCTGTGACTAGTCCAAAGCCATCCAGCAGACCTCATGTGGAAGAGGGGAGAAACAAACCCAGTTCTCCAGATTAGAGTCTGCCGCTCTTAACCACTACACCATGCTGGCTTGAGAAGGAGATGGGGTGAAAGTGACCTGATTTTTTTAACTTGCACTCTGTCCCAGTGTATTCAAAAGAATGCCAAACTCCAGGTAAGGCCTGGAGATCTTCCAGAATGATATCTGACTAGTACAAAAGCCTATTTTAGTATACAATAAAGTGGGCTGTAGTAAAAGCGGGAGGGCTGGTCTCAGGGTCCCATTCCCCACCCCCTCCCCCCATGAGACTGTTTCTAGCATAAAAAACAGCTTAAGAAGAAAGGTAGAAAGCACATCACACGGTGCTCCCAGGCCATATTGAAGGATGGAGCATTTTCTACAGTGAGTCCCCCTCAGGTTCATGTGACTGCACATGGGGTCAGATGACCTCCAACTTGACTTTCATTTCATGTCCCATGTAGTTGAGTTCTTACTCATTCTTCGTACTGGCCCCTCTCAGCTTGTTTCATTTCACTTGTGCACTGATGGCTTCCCAAGTCAGTGGCGTACCTGCCAAAGGGACATGTGGTCACCCATGTCCCTGGGCAGCACCTATTTAGTCACGTGGGCGTGAAAGATCACCCCCCACAGATTGAAGTCTTCTGTTGCCCGGCTATGACTTGGGGTGGGGGGGTGGTCAAGGCCATCTCCGCACTGCCCGATGACTCAGACATCAAGGGCAAGGAGGCGACAGCCCATGGCTTCCTGGAAGAAGTGTGCTGGCGCTGCCCTTGGCCAGCAAAGCAAGTCAGAGGCACAAAGCAGCATCTCCCCGCCGTGTGTCCCCCCAGCACTTCTCTGGCTGACTAGCACAGCCTCCAATAGAGGTAGGGGGAGGGTGGCAGCAGCCGGCACTGGGCCGGGAGCCTGTCGGAGGCAAGGCCTTGTTTTTGCGCCCCCCCCGCCGCCTCTATTGGAGGGCATTCAGTTGATTCAGAATCTGGATCAGAGATATTGGAAGCACCTGCAAAGATAGCTTGGACAGGTCGGGGTGATGGCGCAGTTTAAGGCTGGTGGCCAGCTGGAATTTCATTGGTTTGACCCATCAAGCTGTGCTCTGCCAGGTATCTTCTTTGCAGAGGTATGTATTCAGCACCATCTGTCTCTGTAACAATATGCAACGAGGGACTATGAAACTTATCCTTGTACAGTTTTGCACTCTTTGCAAAACACCTCTCAAGAAGACAAGTGCTCCCCCCATGTCATATTATGTTAGATTGCCAGCTCAGGGGACGGGATGGAATGTGGGGTTTGGGGAAGGGAGGATCTCTGCAGGGCTTAATGCCACCCTCCAAAGAAGCCATTTTCTCCAGGAAAACGACCTGAAGATCAGTTGTAATTTCAGGAGACCTCCAGACCCTACCTGGAATTTGGCAGCCCTATTCTCCGGCCACTCTTATTGGGCCAAGGCAGCTGCTGGCTAATATTCCTCGATGCCCTCCTCCTCTCTTAGGCCTAGTCTGCTAAGCAAAGCTTTTTGGCCTAAAGGGAAACATGGAAGGATTTTGCTTTATTAAATGAGGGATTTAGGTTAAAATAAGCCAAATGCCTAATTCCCAAAGCTTCCTATCTGCTTACTGGACATTTGTGTTTAATGTCATTTCGCTCACCACCAGCCCTCCTGTTTTAGATGGGGCGGCCATCAACCACATTGCCCAGCTAGCAAAGGGCTCAAATCTGCAGAAAACCGAGAGGTTTGAAAGAAAATCATTTGCCAGCCGTGCAGAATTGCCCCCTCTTTTTCTGGGCCTTTAATAGCAGCAGGAAACACAAAAAGGGAGGTTTCTCTATCATGATTTTCTTCCTTGACTAGAAAAGCTTTGCCTAATAAATCTTGAGTCCTCCCCACAGTTTTTCTGTTTTCCATTTAGAGAGAGCGTGAAGAGTTGAAACAACGACTGATAAAGGTTAAAGCAGAAAGTGTCAAGCAGGGTTACAGCTAAACATCGAGACAAAAGTAACGGCTACTGAGGAATTACACAACTTTTAAGGCTGATGGTGAAGAAATGTAAACTGCTAAAGGTTTCTTTGGTTCGATCACTAACCAAAAGGGAGGACTGCAATCAAGAAATCAGGAGGAGATTGATTCTAGGAAAGGCTGCGGTTCTCATACTGAGTCTTCATAGCTTTGAAGACTCCTCATTGAAACAAAACAAACAAACAAACATACAGACAAGGGGAAATGACATGTGCATTGAATCGGCAGTGAAAACAAACTTTATTCATGTACTTTATAAACAGAAATGGCGAGTGGACGACCTGCAAGCAAAGTAAATGTCCGTGGGAACTTTCTGCAAATGGCTGGTGGCATGGAGAAGCCTGAAGCGACAGAACATGGTAGGTGTGAGCTGCACAAACAAGGTGAGAGCTGGGGCAGAGCGTTTCCCCCGGGAACTTTTTTTCCTTGTTATGGGGACAAAAAAAAGCCAAAATGGTTCCTTTTAAAATGTCTGCAAAACATTTTACTTGTGTTGTGTGGAATGGGACATCATGAGGTTGATTTATACTAAGTCAAATGGCTCTATCGAGGTCAGTCCTGCCTGTTCTGACTAGCAGTGTCTCTCACCTAACCTCTACTACTTGATATTTCTAACCAGTCGTGCCAGGGGTGGAACCCGTGTTCTTCTGCGGGCAAGGCAGGAGCTCTGCTATTGTGTCATAGACCCTCCTATCTAGTTTGGCTGCAGCCAGGCACAAGAAAATCACATTTCTTCCAGCTTCTTCTCATCTTTCACTCTTGCCCTCTCAACAACAGATTGAAAGTTTGTGAAAAGCAATCTATTATAGCTCTAAAAAAGGCAGCTGACAAACCTTCCAGCCCAGTGGCTTTATTAATGTCAAATCACCCTGTGGGAAAGAAAAAGGCAATCTTTGCAGACCCCTGAATAGTTACAGCTCCTCCTTCCTTCTTCCACCAGTTACAGCCTGCTCCATCCATTTAAGAGAGCAGGAACGCAGCGAGGAGTGTGTGCAGGAGCAACAGTGGCCAGCAGGGGGAGCCAACACTACTGACTTGCTCAAATATTGGCTTTCTGGATGAGCAAACCTGCCAAGCATTTAGGATGGGAGACCACCAAGAAAAACCAGGGTTATGGCGCCAGATATTGGCAAACCACCTCTGAACATCTCTTGCCTTGAAAACCCTGTGGGGTTGGCATAAGTCAAATGTGACTTGGCAGCAGAAAAGTGAACAGGGCTGAGGGATGCCTGCCTACTCCACCTCTCAAAGGAAGAGGCAGCTGCGTAACCAGGGACAGGGTGGGAGCCTCAGCCGCAACTGACATGGACCACATGGGGGGGCATATTCAACTGCCCACCGCTCCTTCCCCGCAAGCGAGGAGTTGGGGCAGCCACCACCACCTGGCTGTGATTCATGCCAGGCCGGAGGGCAGATGCAGCAGAATGACCCCAGCTGAATGGGGGGCTGCCCCTTTGCAAAGTGACCAGCTCGAGCCCAGTGTTGGCCTGCCCTGAACAGCCACACTGTAGGGTTGGCAGAGGAGCAGGCCTGCCAGTCCAGGGCACCTGACGCTGCTCCCGGTTCTGTCCTCCCAGTCTGCTGTGCAAGAAGGCAAGCATACAAGCAAGTGAGCGAGGGGGCACCCTGGCAGGGGAAAGCAGCAGAAGGCGGGCACCTGAGACTTCTCCAGACAACAGCAATGCAGGCCGTCATGCCTCCTCTTCCTGCACATCTTGCCAGTTTCTGCTCAGGCTGCTACAGCCTCTTCAACTCACCTCACCTCTTCCAGAGGCATAACTAGTGAAAATGGAGCCCGGTGCAAAATCTGAGTTTTACTGCCCCCCTCCCCATGTTTGTTTGTGGTTTTTTTGTATTTTTAGTGTTTTTCCAGTTTTTGGCCTGTAGGGGGGACAGGTTTTAGGCTAACAGCATTAAAATTTCAGGGTATCTTTAGGTGACTATTCTGATGATACCAGCCAGGTTTGGTGAAGTTTGATTCAGGGGGTCCAAAGTTATGGACTCTCAAAGGTGTAGCCTCCATCTCCTATTAGCTCCCATTGGAAACAATGGGGAATGGGGCACCCCCTTTGGGAGTCTGTAACTTTGGACCCCCGAACCAAACCTCACCTAACTTGGGTGGTATCATCAGGAGAGTCCCCAAAAAACTCCCTGAAATTTTGGTGCTGCTAGCCTAAAAACTGCATCCACAAAGATGCTTTGTGGACAGTTTTCCTACCCTTCCAACATTATTGGAATTGCCATTTTGCATATGGGGATTGGAGTTCCCCTAAAATTATAACAGATCTCCAAACGAGAGAGATCAGTTGCCTTGGATTCATTTTTAAAAAGTTTTAAATGAATCCACATTTTAAACGATTCTCTGGGTGAGACATTTTGAAAACGTCTTCAGTTGCTGTGTGATCGTTGCCCACACTTCTCTGGTTCCCTGGACATCTTCTACAGCATCATCTTCTGAGCTCACTTACTTCCCCCTAACCTGTTTATAGCAGCATTTCTCTGTTCTTTTATTTTTGGGGAGCCAGTCTTTGAAGCATCAAGTCTATGAAGAGTATAGAAAGCACGCCGAGTCTGTGAAGCATTGAAGCATCGATTCAAGACAGAACTCAAAAAAAGGGGGGAAATCACATAATATTGGCCAGGAATCATTTCAAGGGGGTGAGTGGATAGCTGTAAAAAGGGAAACTGAAAACATTTCAGAAATGTTTTAGGGGATTTGTGCGGAAAGGGCCATAATCTGCTGAGCCGCTTCTCATCAATTCAAAATGAGTAGCTGGGTTGCTGTTTCACATTCATTCTCTATTCATAAGCTATTTCTCATGTTTTTTTTCTTGAAGGCAGCTGGAAGAATAGATTGGCTTTTAAACCAGCTATTGGGTATCTTGAGAGAGCCAGTTTAGGAGCAATTCACTGAAAAACGCCATGTACGCAGTTCAGAAAACAAACATCTTCCTTGTTCAGGACACATTGAGCAATGCAAATGTGCTATGAAGCTGAACCCAATATTCTCCAGGTAAGATGTTTGCGTCCAGAGTAATAACTCGGGGGCAGCCCTCCCCAACCAGCTTTCATGGTTCTTTGCAGCTATTCTCACCCTGTGTTTTTCACTGTTTTCTCCATCTGCTGGTACTTCTGTGATCATATTCTCCCCAATTTCACTCTTCCTAGAGTGGTCCCAGCCAATCACATATTAGGTGGGGTGACATCACAACACTATGTAGCCAGTCAGCTTGGGCATGGTGCTGGGCACGTTGACAATCTTAGCCAGCCGGGGATCTCTATAAAATTAAGATGACTTCTCAGCCCTTTTACGACAATCCTCGAGCAATCCCTGGAAAGAGGTGAGGGTCTTTTTCTCTTTCTGACAAGGTTTTCACAAAGCTGGCCTCCATTTAAGCTCAGCAATAATAAGCAGTTTTCACTTCAGCGATCCTCAAAATACGAATATTCGGCATATCTTTCTTCGGCACATATTCAGCTCTAGACAAGCAGCCACAGGGCAACAACCCAGCCCCTTTTGTGTTCACATAGCCTGCCCAGTGAAGGTTAGTAAAGATTTGCTCATCTACCATGACCTCTCTTTCACCTTCTTTTTTCTTGGAGGCTTATTTTAAAACTGCTCTAGTCTCACTCTACACTGACAAGGAGGACGATCTCTCCACGAGATGAGGAAAATCATTCACCAATGGAGGCTTCCGTTTCCAAAATCAGCCTCTCTCTTCCTGCTCCCTCCCATCTTCACCCAAAAAAAGTCATTCTCCTGGAAAGAATAACCGCTTATCTTGTAATTCCATTTGTAATAGCAACGGTTTCTGACGCCATACAATGCCGTATTGAAGATTTCGTTCCTCCTGCATTCCCCTCCTCCCTCTTTATTATATTGCATTGCCTGCTCATCTGCTTAATGCTTTATGAAATCAGCTGGATTCAGGAAGCTAATTGGCCCGGTGACACGGTGTTTGCAGCTCACATAGCAAAACTGTATGATTTTGGCATTTGCAAGAATAACACAAATCCCTCTACACATTTCATCCTAAAGGCCTGTGAAATCTGCTTGCAGAGGTTTTTATCTGGGTGGATTAGTGCCTTATCAGCCTGCCTTGCTATCATGTGAATGAAGATAAGGTACAGCTAATCCTTCCTTTTTGCTCCCTGACACACAACATCGGTGCCAACTAGGAAGCCTAGAAGCAGAGATAAATCACCAGTCCTCAGCTCCCCGCTCCCCCCCAAAAAAACAAAATAGGAATACATTAAAGACTCATTCTGATCCCCACTCCAAAGAGGAACAGTTGTTCCTGAATCACTAACGCAGGCATTACGTTCTAGGTATTAAGCTATTAGTTGTCAGAAAGGTGGTTGTTTAAGACCAACTCGTTGGCTCTGTACAAGAGCTGTTCCTGCAGAAGGATCTTCCATGCAACCCTCCCCTGCACCAGGTGTCATCACGATTTACAAGGAGGAAAAGCTATTTTGGAAGCATTGCAATGATGGCAAGGTGGCCTACCTAGCTAGGGTTGCCAACAACAGCTTAGGACTGTGGTGGTGAACCTATGGCACGCGACATGTTCATGGACCATGTTCATGGACCAGTTGGCCATGCTGGCAGGGGCTGATGGGAACTGTAGTCCATGAACATCTGGAGTGCCATAGGTTCGCCACCACGGGCTTAAGGCCATTCCCAGAGATTTGAGGGTAATGCCCGGGGAGGGCAGAGTTTGGGTAGGGCTGGAGCTCAGCGTGGACATGATGTGATGGATTCTGAAGCTTCCAGTTCCTCCAACTGGGGATTGCGTAGTCTGGAAGGCAGATCTGAGAGTACGCCAGGCTTGCAAAGCAAACCTGAAGAAGGGCATTTTTGCAATGCTAGTGATGGAAAATGGTTTCTCAAGCAGCAAATAACTTGTGGAGGCTTTGTAGGGTTTTCAGGGCAAGCACTGGCGTAATGCCCATTGGGCAAGGTGGGCAGCTGCCCAGGGCATCACCTTGTGGGGGGGCATCAAAATGCTGAGTTCGTTTTGGGGTATTTTTAGTGGTTTTCCATTTTTGGCCTGCAGGGGGCGCGGTTTTTAGGCTAGCGGCACCAAAATTTCAGTGTATCTTCAGGAGACTGCCCTTATGCCACCCCCCAAGTTTGGTGAGGTTTGGTTCAGGGAGTCCAAAATTATGGACTCCCAAAAGGGGTGCCCCTATCCCCCATTGTTCCCAATGGGAGCTAATAGGAAATGGAAGCTACAGTTTTGAGGGTCCATACCTTTGGCCCCCCTAAACCAAACTGCACCAAACTCTGGAGGTACCATAAGGACAGTTTCCAGGTGATACCCTGACATTTTGGTGCTGATACATCCAAAAATGCGCCCCCTGCAGGAACATCCCAGAAATTTGCCCAAGAATCTTTGTTCTGCATTGAGTTTTCTGCATTGCTGTCAATGGGGGTTGCAGGCTGGGGCGGGGGGGACATTTCTGAAGGCACAGTCTCAAAGCTTTCAGGGTCTCATCAGGAGACTGCCCTGATGATATCCCCCAGGTTTGGTGCAGTTTGGTTCAGGGGGGCCAAAGTTATGGACCCTCAAAACTGTAGCCCCCATCTCCTATTAGCTCCCATTGGAAACAATGGGGGATGGGGCACCCCCTTTGGGAGTCCATAACTTTGGACTCCTTGAACCAAACCTCACCAAACTTGGGGAGTAGCATAAGGACAGTCTCCTGATGATTTTGGTGCTGATATGTCTAAAAACGTCACCCCCTGTAGGCACCAATGTCCTGGTGCAAAAAAATGTGGTCGTGGTGGAGTGGCCGCCCATGGGGGGGGGCATCCAACTCAGGTTTTGCCCAGGGCTACAGTTTGCCCAGGGCTGCCTCGTTATGCCCCTGAGGGCAAGAGGCCAACAGAGTTGGTTTGTCATTGCCTGCCTCTGCATAGCACCCATAGACTTCCTTGGTAGTCTCCCATTCAGTACTAACCAGAGCTGACCCTGCTTAGTTCTCAAGATCAGATGAGATTAGGCCAGCCTGGGCCATTCAGGTCAGGACAGGAATCAGAAAACTAGTATTGTAAGTATATTGAGAGAGAAGAACTTTTTCCCCTTGTTGTGCTACTTATTACTTTAGAGGTAGGGTTAGGGTTAGGGTTGTTTGTTTTGAACAAGGGTCTGCAACCTGCTGCTCTCCAGATGTTCATGGACTACAATTCCCATCAGCCCCTGCCAGCATGGCCAATTGGTTTTGGTTTTGAAGGAATGTTCAGTGATGGAATCTAGCAGCTGGAATACCAAATGATGCAATCCATTCTGCAGTACAGTTTTCAAGGCAAAAGGCATTCAGAGGTGGTTTGCCATTGCCGGCCTCTGTGTAGTACTCCTGGACTTCCTTGGTGGTCTCCCATCCAAGTACTAACCAAGACTAACTTTGCTTAGCTTCCAAGATCTGATCAGATCAGAGTAGCCTGTGCCATCCAGGTCAGGGTGGCCCTGGTGCTTAGCACCTCCCAAATAACAACAATAGGCAATAGGACCCTGGAGCATGCTAGCAGGAGGAGGATTGGCACAGATCCTCATCCAGCAGATGGTGACATCACAGGGTGGCATCCAGGAAAGAAAGAAGCAAGTGCATTGAAAGCATCCCTGAGAAGCTGAGCCAGGAAATCTCATAAAGGAAAGCTAGCAGGGAGCTATTGTTTGGAAGGGTGGTTACGAGGGCTTATAACAATGGTGGCGAACCTATGGCACGTGTGCCAGAGGTGGCACTCAGAGCTCTCTCTGTGGGCACGTGCAAACATCTAGGCTAGCCTGGGCCTTGGGCTCGATTATTAGCATTAAACCTAAGACCTAGTTTTGGGGAAGCAGTGTAGGTAACCCTGTTAAGTGCTGTTAAACCCCACTGATTTTCATGCGCTGAACTAAAACACGATCCTTTACCTGGGAGTAAGCTTGGTTGCTGGCAATGGGGCTTGCTTCTGAATAAACCCTCCTAGGGTCATGATTCACCCGTTGGAAGAGTTGCACAGTTGCTTCAAAGCAAAGCCACCGACTACCACCAAGCTTACTTCTTAGTAACACATGCCTCGGAGCCAACCGTTTTTTCTAAACTAAAACCTCAGTATTCAGATTAAATTGCTGTGTTGGCACTTTGCGATAAATAAGTGGGTTTTGGGTTACAATTTGGGCACTCGGTCTCAAAAAGGTTCGCCATCACTGGCTTATAACTATCTCCATTTCCAGTGCTGACCTCAGTCTTCTGAACTTGGGGCCCCTGGAGGTAGTAGAGAGGTACTAGAGAGGGCTTTCTGGAGAATTGCAGCTGATTCTCATATTGCGACATCATAGTTTTGAAGATATCTCATTTTTTAAAAACACACAAAAAAGGGGGGGATGTGTGCGGGATTACCAGGAAAAACTAACTTTATTAAAGAACTTTATACACTGAATGGACGCGTGGTTGAGTAGCAAGCGGAGGCAACATTCTGAAAACGATGGTAGCACCGAGCCTCCTGAGACGTGCAGAAAATAATGGGCACAAACTGCTCAATGGAAACAGAAAGTAAGAGCTGAGGAGGAAGGCGAGAAAAAAACGTTTTATTTGTCTGCACTATGTGGATTTTTAAAAAGCCAAAACGGTCTTTTTAAAACGTCGGCTGCGCAGAAAAGGCCCCTGTTGCTCAAAAGAACCTGTTTGATGCTGAAAAGCAACATTTTGGGTCCTGCTGTTATTTTCCACGTGGTGAACATTGATTTTCCTCCCTTACTGCTAGCAGAGCTTGAAATTAATATTTTTCTGATCTCATTGTTTGCGCTGTAGCATCATCAATATCAGTAAGGAGTGGAGCACACCAAATAATTCACAGGAATAACAGCTACTAAGAGGCCATGCACTCTGCCTCACATGACAGAGACTATTTCCTTTCACTTACACCAGCAAACCACAATTACAAACAATGCAACCTGTTGTCTGGAAAGTTATTTGTTATACTTTTCCTAGACATTGATAGTCTATACAGGGAAACCTAGGAAGTCTCCCCTGCAGCCACTCACCGGAAACAGACTTCCTTACTTTCAGTCTGGTAGGTATGTTGCGTGCCTTGGGACCACACATTTCAGCTGCCCCAACATTTCTCATCTGTTGGGGGTGGGGGGTGGGGGAGGGATGACAAATTAAAAAAAAATTACTGGCCTCAACATTGCATGATGTCACTTTCTGGTAAAAACACAGAAGCGTTATCATAACACTCTCACCACCATCACTGATCACTGGAAGCTCTGTGGTTTTACCATAGGGTTTCTGGCAATTCCAAGAACAATTACATTGTAGCTGTAGCCAGTGTAGGTAGCTGGGCTTAGACTGAAGTTTCAAAACCTTAATGACACCACAGGAGTACAATTAATAAGGTTTAAATGTGCAAAAGGAAATGTGCAAAAGTGTGAAAATATAGAAGCAGTGCAAAACGGAAGAAAATAATAAAACTGAAAAACTATCCTGAAATTTAGCCCTCTGACCCAGATGTTACCTGGAGCCTTAGTCTCGGTCTCGAAGCTACTTTGCCTGACTCCATCTCATCCATTATCTCTCTTCAAATGACAAGTCATGACAATTTCTCAGAGAGGGGTGTTCAGTAACTTGACTAGGCCCAAAAGCTCAAACCAAAATTTAAAAGGCCAAAACATGGTTAGACAAGACCAGTTTCAGATACTGCAAAACTTTCTGAACAGAGGAAAAAGCAGGATGAATCTTCACACCACAGGAAATGAGGCCTGTCTCTCTCCTTCCCTTTCCCAGTCTCTGAAAACCCAGCTGCCTCTTGCCTTAGTTAAATCACACAGCTTTGGGTACCAATTTCCAAACCTCAAATTGGGCATTTAAAAAAAAAGCTACACGCAGAGAACTGAAAGGGAGGGGGACTTTGTAGATTGGTAATATCTACAGAAAATGAAAGAATTGGGAAGAAAGGAAATATCTAAGTCTAGATAATTGATGACTTTGCTGAGCACGCAAAATGAAATTCAAATAGATGAAAAGAAAATGATACCATTATGCATTGCTAGATACTATTTCACAGATGGTAACTTTTTTATAATTAAATGTTATGATGAAGTATTGAACAGCTGAGATGGCATGTTTAATTTATACCAACGTGTTCACTAAAAAATCTTAAGGAGAGTGTGGCCTCCACCCATTCCCAGCCAACATTCCCAGGATTCCTCAGAATTCCTTAAATATTTTGCTCAATCAGGAACAACCAAAAAAAAAAAACAACCAAATACTTTAGTCACAAGTGAAACTTCCTCAAGGAGAGCAGTTCAGTGGGAGAATACATAATCCGTCATGCTTGCAACAGGTCCCAGACTATAAGGACACTGGTCCCCAGAGATGTGCGGTGATGCTGTGTTTTGGTTTTGCATCCACATCACAGTATTCCCATACAGGCCCTGGACACAAGAAATGACATTGTTTAGACAACTGATAAAGTATCAGGCAGCAGAGGTATATTCATGCAGTACAGCACAAGGAACCCAACATTTTTGCATCATTTTTTGCATCAGCAGTGCCCTCTTATCTTTGGTATACAAATGCAGGTTGGCATGATCAACATTTTGGCATTTGGGGTGCCATAGATGTGGCGGTGGCACACAAAACTCCTAACGTCTGAGTAACACCCACCTCAGCCAATGCCACTGACAAGATAGGTTTGTTTGAACACTAGATCTTCCTGCGGGACTTATTTACATGCCCTTTGAAGAATAATGTGTCACAACCTATTAATGCAGGAAATCTTAGCAATCTTATTTTGGAGATTTTGACTATTTATTTAAGAGATTTCCTTGGCTGTCTTTCCAGAGTCCTGCTTGGATTCTTTTTTTTACAGGTTTTGAAAGCCTCGTGCTAATAGCATGTTATGGAGCACATCTTCATTTTCTATCTTTGCCCAAGACCGTCCATGTTTCAGTTCCTTTTGTGTTAACAGCAGAATTATAACATCCGTATCTGTCAAGGTGACCACAGCTTCTTCACAGCCTCTTTGAACTGCCTCACAAGCATGAAGGATGTCTCTTGTGTCATCCTCCTTGGGGGTTTCCTAAAGACTAATGCAGTATTAGTTGGTTCATTAGCCTTCTTTGGCTTTAGTGAGGGTACCAGCAGTCCCCAGCTCACATTGCTGTAGCAGGTATACCTTCTTGTCATGAGGAAAAGTGGGCTAAATGAGCTTTACTTTCATCTATGGCAATGAATTAAATCCACAATGGTGGTATCAGTATATCAGGCTATCAATAAGTCTTCAAACTAGTAAGCGATGGCCTTTGTAGAATACACTTCATTGTACCAATCAAAAGAGATAAGGATAAAAGAACAACCTTGCTAGATTAGACCGAGGATTCATCAAGCCCATCATTTTGTTCCACACATCAGCCCATCAGTTGCCCTGAAGGACTGACAAAGGGCATAGCAGCCAAGGCATTCTCCTAAAATTGCTGCCTAGTATAAGTACTCAAAGTTTTGCCTTTGGATGCAAATTCTCCATAAAGGTGCCATGGCTAGTAACCATCCATGAATCTGTCTTTTAAAGCCATGCTTGCTCATTGACTTTAGAGCTCTAACGGGCAGCGAATTCCATGATGTAATCGCTCACTGAGTCAAGAGCAACTCCATTTTGTCCAACCGGAATCTATTGCCCATCACCTTCTGCTCCAGTATTATGGGAAAGGGGGAAAATAAGTTCTCTGATGTTCTCTGGAGACCAAGCTGGCTGTACAAAGGCTGAGGGACTGAGGAGGGACATGATTGCTCTGTTTAAGTATTTGAAGGGCTGTCACTTAGAGGGCAGGGAGCTGTTCCTGTTGGCAGCAGAGAATAAGACTTGCAATAATGGGTTTAAATTACAGATAGAAAGGCACTGGCTGATATGAGGGAGGGGGGAATTACAGTAAGAATAGCTCAGGTGTGGAATCAACTGCTTAGGGAAGTGGTGAGCTCCCGCACACAGGAAGTGGTTGGATGATCACTTGTCAAGGATGCTGTAAGCTCATCCTGCATTGGGCGGGAGGTTGACCTAGATGGCCTGTATGGCCTTTTCCAACTCTGTGATTCTATGTCCACTCTAGTTATGTGCTCACCAAAGGCCATACTGCAGACTGAATGAATCCATCAGTTTACACACCAACGATTTTCCTGTGCCTTCAGTTAGCAGCTGGACGACACGGATACACATGCATATTTTCAGATCAGAATGTAGAATCCATGTGGAGTGTGTGAAAGAATGTGGATTAGATCTTTCTTTGGCATTGTGTTCCTCTGTCCTGCAGCCTTTGCAAACGACAATGGCACAGGGGATGTCTTCTGCGTTTGGACATCAGACATCTGTATCATTGACCAGGCCCCTGCAGCGTTAAGCTTTCTCCGTGTGAGCTCACCGCCACCTTTGATCAGTTCCTTTATGTTCTGCTGTGTGCTAACATTTGATTTGTACAATGAAGCAGAAGTTTTTGATATATGTTTTCTTTCAGTAGATCATGAAATTACAGGATGTAATTTGTATTCTTTGCTCATACAGTGCCATATCTTTTATTGTCAAGAAGACTGGGGGTTTATTTTAGTTATTAGATTTTGTGATTTCCCCCCTCTGTACCCTTAAGACATCTGTTCTTCCCAAGAGCAAACACAGAGATTATCTTCATGCATAATTATCACTGTTAATATACTATAGATTTGACAATGTGACTCCGGAAGGTTTAATACAAAAGCTACCTGCTATTTACACACTGTTCTTTTCATCTTTGAAGGGTTTGGCAATGTCTCCTATTTACAATCATAACTTTGTCACTATCAATCCAATCTGGACATTCCATATATCAAATTATAGAAAATGAGTTCGCCACCAAATATGTAACAGGCTTGAAATAGCTGGATGAATTGCTTAAAAGGGTACAGCCAGCTGAAGCAATATTTCAACCCTAATTTTCTGTGTATTTGTTGCTCGAGCAAACCTTACAGCAATTTATGCAACAAAAATAGAGTTCCACTTCTGTTGGCACGTGTAGTCGCACAGCCCCTTACCTTCATGTTGTTGTACAGTGTTGGCACTTTACCATCAGAGATGCAACAATTTCCCCCAAAAGGAGCTTAAGCCATGATGCACAGTGATGTATGACCTTGAAAAAGGACTTCAGGATTATTTTTAAGGATGGCATGAGCCTCATCTTTCTCACCCTGCATACAGTTAATCTGGCAAAGGTGGCTGCTTTTAATCTACCAATACCGGTACAAGTCAATAATAACATTTTGAATTATCTAGTAGGGCTCTGTCTCCTACAGCAATAACCTCTGAGCAGGCTGCAAGCAAGGCTGAGAGGGCAACAGCTGTCCTTTGCTGTTGGACTCCCAGAACCTGGCTTATTGCTGCTCTATCTGGATCTTCCATCTAGCTATCATGTCTAAGGCCCTTTCCGCACAGCGGAAAGGGTGCCTCTCCACCGGCAGAAATTATGCCGGTGGAGGGGAGGGGGCTGTTCGCACGGGAGCGTGCGAGCGGCCCCCGCAGAAGCCAGCACAGAAGAGGCAGCTCCGCATGGAGCCGCCACTTCTGCATCCCCCCCCCCCTCACCTCGTCCTCCAGCATCGGTCTGGAGGGCTGCAGGGACCCGCCCATGCTGCCCTCCGACCTCCAGGGATCAGAGGCCAGTGTGGGCGGGTCTCAGCAGCCCTCCAGACCAACGCTGGAGGACAAGGTGAGTGGGGGGGATGGGAAAGTGGCGCCTTTGGCGCAGTGCAGTTTGCACCGCACTGATGAGAAGGCGGCGCTTTCCAAAAACCTCCCTCGGGAAGGGAGGTGGAAAGCGGCACCTTCACGCTGCTCGGGGCCGGTGTTTTTCCATCCCTGGGCCGCTGTTTTTGACCCCGTGCGGAAAGGACCTAACAGCCGTTGGGATATGTATCTGTCAGTGTACACACTCCTTTTAAACAGCTGGTTAAGCTAGCAGCCTTCATGACTTCTTGGGGCAATTAATTTTCATAGTTCTGTGTTGAACAACAAAGGCCCCTTCCGCACATGCAGAATAATGCATTTTCAATCCACTTTCAATCCACTTTGCAGCTGTGCGGAATAGCCAAATCCACTTGCAAACAATTGTGAAAGTGGATTGAAAGTGCATATGTTCTGCATGGGCAGAAGGGGCCAAAGTGTTTATTTTTACCTGTTTTGAGTCCATGGCATAACTCAAAGATCTTTTTTAAATACAACGGTCTCCATACCAATCATGGATTTATAAACTGCCTTCCATTCTTAACTGGAAAATCCTAAATGAACATAAGAAAGAGCCTGCTGGATCAGACCAGAGTCCATCTAGTCCAGCACTCTGCTACTCGCTGTGGCCCACCAGGTGCCTTTGAGAGCTCACGTGCAGGATGTGAAAGCAATGGCCCTCTGCCGCTGCTGCTCCAGAGCAGGGGCGTACCTAGGCAAACTTGAGCCCTGGGCAAAACCTGAGTTTGATGCCCCCCCCACAGGTGGCCCCCACCATGACCAAACAATAATTTTTTCCACCAGGTCGTTTCAAAGTCACCATCACATTATAGAACATCCCCCAACTCACAAATCTGAACATAGCAATGGGCCATGCCACACAGCCGAAATAATATTTGGAAAACATTTTCAAAATGCTTTCAAAATGTTTTATTACTGCTATGAAAACATTTTATGGTGTTGTATCCAGTCCCCCCAATTGGGGGAAACAGCATCACTTTCAATGTTATTTAAACTGGGGACCCCAGATTCTCCCTTTAAGGTGGATTTAAAAGGAGAATCTGGGCTCCCTGGTTTAAACAAGTGATGCTGGAATCCACCCCCCAAACAGCATCATTTTAAATGGTGTTTAAACTGGGGACCTCAGATTCTCCCTTGAAATCCATGCCGAAGGGGGTAGATTTAACAACAACAACAACAACAACAACAACAACAACAACAACAACAACAACAACAACCTTTATTAGGCACTGAGAGAATAAAAGAAAGAAAGAAAACAAGCATTGGTGGGAAGGGAGTGAATTTAAAAAGAGAATCTGGGGAAATTTAGGGGGTGCCTGTTGTCAGGGGTGCAATTATTAAGATAGCAGCACCAAAATTTCAGAGTGTCTTCGTGAGACCCTACTGATGATACCACCCAGATTTGGTGAAGTTTGGTTCAGGGGGGTCCAAAGTTATGGACCCTCAAAGGTGTAGCCCCCATCTCCTATTAGCTCCCATTGGAAACAATGGGGGCACTCCCTTTGGGAGTCCATAACTTTGGACTCCCTAAACCAAACCTCACCAAACCTGGGTGACATCATCAGGAGAGTCTCCCAAAAAATCCCTGAAATTTTGGTGCTGCTAGCCTAAAATCTGCGCCCCCTGCAGGCCAAAAACGGAAAAACACTGAAAATACAAAATCCCTCACAAACCTGCAATTTTGTCGCCCACCACAAGGTGGCGCCCAGGGCAGCTGCCCACTTTGCCCAATGGGAGGTACGCCTCTGCTCCAGAGCACCTGGTCTGCTAAGGCATTTGCAATCTCAGATCAAAGAGGATCAAGATTGGTAGCCATACATCAACTTCTCCTCCATAAATCTGTCCAAGCCCTTTTTAAAGCTACCCAGATTAGTGGCCAACATCACCTCCTGTGGCAGCATATTCCAAACACCAATCACACATTGTGTGAAGAAGTGTTTCCTTTTATTAGTCCTTATTCTTCCCCCCAGCATTTTCCATGTATGCCCCCTGGTTCTAGTATTGTGAGAAAGAGAGAAAAATAAACCAATCATGGTTTTATAAACTGCCTCCCATTCTTAACTGGGAAATCCTAAATGCTTTGTTGGCGTTTCTAGGGGATTTTCCATTCACACATCCGCTGAATTTGATTGTGGTGTGGCTGCTCCTCCCGAGTGTTTAGAAACAATTATGTCTCTAACCAGAGGTAGCATCTTTCAGTATGAAATTAAGGGTCAGCTCCTCCTTATCACTCCACTGCTGACTATTCTAAGGCAATTCATCTTATCGCATGTAGAAATCTTGTTTCTTTGTCATGGTCTGAATGCACAATTCATGTACGGATAATTGATGCTATTAAAACTTTTCTGTCCTCTGACTGCCTCCTTGCTTTCTTTCTCCAAATTAAGATTGCCCTCGGAGCTTTGGCTCAATGTAAGGGTCTGGTACTCCAGTCAATAATAAGACTCAAGGAAGGTTTAAGAGTTTTATTTTGGAACTGTGTCAGCCCAACGGCCAGATAGTCGAAACTGGGGTTTGGCTCTCTGGCCCCTGGTATATACCTGAAGGTTACAATTTGACTGAGCCCAGTATCCCCCCACCCTCGCATTCCCATAATATCAGCATGTGAAAGGGCAGTGAGAAAGAGACATTGTTTTCGGAACAGGCAGTTTACTCCCTTAGGAAGGCAGATAAGGAGAAACAGTTAGGCACTATTGCTAGTTACTTTGCTAGCGAAAGAAAGAGGTGCCATGGCCTTGGGCGATGATAATAGCTGGGCCATCTGCATCGAGGCTGCCTACATGTGAACTGCCAGGCCAAGTATGGCGCAGGCCTGACACTCAGGGAACAATAGCATATCTCCAATGCCATGCCACACTAAGGCTGCTTCCTAAGATTTCTGTTTCACTTAACTCATTGATTTCTTGGAATAAAAGGCATCAGTTCCATTGATGTGATGTACACTGCCCTTCCAATAAATGGTATATCCAAAGATAATTCTCATTGACTCCACAATTCTCATTGACTGCCTATGCTTGCTTTTAATATATGCCATTCTAACACATAAATTGGGTTTGAGGCACAGCCTTAGCATTTAACAGTTACATATTATGTCCCTCTTTGCTGTGATGCCTGTGACTGTTTTGCATTCGGTTGTCATTACCAATTTCTGTCCTGCCTGCAAAGTCAAGTGACATAACAGTCATTAAGAGGAAAAGGAGAAATGAAGGAAGAGAAGGATGGTGTTTCTTGTCCCCCAGCAGGGAAGAAACATGTCCCCACTACTCAAGAAGACCACCTGTCTTCTATACAACAGCCTACATCTGAAAGGAGAACCACCATGGCTGATAGTGCTAGATTCAAGTCTAGTAACACTTTAGACACCAACAAATATCTTTAGGGTATAAGCTTTCAAGAATCAAAGCTCCTTTCATCAGAAAGCTTATACTCTGAAACTCTTGTTGGTCTCTAAGGCCCCTTCCACACACGCAAAATAATGCATTTTTAATAATGCGTCACAACTGTTTGCAAATGGATTTTGCCATTCCACACAGCTTCAAAGAGCACTGAAAGCAGTTTGAAAGTGCATTATTCTGCATGTGCGGAATGAGCCTAAGGTGCTACTGGACTCAAATCTAATTGTTCTACCACAGATCAACATGAAAAAATGAACTGGGTTTCCATTCATGGATCTCCCAGTATGTCATCAGTTTGACCTTCAGAAATTATTAGGAGACTCTGCTCAGTCTGGTTAACTAAACGTCCAAGGAATTTTGAGGGAAACTAAAGAGTTACATTACAATAAGATTATCCATATTTCTCAGCAAGTTAGATGTATTTGTCTAATTTTGTTCAGACCTCAATCTCTCGCTCAATGCATCCCTGGTTATCTCAGACTGGGGAAATGTATTTGATGCTGAAACCAGAATGAGGGCATTTCAACACAGGCTGGACTGTTCATGAGGCAACGGCCAAATCTCTCTCTTTCTCTCTCTCTCTCTCTCAGACTGTCAGCCAAACTGCAGAAGCATGAGCCTCTAGTGTCTTTCTTTCTTGTTACGGAGTCTGAAAAGGAATGTTGTGGAGGGGCCATCAGTGAGAATGGAAGAGGTCATTTTTGAGCAGTGAGGGAGGCAACCACTGATTTATGACTTTTTCTTCCAAGTGGAGCCAATTCTGTTAGGTACACAGAAAAGAAGGACGAGGCTGTAGAACAACAATATGTCATTGCACTGTCCAAACACCTTGAAATTACCTCACATTTCCAGAGTCTATCATGTGAAAACCTGGGATGGTATTATAAATTATGAAGTGTTTGCTATTTCGTTTTTGTTTGCCTGCAGACTGATTTCCTTCCAAAACACACAGAAGGTTAACAACCCCTGAAGAGTGTTAGTTTTATCTGATAGGGGCTTTTCCCCCATGACTAATGCCAATGTGTTTAGATTTGGGCAGCATGGGGAATTAACCCAGGCAGATAGCTAGGTAAACAAAAGCCAGTTTCCTTACTTTATGTGGTTCAGTGGAAGATTTGGTCAGGTGTGCTTTATTAAAGTTTCCAGTCAAATAAGCCTCATCACTTCCATTCCATGATAATTATCTCATCCAGGTGAGTACCAGTTCAAGGAAGATCATAAGAAAAGTCCTACTAGAGAAGACCAACGTTCCATTGTTCCACTTCCTGTTTCCAGCGGTGACCAGTCAGTTGTAGCTGGGAAGATCACTTCCTGCCACTAGCAATTGGTATTTTGTATATTGAAAGTCTAGTTAACTGCCGTCAGTGATAGACTAGTCCTGACCTCCACGAAAATGAATGACCCTTTCAGCACAAATCTCCTAAAACATTTGTAAAATGTTTATAAAATGTTTTCAGTTCCCCCTTTTTGTTTGCATTAACTTTCTTGAAATGATTCCGCCATATTTTGTTTTTCCCTGTTTTTCCTAATTTGGGAACAAATTAGTGCTTGATGCTTTGCAGCCTCATGCTGCAGTTCCCGGAGTCTCCTATAGTTGATGCTGTGAGGATTAAGCCCCCCAAAACACCCTGAAATGCTCCACAAACAGGGCGAGGGGCTTCCGTGGGCAGGAAGTGAACTCAGAAAATGTATCTTAAAGGGAAAACACACAAATGAATCCTTTTAAAAAATGTTTCAGCCAAAGTAATCACTAGGCAAGACGATGCATTTTAAAAGTTTTGAGGCTCCAAATAAAACGTTTTTGGGGAAAACCAATGCAGGGCTCCTTGGAGGAAATATTTTATTTCCTGCCCCAAAACATTTTAAACTGCCTTTGTGGAAAGGGCAACTGCCTTCATCCAACCCTGCATGATCTCTTGGTGAGATCTTCAGCAGCTGAGATTTTTAAAATGGATATATCAGTGTTTTCAACTGTGATTTGCTTGCATGGTATGAGCTTTACCATGGACCCCTCCCACACTGATAGGGAATTTTCTTTTTCAAAATCTAAATTCCAGTTGTTAGAATTTGATGCTATCAAATTTCTGCAATTTTGCATGACCCTTCAGCACTTCCATGATGGCACAAGGGTTTTACAGGAGAGTGCATCACCACATTTGGGTGATAATGTGTTGGGATTTTACAAGTGTGTGTCACAACTCAGTCATAAAAGAGTTAACTGTTTGTATGTAAACAAGTTGCTGAAGTCACTGTTTATGACCTGATCTATTGATTAGCAGCTATTGGTCAGTGAAATAGCCATTGCTTACATGTTAGTGAGCTTGTACATCAGAAGTTATAAAGTTAACTCTTTTGCTTTGTTTGAGCAGACACGACACCACCACCACCACGAGCACGTGGTACCTAGATAGGTACCAAGATGTAACCAAACTTACAGTAATGTAGTTGTGTAACAGGAAAGAAAGGATGTCTTTTTTTCTCTCTCCATGTAACGCTCCCTTTATAGTTAGTAAACTCATATATAAAAAGCAACTGAGGATCTGTCTCTTCTGTTCTGCTCTGCTTATATATATTCCAGAGCTGACACTAGCATGGTATGGAGTCACACCAACTGTCCTAATTGCCACAAACAGATGTTTTGGGTGTTACTGGGATTGGTGGGGTCACAAGGACAGAACAGCGCCAACTAGTGAAAACCAGAATGTTTAAAGCTAGTGGCACCGAATTTCAGGGTATCATCAGGAGACTGTCTTGATGACACCCCCCAAGTTTGGTGCAGTTTGGTTCAGGGGGGCCAAAGTTATGGACTCTCAAAGGGGGGGGCTATCCCCCATTGTTCCCAATGGGAGCTAAGGAGATGGCTACCCCTTTGATAGTCCATGACTTTGTCCCCACCCAACCAAACTGCAATTAGCTTGGGGTACATCAGGACAGTCTCCTGATGATACCCTGATATTTTGGTGCTGATATGTCTGTAATGTGCCTCTGTGAAAAGCAATTCCCTTAAAAATTTTGTCTTAATATTTTTTTCTGCAGTGACTTCTGCATTGCTGTCAATAGCGAATTTCCGGTGGAGGACTGTGAGGTGCACATTTATCAGGTACAGTCACAAAACGTTTCCAGGATATCTTCAGGAGAGTCTCTGGATTCATCCAGGTTTGAGGAACTTTGCCTATGGGGGCAAAAGCAGAGTGGACCCTACCCATAACATTGAACCCCTTGAAGCAACGGTCACCAAACCTGGATGGTGTCATGAAGAGACTCTCCTGAAGACAAAGTTTTGTGACTTTACCATGAGAAATGTGCACTCCACAGCCCTCCCATAGAAATTTCCCATTGGCTGCAATGGAGCCAGCCAGCCAGCCACTACAGAGCACAGAATCTGGGGAAATTTCTTTCACAAAATCTCAGTCAGGAGGTCCAAAGTTATGGACCTTCCCCATCTCCTGTTAGCTTCCATTAGAAACAATGGGGATGGGCACCCCTTTTGAGGGTCAATAACTTTGCCCCCCTGAACCAAAACGCACCAAACTTGGGGAGAATCATCAGGACAGTCTCCAGATGATATCCTGAAAGTTTAGTGCCGCTAGCTTTAAAATTGCATCCCCTGCAGGCCAAAACGTGTAAAAACACCAAAAATTCAAAAAAATAATAAAAATTTTAACGAATTTTTTTAGTATTGACCAACCCTAGCACCAACCTTGCCACCTGGTAATGGGATCACTACCACATTTGCTCAATTGGAGATCCAGAGCATGGATGAGTGGGATCTGGCATTGCCAGGGGCATTATTAAGTTGCTGTCTCGTGCTCCACGACAGCATGCAAGTGTTATTCTCACTACCTACTGCCTGCATTGGAGTATGTGAAGTGGTATTATAGAATGTGCCAGGGAGCCAGAATGGTGTAGTGATTAAGAGCCGTTGGGCTCTAAACTGGAGAACCACGTTTGATTCCCAGCTCCTCTACATAAGTGGTTGATTCTTATCTGGAAAATTTGATTTGTTTCCCCACTCGCTACATGAAACCTACTGGGTGACCTAAGGCTAGGCTAGTCACAGCTGTCTGAGAACTCTCTGAGCCCCACCTACCATACGAGGTGTCTGTTGTGGGGAGAGGAAAGGAAGGAGTTTGTAAGCCACTTTGAGACCCCTTACAGGAGAGAAAGGTGGGATATAATTCCAAACTCTTCCTCCTACTCCCCTGCCTTCATAACCTTGATAAAGACCTGGTTCCATCCTAAAATGTTCTCATGCCACTGAGTATCAGCAGCCTCTGAGCCTGACCAGGATGGAGCTGAGTTTGCTACCAACAGCAACCACCGGAAGCAGGGCTTTTTCTGTGATAGCCCCCGCTTTTGGAATTCCCCTCTGTTCAAACTCTACCAGCTCAGTTTCCTCAGTCCTTTTAAGAGTTCAGTAGAAATATTTTCCTTTTGTTATAAGCCATTGCTATCATGGGCTTTTATAGGTCTTTCTTTTGATACGTTTAATTTATTTTAATTTGGAGACTCCCAGGCTGAAAAGAGAGGTGCAAATTAAAACCAGCAAATAAACAGAGGTATTTGAGATGGGGGTGTGGGGGTTGTCATTGCCCTTCCCTGTATAAAGTCAGGCAGCCTAGGCTGGCTCAGAATAAATTCAGTACTACAATCCCAGAGGAGGCATAGACAGCAATTCCATTTCATTCAAAGCCCAGGGGATAGGAAGTGGTATTTCTTACTGCCTGCCAATACAATGCCTGTTTAAAAACAAATTTACCTTTCTGCTTAGCCTGATACAGAAACATTTCCATTTGCAAACAAAGATGAATAATAACCACTTTCTGAATAATTTTGTAAAGATTTAGAATCAATACGGAGGAGAGAGAGCCCCTGCCTGCCAGCAGCTCTCAGGAACAACGGGGAAGAGATGCTGCCAGGAGAAAGGACAGAGGAGAGACACAGAGAGCGTTCTGCAGGCAGCCGGACTATTTTGTGGGTTTACACCCAAGTTCACCCTGCTGGCATAAGGGGGGCTTTGCCTTGGAAAGGGGCAGTGGTTGAATGTAACCACTGAGCCCACAGCCCCTCTGAAGGCACAGTTGACTGAAATCTTTCTTGTACTTCTTATTGCAACTTTCTTCTTCCGCTGTGCAAAAGAGGAACTGAGACTAAGGGGCAAACTATCTGTGTCAATACAATAATGCTAGGAAAAGTGGAAGCCGGTAGAAAAAAAGAGATCTGGCATGAGATGGATTGACTCCATAAAGGAAGTCATGGTCCTCAGTTTGCAAGGCACGAGCAAAGCGGTTAATGATAGAACATTTTGGAGGACTCGTAGGGTCAGCATGAGTCAGAAGTGACTTGACAGCAGTTAACAGGCACGTAAAGATCTACGATCAAGAAGCTTACTGTAGCGACATAGAGCATCCAGAGAGGGAACTATGCAACTCTGGGCTATGGTGCTAGAAAAGGCAGGTTTGAACTCTTCTAGGCACGCTACTTCCCTGAATTGGAAACATGTTGGTGACATGTCTCCTCCCCCAATTACTGAAGCCCTAAAAGTTAAAAAGACACCACTTTCCCCCCACAACCCTGCATCTCCAGTTGTTTGTGTTGTTACTTCACACAGTTAAGCAATGGCTTGTGGAACTCACTGCCACAAGAAGCAGAGAAAGTCAATGGCTTAGATAAATTTAAAGAGGGGGTCTTTCATATCCATGGGACCTTCTCTCACCCACCAACATGTTTGCTTCAGGCCCCATTGAAAACTTGCTGCTTGTGGTGTTGATAGAGAAGAGGAAAGAAGGGAGGAACATGAGACTGCATGAGCCAACTGAACATGACTCATGGCTGAACATTTGATTTGTTTCCCCACTCGCTACATGAAACCTACTGGGTGACCTAAGGCTACGCTAGTCACAGCTGTCTGAGAACTCTCTGAGCCCCACCTACCATACGAGGTATGCATGAGCCAACTGAACATGACTCATTCTCCCCTTCCATTTCTGCAAGCAACAAGCTGAGAGGATGTGTCTAAACCAGCATGGTGTAGTGGTTAAGAGCAGCTGGATTCTAATCTGGAGAACAGAGTTTGATTCCCCACTCATCCACCTGTGTGGCCGAGGCTCATCTGGTGAACCAGATTAGTTTCTGCACTCCTACATTCCTGCTGGGTGACCTTGAGCTAGTCACGGTTCTCTCAGAACTCTCTCAGCCCCACCTACCTCACAAGGTGTCTGTTGTGGAGAGAGGAAAGTAAAGGAGCTTGAAGCCACCTGGAGTCTCCTTAAAGGACAGAAAGGTGGAGTATAAATCCAAACTCTTCTTCTTTTACAAGCAGAAAAAGGGGAGGGAATTGTAAGGCAAGGTGGCAAGTAAGTTCAGAGGAAGCAGCTCCTGTCAGTTCAGAAGGATGGAGCACCCCACTGGGAAATGCCACCCCAGACACCAAAGTTTTTCTTTACAGAGCATGCCAGCATCTATAGTATTTTAATCAATTTCATTACAAAGTAAGAATGACACAGAAAATCATGATCAAATATCTGCTTACAAAAATCCAGAAATGTCTGACTTTGCTGGTCCCCCACCTGACCCCTCGCTCCCTCCCCACCAGATTCCCCCCCTCTCTCCCTCCCTCCCTCCCTCCCTCCCTTCTCTTTGCTGCATAATTTCAGTGATCTTGGAGAGCTCCGGAACTCTGCACCCTCCGCACTTGCATCAATAATGTTTCAGATGAGTTCCATTTGGGAAAGTTTCATCATTCTTGTCAACAGATGGCCAGTGAGATATTGTAGATATTTAGCAATCCTTTCCAGATACATGGAAGGGATTTACTATCCCAAATAAGGCTTGCCCATCTCCTCCTGAACCTACACCACAGCCAGTGAAATTAAAGCCCCAAGCTTGCCTGTCTCCTCCCATGCTACTGATGACTTGGAGCCAACCAAGTCTGCCGGGTGCTTCAATGGCCTTCTGACTGTACCACCCCTGTCCGCTCCTCTGATGACTTAGCTGGAGAACTAGCCCCTCCCAATTTCATGGCAATACCACCTTATCTAGATAAATACATTTAGGTTATTGCATCTCCGATATATGAATTGTCGGTGATATATCTGGTTCAATTTAGATGGTGCTGACAGCGCAATATTTCATAACAGCCCTCTTTAAAGCTCACACCCGGGAATATCGAAGGACCATTTGCAAAAATGTGAAGTCAGATACAAGAAGGAATTCCTTCACTGATCATTTTTTCCCATTTAGTTTTGAAGTTTGACCATTTATTATTTTCCAGATATAATGAATACATATAGATTTTAGATAAGAAGCCTTTGGAAATGTTAAGATGGGGATGTGGTGGAAACACCCACACCCACGCACACACAAACACGAACACGCACACCAATGAGACAGCTCTTGGCCTCTGTTTTTGTGTTCCACACCAGGCACAGCCATGGCACTCCATGCTAACAAGTTGGATAAGTGTGGCTTCTGTGCCCTAGATTATATACACCTGGTTTCGCACCATGATTGGTTTCTAAATTGAATCAGTACGGGTGGATGGAAGGGGGGGGGGCGTTGTCAGTCATTCTGGCCTTTCAATAGACTTCTTACAGGCTCAGTTCAGACATAACATGAAACCATGGTTTATTTTTATCTAGATGCTTGTTTGCTCACACAATAAAATGACAAATCCCAGAGAATGACAATTAAAGCAACTATTGATGATTAAAGCACAATGATAACATATTAATAGCAAACAGCAATAAAATAAGATTTCCATACGAGAAGCTTAAAATCAGAAATTCACTGACAAACACTAGCAGAAACAAAACATGGTTGTAAACTGGATGTCATCCGTTGTTGCTCCATTTCTGAGTAAACGATGCAGAGATGGGCATTCATACCGCCCATTTCAATCAGTCTGTCAGTTGTCTCTGAAGCACTCTGGCTAGTTCAAACAGCACCGCGGTTGTTTTCCTGCCTTTTTTCTCCTCGTGTCCTTTTGTGGCTATTTTTTCTTTTGAAGGTTCCAGGACAAGTGCTACAGTGCTATAGCTGGAAACAGCTTCAGACATGACAATGGTGCCCTACAATGCTATAGCACTCACCGTAGAACATTTTAAAAAACATATATGCAGAAATGGAAAACTTCAGCTATACCTACAATAGAAGAATGGTTGGTGAAGTTGTTAGAGATGGTGGTGATAGCCAAACTCATTTCATTATTTTAAAAAAAGAATTTAGTTAAATGTTTGGATAACTGGAAATCCTTGATAAATTATTTGGATAAAACAGAAAAAAACAAATTGATGATTAGTGGTTTTGAAGGTCAGTAGATTGTTAAGATCTAATAGAGAAAAATATGGTGTTTTGTCAGAAGTAACTATAAAGATCCAATTTTACTTATGTTATCAAAGAGCAAGTGATAATTGTTTTTAGTGTTAACGCTCGGTTTAGATGAAACAGAGAGTCTTTATGGTAAATGTACTTTTCCCCTTTTAGTTTTTTTATTCTTTGTGTGCTTTCAAACTGTTTAAGTACAAACTTTAACTTTAAAAAAGAGAACATTATTTTTAAAAAAGGGTTGAAAAAGAACACGCTGCCAAAACGGCAAGAAAACAATACCAGTTCTTTTGGAAGAGCTCCAGAGAGTTCAAACAGAATACTGGAGCAATTCAGAAGTCCAAGGAAGAACTGAAAATGGGAGAAAGCAGTTTTCATAAAAAGTGGCAGAGCCCACAATGCCGATGGGCCACGAGCTGCTATTAGCAGCTGGAGCCAAACTGGTTGTGTCTGAATTAACAGAAAAAAAAATCTGTTAGCAGCTCACGGTTCAAGTGGATTATAAGAGCAGTTTGAAAGAGACCAGTGTGTGCGTGTGTGGAAGATGGAAGCGGGGGATCATCTTATCTTACCCACAAAGCTGAAAGCAAAAATAGTTCTCCACTTGGCCCTAGAAAGACCACAAATCTAGCACCAGACAAACATCTATGGAGAGGGCGCTCCAAAAATGGGCACCACCACTAAAAAGGCCCTGCTCTGAGTTTCACCTACTTCACCTCTGATGAAGGGCTTCCAATGATGATCTCGAAGAGCAAGTAGGAACATAAGGAACCGGTTAGTCTTTTACTTTTCCACAATTGAGGCAAAATTGCTTCCTTTCTAGTGTAAGCCTGTGGAGATAGAATCCATGTACATATGTAACAAACTTACAGTCAACAGAGATTGGGAGGGGAGAACTTCAGTGTTGTGCATAATAATACATGGGATCCCTGACCTTCTGACCAAACTTGTAACTGAGGATAATACCTCATGCATCTGAAGGAGATGATTCTAGGTCACAAAACCTATGGCACAATAAATGGGGACCAAGGTGTTTGGTTGGCTTATGACAGATGTAACATGCCATTGGTGGGGGCGAGACGGAACAGCCCTACAAGAGAGTAGTTGTTCCTGAGTGAGCTGTTCTCCATTCCTACTCCAGTCTTACCCCTTATGCCATCATAGTTAAGATGACAGCGTAACATTTACACTTATTCAGTTTCAGGATCCTATAATAGCATCGCTATGGCATCATGTCATGGAGCTCTGTTGGACGAAGGGTTTTGAAGCAATCCTTTTCTCATCAATATCGTTGCAGCAGGATTGTAGCATTATCAAATGATCCTACCTACTTAAGTCAGGGAACCTGTTTTTGTTTTTGTTGTTTTGTGCTTCCAATCAGTCAGCATGGTTTATTCTCACCCCACCTGGCTATTTTACTCTTTTCACTTTAAATCATCTTCTGCGATGGTGGGTACTACAGATCACATGATGCAGTGTGACCTTGTACAGATTTGTAGGTATAATAACTGAGTGTCTGAACTTCAGATTCCAAGAGCCTGAATGACTACGATGTGAAACATGTGTGTCTCAGTCTGCAGTTATTTAGTCCTAAAAAGATACTGCCCAAAAATTATTACAGAGGAAATTGAGGTCTGTGTACATTAATTTGAAGGAGCATTGGTCCGAGACTCTTATTCTGGGTACTTTGCCAATTTTGAAGGCGTCCCTATCTTATTGATTGATTGAAGCTTTTTCATTTCTTGTCTTTCAAAGAAGGTCAGACCTAATCCAGATTTATTGTATTTGGTGATAGTGCCAGCTTCAAACATGAAATGCTGAACCTTTGACACATTTACAAATGTTTCTGCTGACCTCAGGGTAGAAAGTTTATGAAAAGAGATATTACAGAATTGGAAAAGGGCAACTCACGTGATCAAAGTTGGAAGAACTTTCCTATAAGGCAAGGCTAAAGTGTTTGGATATTTTTGTTTTTAAAAGATGAGCAAAGGGAAACATGATCAATACATATACAACTACAAATGTTCAGAGGTGGTTCACCATCGCCTGCCTCTGAATCATGCTTCTAGTATTCCTTGGAGGTCTCCCTTCCAAATATTTGTCAGGGTGGAGGCTGAGACTGCATGACTGACCCAAGGTCACCCAGCAAACTTCCATGGCAGAATGTGGATTCAAACCTTAACCACTACACCACAGAGCCAGTGTGAGAACCAGTGTGGCATAGCAGTTAGGATCAACAGACTCTAATCTGATAAACCAGGTCTCTTCCTGCTCCTCCACATGAAGCCTACCTTGGGTCAGTCACAGTTCTCTCAGAAATCTCTCAGTCCCACTTACCTCACAAGGTGTCTGTTGTGGAGAGGGGAAGGGAAAGAAATTGTAAGTCACTTTGAGACGCCTTAAAAGTAGAGAACAGCAGAGTATAAAAGCCAACTTCTTCTTCTTCTTCTGCTACACCATGCTGGCTCTCAAAGACCCACACAATTTTCCAAGGCTCACTTCTTCAGATATGGCATGTGCAAGGGCACCTGATGGAAAGGGATGGAGATACTATGGCACTGAGAATGATGCCCATTGCTGCCTTGCAAGAGAGGCCCAATCAATCTTTCCTGATGTATTGTTGAAGGCTTTCACGGCCGGATTCAACTGGTTGTGGTGGGTTTTCAGGGCTGTGTGGCCATGGTCTGGTGGATCTTGTTCCTAAGGTTTTGTCTGCATCTGCGGCTGGCATCTTCAGAGGTGTATCACAGCGGGAAGTCTGTTACACCCTGTGTCCCTCTGGATTACACCTCTGAAGATGCCAGCCACAGATGCAGGCGAAAAGTTAGGAACAAGAACCACCAGACCACGGCCACACAGCCCAGAAAACCTACCACAACCAAAAACCAATCTTTCCTAAGGCTGAGAGTAACAGTTTGGGACTGGGCTGCACAAAATTGGTTGGAGAAGGCCTGGCAAAGCCAGAGGAGGCACGAGGAGTCCAGTGAATTTTAGGCATTAAAGAGCATGTTTATTTTCTTTTAACCACTTCAGAGCCTGAGAGGGAGAACCCACCCAGGTCCCTGGAAGAGTTACAGCATGTTCGAGTTTTCTTTTTAATTGCACACCAGAATCCATCTGCTAAGACAATGTAAATCTTTCCCCTCGAGCAGGTCTAATTGGCTACTTTGGCGGGTTCCACTGAGCATTGTTAAAGAGAAGGTCCGCGCTCGGCTCATTATCGGCATTTACCTGTGTCAGCTCTTTGCGCAAAACAACCCCCCTCCCCATCAATATAACATTTTCAAGCTGTGTAAATGGAAGTCAGCAAAAGTGCAGAAGCATTCCCTCGAGAAGGGCTAGAAATTCATGGGTAAGCAAAGCACCTAGCTTGTGCGCACAAGTGTGAAACTGAGTGAGTGTGAGGAGATAGCTCTGTTAAAATGAGAATCAAGCAGAGCCAGGTCTACATTTTTTGAAGGAGGGCAAACTGATGCTCCCACCCCATATATTATATACATAATTTTTCTTTTTGGGAATGTATATAGTCAATGTATATAGTCAACAACTCGTAAATGACAGAATAAATTATGCTGATCTCTATGAGCTGTTAATGAATAATTACACCTTTACATCAGGCATTCTAAACTGTTAATGACCACTAGGAGCAGCAGTGGCGTAGGAGGTTAAGAGCTCGTGTTTCTAATCTGGAGGAACCGAGTTTGATTCTCCGCTCTGCTGCCTGAGCTGTGGAGGCTTATCTGGGGAATTCAGATTAGCCTGTGCACTCCCACACATGCCAGCTGGGTGACCTTGGGCTAGTCACAGCTTTTTGGAGCTCTCTCAGCCCCACCCACCTCACAGGGTGTTTGTTGTGAGGGGGGGAAGGGCAAGGAGATTGTAAGCCCCTTTGAATCTCCTACAGGAGAGAAAGGGGGGATATAAATCCAAACTCCTCCTCCTCCTCCTCTTCTTCTTCTTCTAGTCCCCCAAAACTCTTTTCTCTGTGTGTTTAGAACACATCCTATGCCCCAAAGAAGTCTCAGGTGCCCAAAGCCTATCACTGTCACTGTCAGTGTGTGGTCCTTGAAAGGGGAGCAGGTGAGAAAACAAGGGAAGCTCCTGCAAGCGGAAGTCTTTAGGATGACTTGGCCAGGGGAAGGAAAGAGATTAGTGAGGTCAAGGGAGGTTACCTGAGGTTCAGTGTCTCCCACTGCATAGAATGTTGACATCTTGGAACAGCTCGACAGGAACCTTCCATTCCCTTTCCTCTTCGCTTGCCATAGTATCGCTTGAATAACATATGAAAATGAAAGGGGGCATCTTTGCACATTCTACACCTGCCAGAGAGGATGGACCATGGAGAGGTAAGAGCTGGCTGAGGGCAGGAGAGAAGTTCCCACACTGACAGTGGAGTGTGGGTTGGGAGTATAGTGTGAGAGGCAAGTAGGAAGATTTGATATGAGAACAAGATTCTTGCTTCCTGTGTAAAAAGGTCAGGGTCATGATGAAACAGTCATGGCTGCTTCATGGCTGCTACAGTCAACACGAGTCTGGCTTTTAATAAAATGGAGTGAAGAGCATTCCAAACTTGTTTCATATCATTTTAAACTCGCAGTAGATCTAGATGTACTTATTGCAATCCAACACCAGCTCAGACACATTATTCAGCAACATTTCCTATCAGGATTGAAAGTTAAGAGAAGATCAATAGGTAGCCAGTGCTCAAGAGGATGCAGGGATATTTTTATTTACTTACTGTATTTCTGCACTGTTTTTTCCTCATTGCTTAAAGCAGTTTGCCACAAAACAAGCATTTTTTTTCTCCTTTCTCCTCCACCCACCCCCCATTGCCAATATTAGTCCCTACTGCTAAGTGAATGTTTTAGCCCCTCTTCCATGATCTTTAAAGTCTGGACAGCCACAAAATGACGATCCTGGGGTTGCCCCACAATTAGTTGTAAGCAGGTCTGAGGTCTTTAATGTCCTAAGGAGCAGCAGTGGCGTAGGAGGTTAAGAGCTCGTGTATCTAATCTGGAGGAACCGGGTTTGATTCTCCACTCTGCCGCCTGAGCTGTGGAGGCTTATCTGGGGAATTCAGATTAGCCTGTGCACTCCCACACACGCCAGCTGGGTGACCTTGGGCTAGTCACAGCTTTTTGGAGCTCTCTCAGCCCCACCCACCTCACAGGGTGTTTGTTGTGAGGGGGGAAGGGCAAGGAGATTGTAAGCCCCTTTGAGTCTCCTACAAGGAAAGGAAGGGGGGAATATAAATCCAAACTCTTCTTCTTCGAGCCAAGCAGGCAGGAGTTGTCACAAAAAATTATCCCCCCAAATCTGCCACAAATGGGACTATGATTCAGTGATGACTGAAAAAGTCTGGGTTCTCCCAAGTAAATGGGGGAAAGAAAGGCAGATGTAATACTTAGCAAGAGAACCCAATCACTTCATCCCCTCAGCGAAAGGCAAAAGAGGCTTGGTATACTGCAGAAGTTCACATTTGCAGAAGGTTCAGAAAATACAACTATGTTACTGTGTATGAAGAGATTGTGAAGGCCTATGGCCAAGACAATAAACTTATTACTACTGCTACAACTATGAAAAAAAAAGAAACCAGGAAACTGAATAATTTTCCCCAAAAGCTGCAAAGAAGCTGTAGCAGCTGGAAACTTATTTAAAGGTAATTCAGAATTTACTAAGTTGTGCCACAACTCATCAATGACTTAATTTATCCTGAGGAAGTCCCACCTCAGAGGGTTGTTGTTGTTGTGAAGATAAGATGGAGGTGGAGAGAATTATGTTTTGCAATGCCTTGGGGAGAAAAAAAGGCAAATATTTCAGGACTGCAGAAGTAGTTTGGTGAATCCCAAATAGCTTGTTCACAAAAAAAGAGAGATAAGGAGATAAGAACATAAGAACAAGCCAGCTGGATCAGACCAGAGTCCATCTAGTTCAGCTCTCTGCTACTCGCAGTGGCCCACCAGGTGCCTTTGGGAGCTCACATGCAAGATGTGAAAGCAATGGCCTTCTGCGGCTGTTGCTCCCGATCACCTGGTCTGTTAAGGCATTTGCAATCTCAGATCAAAGAGGATCAAGATTGGTAGCCATAAATCGACTTCTCCTCCATAAATCTGTCCAAGCCCCTTTTAAAGCTACCCAGGTTAGTGGCCATCACCACCTCCTGTGGCAGCATATTCCAAACACCAATCACACGTTGCGTGAAGAAGTGTTATCTTTATTAGTCCTAATTCTTCCCCCCAGCATTTTCAATGAATGCCCCCTGGTTCTAGTATTGTGAGAAAGAGAGAAAAATTTCTCTCTGTCAACATTTTCTACCCCATGCATAATTTTATAGACTTCAATCATATCCCCCCTCAGACGTCTCCTCTCCAAACTAAAGAGTCCCAAACGCTGCAGCCTCTCCTCATAGGGAAGGTGCTCCAGTCCCTCAATCATCCTTGTTGCCCTTCTTTGCACTTTTTCTATCTCCTCAATATCCTTTTTGAGATGCGGCGACCAGAACTGAACACAGTACTCCAAGTGTGGTCGCACCACGGCTTTATATAAGGGCATGACAATCTTTGCAGTTTTATTATCAATTCCTTTCCTAATGATCCCCAGCATAGAGTTTGCCTTTTTCACAGCTGCCATGCATTGAGTTGACAATCCCATGGAACTATCAAATTAGATGGCACAAGTCAAAAGATATAAAGAGTTGCCGAACGAAGGTGGTGGTGGTGCCTCAGCAAGCCAAGTTGGAAGAGGCACAAGAGAGAATGGGCTGGCCTTCAGCAAAGCAGCAGAAGCCAAATTAGTGCTGAGCAAAGAGAGAAAGAACCCAGCATTTCAGTGCTTGAAGACATCACATCATACATCAGTTAAAGCCTCAGAGACATACAGGAGAGTGGTCCAGGAACCTCTGCCATGAAGGAGATGTAAGAACTGAATCACAGCATCTCAGTCCTCTTGAACCATGTAGAAGAGTGGGAGGCTGAGAAATCTCTCCAGCAGCCCATGGCAGACAAAAAAAAAAAACCCCACACAAAACCTGAAAGTATTGAAGAGACTTTTTGAAAGAAGAGCAAAATCCAGGGAGGCAGCCCGGCATACAGGTGAAGCTCAAAACTGGCCTTGAAAGCACTCAAGCAAACAATAAGTCTCCCTTTCAGAAATACAACAGCACCAAGCAGCGGGTTTCTCAGATACAGCAAGTAGCTAAAAATTGATGTCACTGCCTTGCAGAGGGTTTAATATGTAGTTATTAGAATATAGTTCAAGAAGAACAATGGCCCACTCTGGAAGATGCTACTGGACATTGTGGTGATCTTCTCCCTGAGGCACAATGGCCTGTGTCTTCCAAGGTGACTACCACTCTCTGGAAGTCAAGAGCTACTCCAGAATTACACATAGTCATTCAAAAAGCAATTGGGGGCACTAAAGATTTCATGGGGAGAGAGAAACCAGAACATTGACATGGTAGGAGAAATGCACAGCGTGTCTCAAACAGAAAGGAATTTCAATTATGACAGTGTTAATTAAAGGTCGCATGTATTTCAGTTGTGCTGCATTCCCCCTTGTTTGTCATGCTATACATATGATGGGGGAAAGAACAAAGTGGGGTGGGGAGGTATGGTAAACCCCTCTGGGAAGGACTCCTAGGGCTGGAGATGTCATGGCAGTTTTACAAGGGGGCAGGGATAGGGAGGAACATGTGGGGGGAAAGAGCAATAGGAACAGTGATTCAGAGGAAGAAACAGAGGGAAAAAACAACATAGTTTCAACTGGTACAAATTGAGATAAGCCAAAGGCAGCTTGGTCCCCAAGGGGAAGACTGCAGCTCACCATTGTAGCTAGACTGAAGGAGAGCAAGCAACAGCAGAGAAATTAATTGGAAAGCAGACCCATACTTTGGGTATTAACTGGTTGCTTTCTTTTCTGTTAGTTCAGTCAGCCTGTTGTTATTATTAGTATGCTGTGGAGATCTGTCTGATTTTTTGCTTGTACCCAATTCTTTAATAAGCCTGAGTTAATGTTAGAAACACCACGGATTCCAAGGTTTGTAAAATAAGCTATTCAGGATCCTTTGAGAATACTCATCGGTGCCTGTTCCCTGCAGAAAGAGATGAAACACTCGCTTGGATGTTCACTGGGCTTGTACGTAAGTGTACCTTCACCACCCTGTGAAAGCTATGAGCAATTCAAAAACAAAGGCAAAACTTCGATAAATATAGTAGAGGAAGCATGGGTGCTAGCCAATCAGTGCTTTTTGTAGCCTGTTTCTGGAAAAGTTGCAATACTCAGTCCTGGTGAGGAAAGAGATACTTGGATTCGATTAAACACATCATTAGAGTTTCCAAATTGCTCCCCTGCTGTAAAAAATAATGTTGTTATCTGTCTTGCGCAGATTCAAAACTGGGCACAGGATAAAACTGAACCATTTGCCAATATTTGGCAAAAGTACTCAGTTTACTGAGCCCAATTAGCAATCAAGCAAAGAGTGGAGAGAGTTTGTCGATCTTCTAAACTGTGGGCCACCCAGATGCACTGTGGACAGCATGCCAAGTTTTCCACTTGGCTAGCAGATAGACCCCCTTCTCCCAAATATTCAGCTGTTGTCATAATGTGTTTCTTAGGAAATAGGATATAATTATTTTTAATACTTGCGCCGTTTATTTCATGCTTGATTTCTTTTTCTATTGCCATCCATTATATGGCTGTGAATTTGCCAATTGGATCCAGACTGAGGTCTTGATCAGCACTTGCCAGTAACATCTGAGCCCTACTCAGTTGCTGTATTTCTTTCTCCTACTTTGCCTGCTAGAAGAAAGCACTATGCCTGATCCACAGAGTACATGCAAGCACCATGTAATGTAAACAGGGCAACGGGCATATTTTAGGCCTTGGCTCACATGACACGCTTCCTGTTTGTGATTGTCTCTGGGTTGGTCCCAGAGAGTTTCATTCATTTTTAAGATTATTATTTTATGAAGTAAACTTTTAAAGTTTGTCGTCAGCTCCGCTTATCATATGTGGGAAGGAATGTAAATGTGAGAAAGTCGATGTACTGCAACCTTAGGAGGCCCCACACAGATGTTCAGCAATTACAAGCATCTGTTGAAACTGCCTCCCTTGAATAGCAAACAGGAGATGAAAAATGACTGGAAGACTGAGGGGGGAAAGGGCCCATTTGTGCAGGACCTAGCGCAGGGAAAGGCCCAAATTGAACTGAAGGCACCGCAAGACCTATGGATCCAGGGAGGAAACCATTTGGCATGTTACCCAGCAGTGCTTGCTCTAGACCATGGGTCTGCAACCTGCGGCTCTCCAGATGTTCATGGACTACAAATCCCATCAGCCAATTGGCCATGCTGGCAGGGGCTGATGGGAATTGTAGTCCATGAACATCTGGAGAGCCGTAGGTTGCAGACCCCTGCTCTAGGCATAGTGCTATACTGGACGGTTCCCACCTCCTGATATGGTGTTTTCCTCCTCCTCTGCCTTGGTGGGACACAGCCCCTTTGAAAAGTCCCAAACACAGAGGATGTTGCACTTTCCCACCAAACTCACCATGACAGAGCCTGCAGTTTGTTGTGCAGCACAGTAAATAAGTAAAGCAAGAAAACGGGGTGTTCAGTATTCTTTCTGAATCTATCCCAAGATCACATTTCTGGCCATGTACAGTGTGCATTTTCTACCACTGCTGTCTTGCATATCGCTCCAGGTACCTCTTTATAGTTGGAATTGATTTTGTTACTCCACAATAATTATATTTAACAGAAAAAAATAGGGCATGAGATTGTGAAGGTGGATTGCAATTACCATTCATCATCATCATTATCAAACACACACAAAACAATTAAGCACCTTGAACATTTTGGCTTTTAATGCTGCTGTAGTAGCAACTAGGGCAGTTAAAAAGTCAGAGGAGAATAAGTTTCTCACTCCGTTACGCTTGCTTATGGGCAGAAGTTGGGCATTCTACTCTGCAGAACTGAATATAGAACTGGAGGCAGCAACTATTCCAGATTTACTAAATGCAAATGAAATCTGTCTCCCCCCTATACTTGAGGCTCCTTAGGGCAAAACAAGATATTATGCAGATGTGCAAACCACTCCCTGCCTTTTTTATTTTAATGAAATGCAGCTGCAACAGGCTGTCGGCTGGAGTGAAGGGACAGGTCCCCGTAGCTCTCCTACCATTTATCAGGAAAACAATTGCCCTTTCCAAACAGCCTTTCTCCCATCAGGTGGTACGATTAAGACATCCCACATTTTTTGTGCACAGTCGGGAAAGCAATTCTGGGGTGATTTTGAGTAGGAAATTGGCAGGGAAAGAAAGGATCAAGCGGCCTTTGCTCCTAGCTTCTCATCTGATCATGCTCACAGCCTCCAGTACTGCTTTTAAGACCCCACTGTTAATATTATTGTTATAACTATTCAGAATTGGAAAATTTACAACCATTAATGTTTCTGGGAACCATTCTGATTGAGCTGTTACTCTCATGCTTGGCCATCTGGTTTAAAGTGAAAGAACAGAGGGAGGAGGGAAACTACACAAATGTGTAGGTCACAGAAGCATTTATCATGCGGTAGAGACGCATACAGATCACGTCATCAAAGACGATTATGCTGATAGAACTCCCTTTTCAAAACATTGCTTACACCGCTTACGTTACTAGCTCACTGGCTTGGAGAGAACTTTGGGCTGGATCCCGTGCAAAATCTCATCCAATGAAAAGGGTTGACACCAGCAGAAGGGGGCTCCCCTGCCTCCCCTTCTTGAAGCAGCCTAAAGTTCCCCTGCAAGCGCTGCTTCTGTAGTTCTACAGGAACCACATCAGCAGGGAATCTGAGGTCTGCAGCAGGGAAGAAAAACTGGAGAAAATTGCCTCTTCTTCCAGTATGAGAAAATCTGGCTGGATCCGGCCCTTTGATTTGATTCCACACAAGCACAGAGGATCTGCCCTCCTGGCTCACTATCCTGTTCCATGGACTACTCTGCCTTCGGGGCATGGGGCAAACATTTTGTTTGCATAAATGGCATGCTGGCAGGCAGAGCAGCAGATGGGGATGGGGAGGAGAATGGAAGAAAATGCTACATTTCCTCAGTCTTGACATTTAATGTGCATGCACGGCAGTGTGTGAGTGTGTGTATGAGAGAGAGAGGAGGAGGGCAGGACAAACCAAATGAGAGATGAGAGGTAAGGCTGGATTTGAGGTATTACCGTGCCTTTAATTTCAATGAAAAGCCGCTGCATCATTTCTTTGCGGGGACTCCCCTCACGCACACACTCTCTCCCCCACACATGCATTGATTAGCTCAGGGGAGAAGAAATTTGTACAGGCAAGATTTAAAATGAAAACAAAATGAAAACGAGAACTCTTTGGTGCACATTTTACTATTTAAAGACAGAAGAAATATCAGAAGGATTTAGGATAACTGAACCACTGAAACCCACCCAATCAATAAGATACCTTATGACCATGGTGGTGAACCTATGGCACTCCAGATGTTCACGGACTACAATTTCCATCAGCCCCTACCAGCATGGCCAATTGGCTGATGGGAATTGTTGTCCATGAGCATCTGGAGTGTCATAGGTTCGCCATCTCTGCCTTATGAGAACCAAAAAGACAACAACCCCACAGCATCTGAGCTGCTGAGGATGCACATTTCAGGACATCATGAAAACTGCTTAGGGTGGCATTTGATCCCTTACATTGATATCAAACTTCACTGATGCTATGCCAGTGGAAATCCAGTGCCAGCACTACTGCCCCAAGATACAGGCTACAAATGGGCAGCACTAGGAACCTGTTGGGAAAGAGCAGCACTCAGCTGGCATCCTAAACCCCTTCAGCTCATCTCCCATCTCCAGTGACAACCGAATTTTACATCAGAAGAAGTAACCGTGTAAGTTCACTCACTCATTCATTTTTCATTCATTATGCCTTTACTGGCATATTAGAAGAATATCAAAAGAGTGTAAACATGTGAAAAACATTTTTTAAAGGTAAAAGGTCCAAATACAAATGTAAGAATTTAACTTTTCCCCCCTAAATATATGGCTAACGCTGAGGTAATTTGTGAATTACAATCACTTAGAAAAAGTGGGTAACCTGGAAATATGATTGTGTGGTCCTTGCTGTTAGCAAAGGTTGAGTCAGGGATATGCGTAGGTCATCATAAAGGTTGCATTCCAAGAGTAAGTGAGATAATCTTTGTTGTTTGGGACAGTGTAAGTTATAAACTCAAATAGGTTCAAAATCCCCATCCCCTGAATGGTATTGCTACCTGATATAGCATGCTTTACTGTCCTTTGTGGAAGGATTCCCATTCGGAAAAGAAAGAAGTTGTTGGAAGTTGTATGGATCCCAAAACAAAATCCTCCATTCTCCAAAATCACAACACAGTCTCCGTAATATGGATGTGTCGTTTGGTTGGTTCTAATGAAAGGTATGTCTGAAAAGAAGCCAAGGGACACAGTTTCAGCACTGTGGACAGCACCCAGCTGATTTTTCTCTGACACTTGCTTACGGATTGAAAGAAAAGCAAGGAATGAACATTACCAGCTCCTGTTGTGACGGCGCATGGCAAAAAAAGAGACCTCTCACCATGACAAGAACATTGACAAGTCATTGGCAGCTTCATGAGGTTTTGTTTTTGGCTGGGGTGGGGGTTGGTTGGAGTTTTTTTAAGGTTTGCTTTTTTGCTGCCGGCTATATTCTAGCTCCAAGCTCTCTCTCTCTCTCTCTCTCTCTCTCTCTCTCTCCCCCACCCACCCCATATACACACATTGGTTAAAACTTTGTCCCGTTTTTATATGCCAATAAAGGCTTGTGTTGTGTTGTGACTCACACATTGGTTTCAGCCCTCATCTAGCTAGGTTGGTTGGTGTAGTTATTAGCCCCCTTTCTAACAGAGACCACTGAAGAAATGCCTTGTAGCTATTACTGTCTGCTGAGGAAACAACCATAGCTATTAACTAAATAAAAGCCCAGAGAAAAGATCATCTTCCATCTCACTAGCTGTTCCAGTGTTTCATCTGTCTGCTATTGTCTTTTTTTCCTACATTGAAGTCTTGTACACTTTTTCATTTGTTTTTCTCATTCATTTGTTCATTCTGTCCTTGTAACAAAGGGTATAGATTTTGAAAAACCTCTCTTAATGGTACAAGACTTTTCATTTTAAGAATTGAGAATGATAAGAGATTAACCTATGACGGGACATCCATCTGTCCAAAGGTCAACACTTTTAAGTCAACAGGAGAGATTAGTCCATGCGCTTAATCACTGAAATCAATGGAATTTTTAAAAAATCTTTGATGGGATTATGATTTGCGCATTCACTGGAGAGCCAATGCTGAATTTTTGAGGTTAAGAGTGCTGCAGTGCAAAAAGAACCCACCGCTTTCAAAAATTTGTGGCCCTGCCAAGTTTTAACATATTGTCAAGAAAACAATGTGGAATATTATGACCACATTTAATGTGTATTAGCAAAACATTTTCTAGGGATCCATCTAACACTCGTTGTGAACCTTGGGGCCATATTTTCAAATTCAGAATCCTCCATCAGTCATATGAACTTCTGTACTTTTTCAAACAGCTGAAACAACATATATATATATTTCTATAAAGCCCCTGGATACTACAGATCTTTTAGCATATTTTTCCCATTACACTTATCAAAGATGCTGAGTTTTTTTCTCCCTCTAGAAGTTTAAATCATCCTTGTGCCATAAATGCAAAGCAACCAAGTCAATTGTTTTGCAGTGCAGCTTTCAATGCATTATGACACCAATAACTCAGAACACAGTGAAATTTCCTTCTCAGTAAATTCACTTTACTGGTTATCGCTTGCTCTGCCCCTGTGCAAAGTAAGCACATTTCTACCAGTGAATGCAAGCAGGGTTGTTTTTTTTAAAGCAACCACATTTTAGAAGACAAACTGTTCTTTTATGGTGAGTCAGAGTTGATCTATTTCAGGGTACATGGGTGTCCAATTGCTATTTGTGCAAGAACAGCCATCTGGATGAGTGGATCCAGTGCCTTCCATACAGAAAAGGAGGAAAAGATACATTCTGATCCACTCAAACTCTGGAGTGGAGGGTGGAATCTACTTCAGGCCTGCCCAAATAGGCATCACATAACTAAACATTCTCTGGGTCCTATAGCATAGCATGGCATCAATGATGTTGTCCTGTCTATGGTGCAGCCTGTAGGCAGGTGGGGCTTTTGCCTGACATGCTCTGGCATGACACTCTTCATTGTGAGGATGCTGCAAATGTTACCATGAATACCGCATTACCCCATATGTCCCTACTAGTGGTTTTGCTGGTGGTTCCTGGCCCCTCAATGATGCGGCTGGCTTCCACTCGAGCCAGGGTCTTTACGGCCCTGGCCCCTGCCTGGTGGAACACTCTTCCTCCAGCTGTCTGGGCCCTGCGGGATCTTGGCAAGTTCTGCAGGGCCTGTAAGACAGAGTTGTTCCGCCGGGCTTTTGGAGTGCCCAGCCGCTGATAAGTGCCCCAATTTTATTCTCCTGTGTTTGCGGTCCCTTACCATCTATGGGACCTCTTCCCCCCTCCTTGGGAGGGTTTTTAATAAGGGTTTTATTGCTGACGCCATTTTAATATATTGATCGCTGTGTTTATTTTAATGGGTTTTAATTGTATATGATATATATGCATGTTATTCACCGCCCAGAGCCCTTCGGGCGTAGGGCGGTATATAAAAGTCAATAATAAATAAATAAATAAAATACATTTGCCTGTCAAGCCTACTGAGTTAAAATATGGCGCTCAAATGTGAGCTAACACTCTGTCAGTTCCATCCAGACCAAGCAGCTGGTTTGCATTGGGCTTTCTCCAGACTTCTCAAAGATGCTGCCAGTCCAAACCCATCAGTATCCATTACTGTCACTAAGGGCCACATAGACAAACACTGAAGGTTCGGATTCTATTGTAAGTCACCATTTACTGATGACTTATTTATATAATTTTGTGAGTCATCTGCCTAACTAAACAATTGCCTGATGAGCAGAGCATTTACACAGCAAGGCAGGGAGAATAGTGGAAAGATTGTGTGAAAATGTGCACATACAAAAAGCCATTTGCTCTGTGCCACATAAGTAAGGAAAACACAAATAAATGTACTACATGCATTAAGAATAATAAAGAGTTCAGCAGAACCTGGAAACTTGCACACTTCTGTGTATTGTTTTATGTCTTATTTACAAAATATATAACTTTTTATTATTTACAGGACCCAAGAATGGGTTCTGTGGGAAATGTTCCTTATTTCTGACTTTCAGGTTCAGATGGTGCGTCATTTTATAGGTGACTCAAAAGATCCGGGCCATATCTACACATGTTGGATATTGCAAATCATTGTGAAAAAGCAATCATTCACAATTTGATTAGTTCATGCACACAGGACAATACAATTAAAAATTATTGTCAAGGCACAACCCCAGCACAATAGCCAACTACATGCAGATACATCCCAGATCTTATACTACTGGGAGCAGGAACTAAGCAAAGCCAGTTTTATTCAACAGGTAGCCACCTAATGTGGCAGAATTCAAAAGACACCATCAAGAAAACACATTTTTTTCTCTCCCAGCTCCTTCCCTTTGAACAATATGTTCCAAAGCAAAAATCTTAATGTATTTTTATGGGACAGGGAAGAAGGCCTACACAATCACAAAAACTCTAGAGGAAATAGTTTTCCATCAATAAATAGCCTTGATTGGCAGGGCAGTAAAATGAATGTTCTTCTTGGGCTGCAAAATAGCTTGAGCTGACATTACATCTTGGTTACCAGAATAAGGGGTGGAGGAGAGACATTGCTCAGGAAAGGTATCTGATTCTGTTCCTCACATGTAGATTCCCAATTGATGAGCACAAAGTAAAAGCAAGGTTTCATGAAATTCCAGCCTCTTTTCATTCTAGAAAGGCCAGTAATGTCCACAAATGACTAATTTGCAAGGCCTACAGGCAACAGTCCCTGACGTGAAGGAGGAAGCCTTAACACCCATTTCTTTAGCCAGATCATGGCCCAAGAAGGTGTCCAAAGCCTCTCAATTGCACAGTATTTGGGGCTTCCCAAGGGCAGACTCCCCTTCTTTCCCCTTCCCAATACCTTCTCCCACATATCTTTCATGGCACAAATGACAGCCTGTTATTGCTGAACAGGCAGAAAGCATACAGCCCATATCCTAGGAATTACACATACCTGATGAAGGAAATCCATTTACCACCTGCCAATCTCAGAAACAGAAGTCACACAACCCTAGAGCATTCTGGGTACACTTCCTGAAAGTTCTCTAGATCATGGACTGGCTGTAATCCCCACAAGTCTCAAAAGAAAATACTGTGAACTGCAGCAGAAGGTGTTGAAACCCCAGTTAAATGTTAAAACTACCAGCCCCTATCAAAGAAATAGGGAAGAACTGTGGTAGGGGATGAGAATGTGGTATGATGTTTTCATTTTTCTTTGCATGAACCAAAATGCAAAAATGAGGAAAAAGAATAGTGACAAACTGGACCTAAAGGAAAGCAGTTGGAGCAGAGTCCCCCCAAAGACAGCTTGTGCGCTGAGTCTGAAATGCTAAACTGCTAGCTGATATCTGATCTCAACAGAATTCAGCCTTTATTCATCCATCACTTACAAAGCATTTGATATCTTCAAGCTTTCATTGTTCTTTAATTTTTAAATGAAAGCACCAATCTGCTGATCATAGCCTGGGGCTTTAGTTAAGCAACCGTACCATGAAAGAGCAGTCACCACCAAAGTAGGGGACACCATTGGGGGAGGGGGGTTGGTATCCCTTATGCTCCTTAAAAATGCCTGGGTTGGGCACATCATAGAGGTATCAAACATGAACAAAATTTGCAACCCAATCAATATGTTCTCTCTGCTGGCTCATTCATTAACACTACAAAGACCTGCCGATCGGTAATGTTCATGGATCAATTCAGGGCCCTGCTAATTGTTTTGGAAGAGGGAAGGTCATTAAAGGGCAGGCAAGCACTGCTAGATGTAAGAGGAAAGAGTCACACAGTGCCCCAAGGCACGTGTTTCTAAGTTGCCATTTTGTTTCAGAATTGTTTCTCACATAGGACTCCCATAACACTCCCATAAGCAAACGCTATTATTTTTATTTATTTAAAATGTGTATAAGCTTATCTTTCTCCCAGAAAACTAGGACTCAAGGTGGAAACTGGGTGAGGTGGCATGGTATAGCCCAGGGGTCGGGAACCTTTTCCCCTCAAAGAGCCATTTGGCTCCCCCTCCCCTGCTCCCCCCCACCCCCCACTCGCTCGCTCGCCCCCCCCTCCACTCCCCCGCCCACTTGCTCGCTCGCGCCCCCCCCGCCCCGCTCACACACACCACACCTGCAGGGCAGGCATAGATGGGCCCGGCGGCTCGGCCCTGCTCCGCGCAGGGCGGGTTGAAGAGGGGCCCGGCGGCTCGGCCTTGCCGGCCGCCGGGCGATTGATGCGCCCGCCCGCTCCGCGCAGGGCGGGTGAAGAGGGGCCCGGCGGCTCGGCCTTGCCGGCCGCCGGGCGATTGATGCGCCCGCCCTGCTCCGCGCAGGGCGGGTGAAGAGGGGGCCCGCGGCTCGGCTCCTGGAGCCACAGAACAGCGGCGGAAGAGCCGCATGCGGCTCGCGAGCCGCGGGTTCCCGACCCCTGGTATAGCCTGATCTCATCAGTTCTTGGAAGATGAGCAGAATCGTTACTTGGATGAGAGACCACCGAGAAAGCCTTTGCAGAGGAAGGCAATGGCGAACGGCCTCTGCTTCTCACTTACCTTGAAAGCCCTTGTTGGGGTTGCCATAAGTCAGTTGCAACTTGACAGCAGTTAAAGGACATAAGATGGATAACATCAATAAAAAATAATTCTAAAACAACAACAACAATTCTAAAACCAACCAAAAAAAAATCTCTAAAGACAACAAAATGAAAATAAGTGTGGCGTGGGAGAGCCTTACAACCCAAGACACCCACAAAGCAATCATCCGGATTTCCCCTATTTTGTTTTACAAGCCCCCTGAAAGTGCCAGAAAGATTTCCTAATTTCCTCTGGAAGGCTGATCCACAACATTGAAGCAGTCGTAGAAAAACCTTGCAAAGGACTAGTGTGGGAATGTACTTTTGTAAGGGTCAGAATGACTAAAGGCAGAGGTGGGATCCAGCAGGTTCTCACAGGTTCCCGAGAGTAGGTTATTAATTATTTGTGTGTGCCGAGAGGGGGTTACTAATTGGTGATTTTTCCATGTGATTTTTGCCTTAGTTACACCCCTCCTCTGCTCCTCAGCAGTAGCACACAGAACTTGAAGCAGTCTAGCAGGAGGTGCACCAGCGTGCGTGGCAGCCTGCGCCTGCATGCATTCATTTCCTGCCCAAGGACCAGCGCAGCGGCTGCGTCCTTGCCACAGCCCCACCCAGGAATGCCCCACCCCCAGAATGCCCCACCCCAAGAGGAGGTCCTTCTCAGTGTCCCGACTCCTTGATGTGGCTTCTGGCTAAGACACAGAAGACAAACCCACCTCACTTTCAAGGGCCTATCACTACAGTATTTGCTTACCTAGCAGATATCCCAGCATCTCTAGCTAAAAGGGATCAAGAAGCCAGGGATGTGAAAGACTTCTGCCTGCTGCCACTCAGAATAGTAGATGGCACTGACTTTGATAAACTCATAGTACAAATTTGTGCAAGCAGAGGCGTAGCAAGGGGGGAAAGCTCCCGGTGCACCGGTGTGTCCTCCACCCTGTCCCATCCTGGAATGCCCCAATCCCACCCCAGAATGCCCCCATCATGCTCCCTGGAATGCCCCGCCACACCCCCGGAACGCCCTCACCACACCCTCACAGGGGTGCGTGCCCAGTGCGTCACCCCCCTTGAAGTTACGCCTCTGAATGCAAGTCATCTCTGTGGGTTCATGAATACCTTCCAAAGGGAGAAATCTTCTCCTTCCCTTGATCCTCAATTGCCACTCACTTCCTTGTGAGGAATCTGCCCACCACCACCAAACATTTGAGAGAGCAGGTGTCAGGGAGAGAGGGGAGAAGTAGGCAGCATGAACTTGGAGGGGAAGGGATTTGTTCATGCAACAAGGGAGCAGAAAGAATCGATGGGTCTTGGCACAGAGGGCTGGCAGAGGCACCTTGCAGAGAGGGCTGATGAGGCAGCCAGAGCAGGAGAGTGTGGAAAAATAAGCAGTTTAAGGAGATGAAGACCTCTGGAGAGGACCTCCGTGGCTTTCTGATGGCAAAGCATCAAGCCCTGACAGATCGCAACAGCGTTGATACAGTTAAATTGGTGAATTGCTTTGTCACCTCTTCTAATTTAGGATGTAACACTGAACAAGAGCCAAGAGGGCAAAAACTCTTAGATACACTGATTAACTGGTAATAGGTTGACTTTTGAGAGCTATTACCAGTTAATCAGTGTATTAAGCATTTCATAACTAAACCTAGCTGAATATCTCCTTTCCTTGGTCCATTAAAAATACACCAGGTTTCTTTTAAAGTTATTTCTATGGTTTAAAATCCTATTTTAGGCAAATGTTGCTGCTGAGGATATTGCTCAACCTGATGATATCTAAGCCAGAGATCCTACCCAAGGGGGGGTTTGTGCACTGAGAGTCATCAGCCAAGTCCTTCCACTTTCCCAGTTGGACGTTTCCTGCTGCTCTGGGGCTTCTTCCCTTCCTAGGAAAGCAGAAGTTATTCAGTAAACAGCTTATTAATAATAAGGACAGCCGCAGACAGACTCTGCCCTGGATAGTGGGTCACACACTCTGCTGCTATTCTTAGCCATAACTCTCTGGCTGATTCTCTTCTGAATGTCTCCAAAGTGCCCCACAATCAGGCTACAGAATGTACCTCTTTTATATAACTAGGAAGATGGACTCTGGAGCCCAGTGGAGCACGCTGCCCCCACCTCTTCCTAAGTTCCGTGTCTGCTCCTGCAGAAAGTATACAGGCATTTCCTTTTAGTGCCCCCTTTCGTGCTGCTGTTTCAGAGCAGCTAGCCTCAGAGGGCGAGGATGTTGTGGTGAATTCTGAGGCAATCTGAGTCCCACAAGCCCATGCAAGAGAATGTTAAAGTTCTGGGCACATTCAGTCTATCACAGGGAGAGAATTCTGACCCTCTTCCCAATGCTTGGGGAGACATAGGCTAGTGAGTCTGGTATCTAAAAATTACCAAGACAAGACCTGCCTTTCACCTTCCATGTAGATCCTTCATACCCTCCCCTAAGAGAAGAAAATAGGAAAATATATGTTTGGGTGATTTAATTTGCATCCTCCCCATTAGGCTTAAACAAATCAGACCACTTCTAGCCTCTCTCAGAGCTACTTTAAACATTTCAACTGTGCATGGACTTCCAATTTCAATAGTAGAAGAAATGGAAGGGGTTATTGAAAGCAGTGGAAGTAGGGGACAGCCCTGGTATACTGCTATGCCTAAAAGTGATGTGCAGACCCCATGCTACCAGGTGCATCCCCTGCTTGGCTAGCACCCTCTTCATGGGGGCCAGTGTGGTGTAATCATTAAGAGCAGGTGTACTCTAATCTGGAGAACCAGATTTGATTCCCTGCTCTGCCACTTGAGCTGTGGAGGCTTATCAGGTGAACCAGATTAGCTTGTGCACTCTAACACATGCCAGCTGGGTGACCTTGGGCTAGTATAAAATAATCAAAAATTGAGTGCTACATATAATCAGGAAATCAGAAATACAGGCAATTCAGACTGCATCATGTTTATTTCTGATTTCCTGACCTTGGGCCAGTCACAATTCTTCAAAGCTCTCTCAGCCCCATCCACCTCACAGGGTATTTGTTGTGAGGTGGGGGGAAGGGAAAGGAATTTGTAAGCCCCTTTGAGTCTCCTTACAGGAGAGAAAGGGGGATATAAATCCAACTCCTCTTTGTTTTCAGCCTTTTTCTCCCTACTGCTATTACTCAGCCCCATCATACAGAATAAACAAATGGTGGTGACTTTCAAGGCACTTACAAATTGCACTGTCTTCTACTCCGTCTGTTAGATTTAATCCTGAGAGACCCCAGAAATATCCTACTATTATTCAAGGCTGTTCAGTGGACATTTGTGCAGACATAATTTGGATGCTATATAATGCATTCCAAACAGAAACAGCAACCGGCCAGTCTGGGAAGAACTCTTCCGAGATTCTGCTGGAGGTGGTGGCCGGCTTAAACCACAAAGAGATGCAAGCCATCAGAGATAGGGAAACTCATCGCTGACCAATGGGAATTTCTTCCAGTGCTGCCCCCTACCCAAGAAATCTGCTAGATGTTCCACCCATCCTGGGAACAAGGGCCATGGCTCAGTGGTACAGCCTCTGCAAAAAACAAAACAAAACCCTCTGCTTTGCATGCAAAAGATCCCAGTTCAATCCCTAAAGTTTCCAGTTAAAAGGACCAGGCAGTAGGTACTGTGAAAGACCTAAGCAGGAGACCTTGGAGAGCAGCTGCCAGTCAGAGCAGACAATACTGATTTCAACAGACCAATGGTCTGACTCAATATAAGGCAGCTTGTGTATCTAATCTGGAGGAACCGGGTTTGATTCCCAGCTCTGCCGCCTGAGCTGTGGAGGCTTATCTGGGGAATTCAGATTAGCCTGTACACTCCCACACACACCAGCTGGGTGACCTTGGGCTAGTCACAGCTTCTCGGAGCTCTCTCAGCCCCACCCACTTCACAGGGTGTTTGTTGTGAGGGGGGAAGGGCAAGGAGACTGTAAGCCCCTTTGAGTCTCCTGCAGGAGAGAAAGGGGGATATAAATCCAAACTACTCCTCCTCCTACTCCTCCTACTCCTCCTCCCCCTCCTCCTCCTCCTCCTCTTCTTCTTCTTCTTCTTCTTCTTCTTCTTCTTCTTCTTCTTCTTCTTCTTCTTCTTCTTCCTCCTCCACGTGTGCATAGCACAGAATTCCTCCAGAAATATTTAGGCCTGAGTGGGAAACTGGCAGTTCCTTTATTGCTCACACATACAGAATTTCACATAAGTATTTTATGTCTCCCATTCCCATGCAGCCCATTTGCTGATAATTCAGCATGCTACCCCTTATATGGTTTCCTAAGAGGAGAATGGGACACATCCTCTCCACCATACCTGGTCCCTTAAGGAAGCTTTCGATTGGCTTCCATTGACAGCAGAGTCTGGAAGCTCTTTCCCAAACCAGCCTGCAGCTTTGTAAGCACTGTCTTCCCAAATGTGTGCTGAAAGCAATGACATTAACAGGAATTCATGTTGTGTCACATGCTCTCAGGAGGAAGCAGTATTATTCTGTCCCTGTCCAGCTCCCCAGGGAGGCCATTTCAGTTCTCAGTTGGAGTAAGATTCACAGTAAGGCTGAAAGGAGACATCATTGAGACCAAAATGCAAAAAAAGGAAAGGCATTTAAAGAGCTCACTTTTTGTACTCCATAAGAAACAGAAATATACTTAAGGACTCTGGAAGAATAGTTGTGTATGATCTTAAATTCAGGGAGGAAGAATTGCCCCTTCCCCTGACACAAAATTCCCATTCTATCAATATTTACGTCCAGTAGCACTCTAATGACCAACAGATTCTTGACAGGTTGTACCTGGAAATCTTATTGAGTCCTTCTGGACTCAAATCTAGCTCTTCTAAAGACTAATATGACCACCCTCTGAAACCATTGTATCAATATCTGCATTTCATTGTACAAATTACATCAGTCATTGTGGAGGCTCTGGTGTACGAGGAGTAGCTTTTTGCCTTCTGGGTGAAACTTTTGCTAATGGGATTTCCAGGACCATGATTACTGCAAGCGAGGAGCTGAACCTGGCACCCCAATACACACACACACACACACACACACACACACACACACACACACACACACACACACACACACACACATATACACACACACACACACACACACACACACACTCACTCACTCACTCTTACTTAAACCCATTTTTGCTACTATTTGTGAGATATTCCATATTTATTCACACCCATCTAGTGAGGGAAAGTGGTGGTTCTGTCAACTGAAAATAGAATACATAGATGGGGGAGTTAATCCCCACCCCTTCTTAAATCATTAAACTTGGTGACTTGAAGTATTTTTCTTCCAGCCTGGATAACTACCAGTATCAGTGCTGGATTGGGAGAAAAGTAATTCAAGGAAAGCACCACAGTGAGGTAAAATGGGGAAAGCCAGATTATGGCATGCTGAGGTCCCAGGCTGTGTCAAGTTTAAGAGGCCCTGGGGCATAATCAAAAATGTTTGTTATTCTAACATAGACATTTAGTACTTTTTATATTTAGTACTTGACATTTGGTACCTTTTATATTTATATATAAAGCTGCAGGCTTGCCTTGACTGTACAGACTGGAATATTTTTAAAGACACCTCTGCAGATTTGGATGAACTCACAGATACTGTAACATCATATGTCAGCTTCTGTGAAGATCTTTGTATACCAACCAGGAACTTCTATGCGATATATAAGTAACAACAAAACCTTTGGTTCCTGTCACAGCTAAATTTAGAAAGCAGTTACGCTGTTCCAAAGAGAGAGGCCTACAGAAAGGGGTGATAGAATGCTGTATAATCAGGCCAGAAATGTATTGAACAGAAGGAGATCAGAGCAGCAAAAAAGAAACTACTCTGAAAAGCTAAAAAATCAGTTTCTTCACCAAACGTAAACAGCCAACATCCTTGGAAAACTCTCAAAAAATATCTACCGGGTTACAGCAAACCACCTTCCCAAGCTTCGAAGGAAATCAGCAATTGGCAGATCGACCTGAATGTGTCTCTACTGTAGGTTTGAAAACAATCTACAGTCACCTTTCTCCACACAACCTCTATCCTCTCAGACGCTTTTCACTCAACAATAGCCAAACTTCCCTACAACTGAACTCCATTTCATTTGGGTTTACAACCCCTGGTGATCTCAGAAAAAGGAAGTGCAAGATCTATTTCACAGACAGAAGCCTGGAAAAGCAATTCTCAGGCCCAGACAAGATAACACCTTTCTTGCTTAAAAAGTCTGTGCTGTCCAATTGGCCCCCCATCTTCACCCAAATCTTCAAACAAATCACTAGAGATGTGCTATGTTTCCTTCCACCTGCTTCAAAACACTCCACTATCGGGATCCCAGTGTCACAGAAGCCTTCCATCCAAGGAACTGAACGCACTACAGACCAGTTGCTCTTAACATCTCAGTAGTTATGAAAACTTTTGAAAGGCTAGTGGGATGTACCATTTGCACGAAACCATCACGGATCCAGCAACTGTTGGACCCCTTTACCCAATTTGCATACCCGAAAGCAAACCGAAGATCGACCAAACTTGATGCTGTTAATATGGCTTTGCACTATATCCCATACAGCATCTTGAATCGCCAAAGACCTATGCAAGGGTCCCTCTTTGTTGACTTTAGTTCAGCATTCAATACTATCAGACCGGACATCTCTTCTAACCAAACTAAAATCAGCTAGCAGTACCTGGAGCATATTTGTAAGTAAGGATCACAAGCTTCCCTCAACAGATAGGAAACAAGCAAGGTGAAGCTAGGAAAATTACATCAGACGTACCTGTAAAATGAGCACAGGGCCCCCCCAAGGCTGTGTACTTTCACCACTTCTCTTCTCTCTGTATACCAATGACTGCATCTCAAACGATCCATCTGTTAAAATACTGAAATTTGCAGATGATACAACAGTGATTGGTCTCATATTCGAGACAACGATGAAACCGCATACAGACGGGAGGTTGAAACAACTAGCCTCGTGGTGCCACTGAACAATCTAGAACTGAACACAACTTTAAAACCGTAGAAATGGTGGTAGATTTCAGGAGAAACCTCCCATCCTACTCTCCTCTCACAATAATACTTCAGACAACACAGTATCAATAGTAGAGACCCTCTAAATTTCTAGGCTCCATCATATCTCATGACCTAAAATGGTCACCTAATATCAAAAAATGTCATCAAAAAAGCACAACAAAGAATAATGTTCTTTCTAAGCGCCAACTCAGGAAGCTCAAACTGCCCAAGGAGCTGCTGATACAGTTCTACAGAGGAATCATTGGAGTCTGTCATCTGCACCTCTATAATTGTGTGGTTTGGTTCTGCAACTCCAACAAGATCGACACAGACTCTTCAGAGAATAATCAGAACTGCAGAAAAACAATTTGCCTGCTAACCTGCCTTCCATTGAGGACCTGTATACTGCACGGGTCAAAAAAAGGGCTGTGAAAAGTATTTACTGACCCCTCGCGATCCTGGACATAAACTGTTTCAAACTCTTACTCCTCTAAACGCCGCTACAGAGGGCACTGCACACCAAGACAATCTTTAGACATAAAGAAATACAGTTTTTTTCCCGAATGCCATCACTCTGTTAAACAAATAATTCCCTCGATAATGTTAAACTATTTATTATATAACTCTATTATATAATTACTGCACTACTTTTTTTCATCATTCCTATTACCCATCTCCTCCTCCCACTTATATGACTGTATGACTATAGCCTGTGCTGACATTTTATTTTATTTTATTTTATTTTATGATTTTACATTTTATGTTTTCATTACTACTGATTGTTTCCTGATTGCTTACTAGACCTATATGACAATCATTAAGTGCTGTACCTTATGATTCTTGACAAATGTATTTTTCTTTTATGTACACTGAGAGCATATGCACCGGAGACAAATTCCTTGTGTGTCCAATCACACTTGGCCAATAAAGATTCTATTCTATTCTATTCTATTCTATTCTATTCTATTCTATTCTATTCTATTCTATTCTATTCTATTCTATATATTTTTTATAATCTGATGCCCTAAACTGCAACTTGCTCAGCTTGTGCAAACATCTAGCTCTAGGGGAAAGGAAAGTTTGACATCCCTCCTCTCCATGCTTCATGTTTTGAAAAAAAAACTAGACTCTTCCTCATACTTAGCCTGTTTTCCATGTGAATGGCAGATCCAGTCATAAATCTGAAGTCCCCCCACACACACACATCTGGCAAAAAACTCTTTGAATACTTAAAGTGTGCTAAGACAGGCGAGACCTCAGCTCAAATCCCCTCTGAGGGCTTGAACACAGGAGACAAGGATCACTCATCCCCATCTGTTTATAATATGCAGATTAAAAGGCAATGCCTCACTTTCACTTTCGAAGCTGGCTCCCACTAACCCCACCCAGCCTAAGTATTTTAAAGGAGAAAATGTGTCTTTTAAAAACATGTATTTTCTCCCTTAAATTGCTAATACCAGAGTGGAGGATTCGAACTGAGAAAGCCCGTGGGTGCTGAACTGATAAACTCCCTCTCCCTACGCTGCCTGGCCGGAGGAACCAGCTACCACACTCTATGGCTCATTCCACACATGCAGAATAATGCACTTTCAAACTGCTTCCAGTGTTCTTTGAAGCTGTGCGGAATAGCAAAATCCACTTGCAAACAGTTGTGAAAGTGGTTTGAAAATGCATTATTTTGCGTGTGCGGAAGGGGCCTTTGTTTCATTTGCCTGAACCATGAAGCTTGAGGCAGGATGTTGGGCCAGTCACTAATTTTTTTTTTAGCTTAACCTACCTCACAGGGTTGCCATGAGACTGACAGAACCAGATATGCTCCAATACAGAAGCCTAGATTGGAGGATAGGTAGAGTTCTTCTTTGGTCTTCACACCCTTCACAGACTTCATATCTGAATCCTAGCTAGCAGTGCAGAGTAAACAATTTGAACGTCAGTGCCTTCATGACCTGGTAATAGGTGGGGCCTGGAGTTCTCCTGGAATTACAACTGCCCTCCAGAGTACAGAAAGCAGCTCCCTTGGAGGAAAGGTAGAGTGGACTTTATGGCATTGTAGTACCCCAGTGTACCCTCACCAAATTAGGAGCTGTCCAGCTCCATTCTCCAGGAATCTACCTGCTGGTGAGCTTCTAGAGGTATTTGATGGGAAGCTGCATGGAACAGGGTACTAGACCCTGATGTCATCCAATACCAGGCAACTGAGGCTGCACTTTGTAGCACCCTCTAGAACAGGGGTCTGCAACCTGCGGCTCTCCGGATGTTCATGGACTACAATTCCCATCAGCCCCTGCCAGCATGGCCAATCCCTGCTCTAGAATAATGCCCTCTTTGTTTTCATTTAGGAAGATTTGTAAAAGCCTTCCTCCCTTGTTTACTTGGTTTTGGGGAGCCTCTCCCAACCCACCCTTTTTTTAAAAAAAATGGCTTCTAGCATTTTAAGTTGTTTTATAATGTTATGTGTTGTTTTCACTGATTCTTTAAAAATATTGTTTTTTCTCTCTCTTTTTTTTTGCTGAACACATACTGCAAAGGCAGCATGATATACCTCCTTGGCTGGATCGGTGGCTTGGCCCCTGCTCTGTCCAGACCCCCTCCTCATCCTCTTCCATTTCACTTCACGCTACCTCTCTTCGAGCAGGAGCGCTAAGTGTGCCACATGATCTGCCATTGCTATGGAGACAAATGGGATGCCACTAAAAGGATTACGGTTATGATCCAGGCAAGAGACAGCAAGAACAGATGGACTCTTAATAGCCATGCAAATGTTCTCGGTCATAAAAAAAAAAAAAGTGCTGGGAGTAGGTGGAGTGGGAAAGGTCCAAAATATATGACCATGAAGCAAGCCATCATTTCCAAAGCATTTCTGCCGTCAATTATCTCCGTGCGCCAAAGTCATCATCATCACCTTCCAAGGGGCCAGTGCTTGCCCATAAATGGTGCACGCACTCCCCTTCTGTGTGCCAGTTAAGAGCCACTTATGCTTTTAACTGGTTCCCTGCACAGGAATTAAATTCCACCACAATCATTCTGCTTTATTTGACCCATATGTTCAAATAGTATCCTTGTGCTTTTTTTTTCAGGAGGAGACAGTGACTGGCTAATGGTAATATTTTGACAGGGCCTACACTCACCACAGGATGCACGTGCCAAAGAGGGGAGCGATCCACTTGGACATGTGCCTGAACAACCCTTTCCCTTCTCAATCCATGTGATAGTGCTCAGGACCAGAAGGGGGAGGGCTGGATTGGACCAGCAAGCTCTGGGTTGAAGTTTCCACTTGGGTCTTTGGGTGACTTTGGGGCATCTGCCATCATAAGAACATAAGAACTAGCCTGCTGGATCAGACCAGAGTCCATCTAGTCCAGCTCTCTGCTACTCGCAGTGGCCCACCAGATGCCTTTGGGAGCTCACGTGCAGGATGTGAAAGCAATGGCCTTCTGCTGCTACTGCTCCCGAGCACCTGGTCTGCTAAGGCATTTGCAATCTGAGATCAAGGAGGATCAAGATTGGGAGCAATAGATCGACTTCTCCTCCATAAATCTGTCCAAGCCCTTTTTAAAGCTATCCAGGTTAGTGGCCATTACCACCTCCTGTGGCAGCATATTCCAAACACCAATCACTTGCATGATGAAGTGTTTCCTTTTATTAGTCCTAATTCTTCCCCCCAGCATTTTCAATGAATGCCCCCTGGTTCTAGTATTGTGAGAAAGAGGGAAAAATTTCTCTCTGTCAACATTTTCTACCCCATGCATAATTTTATAGACTTCAATCATATCCCCCCATCTCTCATCCTATTATAGGGTGACTGTGAAGATAATATGGTCTGAATCCCAAGTATGTTACCATGAGTTCCTTGGGGGAAAGGAGGGACTCCAGTGAAATAGCACAACATTTCCAGTGACTGCAAGTATGTGACCATGATAGTCCAGATTCCAGCATGCCCACTTCCCCTTGCCAGTCGTTTCACTGATATGGTCAGGAAAGAAACTGGGGGAGGGGAAGGATTGTGAATTGAGGTATTTATGACCAGAGGTGAAACAAAAATCTATAGCTACTACATACTGATATGAAATGTTGAATAAAAAATTCCAACTATTAGCCCTAAAGATCTGAAAGGTATCAAAGATGAGGAGGGTTGACTGGACATTCTCATAGCATCATGGGAAATACAGCTCTCACTTGTGGAGAAGCACCCAGGCCTTGGGACAAAGGTGTGAGATAAAGGGCAGAAATCAGGGCCTTCCTGACACTGTTCTGCAAAGTCCCTTCAGATGTTCTTGGAAGTGACTCAGTTCCCTCTCTTTACACTACATCCAGTTCCAAGACGTGGAGTGTTGTTGATCATATGTAGCCCTCTTGACCTCATGAGAAGTTACTATGCTTTGGAGCTGCCTGCATCATGTGAATCACCATGACAGTACAATGGAAGGCAGGAAGGGGATTTCTGCAATGCAGACCAGACCTTACTCCAAGGCCAGAGGTGCATCCCAGTGTATGGGAACAATGATGCCAAGAGGACCAGCCATGCCTGGAGATTGATAGACATGTTGTTCATGTCATCAGCAAGCCAAGAGCTATTTGCAGCTGATATGGACTTCAGTCTAATTAAACTGCAAATGTAAAAAGCAATCATGTTTTTAAAAAATCTGTTTTTCCAAGGTAAAAGCCCCATCCACTAGTAGTAAGGAAAAGACTAGCAGTAAAGAAAAGACTAGACTCAATGCAGGGTTAAGGGCCATGATAACATTAGCAACTAACAGACCAATCCTCTCTCCCTGACATCACCCCTATTTACACATCTGAAAATGTCCCTCGAAGGCAAGTTTACCGACACAGCAAATATCAGACTCTCTCACTATTTGATGCACTATTCAATAAATAATGTCATGTTATCCAGAGTTCCTTGGAAAAGCTCGGCCATTGTCCATTAGCATACATCTGTATTGCTTTGCAGAAGGCATTTTGTATGCAGAGTTTGCACCCACTTGGCATATAATTTTATTACCTGATGCTGGGTATCAATATTTGTGAATACAAATTAGTAATCTGATGCACACGCTTGAGGGTAACCTATAGAGTTTTGCTGCTTAAATAAAGACCTGGCATTGTCCACTTATTTTATATGACATGCTGTGCCATTAACCTTTTCTGTGATTTAAAATCCAGAAAACAACTTCTTTCCCCCCGCCCTTCTACGCTCCCACAAAGATGTAAACAGAAAACACAGAGACTTGAAGAAGTCCTCCTTGTCTGACAAAGTTACAGAGGTCAAGCTGTGGAAAACTTGGGAGATGCATTAATGACATTTTTTAGAGATTTTACAGGATAAAATGAGGGATTTTTAAAAAACCAAAATAGATTGGCAGGAGGACTTTCAAAGAAAGTTACCTACATTTTGCAGCGAACAGCTGGGGGCAGGGAAAAACTACCTCATCAAGTGTGCTAAAAATGGGCATTAAAATTTTTAACACAAGGCTTGATTATGATACCTTGTTAAAGCTAATTATGCTTAAGAATAGAGCTACAAACTTTTATGATGAACAAGATGATGAATTCTGGATGTGTGATGTAAGGGAAAGGACTTCAGAAGCATCTTTTCCTCGGGGAGGCCCTACAGGAACACTGAGCCTTCCACATTATAAGAGACCACAAGAGCTATCCAGCCCTACCCCCTGCCGTGCGGGAACTCACCATCAAAGCACTCCCAACAGATGGCCATCGAGCCTCTGTTAAAAACCCTTCAAAGAAAGAGACTCCATTATCCTCTGAGGTTCTGTATTCTACTGTCGAGCAGCCCTTACCATCAGGAAATTCTTCTTAATGTTTAGGTAGAATCTCTTTTCCCATGGTTTGAATTCATTACTCCATGTCCTAGTCTCTGGAGCAGCAGAAAACAAGCTTACTCCATCTTCAACATGACATCCCTTCAAATATTTAAACAGGGCTATCATGACACCCCTTAACCTTCTCTTCTCCAGACTAAACATACCTAGCTCCCTAAGTCTGTCCTCATAGGGCATGGATTTCAGACCTTTTGCCATTTTGGTTGCCCTCCTCTGGACATGAGCCAGCTTGCCAATATCCTCCTTGATTTGTGTTGCCCAGAACTGGACAAAGTAGTCTAGGTGAGGTCTGACCAATGCAGAGTAGAGTGTTATTACTTCCCTTCATCTACACACTATGCTCCTATTGATGCAGTCTAGAATCACATTGATTTTCTTAGTTACCAATCACACAGTTAACTCATGTTCAGATCCCTTTTACATGTGTTGTTGTCAAGTCAGGTATCACTTATCTCATATCTGTGCATTTCATTTTTTTTTCTGCCTAGTACCTTAAATAAAGACTGCAGCCAAAGGACCCAGCAATGTTCTGAATATGTCCCCAAGATGGCTCTCCTTGGGCATTCCACAACATGGGTTTTATTTGTTTGTTGCTTTTTAAGGCATACAGGAGGGTCCTCCCTCTTCACAAACTACCTCCATCCACATGCTTTTGCTACTCACAGAGAACAGTAAATAAGGGAAGGACGGGAAGCAAGGGTATGCCAAGATGCTCAACAATGTCTCAGCTGAGGGCAACCAAGCAATGATGACAGTCAGTTAGACTGGAACCAGTAGCTGGGAGCATACTGAGAACATTCTAGGTGCTCATAACCAGAACCCATAAGAAGGACTATCTTCTTATGTCTCCAGGCATCAATCAGGTCTTCTCGTTGCCATCTGCTAGTTGTACCCCTGTTTAAGGTGGCCCCCTTGGCATCTACCAGAGCCCATTCCTTCTGTACAGTAGCTCCCTTCTGAAACAGGCTCCTTGAAAGGGAGGAGGGTCACCATCTTCAGAAGTTTTTAGGAACTGCTCAAAGCCTGGTTTCTTTGCAAGGGCTTTTAATGGGTTTAAACTGCAAGCATTTTCTTGGGAAGGTTAATGGGGGGGTTGTGTTTTTGTATGTTGTTAGCTTTGGATTGCTAAACTGCCTTGAGCCACAAGGGAAAATCAGAGTATGAAGATGTAAATAAATAAATGTAAAAATGACATAATGCAAGACAGCAGGGGGCCCTGGCATGGTGTGACGGGGCTGCCAAGACTACCAAGTCTGTGAGTCAGCATCCCAAAACCTCCATCCAGGTCAAGTATGGAAATCACTGAGGGAAGACGGGGGCACAAAGTGGGGTCAAGGAAAAGGAAAAGTCTTTCCCTGAGTGTCCTAAGAGCAGCCAGCTCTTTCCCATCATACTTTCAAAAAATGCACCTGCATCTCATTTGCCAAAATGTATAATTCATTTTTATGTGCCGTTTTAAAGCCTTCCACACAGCTCTGCTGCTTTTGCAGTCTGAGGGGGGATTTTTTTTTTTTACACAGTCCCGGAGGTCTTTGAATGTCAACTTTGGTCAGGTCTGACAATAACTCACTTTATGGTCTCCCTCTGGAATGTTCCCACTTGCCTCTTAAATCTTCTCTCTGTCATTCCATTTGGCCTCATTTAAATATCTCCTCCCAATTAGAAGAGTTAATGATGGAGAAGACGGAAGATACGAGCTCAAGACGAAGAGCTCAGAAGAGCCCAGCAAAGTGTTCCTGCAGGGGGCCTCGTATTGGTACTACTCTAGAGCAGAAGTGAGAAAAAGGTCCCAAGCAACAGGACTGGGCCTTTGGCAGCAGCAGAATCTTGGCACAGAACACGCTTTTGTCTTCCAGGGGAGGTCCTGATGTGACCGGGCATCTTTTATAGTCCTTACAGGTCAATGAGAGGACAGCAGGGTTGGAGAATTCCTAGAGATTTGGGGGTGGACCCTAAGGAGGGCAGAGACATCCTCCAAAGCAGTCATTTTCTCCAAGAAAATAGATTCCTGTCGCTGGAGTTCAGTTGTCATTCCAGTAGATCTCCAGGCCCCATCTGGAGGTTAAGACAAACACAAAAAATGGAATAGCACAGCCTGTGGACTGCTAATTAGAATGTTTGCAAACTCTGCTAATTATAATGAAGCGTTTATCCAAGCATTTTCAAGATAAGAATGGGAGCTCTGGAATACCTTCTGTGAGGAATCTTGGCAACTTACATCTCAAATCCACTGATTCCCAGAGGAGATCTGTGGGGCAGAATATTAATCTGTTTATTAATTTGTTTACTAACTTTTTTCATGTACTTTGTCAGAATTAATGTTAACTATTTGTTATTGCCATTATTAACTTATATCCAGAATAGGAGCATCTTTTGCCTTTTTGAAATAATTGTCAGATAATCCGAGGCCTTGAAAACATGTTGGTTTAATTAAACTTGACTTGAGTAGTGTTATTAATATTTTTGTATTTGCTGTTACTATATAGAGTTTAAACACCCTGAATACAAGATATTGGGGTAAAATATTGAGCATATCCATCAGGTAATATATGTTGTGAAGAGTATAAATTTCAGTACTTTTTATGTACCGTATATACTAGTGTATAACTCGAGGCACCTAATTTTACCACAAAAAACTGGGAAAAATTGACTCGTGTATAAATCTAGGGTGGGAAATGCAGCAGCCACTGGTAAATTTCAAAAATAAAAATAGATACCAATAAAAATGTTTTTAAATATTTATTTCAAAGAAAAACAGTATGGTATCAACAATAACTTCAAAAGTTCTGAAGTGGAATATATAACTCTCACAGACAGTATCTCTTCAGAGTTTCATAGGGAAGATGCTCAACAAGATCCCCCTTTTTAAAAAATCCCTACAAGTTCTCCTTGTACACGGATAGCTTATCATTACACAGTGAAGATCCTTGTATGGGGATGGCAGCCGCTGCCCCAAAGCAAGTCTTTTTTGCAGATCTGCAAGCTCAGCTAGACAGAAGTCCCACCTACTTTCCAAAAACACTGGGTGGGGGCCAAGAAAGATGCTAGCAGTGGCTGTACCCCAGGGCACCCTGTGTGTGGGGGAGATTCCTGTCACCATGGGCTCCAATGGTGCAGATTTCCCAATGAGTATGGCTCCCTAGCATTCATGGAGCTTCCTGGCCTGAACAAAAATTCTGTAACATATAAATTTAATATTTAATATTCACACCTATTCACTGAATATTCACTGTGAATGAAGCTACTGGCTACCTGTAGTGCAGCGAAGCAACAGCCCAAGGCTTACCTGGGAGCTGCCTTTGTGTCCACATAGCAGGGATCAAGTGCAGAAAAACACCCTCAGCTCACAGCCTTTTTTCACTCGCCACCCGTTCACTCGCGTATAAGTCGAGGGGGGCTTTTTTCAGCACAAAAAATGTACTGAAAAAGTAAACTTATATGCGAGTATATAAGGTAAGCCTTTGGGAGCTTGGGCACAATTTTCTAATATTGTAGTCTTTAACTTGAGATGGTATCTTGAATAAGCCTGTGTGTGAAACACTAAAGTAACCAGCTTGCATCAGGACCCTACACCAATGCCACACCAACATGACTCAAAAAATCGAAAGCAGAGCTTATTATAAGATATATTTGTATGCCTATAGAATATTGTTTAGAGATTATGTATGTACACTAAGAATTAGTCACATGATAGTGTAAATTATCAAAAAATAAAACACATACACATAAAAAGTTAGTGAAAATCATCAAGAAATACAGTACATGTGCATAAAGGTGATTTATGAGACAATTCTATTCAGGTGCTCTTTTGTGCACAACATCACGTTTGGTAAGGACTGTAGTGCCTGTGGGAGAGGAGGAATTCTGCAGTTACCTGTAGCCTCTGGAATGGAGAAGGCTGCAAACATAAAGGCATAAAGATGCAAGCCATTTTGAAAAATAATATCATCTCTTGCAAAAGGAGCCCAGGTCACATGATGCATGGTGAGGAGAAGTGCACTTTTTGCATGGGGGTGTGGGGAAGAGAGAAGAGGTAGAAGCATGCACTGTTCGCTAGCAAGTGGCAATGGGCATGGAGTTCTTCTAGGACAGTGGTTCTCAACCTGGGTGTCGTGACCCCTTTGGGAGTCAAATGACCCTTTCACAGGGGTCACCTAAGACCATCGGAAAATGGTCTTTTTATATTTTATATATACCAATTTTATGGTTGGGGGTCACCACAACATGAGGAACTGTATTAAAGGGTTGCGGCATTAGGAAGGTTGAGAAGAACTGTTCTAGGAGCAACCTCCCAAGGATCAGAGCTGAAAAGCTTCTGAGAGCCCTTCGTGTTCCATGGGAAAGTATAGATGAGAGAAGTAAGAGGGAGGTTTCCTGGGGGACTCACATTTTAATTATGAAAACTCATCCAGCTCAAGCTACTTTTCATCTAGTTAAATGATACTGTTGATTGTATGCCTGACTGCTGGTTTTTTTGGCCTGAGAGAGGAAAAATGAGCATATTTTACAATTGAAATTCAATTATAGCAGAAAGCAATCTGCAATTATTGCTGAGGAAGAGCGCCTCTGCCCCTCCGCCCTGGGGGGTACACATTGCGGCTGCAAAGAGGAATGGCTGCCCAGTGTTAACCATTGTACTGCTGGCCAGTTTTTCTCTGGAAGGTTTAGGATCCAAGGGAGTCAGACTGATCTAGGAGGCCAATAGAAACAGCACAGGAAGCTATGCTAAGATGCATTCACAGGAGTGAGAAAGGGGTGTTGCTGCTTTGTCACAGCTCCATAAAAATCATTCTCTAACAATCCATCAAAATTTAGTTAGCTCTATTGAAATGAATGAAATTTTATTGGGTTCCAGCCAACAGCCAATCCTTAGCAAGTTTCCCATTGAGCCTAATGAGGTTCCCAGCAAGTTTGCATGCATAGAAGTTTGTGCCCCAGGACACTGTTTTCATACATCCCACTCATACATGAACAAATAACCTCACCAGAATGCAAAAGAACTGCCTGAACCTCGCCAGAATGCAAAAGAACTGCAAAAGAACCTTTGCATGCCTGTGATTCCAGAAGTCTCTCTCATGCTGGGAGCAATGTTGCAGATGTGGGTCTGGAGAAGCTGGCAACGGAAGGAGACATTAGCAGTGCGATACTAGAGTCCAAAAAGTACCAGATAGAAGGCAATTGCTCTTTTAACCAGGGACCTCCAAGGAATACCAGGAGTGCTATGCAGAGGGTGGCAATGGCAAACCACCACTGTTAGGCTCATTCCGCACATGCAGAATAATGCACTTTCAAACTGCTTCCAGTGCTCTTTGAAGCTGTGCGGAATAGCAAAATCCACTTGCAAACCATTGTGAAAGTGGTTTGAAAACGCATTATTTTGGGGCCTTAGTCTCTTGCCTTAGTCTCTTGCCCTTGAAAAACCCATAATGGGTTGCCATAAGTCAGCTGTGACTTGAGCTACCTGGATGTATATATATCCAAGCAGTATGGCCATCTTCACACACACACTCACAGAGAGAGAGAGAGAGAGAGAGAGAGAGAGAGAGAGAGAGAACACTAGATGGCCAGGATCCTACACTTTTACCTTTTCTGGTCAATCTAAGGGTTTCATATTGCCATATCAAAAGAAGAGTTACATTGTAAAGCCTCTTCTGTGCCTGAAGATGGCCATACTGCTTGGATATATATACATCCAGGTAGCTCATGAGGCCAGGCACACCTCAAGCCATGATACACCTACCTTGCACTTTTAAAAAAGAGTTTATCTTCCCAATCTCGCATGAGGCATGTGCTGGTGGTCTGCTGGCCTTGTCTCATGTTGTGAAATCTCCAGATGCTGTGTTTTTAAAAATACAGAGCTGACCATCTTCCAACCCCAATCAATTCTGCCCCTTTAGGCAGATGTGTTTGCAAACAAAAAAAGTCAAGCATCTGGCACAGATTATCCCACTTCTATCCATCTTTTTTCATTTAGTCATCGAGGTTCTTTCCTCCCTGCCCATTTAATAATCCTAAGCACTTCTAACTCTTTTAATAACCCTTTGAGATGTAATCTGCACACGCACTGCTCCATCCTTTCATGCCCCTGGAAATCTTATTTGTGACTTAGGTAAAAGTAAAATCTGGTCTGTGACCAGCTGGCCAGTCCCAGTTCAGAAAACCATGCTCATGCACAGAGAGGGAAACCTCCAAGAACTCTTCCATTATTGCTGAACCACTGGCCTCATGCTAACAACTTCCTGTTTCCTACTAGAGCAAGTCGTCAGCAAATGGACAGCCCTCCTGCCTCCCCCAAGACACTTGAGGAGCTCTGCCAGTCACTGTGAGACTTTTTACCACCATCAGCAACCTTAGTACAGTATAAGGATCAGAGGCGTAGCAAGGGGGAAAGCACGCTGTGCACTGGTGCGTCCTCCGCCCTGTCCCACCCCAGAACCCCCTCGCCACACCCCCACAGGGGCGCATGCCTGGTATGTTGCTCACCCCCACTCCGCCCTTTTGGAGCTACGTCTCTGATAGGGATGCTCAAGAACCAGCTGGTTTGGTTCCCATCCCACATCATGAGAAAGGAGCCAACTGCTTGTTCGGCAGTTTGAGTCTGTTTGGTCAGTTGCTCTCTGTACCTTCAGACAGTCATACACAGTACACATTAATCCCTACTCACAGCAGCCCCCTCACCGCACTCTACCACTGAATGATTTCAATGAAAAATGAATTAAGACAGTCGTACAGAAATAAGCACTGTAATTTTTAAGTTCATCTGTGGATAAATGTTGGAGTTCATCTATGTTTGTCGGGTCAAAGTTAATGGCTGACAATCTCATCTTTAAGACCAACACATTTTTATTTTGTTCTTTTGTGTGCATGCCCACATACATTTGGGGCAGGTTTTCTGTTGCGCACAGGTTTTCTCCCCACCCAAATTCACCGCGGCGCAGATTTGACAATCCTGGTGGTTTCCAAAAGCAGGAAAAGTGTGATTTTCCTCTCTGCCTGTGCAGGGAAAGCAAAGCAGAGCTGTGTTCATTTGCTTTGCTTTGGATGTTTTGGTCCTCTCCACCTTCCCAAGTCCCAGCAAGAATAGTTCTGCCCATCACCAGACATCAGCAGACATTTACAGGGGAACAATGGGCCTCTAATATTACCACTCCAAAGTTCTATTGCAGGAGCGACAGAACATTAAAACAGCCCCCCCCCCCAGTTTAAAAGGCGGAGAAAAAAGCCAGCATTCAACCAGCTGACCTTGGAGCAACCTGGAAGCAGGCAAAAAGGCAGCTCAGGGCAACAGTGGGGTCTCCACTAATATAAACAGAGAAATGCAGGCAGACCCCGCTGCAGACCAAACTGCCTCAGGTTAAGCACAGCATGCATGAAGGGCCTCTGCTAGTCTTAAAGGTGTGCACTGGACTCAAACTTTTTTCTGACTGACAATCTGTTTGGAGCTCCAGTAGTTCCCATGTGCACGAAGCTGCCTTGTACAGAATCAGACCATCAGACCATCAAGGTCAATATTGACCAATCAGACTGGCCACACTTTCCAGAGTGTTAAGGAGAAAGTTTTCACCTCACTTGCTATTTGTTCTCATTAATTTGGGGTGCTAGGGATTGAGCGTCACACCTCCACTGAGCCACCTCCCCCACCCCCAACATGCTTTTCACAAGTTGTAGTTTTCAACCACCACCCTCAGGATAATTCAATTACATGTCCCAACCATCTATAACCCAGGGGGAAACTGATTTCACTGACTATATAAGGGCAAAAGTCACTGCAAGGCAGAAGTAAATGAAATTTCCCCACTACAGCTGCTGCAAAGCTGCCAAGCTACTTGAGCAGAGTGCTTGAGGCACTAAACAGCAAAGGTGAGACAATCCAATCTGAGGCTGGGCTCACAAGTGATCATAGCCAATGGGAAAATATATGTTTGCCTACTGAACACGTTTGCTGTGAAAGCCTCTCTAGTGTAGCGTTGGCCAACTGGAAGCTCATGGGCAGTGTCTAGATCACAGGTGTCAAACTCACGGCCCTCCAGATGTTATGGACTACAGTTCCCATCATCCTCTGCCAGCATGATGCTGGCAGGGGGTGATGGGAACTGTAGTCTATAACATCTAGATCCTGCCACAATTTTCTTCAGTTCCAGCCACCTCTTCCTGCGCTTGATTGGGGATTGAAAGCATGAAGCTGTTTCTTATGTCCCTCAATTTCCTCCAAAGGGCACCTGCAGCATGGTAGAAAGGGGTCTACCAATTCTCTCAGATACAGGGAACAGAGTCCGAAAGACTAGACTGTTCCATACACCCTTTGGTTTTCAGTCTGATTTGGGACATCCGTCAGTCTCTGCCTGATCTGCCTGCTGGGTGTGGTCTGCCTTGCTCCAAGCAGTCAGAAAAAGGAGGCATAATAAGGTGGAACTAGCCACAATTGCTGGAAATGTGGTGCGACTTAGCAAGGCCATGCACGCAGGATGGATGCTACGCCTGTGTTCCTCTGTGCAGGAGCCAGGGAAGAAATGCGCCAACAAAGAAAAGGGGGAAAAGACTTAACCCAAACAAAGAATTAAGTCCCTAAAGGTCAAGAAGGAATTAGGGCCTCTAAATTAAAAACTGCTATCTAGCAAAAATACAAATGCATTTATTCAAACTAAAATCATAACTTTATCGTGGAAGGCCCATAATAGCCCACCTTAGGCATATAAAATTGCAATAAATTGACACACAAAGTCCGATGTCACCCTCATTGCTTTCCCAGCCTGGCCCTTGTGGCTTCCTCCGCATCCCTTGCCAGACTTTGCCAGTGCCCAGGCAAAACTAATAAAGCCAGAACCCCCTACGGAACAAAAGGAGTCATCATGACTTCTGTGTTTCCAGCCCTAGAAGGGGATAATTTAGAAGCCATTAAAAACTAATTCTCTATAATATGACATTGAAGCACGGTGATAAAATGGAGTTTAAGCAGTCTGCGCTGGAGGAGCCAAGGTGATTAAGGTTTCAATCCATCTTGGCGGGTCTGCTTCCTAGACTGGCGTGTGAGCCAGGGTAGCGGGCAAAGAAAGAGGACAAGAACTCCATCAAAAGAGGAGGAGGACTTGAAGGAGGAGAAGGACATGCTCCCTGTGCGTCAGTACAGGAAGGGGCTCTGAGTCCAATCTGAGAATGTACGCAGCAGGCCCAGAACAGAGCTTCAAGACAAACGGGATGTTGGAAAAGAAAAGACTCCAGCAAAATAGATGGGGCTAAACTTATTTCTTAGTTGTAAACAAATGTCTCGTCACCCATGAGCTGGGAATATAGCTCTTGTAACTCATTCATTATACCTTATCCTGGCCTCCATTCAAGAGTTTGGATTTGACAAGCATGGAGGGTCAGCCATGACAATTCAATGGAGCTTCCACATACTGATGCAGCATACCTCTCAATATAAGACTGCTGGGACAAACTCCCTCTTTCTGAGCTTCCCAAAGGCAAGGGTGGGGAACTAAAGTTGGAAGACTGGCTTAGATATTTGGCCAGAGCCAGCCAGGCTGTTTCTACATGGCTAGAGCTCCCTCTATAGATTATTATAATTTAGCAGCTTCTGTAGCATGTTTACCATAAGAACACCCCACAGAAGTCAACAGGTTTTTGCTATCTACACGGCATGCATTGAATCTCAGACTTAGTTCCCCAAGTCTGACAAACCTTCTCATCCCCTCAATCCCATTTTTTAAAGTCTGTTTTGCATCATGATGTCTTCCTTACCTATTAAAAAGTGGGATGCTGGAGCAGGAAGAGATGCACCGACTGATAAACTTTTATAAGCACCTTGATATGCCCTTTTGCATGAATAAATCTGCTCTGTTAATCTCCCTGCTTTAATGGAGGTGAAAGACACTGGAGATAAATACCCAGGAAGAGAAGAAATACATGGTGGGGGAGCCAAGGTTATGTTTATCATAAATTCCTCCACATTCCTCTCAAAGGAAGGAGGTTCAAGTGACAGGAAGATGAGGGCGGGGGGGAGAGAAGATCCTCTGTTTTTGGGCTCCAGGGATGATTTACTAGCAGCACAGGCAAGGCGCCTTTATCATTATATACAGATATCCTAGCAGAAGCTAAAAGCAATGGAAGAGCCCTTAACAGGACTGTCAACCAACCAGGGGGATAAACCCAAACAACTGACATCCACCACATGTGTAAAGCTGCATTTGTTTTAAATCAGCATTTCCACTGAACAGTTCATGTCGGAAGGGCTCGTCCCAGGCAGGCACAAGAAGGCGACACACTGTCCAGCACCAGCCTCTTGTTTTGCGTGCTGCTGCATAGGAGACCAGAGAAGGGGTTCAGTGGCTCAGCATCTCCCCCACAAGCAGACGGTTCCAGTTTCAAGCACAGACATCTCCAGCAGTGGTGGAAAGTGCTGTCACACAGCAACTGACTTATGGTGACCCTGAAGGGTTTTCGAGGTAAGAGATGGACCACGGTGGTTAGCCACATTCTTAGTGGTCTCCCATTCAAGGAGTACCAGCGTCGGCTCTGCTTAGCTTTCAAGAGCTTGCCTGGGCCATCCAGGTCAGGATGCATCACCAGCAGTTGATGAAAAAGGTTCTAGATAGACCTGGTACTCTAGACAGCTGCTGCTAGTCAGAGCAGAAAGCCACTGATCTTGATTGACCAAGGCTCTGACTCAGAATAAGGCAGCTTTTTCTGTTCATGTGACTTCAGCTTAAACATGTAGGATTTCCAGGTCTCGGGATTTTGGCCTCAGACTCTGGTCTTCAAGTCAGGATGCTGCAATTTTAGGGCCATCAGTCAGCTGATACAATGGATGACTTCTTTTAAGCTTCTGTGCAACCCCTTTCAGAGCGCCAAGTGCACCGGTAAACTGAAAAAGATGGAGGGGCAGCAATCTGGCTGTCACAATGCATTAGAAAAAACAACTGGAGCAAACGGCAAGCAGGGCTCCCAAATGTCAGCATTTTTAAAAAATCGAGATCACAGAGCTGGTAGCCACCAGTCCTCAAAGAGTAGGAGGCCTTGAAAGAAGAGCCTTTTGTGCATCCCAAAAGAATTCTTTCCGCATTCAACCGCTGAGGTTTTACAAATAAGTCAAAGACTTTCAAGTGAAATTCTGCAGCCTGATTAAACAGCGGAGTGAGATGACATGAACGTCAGCAACAAAAAAATAGCCATAGATCAAACTGCATGGCTCACAGGCTCAGATACCATCATCTGTTGTGCCTGTCCTTTCCCAGCCTGGTCGAGGGGGTGCGGTAGGAATGGTTGCTAGTTCTGGGTTGGGAAGTTCCTGGGGATTTAGGGGATGGAGCCTGGGGAGGAACCTCAGGGGAGGGTGGGAGGGGGGAGGGGCCCCAGGGGAGGGGAGGGGCCCAGCATCTGGACATGGCCTACCTTGCGGAGGGAGAGGGAGGAGAGGGAGGGGGTGGGGTGGCATGCAAGGGAAGGGGAGGGAGGGAGAAGAGGGAGGGGTGGCATGCAAGGGAGTGGGAGGGGGTATAATAGCCATAGATTATAGTATAATGCTATAAAATCCACTCTCCAAAGTAGCCATTTTTTCCCATGGCAACTGATTATAGTCTGAAGATCAATCGTAATTCTGGGGGTTCTCCAGGACCCACCTGGAGATTGGTAACCCTAGACTCGGCACACTTCCATAGCAGAATGGGCATTTAAAGTCAACTGTCCCTGGTCCTAGACTGACAACAAAGTATATCATAGCACAGGTGTACCACGTGCTGTGTCAAGGGCCCCCAACGCTCAAAAAAAGAAATTCCACATGGGAAGTGCTGCAGAGCAAGAAACTGCCCGATTTATTTCTGCCAAGGTTTGTTCACTGCATGAAGGCCTTGAACAGTTGGGACAAATAAGTGCACTAGTTGGTGTGCAGCATTTCTCAGTGGTTGGGTCTCTTCAGACTGTTTAATAGGACCTTCAATTACCCTTTGATTACCTTGTAAAAACAGCTTCTGTCGTTCTAGCTGGATCTTGGTCGCATCTTGCCAACACAAATGAGGCAGTCTACCCAGGGAGCCTTGTAGAAACTTCATTTCAGTTTTGACGAGCAGCCATCGAAGCAGTATTTTTGTATGCCTCTTTCAACACAAAGAACAAAGCGCAGTCCTGCGCTCCTGGACACAAGTCACAGCAGTGTGATTCTGTGATTAGCATGATTATAGCATTGTTAACAGTAAGGGGAAAAAATTGATTGAAAGAGCCCAGATTAAAGAACAGAAGGGCAGGAGGGAGCACATGAGAAGGCAGGAAAGCGCAATTGTAAATAGAGCAGGGTACCAGAGCCTAGGAAGGAAGGAAGTAAAGCTCAGTAACAGTAGGAAGCTGAGGAAAAGCCAGCTGACCCCCTCCCCACTTTAGAGTCCTTTTCAATGACCCTCCCCAAAGAAATTGGTGGTATGCGGGGACAGAGGCGTAGCTGGGCCACAGTGCGCGTGGTGCGCACTGTATATTTTCCGCCCCCCTCCCAGTGCCCTGCCCTCCCTTACCTTAGTGCAGGCTGTTGAAGCGACCTGTTCCCTTCAGGCTGAAAACAGCCTTGTGGGAACTACACTTCCCATGAGACTCTGGGGCTCGCAAGGTCTCCTGGGAAGTGTAGTTCCCACCAAGCCATTTTCAGTCTGCTTCCCCAGTCTGCACTGTTTGACGAAGGTAAGTGTGTGGGGGGGGGGTAAAAGGGGGCGCCACAGGGGAAGCGCCACAGGGGGAGCAGAGGGCACCATGGGGGACAGGGGTGATTTTCTGCTGCCAGGTGTGCGCCCGGAGCAACACACCCACACCCCGGCCCCCTGCTAGCTCCGCCTCTGTGTGAGGAACATTACCCATCTACTGTTTCCCTCATCTGCTTGCTACTTCTTCTGGAAGCAGAAGACAAGAAACAAGGAGGCTTCAGTAGTTCCACTTTGGTTGCCAGCCAGGTCTAGATTGGGAAATGCTTGGAGAGTTTTGGGGTAGAGCCTGAGGATGGGAGGGTTTGGGGAGGGGAGGGACTACTTCAGTGGAGTATAATGCCATAGAATCCACCTTCCATAGCAGCCATTTTCTCCAGGGGGAACTGATCTCTGTCACCTGGAGGTCAGTTGTAATAGAAGAAGAAGAGAAGAGTTTGGATTTATATTCCCCCTTTCTCTCCTGTAGGAGACTCAAAGGGGCTGACAATCTCCTTGCCCTTCCCCCCTCACAACAAACACCCTGTGAGGTAGGTGGGGCTGAGAGAGCTCCGAGAAGCTGTGACTAGCCCAAGGTCCCCCAGCTGGCGTGTGTGGGAGTGCCCAGGCTAATCTGAATTCCCCAGACAAGCCTCCACAGTTCAGGCGGCAGAGCTGGGAATCAAACCCGGTTCCTCCAGATTAGATACCGAGCTCTTAACCTCCCACGCCACTGCTGGGGAAACTTCCACCCAAGTGGGAAACTTCCGCCCAAGGCGATATCATGTGCATCAATGCAAGTGCAAAAAAATCATTTTTTAGCTTTTTCCAGAAAGAAAAGGACACTGAAGAGACTGCCAGTTTCCACTTCACATATCAATTTTAAGAGAGAATGGAATTTCAAAAAAAAAAGTGAAGTGTGAATGAACTAAAAATGCAGTAAAGGTGCTATGGTATTTAATGCAAGGAGGGATAATGCATCTGCATCGAAAGCTTAATAAATCATCATAAATCATCACTTTAAAAACAGGAGGACGGCACAGAAAATGTGGAGATGAGATGCTTTGGGAGGAACTGATGTCTGAATTCTATGAATGTACAAATAGAATCAGTAACAGAGGGAAAGATTCGTGTAGATTGCCCCCTACGCCTAGCAGGAGAGTTACCCCTGCCTAAATTCTCCGGTGCTGAAAGCAGTCTGCTCACTTTTCAATCATAGATAGCACTGAGCAGAAATCTGTGCCCCAAATTACCTAATTTGTGACGGTTTCACCTCAGAACAGGTTTCCAGATCTTTCTTCTCACTCTGGAACATGAAACAAATATTCGTAATGCCTCTCTGAACATGGGCAGGGTGAAAGTCCCCAAGAGTGATTAAGGTGCTGACCTGGGGGTGGGGGGTGGGAGCAACTTTCAATGCCTGGAGGGGTGGGGAATGATTAAAGATAAGCCTGGAGGAGGAAAATCATTCTTGGCTACAGCTGTGGAGTCAGCACTAGGAAGGAGGCAGGATTTTAAATGACAGATTTTATTTTTAGATAGTTGTTGTGACTTTCAAGAAGTCTTCATCTCCCGGTTTAAAAATTAAGCACTACTACACTCCTTTCTGCTGGAAAAATATTGTGGCAATCTTTTGTAGTCCCCACAATGCAAACAAGAGCAGCAGTAGAAACATGAACAAACAAGGCAACGCTGGGAGGCGGGAGCTAATCCCCAGAGCCCCTGGCAACTCCCCGCTAATCACAATATTGTGCTTCAATTATGCCGCCACATTAATCAGACACAGAAGGTGCGGATCAAGGTAAGGGAATTAAGAAAGACATACATGCTGCTCACCCATCCCCCCGCCACTAGCATGTTATTAAATAAGGCTCATCCTCCCTTGCCCCAATGTTTCTTGGTGCATCAATAGAGCTAGATGCTGCCATATGGTAGAAAAGTTGGACTTATCCCAATTCAACTTTCACAAGAGAACTATAAGAACAAGTGCTGATTTTTTTTCATTTCAGAATTTTATATATATACATTAACATCCACCCCACTCTACATTTTGCACAAAGGGATATACATGAGACAATACTTTTTTTATAATCATTCTAGCGGGGCCCGGCCACGCGTTGCTGTGGCTTATTGTGGTGAAATGGGAAAGGAACAGTAGAAGCAAATCAATTGCATAGGGTGCCTGGCCCCTCCCTCCCGTCCCTTGCATGTTGCCCCTCACTCTCTTCCCTTCCTCACTTCTCTTCCCTTGCATGCCACCCCTCCCCCTCCTTTCCTTCCCTTTTCCTCCGCTAGGGTGGGTGGGTTATATCAAGATGCTGGGCCCCCTGCCTCCCCTCCCTTGCTTGCCACCCCTCACTGTCTCCCCTCTCTCACTTCTCTTCCCTTGCATGCCTCCCCCTCCGTCCCTTTCCTCTCCCTCCCTCTCTTCCCTTGCATGCCACCCTTCCCTCTCCCTCCCTTCCCTCTCCCTCATGTGTATGTGTGTGTGTGTGTGTTTCACTTCCACTCGAGTTACGGCCTACGTGCTGTTTCCACTGCTCATATCTGGCCGTCTGAGTGAACATTCTAAGCAGCACGGACTTTCTAAGGGTGACAGTTACACACAGGCAGTTACACACATGTCCTTCACCATGGAGCGCCAGGAAAAAGGCGTTTTACCTGGGCCATGTGTGAAATTTCAGGTATGTGAACATCTAAGAACACTCTCGCCTGGCTGACTATAGTGGCTGGGAATTTTCAGAGGAATTGGCCCAGCAGTTACTGAGGTATACTGTCATCAACAAAAACACTGTTAGCTTTTTATATATATAGATGTAATTTTTTTTATTTTCTCACTTAAAAAGACAACACACAAAACACAAAAATGTACAAAAAGAAAAAAACTAAAACAACTACAATCTATTACACATCATAAGGTGACTTCCAGCTATCTCATCTTTGACTACAAGTTAACTCTAACTTCAATGCATAGAATTAACAAATAAAGTCCTTGCTGCAGTTGTCACCTACATAAACAGAATTCTATATTGCTTCGGAAAGGAAAAAAATGTTGCAGTTCTCTGAGTACCATATCCCGAAAAGTCATAGCTTTACATGTCCTCCACATATGAAAAAGACGACTGTTGACATCATTGCCATTGTTTTGGCGTTAAGTACAATCTATACACCATTTTGTAACAATTTTCCTTCAAATTGTAACATGCTGTACATTTTAAACTTTTCTTCCATAGTCTCTCCCCCTGTTCCTTCAAAGTATCATGGCCAACATGTCTAGACCACTTAATCATTACAGATTTAACCAACTCATCTTCTGTATCCCACTGTAATAACATCTTATACATTTTGGCAATCAATTAGTCATCATTTATGCATGTTACATTCAAAATCTGTCATTTAAGGATTAAAACCAACTTCCTTATTATCACCTTTAAATGTTTCTCTCAGTTGATAATAACGAAACCAATTTTAATGATATCTTTTAAATCATTCATAGGTTGAAGTTCACATTCAAGACACAATATTCTCAAGCTGACACAGTACAAGGGCTGCTTGCGACAATGGCATTGTGCTTTCTGCTTGCACTCCATGCCCAAGCATCAAAACAAATGCTCCATGAGACCCATCCCCATATTGATGGCTTCAGGAACCAACAGTTTAAAAGCAAGAAGGACAGCAGAAACTGCCTTAGGCCAATCCATACCATGGGGCCAGCTAACTCTACACTAACTAACTAGTGGCCACTGGCAGACCTTCAACAGGAGCTGTTTCGTTGAGAATACCAGGGATCAACTGAGCCATTCATTCTGCAAGCAAAGCATTAGTTCAAATGCTGAAGTAGGTCCCTTCCCATTATGGACTACTTCCAAATCTCAGGCTGTATGCTGTACTGGGCTAAACAGAAAGAAGAAATGCTATACACATCTCTGAATTTACCTGGTTTTTCTGCTTCCCCTTCTGGAAGCACAGAAGCACATTGTTTTCTTTTCCCTCACGTAATCAATGAAATAATGTTCTCGGGCAGTGCTTTGGGAAGCCCAGGTACCACATTTTCCTGCGCATGGACCAGAGAACCAGGTAGAACTTAAAGTTTGGCTTTGTGCCCATTTGAGGCGACCTGTAAAGTGGCACCACACACCATTTTTGCAATTTATATACAAGCAAGAGAGCTTTGAAGTGAAGCAATGCCAGTGTTCAGTACCTGTCTTAGGCTGGAATTGTGTGCACACGCTTGCACAGTAAGTTCCACTGAACAGGGTGAGACTGACTTCTAAGATGGACTTGCAAGAGAAAAACACATAAGATCTGAGGAGCCCATCTGCAGCCAACACTTTCTTAACCCACCCGCCCTCAATCTAGTTCTGCTCTGTAGACCCTCCTTGAAAACACAAACATGGATTCTAACTGGGTATAAACGCTCACGCCAGTCTCTGGGGAATGCAAGAAGGAATAGATGGGAACGATTTTGCTTCTTCTGCCTTTGGCTATAATCTCAGCATTAATTCCATAATGTCTGCAAAATGCTTTGATATCCTGACATGAAAGGCATCAGATCAATGCAAATGTTTTGATTATGATTTCCCCCCCTCCAACTACGATGCAGCCCTGGGGGCTGCTGAATGCTGAGCTGGTATCCCCCAGTGTAATAAATGTATCAATTTTCACACTTCAGTGGAGTTTGGCATGCACAGATCCACATGCAAACAACATCATTTCATGCAAGTGGACTAATCGAAGGGCCACTCTCGTGCCCATCACCACCAGTACTCTGGAGTACTCCTTCCTCACAGAAGGAGAGAGGAATCCAGAAGCATCTCATAGAGGCAGAGGACAGTCCCTTGCAAATGAAGGAGGAAATCCTTGCAGCAGGGATATCTCTGAAGCAGAGCTAAGGACAAAAGGTTCTCAAAAAGTTCAGCGGAACATGGCTTCCCCCTTAAGTTCTATTCCTAATCCTGAAAATTTGCTCCTTTTCTGAACACCTTGAGAAGAAAGCTATCATTTGGAAGACAAATATCATCCCTCCATGCCAAGTATTGGGGAGGGTTTGAAGTTGTTGTTCAGTGGTGAAAATCTGCTTTGCATGCAGAAGATCCCATTCCCAAAGGATTGGATAGCAGATGATATGAAAGATCTCTGTTTGAAATCCTGGAGAGCCACTGCCAGTCACAGCAGACAGTACTGACCTTAGTCGACCAACGGTCTCTAGAGCAGCTTCATATGTTGTTGGTTTCATTCTAATCTACTTTACTTTGCTTAGCTTAGAATCATAGAGTTGGAAGAGGCCATTTAATCACTTGGTCCAATCCTCCCTGTTGCATGCAGAAAATGCAAAGCCAGAAAACCCTTGGCAGTTTCTATCTTGCCTTGGTTTGAAAAGTCTCAGTGAAGGATAGCGGCTCTCCTTCCAGGTACTTAGTTCGCTATACGTATTTGCAGGTATAGCAGTGGTTCTGTTGAACAGATGCTGAGATCTTGCACAGACCCCTGTTTTTGCAGAACGGATTTTGCAAAGTTTATTACATTTACAGTATGGCTGAGGTCTTTAAATGGAGGTTGCTTTGATTCAGCAAAGTGCTGAAGTAGACTATGGCTTTCAAACTCTGGCAGATTTGCATTTCCCTACAAATAGACCAACAGACCGTCATATAAATGACTTATTTTTGAGGGGAAAAAACATATAACAACACATTGGACACATTTCACTCCAGCACAGGTTGGGTTAGGAAAGGAAAGAATCCAGGTAGCTTAGCCCCTGAACGACTCACCAGCAGCACTGGATATGAGCCAAACTCCAAAGTTCTATCACCTGGGAACACTGATTATGCATTTTCTGCACGCAGCTGGCTAAAATTATGCACGTATTACATGATTAAGCAAATATTATTTGATTGTTTGATATAGACCATCCATCAAATCTGATTCCTTCCACTCAGCCATCCTTCTGCATCAGCAGAAAAGGAGGCCATTTCTTTGAGACAGCCCTGTCTCGGCAAGCAAAGATATGAGCCTGCTCCTCAGTTATTGCACAGAAGTCTGCAATAAAAGGCTACTGAGAATTTGGAATCAAGAATAAAGGCAGGCAGGAAGGGGAAGTAAGGATGTGAGGGACACAGGAACGTCAGAGAGAGGGGGCAGGTGCTGTGACAAGAGGCTGCCTGAAAGCCAGCATAATGTAGTGGTTGAATGCCAGAGTAGAATCTGAAAGCCCTACGTTCAACTCCCCACTCTGTCATGGAAGCTTACTGGGTGATTCCATGCCAGTCTCTTTGCCCACCCCTGATTTCAATCTGACCTACCACACCAGATTGTTGTTGTGAAGCTAAAATGGAGGAGGGGAGAATGGTATTGTAAGCCACTTTATGTTCCCATTAGGGACAGAATAAGGGTCTGACTGATACCATAAATAAATATGGTATCAGAGCTTGTAGGGGGACATAGAGGAGAAGGAAGTGTAGTGGTTAAGAGCAGGTGGGTGCTAATCTGGAGAACTGGGTTTGATTCCCCATTCCTCCACCTGAGTGGCAGAGGCTTATCTGGTAAACCAGATGTGTTTCTGCACTCCTACATTCCTGTGGGGGGGCTTGGGCTAGTCACAGTTCTCTCAGAACTCTCTTAACCCCACCTATCTGACAAGGTGTTTGTTGTGGGGAGAGGAATGAAAAGGAGTTTGTAAGCTACCTTGAGTCTCCTTACAGAAGAGAAAGATGGGATATGAATCCAAATTATTATTATTATTATTGTTGTTGTTGTTGTTGTTATTCACTGAACAGGGGGTTGGACTAGATGGCCTGTATGGTCCCTTCCAGCTCCCTTCTAAGATGGCAATTGAGTGCAAAGTGGAGTGGAAATGTGTATTTTCAAATATCAGATTCAGAAATTGTACATATGTTTAAATTTTGCTATTTAAATTTTAAATGCAAATGGGTTTGGAATTTCCTTTAATTGCATTTAATTTTTTAAACGAAACTTCAACCCCTTTTCTCCATCAAAGTTCTTTAAAACATTTAGAGCTTCATATACTTCTTGATTGTTTTCACTTAAGAATCTTAGACGTGGTCAGCTATTAGATGTTGGCATCTATTATTGACCACCATTTGTCACCCATCAAATACTGTTAAATAGAAGGTTTTGGAGTTGGCAGAGATGGTCAAACTCACTTCATTCCTTTAAAAAAGTTTAACAAATTGTTTGGACAACTGGAAACCATTGACGGATTACTTGGGTAAAGCAGAAAAAAAGTTAATTGATGATTAGTGATTTTGAAGATTAGCAGATTGTTATTGTAAGACTTAACAGAGAAAAGTATTTTAATTATCAGTTGTATTTGGTTGGAAGTTTAAGTATGAGATTAAAGAGCAAGTAATTTTTATTGTTTACTCTTGATGTAAATGAAATTGGGAGTCCTTACGTTAAGTGCACTTTTTAATCATTTCTGATCTTTTTCTTTTCTTTGCTTTTTGTAAGTATTTTCAGTACTAATAAAATTTGACATCCTCTAAAAAAAATGCCAAATACTGTTAAATATCCAGTTGTGGAATCAAATATCTTGTCATGTCAAATACTAATATTAAATATTTAGGGGATAATCAACCTCACCCTTCATAGAGGAGAATTAGAGAAGGTGAGAAAGAGATGTGGGATTTGGTGCTTCTGAGTTTGTACAGAGCAATATGTTGCCCACAGCCCAGGGACAATCATTGCTGGTATATCAACAGTACATCCAGCCAGACTTTGTACAGTTCCTGTATTGCTATCCCATGTATCACTTCTGCTGCTACCACCTACCAGCAGTGATGGGTAGGAATCTGAATCAAATATGCTAGGCCAGTAGTTTCCCAATTGGGTTCTGTGAAAACTTCAGAAATGTATCCACATTAATTAAACGAAGCACAATTACCATGATTTGTACACACAGTTATAATGGTTGTTCCAGACACTGTCATAAACAATCCACTGTTCTCCCTTTCTTCCCTCATAATGGCCCCATATTTTTTTTCTAGGAGATGATTTGTTGGACTTGTTTTGCTGTCTGTGCTACTGTTTCACCGTGAATTCAGGAACATTTGTGTTTTGGTGCTGCAGTTCAGGCTGCCAGCCTCCAAACTGCTTATTATAACCCCTATTTTTAAAATTGAAAATAATGCTATTACCCTATTACACTATTGTGAATTGGCACCATTTCTGTTTCTACCATTAGGTTATATTCCTGCTGACACAACGCAACAGCGCTAATTGGCTCTAGCAGAAAATAAATTAGAGAGGTATTCTTCTGCCATTGTCAGTAAGCAGAGAGGGGAGCAAATTCGTGTTCATAAAAGATTAGACTGTCAGTGTGGATGGGAAAGTCCAGGAAGTAAATTATTTCTAAAGTGTAATATCTACCAACATATGGACCTTTCATGGTAACTGGTTTTGGTGGGATTTCCAGGCTGTGTGGCCATGGTCTGGTAGATCTTGTTCCTAAAGTTTCGCCTGCATCTGTGGCTGGCATCTTCAGAGGTGCATTACAGAGAAAAGTCTCCTCTGAAGATGCCAGCCACAGATGCAGGCAAAACGTTAGGAACAAGATCTACCAGACCACGGCCGCACAGCCCAGAAAACCCACCAAAACCAGTTGAATCCGGCCGTGAAAGCCTTCGACAATACTTTCATGGTAACTTTTAGGGCTGGAAAAACAACACATCAGTTCTGAAGAGCAGCTGCCCCAGAGCAGAGTTATCCTATGAGAACCTTAGTGATAGTAGACAATTGCCTCCCAAAGGTATGTTTGCTCACCCACTATGGATATTTCTATGACACACACAGTTGCAAAGAATGTTGTACTCTCAGTTCATACAGGGCAAGGATGAGGCTCAAAAGCCTGGCCACCATGTGTGCACCCCAAAATCTGTTCCCAGCTCCTTTGCCCAGGGGCACCTCAAAGACAAATTATCTTGGAAAGAGTTCTTTGAATGAAGAATGCTATAAAATCACTCCACTAAAGTGGTGTGCACCTTATTTAAAACCAAGCACAATGATTAGGAATCTATCACAGCAGGGGCAGAAAACTCTGTGCAAGGCATTATTTCCAACCTAGGGGATAAAAGCTAGAGACCCATTAATTCTCTGCAAAATTGGCAAGCCCAGCGCAGGCTGACCCTCAGCAACTCCCAGAAGAAATCAGTAGCATTCTAATAAACTTCTCCTCTACTTCTTATTCCAGGTGATCCCCAAAGGTATCCAGGATTTTTTCATCATTTCCCCCCTACTTGCATTGCCCCAAACCTATACCTTGTTCTCATGACACAGGACGAGATTGGACCTTAAATATTACACAAGAAGGAATAAAAATGTAGAGCTGAGCCTTACCTCATTTCATGTTCTTTTTATCTGTTATAAAGTGTCTCCTCTTTCCAGGGACATCACGCTTTCACTGTGAGCACCTTCTCGTTATTTCAACCCTGTTCTTCTCAGCACCATTTTTGTACTTCTTTGCCGTCACAGGCTTCAGCCTCATTTCCCTACAATACTATTTGATCTGATTGGCTCGATGATTTTGTCAGTGATGTCAAGATAATAGGCTGAGTGGTGTGATGATATCACATATGCTGAAAACGCAGGAGTCAGCCAGGTAGCCACAGCCAATAGGATTAAAAGACAGTGTGGGCAAATGAAATCGAGGACAGTGAAGGCACAGAAAAAGAAGGACAATTATGCTAAGAAGACACATAGTTTAGAGGACCAAAGGGGCTCTGAACTACATCAAATCAAAGCAGATATCACATCAGATGAACTTTTTTGTGTTAGTTTCCAAGTGAAATGACAGAATTTTCATTATACATCAGTTTAAAAAGTGGCACAACTAAGTTTTAGAAGCAGAGATCCAATATTGTCATATGTGAAACAATTGCAATGTCATAACCAGTAGGGCGAATAAATGCATATGTTAGAATAAAGATCTCTAGATCTAGGATATGCCACAGGATGGTAATAGCTTTAAGTTCCTTGCCCTATCCAGACAAGTTCCCTTGTTGGATTCCTCTCACAAGCCCTGGTTGGTTTGTTCGTTTGTTTAACGGGGTTTCCTCTATCTCTTTTGTTATTGTTGTTAAGTATATTGAAAAAGTTCAATAAACTATTGATTTTTAAAGAGCTGCAGGGTGTGGGTTTTGCCTGCAGAAATTGGCTTCCCCAGAAAGTTCCTAGTCTTGTGATGGTGATGATTTGCTTGGAAAGTGTAAGCAAAACCCGGGCTCAAAGTTTTCGGGAGTCACGGGCAAGAAGTCATCTGGTGACAGCCTACTAAGTATGCATGGCCACTAAGGAGGGCAAAAGAAATTATTGGCATTTTTCAGATTTGAGTTTATTAAACATGGAAATTTTCAATAACCTAATAAAAAACAGTTCTACATATCAGGGATTTTTTTTAGTTTCTCTGGAAAATTTCAGGTGATTAAACCTGAACCCAAAAAATACGCCTTCCTCCAGCCTCCAGATGGGTCTCAGAGGCAGCAGGCAGTGCAAGTTCAGTGTCCAACTTAAGAGGTTCCAGTTCAAAGCTGTCCCTGGCCAGTTGAGTCCAGTGTTAATCTGTGGGCCTAGCATGTCCAGCTGTATACTTTTGGCTCTACCTCTAAAGTGCATGTGACCTTTGGAGGTGGAACCAGCAGTATAAAGCTGGACCAAGCCAGGCCAAGCCCAGCATTGATCTGCAGGCTCCGTGTGGACTTCAGAGGCAGCATGCGCAGTTCAACACTGGACTTGAAGGTAAGTGAGGAGGGAGGAAAAAGGGATTTTCCTTTCCTTTTTATTTTTAAGATGTCAGGCTAAATGACCTATGCTTTTTCTTTCCAGCATTTTTCAGGATCCAGTTTTTCAGCTCCCCTTCATTGCTGCCTTTTGTTGGTTGAAAAAAAAATAGCAAGAAGGTATTTTTTTCCCAGGGATGGGAGTAAAGGTTCTGGTTCAAATTGACTGAAAAACTCACCCCTAATCACCAGCCCTCCCACTGAGTATGTATGCACATGCATGCACTCACTTAGAAGAAGGGCTGGAATGTGACTCCCTTGTGTTTCTTTGAGACCATTGGTCCTAGCAAGGCTGAACAGATGTGAAGAGATTGAGTTCCATTTCCTCTAATGCTCTTCGCAGCAGAAGATGGGAAATTGCTGGAGAAGCTTCTGCGATCCCCTGAAGAATGAGAGCCTGCGGATCGTGCCTTTTTTTTTTTTTGCTCTCTTTGCCTTAATGATACACAGGAGACTGCACTTTGCTACTTCCAGCTTTTCCAGTGGTAGAGGATCCCAGAAAAGAACAACAAAGCGCAAACCCTCAAAATCCTTTGCAGTCCACTAAGCTACACTGGTGCTGCTGAGAAGTGTAAAAGCTTTGCTGCCTCTTTCATCAAGAAATGGGCGAAAACCTCAAAGGCCCCAGGATACGGTTGCCAACCTCCAGGTGAATCTTGGAACTCTCCGGGAGTTCTAACTGATCTGAAGACCCACAAAAATCAGTTCCTCTGGAGAAAATGGTGACTTTGGAGAGTGGGCTCTCTAGCAAGCTCCCAGCAAATTCCCCTCCCCGCCCCTCTCCAAAGGCCATCCTCCTCAGTCTCCACTCCCAAATGTCCAGGAAATTCCCTACTCAGAATTGGCAACCCTACCCTAGGGAGCTGCAGGGACCTCTGAGGCAAACTCCCATTCCCAGTGGTAATGGATTGGCCAAGTGTCCCTGGTCAGCAGTAGGGCCAATGCCAACCTTTGAGTCATGATTGATTCCAATCCCAACCATGCCTGTCCTTGAGGCTGGCTATGATGATCAAGAAATCCCAGAAACCAAAGAGGTGGCTGAAGAGGAGTCCCAGAGGTTGGATACTAGACTGATAAGACACCTGCACTAGATAGGTGGACTTTTGTATATATGTGGCAGAGAGAAGGCAGAGGGATGTGTCTTGGATCACCTGCTGCCTGGCGAAGCAGTTTGTTACTTGGTATCGCAACAATAAAGGAACCTCTTCTTTGGAAGGTGACTGTGTGTCTGTGTGCTGTTCCTGGTTTGCATACTGCTGGGTGATTTACTCCTGTGGGGCGCTCCGCTGGAAAAATTTGTTTACACCCCTGTGGTTCTGACAAGCATCACCATCCTGCATCGTTCCTTCCCATGGTCAGCAGAGGCAGAAAGCCTTGTGCATGACAATCAGTCAATATTTATTTATTTTATTAGGCTTACTACCCCGCCCTCTCCCAGTCTAGGGTGGGAATAATTTGCTCGTGTCATTTTTACACAGCGTGGGATCTGAGTTGCCCTTGGTGCAAAATCTTGAGGCACCATCCTTTTATTTTGGAGTTGTATCCTTACTTAGGTTTTATATTTTTCACATTGTCGTTTCTGAAGATTTGTATTAATTTTGTTGTAGACCGCCCTGAATCCTGCTTTGGCAAGTGGGGAATGGAATACATTACCATTGCTATCATCATCATCATCATCATCATCATCATCATCATCATCATCATCATCATCATCATCATCATCATCATCATCATCATCATCATTTTTTTAAGGGCGGATGCTGCCCTGACATTCGCTTCCTGAGGAGTCTATGCTACAGCGCCTGCCTTGAGAGCCCAGCCAAGCATCTGACGGCCCAGGGGATGAATGTTTCATTTTGCAGAGTGATGGATGACAAGTGGAAATCCTAATAGCAAGTCAACAGCTCTTCTTTAAGAGCAAATGATGAGCTTTTAATGAATTGACCTTGTGTTCATATCATCCTTTTATTATTCAATGGGCTCAAGATTGATCTTTTTCCATCTCCACTCAGGCAGGAAGGAAACAAATGTCTTTTAAAGTTGAAACAATCATGTCCTCTCGGATCCTTTTTCCTCGGGACAGCATTGGCGGATGGCCTGAGGAATAGGACGGGGCTGGGGAGAGGGAGGAATTGATGCTCCTTTTCATTCACTTTCCAATCATCCCAGAAGGCTGCAGACTGTTATGAGGGAGCTGAGCAGGGCAATCTGCAGAAGAATATGAATTCAGGGGGAGGCATCCCTTAAGCACCGGCTTCTGAAATTGCAGCAGGCTCAGAAGGAGGAGGATGGAGCTGCAATAAAATGGGCTGTCAGTGCCGCCCTGTGTCTTATGACTGTAAATTGAGAAGACAATTGTGAAGCAACCGATTCACATGGATCGAATCAAATTTCATCAGAATGAAACTGGGCTTTGCCATGCCAGGGGCCAGGCTTCTATTCCTAAGAAGGTTCTGAAGGCAATGCCTGCCAGCGTGGTGTAGTGGTTAAGAGCAGGTGCACTCTAATCTGCAGAACCAGGTTTGATTCCCCGCTCTGCCACTTGAGCCTGTGGAGGCTTATCTAGTGAACCAGATTAGCTTGTGCACTCCAACATATGCCAGCTGGGTGACCTTGGGCTAATCACAGTTCTTCGGAGCTCTCTCAGCCCCACCCACCTCACAGGGTGTTTGTTGTGGGGGGCGGGGGAAGGAAGGGAAAGGAGATTGTAAGCCCCTTTGAGTCTCCTTACAGGAGAGAAAGGGGGGTTATAAATCCAAATTATTCTTCTTCTTTTTCTTCTTCTTCTTTGAGTTTCACTTAATACAGTGGGAAAGAACATGGATCTAGAAGCACAGAGTTCAAAGCTCACCAGTCATTCAAGCTCAGACTCTAAGGCAGGGATCAATAGCAAGCTTGTTTTGCAGACACGCTGTTTATACCAGACCATCCTTCTAGGTTAGGAAGAACAGTCAAACCCAGTTAACTCTGCTAAAATCTGCTATCAGAAAAAAGAAGAAGTTTGAATTCAACTGAAGAATATATGATACACTTTAGTACGTTCATGCAAATGTTTCCAATTTGCACTGCAGAGTGCGCTTCCAGCTGCTGAGGTTCAGACTCTCAGTTTATAATTTGGTGGTTATACGTACACAATTGAAGATTCTTCTGTGAAGGATCCTCCCCCCCCCCCCCGCCCCTGTACACACACAACAATCTTTGTGAAAGACTCTTGATTCAGAAGTTGATGTTTCTTCACAGAGAAGCCAATTTCCCTGATGTTTAAGTGAGCAGGTCACATACTGAACAAACAACCAGGGAAGTTTAATAGAGGCTGGTCAATAGAACTGGCAGAGAGAAATCCAAAAGGGCAGACAGCACAAAGCCAGGGGAAGACACTTTCACCTCCTTCTAGGAGACACCTTCTGAATTCTGCTGAGTGACAGGGAGCATCCCACTTTAAACTCTGGTCGTAGGAGCATGGAGAGAAAAGTCTCGTTAGGTCTGGTGGAGTTTCTCACTTGACCGTGCAAGCCTCAAATCCACAGTTCTGCATCTGGACTGAAATAATTAGTTCATTGCTGTGAATTATTGATTAAGGCTTTCCCCAAGTTGTGGGAGCTGAGGCAGCCACTGCTGATTGGAATTAAAAGGACAAGCACACTTCTCTTGGTCACCCCCAAAGGCTGATCTGTAACAGTGAGGAAGATGAAAAGAGCAATTAGCAAGCGAGGGCATTGATGAGTAATCGCTGATGAATGATAGTCATGTCTGATGGAGTGAGGATTTTTCATCTTGGCTTAGTATCTCCCACCTATAAACACACACCAAACAAAAAAAGAATGATGAAGAAGAAAAAATAAGTTTATTTTATCCCCAACTTTTCTCTACTTTTGGGAGTCTCAAAGCAGCTTACAAATTCCTTCCTTTTCCATCCCCACAACAGACACCTTGTGAGGTAGGTGGGGCTGAGATAGTTTGGGGGGAGAACTGTGACTGGCCCAAGGTCACACAGCAGGCTTCATGTGTAGGAGTGGGGAAACAGATCTAGTTCACCAGAAGAGCCCACCAATTATGTGGACTGAGGAAATGAACCCAGTTTTCCAGATAAGAATCTGCCAGTCTTAACCACTACACCACACTAGCGATCTTTAAACTTTTTTTTAAATTAAAACTTCTATGCCTGCTTAAATTGGAGTGACAATCACAAAAATACACAAATGGGGGAGGGGGGGGCATATGCTCCAGGCGCCACTCACGAGCATTATGTGAGGGGGTGCATTTGGTTGTCTCTCCCCCCTTGCCTCTTCCTGCCCACCCACCAACCTCCATTCACTGCCCGCCCACTCACCCACCTGCTGTCCCACACACCACTTGCCACCTGCCTGCCTCAATTTGGGGGGACAGTATCAGGGGGAGGGTACCCTGGGCGCCATTATCTGCAGGTACACCACTGCTGTTATATGACTATTAAGCTGGAATAGACTGGCCATTTAACTTAGGCCGTTTCCACATGGCAGAATCATACCTGGTTTCAGCTGGTTTCTTACAGTCCGGGTCTGTTTTATCCTGGTTTCTCCCTTTGCATGACTGCCCATTTTGTGAAGGAATCCAGTGAAGACCGGGAGAAAATACTCCAATTTCTTTTGCACAAGACCGGGACTTCTGTATTTACATTGCAAGCGCATCTGAGCATGCTCAGTGTCCCGTGTTCTGATTGGCGTTGTTTTTGAGTGGCAGCTTGAATGAATATCAGGCGGGAAGACCAGGAGTGGGCAGAGGGGTGGGGTGATCAGGTGGTTGGGCAGGAAAAATAAACTGTTTCTGCTCCTGTGGTGTTTGCATGGTACCGGGCTCGCCTCAGTATTTTGGAAAAGAATCACCAATTGAGCAATTTTTGAATACCCCAGGAGGAGGGAAATATTGCAGGGCAAACCTATTTTAGGACTGGGAACCGTGCAAAATTCTTGTACGAAATGGGGTATTTCTCAAGTTCAACCCAGGATATTTGGACCGTGCAGAAACGGCCTTACAGGGAAAGTTCCTGGTAGACCACTGCATTATTGGAGTGGTGGCATACAGGAGCAACCACAGCCCAGTGCCAATAGCTTCAGGGGGCACTCTGCTCAAGCCAGGCCTGGCCAGTGCTGCCCATGACAAACACCATGATGGGTGCAATGTTGCCCATTACCTCTTGCTGCACTGATACAAGAGGTGACAATCAGTGAGCTGAAACCCGTGGCAAGCACCACTGGCACTCTGTTCTGAGCGGCCTTTGCAGTGCTAGCTTGCTCCAGAGCTCTCTGGGCACGGGGAACTTAACTGATTCACTGTGATCCTTGAAAATCCTCCTTGTGCCTGGCTTTTCATAGCACCTAGATGTTCAAGCCTCTACTTTTTGCCCAAGATTACTTACCTTAAAATTTGCCGCCTGTGCAGACATATACCCACAGTCCATGTGTTTTATCACATGTTGAACATCGTAATTGCAAGGGAAATTACCCAGATTGTGCCAGAACATTTATTTCTTATTTCCCTTTTTAATTTAAATGGTTTAAAGAAGACACTGTTGTTCGTCATACTAGTGACTCTGGATTCTTGGATTTGATAGGTTAGAATCCTCACTTCACTTCTCCAACTATAGATATCACCAGTACAGGCAAAGTCCACCTTGCTTCCCCGAGCATTAAAAACCAATTAATATTAACAGACTGCAACTGTTTTATCGGTATTTTATGCTGCCATTTTAATGTTCATGCTTCTTAACTGCTTTTCGTGATTGTTATTATGTTATAAGCGGAGATGAAAAGCTGCTTTGCGTGCTGTTTGTAGGGTCTAAATCAGAGTTTTAAATAAATAGAAGTGGATAAATCCAAAAGAGCAGACAGCAGTCTTCTTGCCAAAGGATTTACAGAATCACCATTGGAGCCTCTGGAACTGGACTTGATCAGGCACTTGCTTGGATTAATTCTTGGTTTCCTTCCTCAGATTGAGAACCTAGCAATCTTTTCTTATGTTTTCTTCAGGGTCCTCTCCAGGCCCACAGTATCAATGTGTGCTCGCAAGTTCTCCATTGAGGTTGGATGTGCACAAGGTTGCCAACCTCCAGGTAGTGGCTGGAGATCTCCCACTGTTGCAACTGATCTCCAAGTGACAGAGATCAGTTCACCTCATAAACCACAGTCCTGATCCAAATTGGGTTCTTGCACACCTGGGAACTGAGTCCACAACCAGGAACTGGCTTGATTCTCAGTTCTTGCAGTGTACCTGGACTTGATTCTAGGATAATTTACCATGTAGTTGGGTCTCCGAGGTCCTCCTCTTTGAAATCCTGGGGCATCCTACCCACATTGTGGAATGCTGCAATATTTGCCCCTAATTAAAATGTAACAAGTGCACTGAAAGTGGTGCACAGGTGTCAAACTCACGGTCCTCCAGATGTTATAGACTACAGTTCCCATCATCGGCAGGGGATGATGGGAACTGTAGTCCATAACATCTGGAGGACCGTAAGTTTGACACCTATGGTAGAGTATCAGACTAGGATCTGGGAGAACCCAGGTTTGAATCTCCAGTCTTCCATGGAAGTTTGCTGAGTGACCTTGGGCCAGTCATGTATTACAGTCCAATCTGCTTCACTGGGTTGCCGTGAAGACAAAATGGAGGTAAAGGAGAACAATGTAAGCTACAATGGGGAGTGATGAAACAAATAAACATACACAAGATTCTACAGACAAAAGACCAGGAAACATAAACCAAGACTCTTAACAGCTAAGGCAACCGATGTGAAAAAGGTGACTGGAGACTACAAGGGCAGGTTGCTACAGATATGATAAATTCCACTGGTGCTGGCTTTTTCCACCCTGAACAAAGTACACACATGTCTTCTTTGTTCCAGACAGCCACCCTTGCTCTCCTGCTCCGCAGAAGATGGATTCCTCCTTCCGTCCAATGATCCTACCTGTGGGAGGGCAACATTTTCAAAGTGGTTTATGTCATAAGGGGGCTGCTGTCAGCTAGCAGCTCACCCATTCCTTCGCATTGGTGGTCTGTCCCCTTATGCGTCAGAATATAAATTGAACTTTAACAGCCTCAGATGAATCTCGGCAGCAGAGGTGTGCTGAAATCTCTGGAGCCAGCAGGGTGGCTGAATAAGATGTCCAGGAGTTGGGAATGCACTGCAGAGTTCCTTGTCCTACAATGAATACTATATAATTGATACAGAGATGCATAGAGAAAAGGACAGAAGGAACAAGGGAGGCTGCGGCAGACGGGTTGTTAATGGGGCTAAATGACGTCAGCAGGTGTCCAGGAACCATCATTGCGGTGGTCTTTTCTTAGCAGAGGCTGAGAATTTACTGAAGGCCTTTGAAGGATCCTCAGGGAACAAAAGCTAGAAAAATTATACTCCCCCAAATGGAGTGTGAAAAACAATAGAAGAAGAATCCTGTTCTTTTGTTGTTGTAAAAACTTGAATTGGGTGCTTTCACAACAGAACTAGAGCCAGCTACATTAAGAATTCAATTGAAAGCCATTTTCATTGCCTGGAATGGGAAACACATTTCCACTTTTAACTGTTTGATCCGAACCCACTAGATGAAATTTGCAATAATATAGTGTCAAATGGGATTGATTGAGACAATGGTAAGCATGGCGCCATGACAGAAGAAGCAGCACATGCTGGGGTAGGATGCATTTCTAGCAGAGCTGCCCACTTCCAGGTGGGGACTGCTGTTCTCTCAGAATTGCATCTGATTGACAGGTTACAAAGATCCATTCCCCTGCAGAAACTGGCAGTTCCAGAAGGTAGACCAGAGGTGGGATCCAACCAGTTCTCACCACTTCTCTAGAAGTGGTTACTAATTTTTTCTAAGTGCCGAGAAGGGGTTACTAAAGCAACCTCCCTGCCCAATAGGGACTGGACGGGCGTGTGTGCGGCAGCACCACTGTTTGAATCCCACCACCATTGGAACCTGTTATTAAAATTTTTGGATCCCACCACTGATTAGACCATACAGCAGCATTCTTCTTCTTCTTCTTCTTCTTCTTCTTCTTCTTCTTCTTCTTCTGAAGAAGAAGAAGAAGAAGAAGAAGAAGAAGAAGAAGAAGAAGAAGAAGAAGAAGAAGAGGAGGAGGAGGAGGAGGAGGAGGAGGAGGAGGAGGAAGAGGAGGAGTTTGGATTTAAATCCCCCTTTTCTCTCCTGCAGGAGACTCAAAGGGGCTTACAATCTCCTTGCCCTTCCCCCCTCACAACAAACACCCTGTGAGGTGGGTGGGGCTGGTAGAGCTCCGAGAAGCTGTGACCCTAGGGGCTCCAAGGTCACCAGCAGCTGGCGGTGTGTGGGAGTGTGGACAGCGCTAATCTGAATTCCCCAGATAAGCCTCCACAGTTCAGGCGGCAGAGCTGGGAATCAAACCCAGTTCCTCCAGATTAGATACACGAGCTCTTAACCTCCTACGCCACTGCTGCACCTTCCCTCCCAAAGCTCTGCCTTCCACAGGTATCTCCTCCCCCCCCCCCACCCAAATTTTCAGGCATTTCCTTCTCAGCTGCCCGTTATCCAGCTGCTCCAGGCCAACACATGTTATAAATCTTGCTTCGGGGGGGGGGGGGGGTAGTCCCCTGTGCAAGCATCTCAGTGTTTACTAGGCAGACTTTTGTTCTATGGGATGGTTTGTCCTGCCTTCCCCACTGTCGACCACCCCCAGCAAACTGGGTTCTCATTTTACCAACCTCAGAGCGGTGGAAGGCTGAGTCAATCTTGAGCTGGCCACCTGAAACTGACTTCCACGGGATTGAACTCCAGTTGCGAGCAGAGCTCGGACTGGTGTGCTGCAGCTTACCACTTGCGCACTGAACTACTTTTATGCTTCTTGAAAGCCACTGGTAAACACTGCCGCTGCTTGACAAAAGCTCTTCTTTAGTATAAAAATTATGGAAGAAGAATGAATGTGGAATTGAAATGAGAATTTTTTTGAAAAGGGCCTTCAGCACCTAATACTTTGGGTAAGAGGGAGGAAAAAAACTTGCTGAGACGGCTTTGCCGAGAAAGTCTTTTTCTTCAAATTTAAGATGCTAGAGAAAGCCTCTGCCAAGTGCCAGCAATAGCCCTTCCATTTGCATCGCTCCACTTAAACTCCTCTCTTTCAGAAATATGAATAAGCTTGAATTCTTTAAAGATGAATGAGGCTGCTTCCCACTAGGCTGAAAGAGCAAAAAAAATAAAAAGGAGAGCTTTAGTAAAACAGTAGCTCCAGAGGGCACAATAAATAAACCCATTACGCCAGTTGCCAAGTTTAGTCTCCGAGTGCCAAGTGTGCCTCACAGAACAAAAGAAAAGATTCCAGGGCAGGAGGAAATGTGTGAACTACATAGACACAGAGATGCCGAGAACTTTACAATGAGTATGTTTACAATGAGCTGATGAATATACTGTTTTAGACAGCGGTGAACAGTCACGATCCAAGCCCCGGATCTCTCCACTGCCTGACTCGAGCAGTGTGCTAAATAGGTTTGTGGCTGCACATCAGCAGGTGGTTTCTCCTTATGGTCAGGTATGGCTGGGTGAGGTAATCAGGTGGGAGAAATGCAACTTCCACAAGGCTGTGCTAAAACATGCAGGCCTACAGTTATATCATCACAGACTACCATGAGCGTGTGTGGGTTTTAAGTGTTTCTTTGTAAACAGTAGACTGGCTATTGTCGAAGGCTTTCACGGCCGGAATCACTGGGGGGCTGTGTGGTTTCTGGGCTGTATGGCCGTGTTCTAGCAGCATTCTCTCAGACCTAATGGAGAGAATGCTGCTAGAACACGGCCATACAGCCCGGAAATCACACAGCCCCCCAGTAGACTGGCTGGTTGACTGAAGCTAGGACTCCCATTGGGAGAATGTCCATGCTGCAAATGTCCATGCTACCAGTTGTACTGTGCTGCACCATTTGAACACATGGAAATTTACATACCAAATGGACTGGCTCCCTTCTCATAGCCAATAAGAAGAATGTGAGGCAAACTGGCGGGTGCCTGAGCAACGATACACCCATGTCCTTTCTGAGCCAATGAAACCTGGTTCAGTTCTTAAATGCTTCATTTCCCCATTGGTCCAGAGAATGGCAACTAGACTATAATTATAGTACCCATGCTGAAGCACATGAGGGGTCAATAAATCCTTCCCTTACTGTCTGCTAAGATTTTCTTAGCTTTTTTTAGCTCCCATCAGGCCAAACACTGGAAGGATAGGCTTGAGGGCTGGGAACCAGCAGTTGCTAGAGGGACAAGACTCTCCAAGTAAGCTCCTATGCTCAGGAAGCTCCAGTTGCCCAGCAATGCTGGCAAGTCTACTCCACACTGGACCTCAGTCCTGCCCCACCTCACTAATTGCTCAGCTAAGGTTGCCAGCCTCCAGGTGGGACCTAGAATTACAACTAATCACCTAGAATTACAACTAATCTCCAGAGATCAGTGCCCCTAGAGCCGTGGTGGCGAACCTTTGGCACTCCAGTTGTTATGGACTACAATTCCCATCAGCCCCTGCCAGCATGGCCAATTGGCTATGCTGGCAGGGGCTGATGGGAATTGTAGTCCATAACATCTGGAGTGCCAAAGGTTCACCACCACTGCCCTAGAGGAAAATGGCTGCTTGGAAGGGTAGACTCCTGCTGAGGTCCCTTCCCTAGCCAAGCCCCACCCTCCTCAAACTCCACTCTAAAATCTTTAGGAATTTCCTCATCTGGAGCTGGCAACCTTATAGAACTCTGAACTGAGACCACAAGAGAACTGGCACAGCTGGGATTCTAAAAGCTGTCCCATTCCAGAGTCTGCTGTTCTAGACTTATATTCCTTGCTTCTGCTCTTTGCCTGCACCAGGTCCATACCTCATCATGACCCTGTTTTCCCAGTAGTGGATCAAGAGGCAAAGAGCAGACCCTTGGCAAGAAAAGAGGAATGGCCTCCAGCAGCAACAGAGCTCCTTCTGGATTCTTGTCATATCCCCGGGGGAGAAGGTGGCTTCTTCCATTGTGTCTCCTCTCTGAGATTTGTGAGAGGCCAGCTTGACATTTCCAAGGTATCCATTAGGTCTGATGTGACAATTCTATTAGTTCCTTAATGCCAATGGCTCAAAGTGAGGAGTCAGCAGCTCCCAAATGTTACAGTTTCCAGGACATTCAGCTCTCATTACCATCTGAGACTCCAGCCCAGGCCTCCCAGAAGGCTGGATCGATCCTTCCATTTAGACCGACCATGCGGCACAGCTACAGACTGACTGTGGGGTGAGGAGGCCTGTTGCAGTGCTGAGCTGCTCAAGCCAAGGCCTTGAACTGAGGGACCCTCCCAGACATCATAGTGATTTGCTAGAGACAAGGATCAGATAACAGGACCCTCCCTGGCAAACAAGAATGCTTGCAGCGTATAACAGACAAAAGCAGTTGCAGGAAACAAACATCCATTCCCAAAAGATGCTCTGGAGAAGTAGGGCAGAATTGGCATAGTGCCCATTGGGCAAAAGGGTAAGGTTGCCAACTTTAGGTTGGACAGTTCCTGGAGATTTGCAGGTAGAGCCTGGGGAGGACAGAGTTTGTGGGAGCGAACAGAATCCAGCAGGATTTGATGTCATATTGTCCACTCTCCATTGCTGCCGTTATCTCCAGAACTGTAATCTGGAGATCCACAGTAATTTGGGGGAAACTCCAAGCCCAATTTGGCAACCCTAATCCCACTCCAGTTGAGTGGCTGTGGTATTCTTTTCCTATCAGCTGCTGTTGCTCGAGATTTATTAGTGTTAGCCACTCCCTAGAGAGCCAGCGTGGTGTGGTAGTTAAGGTGTCAGACAAAGATTTGGGAAACCAAGGTTCAAATCCCCACTCACACCATGGAATCTTACTGGGTAACCTTGGCCAGTCACACACTCTCAGTCACAATCCTGGGTATTATTTGGCTGGGAATTTTCCAAGGGATACCAGAATTATGACGCAGAGGCAGGCAATACCTCAGAATGTCTCTTGCCTAGAAAACCCTACATCAGTGATGGCGAACCTATGGCACTGGTGCCAGAGGTGGCACTCGGAGCCCTCTCTGTGGGCACGCGCACAGAGAGTTCGTCATGTGAGGTATGGAAAATCACACACACACACACACACACATCTAGGCTGGCCTGGGCCAATGAGCATGAAGTGCGTGCACTGCAATGAGCAGGGAGGACTCGGCTGGTGGCCCTAGTGCCTGTGCTCCGGGTGGCTGTTGCCTGGAGGGGGGGGTGCAGAGGAGGCAGAGATGCTAGAGAGGCACAGAGCAGTGCACACGAGACTTGCTGGAGGCTAGAGTAGGCTGGCCCCTGCTCGAGCGGGTGGGGTGGAGGAAGAGGGAGGCAACCATTTTTTTCTAAACTAAAACCTCAGCATTCAGGCTAAATTGCCAGGTTGGCACTTCATGATAAATAAGTGAGGTTTGGGTTGCAATTTGGGCACTTGGTCTCAAAAAGGTTCACCATCACTGCCCTACATGATCACCATAAATCAGCTTTGAATTGATGGCAAAAAAACCCAACAACCCTTACTGCTTAGAGCAGCAGTAGCCTGCAGTGACTCTTTGTACCACTTGGGCGCTCTGGGCCCAGCCGATGCAACAAGGCCTGATGGCACGATTCAGGTATATTTTGATAACCGGGACCTATGATTCATCATGCTAGCCCCAGATCATACGTGGAATTCAGGAGGGATCTGGTCACCCATTCCACCCTTTGGTTACCAACAATGGCCAGACGCCTCCAGCAAGCCTACAGGCAGATCATGAGAACAAGAAGTATGATTTGCTCCCTGGCATCTAAAATTTAAGCGTATATTGCCTGTAAACGTGGCAGCTTTAATTAGCTACCATGGCAAATAGTTGAGCATCTGCCTCTTCAAAATTACTACAGCCAACCTCTCTTCAGCACCTGATACAGAACTTAGAAAGGCTGTTGCCGAAGCTAACCTAAACATTCTCTTTTGCAACAGGCTGTGCTGTAAAACTCAAGTTTGTGTGAATAGGATCCTGTTGGTTTGTCACAAATTTATGAAAGTGGCAGCCACCCTCATGTGCGATGACTCCCGTAATGAAGCTCAATCCATCCAGGCAGTGCGTATACATCTGTGCGTGGGAATGTGTGTCAGTATCAGTTTGCTCCCTCCTCTGCCCATCAAGCTCTGAGCGCTAGGTTATTGGTGGAAAGAGCAAGACAGAAGATAAAAGATCAGCTCAGTCTTTTGTCAAAGGCTTTTACAGCTGGAATCGACGGGCTGTTTGGGGTTTTCTGGGCTGTGTGGCCATGGTCTGGTAGCTTTTGCTCCTAATGTTGCACCTGCATGGCTGGCATCCTCATAGGCATGTCATGGTACACACAGCAGCCAGATCAGCTCAATCATTGCACCAGCAACATCCAGAGCCTTTTCCCACATCCTCTGCTCCTTTCTGCCAATCAGCAGAGTCTGCTGGAATGCACATTCAGAAGCCAGAGTGCCAGTGATAGAGATCTGGGCTAGGAAAATCAGCTTGCCTGCTACATCACTAGATGACCCTGCTCTACAAAACAAGTTGTTCCATAGCCTGAAGTCTCCCCAGGTGTTGATTCACTAACCAAATCTAAATCCTTCAATTAAAAGAAACTCACATTAATTCCCGTACAGATTTGCTAATTGCCCAGACCTTTTCCCAAACCAGTTAGTTAAAGCTTTGCTGAATTTGGAGATGCAGTTTGGGGAAAAAAGAGTTTAAAGCAGTCTTTACGACTGTGATGTGCCTTTCAGACTTACCTATCTGAAATATATTAGTCCTCTTTCTTTTGGCCCAACACACCAGACACCTTTTTAATTACTTTCACGTACAAACACATTTCCTGCCTCTAGGGAACAGACTTCACTGCAGGACTCCTATCAAAACCTGAAATTTACAAGGAGCTCTTCCAGGTAATTCATGTGGTACAGTTCTTTCAAACTTGTAAAGCTGGTTCCACACAGCAGCCACCTTCCATGTGTCTTTCATTGCCACTATCGTCCATGGCATCATCTATGTGCTAATTTTTCCTGCACTTTCTTTTTCTCAGGCTCCTGTGGCCACTTTCCCCCACCACATCCTGGAGATCTTTTGTGAGCTTTTTTTTTAAAAAAAATCACTAATTGACATATCACTCTGTAGCTTTATAACATTACAATGATTGATCTACCAGTTTCTCAGGTGGCTGCTATTTAAAAAGAAAAGAAGCCTCTAGCACTTTTCATTGTGGACGTATAAGAGGAAAGGTATATTACTATGACTAAAAAAGCTAGAGTTTTTTATATGGGTAGGAATGATACTGACATAGAGTTCAATGAAAAGGAAGGTGGCTCAAGTAAACATTTACCACCACCCTGTCCCCAGTCTCGAGGGCCTGCCTTGGAGATATGACATTCATTTCACTTGGTTTTGTCTTTTGCAAATCCATTCCCATACAATCTGTTGTGGAAAGTCACTGGAATGCCATCAAGGAAGGTAATGTGGGTATATGGTCACTTTGTGATTTGTCCATCTGCATTGTTCAAAGATCACCAATACTCTGAGATTTTTTCATCTGGGTTCCACGTACAGATCGTCAAACATCACTATTGCAACATCCAAACGTAAGACACGTTTGGCATTCATTGGCATGTTACATAATGACCAAGTTCTGCATTATAAATAGCAAAATGCAGAATTTTGATTTAATAGAAGATTGTTTACACCTTTGTATGCAACTAATGCTTCAAGTATATTCATTTACATTTCTCAGTGAAAAAAATAATAAATCACTGGAAGTGACAGGGAACATATTTTGAAGCTAATATTAATTATGATTTATAATCATCACTATTCCTTTGCCCTAGGAAACCAGCACATTTGAGGATGGGCCCATAGGAATATATCTTACATATTTTAAAACAGCTATTTCAGCTACCACGTTGTTTCAATAGAACGAGCAAGAGTTATAGCCTAACAAAATTTCTGGCAGGGTATGAGCCTTAAGAGTTCCAGCTCACTTCTTTAGATAATTTGTTTGGAGTTCAGTTCATGATACTGGTTATGACATCATAGTCTAGAACCCGTAGGGGAGAGCTGTGACAGGGAGGGGCGGAGCATCCATTTTGCATCCAGAAGGTCCCGGGTTCAATCCCCGGCACCTCCAGTTAAAAGGATCAACTGGTAGGTGATATGAAAGATCTCTGCCAGAGACCCTGAAGAACCATTGGTCAAAGTAAACCATTCTGACATTGATAGACTGAGGGTCTGATTCAGTGTTAAGGCAGCGCCATGTGTTTATATCCAACGGACAGTCTCTTCCTTTATTTCCCCATGTGTCATCTGCAATCCTCAGACTGCCACCTGCTGACTGTTTCATAGCTTAAGATAGTTCACATGGCATCAGCCAGCGCCTGTTCTTTATAGTAGGTTCTGCTGTATTAGGCTGTCTGAGAAGGTGGGTGGGAGGGAGGCATTGTCTCTGCAAGTTTTTAGAAGGTACTACTTCTTGTAGCAGTGGCGTAGGTGGTTAAGAGCTCATGTATCTAATCTGGAGGAACCGGGTTTGATTCCCAGCTCTGCCACCTGAGCTGTGGAGGCTTATCTGGGGAATTCAGATTAGCCTGTACACTCCCACACACACCAGCTGGGTGACCTTGGGCTAGTCACAGCTTTTCAGAGCTCTCTCAGCCCCACCTACCTCACAGGGTGTTTGTTGTGAGGGGGGAAGGGCAAAGAGATTGTAACCCCTTTGAGTCTCCTGCAGGAGAGAAAGGGGGGATATAAATCCAAACTCTTCTTCTTGTTGTTGTTGTTCTTGGGCTATTTTCCCTTGAGGGGGTTAGCGCTGACATTTTCTTCACCAAATAGCTCTATTTTGGGCATTTTCAGGGGTAACATTGACAGGACGCATGTCCATCCACTATTTCTTTGGTCTTCCACAGGGCCATGGCCTCCAGGGTCAAAGTTTAAGGCCGTTTTTGCAACACAAGTCTCCTCCAGTCGCATAATGTGGAGCCGTGCTTCCCTCGTTTTCTTTGTTATTGCTGTAATTCCAAGTCTTTGTCTTCGCTCGTAAAACGGTACTACAAGGTCATTTATTTCCTAGGACTTTTTATGGGGTGTAGGCTGCAGACATTTGAGAGGCTTTATCTAGAGTTTTGTTGTATTTCGATGTTTCAGTTTTGGATTTGTAAGCCTGTTTGAGCCATGGGGAAAGGTGTGCATCTAAATATTTTAATTAACAAATAAAACATTGCATCTATCCTTAGGACTATGGAATGCTCTGCTTCACTCCTCCTCCCCGCCGCCCCCACCCCAGCTTGGCTCTGAGTCACTTAGCTCCTCCTTAGCCTGAGATAACAGCTGCTTAGATCTGCTGACTTCCAGATGGGGCCTGGTACCTCCCAGAATTGCAGCGGATCTCCAGATGGTGCTCTGGTGAAGATGAGTGCTTTAGACTATATAGAATTATACCTCATTGAGCTGTAACCGCCCCCCCAAAAAAACCCACCTCCCCCAGGGCTCCACCCCCAAATCTCCAGGAATTTACTAATCCAGAGCTAGTGACCTTCTCTACGCAGCTCCACTATTCCCCAGAGCTGGCATGAATGCTGTGGAGAAAAAAAAGACACAGACAGCATCGTGAGCGCAAGCCCCTCCACAGTTAGAGCATTTCTGAACTGCTGTGCCTGACCCAATTGGTTCCAGGAGACCTGCAGCAGAGCAGCTCCCATTGGACATTTGCAGCACAGCATCAGCCTTCCAGCTGTCACTCAATGGAGCCTTGTCTGGCTGCTCTTCCCCCCCCCCCCCCGCCCATTTGTATACACCCACCCACTTGTATACACCCACCCACACACCATCCTTCCACTGTTGAGGCAACAGAAAGCCTCGCAAGCAAGAATCTGCTCCATCTCACACATACTGCATAACTTGACAAGCAATTACAGACTCCAGGGACCATGTCCAGTCACATCGCTCCGTGCCCCTAATCTCTCTCTCGAAAAGAATCAGGTGGGGCCCAGGGAGCTGCAGGGCGACTTGTCTTATTAGCTGAAATGTAATTGAACAGCAGTACTATCCCTGTGCATAAATAGGATTTATGCTAGTTAGACAGGTACAGAGACTATTAAGGAAATTAGTTGGGTGCCTTCAGATAAGCTGCCACATTCATTACACGTCAGAGCACAACATGCAATCATTCCGTGACTCTGGACGTGGCCTCAAATGGGATGGAGAGCCTAGGGGGCAGGCCATGTTGCTCTTGGCTTGGTTTCCGTTCCTTTTTTTTAAAGTGTTATCGAATTTACATGGAGATTTAGCATAAATGCAATTTATATCTGCCAGTTTATCAGATCTAGAGGGAAAAGAAAACCATTTTTGGTTAGAACTGCTGCTAAATGAGCTGTGTGTAAAGTCACCGCTGACTTATAGGAACCCAGTAGGGTTTTCAAGGCAAGAGACAAACAGAGGTGGTTTGCCCTTGCCTGCCTCTGGATAGTGACCCTGGTATTCCTTGGTGATCTCCCATCCAAGTACTAGCCAAGATCAACCCAGCTTAGCTTCTGAGATCTGAAACGATCCCACTCACCAGGGCTATCAAGTCAGCTAGCAATTCTTAAACAGTTACACTGAGATGGATGAATGAGCAGAAAAATAACATTGGGGTGTGCTATCATCACTTATCCTAGTTTTTAGAGATCGAAGGTAACAAAGAGTTCCTGTGTGACTCTTACAGCTATTTTTGCAGAAATTTACAGCTTGTGCCAAATTATAGGATCTCTACTATTCCTTTCGTTGCCATGATAGCTTTAGCATGTCATGATTTCATCCTATCATACCTTTTTTTCCTATCTCTGTCTCAGTTATTCTCCTTCCCTGTAGTTCCACCACACTGACCTAGATGTTCCAAGCTAGATGATCTTGTCACATCTCAGAAGCTTAGCAGGGTCGGTCCTGGCCAGTGCTTGGGTGAGAAGTCCAGGGTTGCTACACAGAAACAGACAATAGCAAACCATCTCTTGGCAACCCTACATGGTCCCCATATGTCAGCTGGGACTTGACACCACTTTACACAGACATTTAGTTCTGCCCATTGTTATCTGCCTTTGTTTCTGCTTCTAAGGAAGGCATAGGGGTCACAGGCATACGGCCTACAGGGACATGGGGTCGCCCATGTCCCCGGGAACATTCCTTTCGGCACCCACTTGGACCACCCACTGTCGTTGAGCCCCACCCCCAGCCTCCATGCAGGCTGGCTTTGAGCCTCCCCAGGCCCTGCCGGCCTGCACGGAGGCCGGGGGCGGGGTCAGCGGTGGGCAACCCCTGAGCCCTGCCCCCAGCCTCTGTGCAGGTTGACAAGGTGGAGCTCGGTGTCCTCAAGCCACGCCCCTGAGCACGGGGGGCATGGAGGCGCTCGGAGAAGGGGTTGTCTCCGGGTGCCATTTTCCCCCTATATGCCTTTGGCTGTGCCAAAGGCAGATCTCCCTCCCCATCCAAGAGTTCCTGCAAACTCACATATAACAAAGCTTTAGCATTGTTCTGAAAACTGAAAACTTGCTTGCCCCACATGTGCCTCAGCCTCTCAGCCCGAGACTTGACAAGCAAGAGGATTTCATCTCTGACCTCTCATGCTTGCATTCAATCATCCTGCCATGGTTCCCAGCCATTACTCAAGATGACAGAGCAGCTGAAAAGAAATGACTGTCTCTGCCGACAGTGCAAAGATGGGGATGACATTTTATGGGACTTTCCTCCTTGAGCACAAGGTTATTGTGATCATCAACCACAATGGCTGAACCTTGAAAAGTTCTCTCCCCAATTTGGAGTAGAAACATCAAGAGAGTAGAAGCATCAAGGATCATTGGAACACGATTACATAGAGAAGTAGTTTTGCCGCTCTTAGCGAATCCTTTCCTCTTTGACTCGCCTGATGAGGAATTCCTGCATATCTGCCACCGAACCCTCGCACATTGCCAAGAATTCTGGGGGTGCTTTCAGGCACATGCTCAAGTCATGTGGCCTATTTTGGGCCCATGTTATCATTTCTCTGAAACAAGCTGACAGGTTTCCTTCTCTGAACCCAACCCCACACAAATAATCCAATGTTATTCAACAAAAAAATCTCTTATTTTATGTCTACTATGTGATATGTGAGTCATGTATGCTGATATATCAGCTGTGATCGGAGAGGTCACTGGTTCAAATCTAGTTTCCCTCATTAATTTAAAACCGTGATGGCGAACCTACGGCACGGGTGCCCAAGGCGGCACTCAGAGCCCTCTCTGTGGGCACGCGTGCCATCATCTCCCCCTCCTCCTTCGCCCAGCCAGAAATGGCTGCCAGCAAACGCATTGGGAGTCACGCTGCACAGGCTGGCCGTGCACAAGGCGCTCTGCCGGCTGGGACTGAGCTTCAGGTAGGTCCACTTGAGTCAACCTGATTTGCTGTAAGTACCATCTACTGCCCCATAAGTATCCCCCCTCCCCCACAAAGCTTGGGAGACTGGAGGCTGGCACACTTTTCTTGGTGTATAACTTTTGGGACCAAACTAAAACTTTGGGGAGTAGGATTAAAAAGCAGCAGTCCAGGTGAGGGGCTTCCATTGGGAGGAGTGTGTCTGGTGGGATTCAGATGCTCGCCCTGATTAGAGTGGACTGTTTGTTAAGGGCCCCCGTCTTCTAGGAGAAAGAGTGATGGGGCTTTTAGTGCTGGGAGCCCGGGGCACAGAAGAGAGATCTTGCAAGTTCCCTAGGCTCGCGACGCCAATCCCATTTCCACAGAATCAAAGCAAAAGTACAAAAGGCATTTCACACCAATAAAGAATGGAGCTAAACCAGGCCACGACCAACTGGCAGGAAAGGGAGAGGAGCATCCCTTACCGCCCTGAGCTTTTCTTCCCCACCCCCCTCATCAGAATTAGGGCACCTCTGACAGAGGCTAATGTGGGACTGAGAGGTCCATTTCAAAATATTATCCATGCTTTTATTTTTCTGTTCCTGTTGCATTTTTGTGGGAAGTCAAGTGTTGTGATGACACGTGAAGGAAAAACCACAGATCAGATGGCTGATCCACCAATTTAGCTTTCCTGAAGTTATCCCACCCCTCGCACAGCATTCTTGCTTAGGATTGCCTTCCTTGACTGCCTTTTTACTTCTATTTTGTGGTGGTGTGGTTATTGGATTTCAGAAAGTGAAAGTTTTACTTCCCTCTCCCCCAAACCCCTCCCCCTTCCCCCACCAATGTGATAATAGTGTGATTATTTCAGAGAGATTATTAGCATTAAGCTTCAGACCTAGTTTGGGGGAAGCAGTGTAGGTAACCCTGTTAAACCCCACTGGTTTTCATGGGAAGAACTAAAGTGTGATCCTTTACCTGGGAGAAAGCTCGGTTCTGGCAATGGGGCTTGCTTCTGAGTAAACCCTCCTAGGGTCGTGATTCACCCATTCAAAGCACTGCACAGTTGCTTCAAAGCAAAGCCATTGACTGCCACCAAGCTTACTCCCGAGTAATGCGTACCTTGGAGCCAATCTTTTTTTCTAATCCAAAACCTCAGTATTCAGGTTAAATTGTGGTGTTGGCACTTTGCGATAAATAAGTGAGTTTGGTATTGCAGTTTGGACACTCGGCCTCAAAAAGGTTTGCCATCACTGATTTAAAAGGTAGCCTTAGATAAGAGGCTCTTTTTCAGCAACCTGCCAGCCTCAGCTGGTTTTGGCCAATGCCTCCCCACCCCACACACACACACACATACACGCACATATTCTTGGCATACTGTCAGGGCTGCTGAGCTTCCCGACTCATAGATGCACGCTGCATAGGTAGATAAACGTATAGTCTAAATACACATGATGCAATCCCCTTGTTGACAGTGCCTGGGCAGAAGGCCACCCAGTTATGCTGACTTGAGTTTCATGATTCAGGAAATGTGGGGGAAAACATGGTGGTCAGTCTGCCTTTCCAGGAAGCAGGATCTTCTTGCTGAGGAATTCCTAATGAGGAGGTTCACCAATGATAGTTTGAAACTTCTGCCCAAAAGCAATGTTTTGTCCTGTGGGAGAAGAAGCAGAAAAGAAAGGAGCTTGGTCTTCTTTGGCACAATGGGGACCTCTGGCTGATGAGCTGGGATAATATGCAACAGGGGACCTACACCATGTATGACATTCATGGATAAAAGGCAAAGCCAGTACATGTTAGAAGGCTGATGGCCACATTGGTTATCAGAGTTTTCATGGGGTTTTCAACATTTGTGTTCTTAGGAAAAACTGCTCAGCACCTAATCAGAAATGGAAGAGATGAAATTCAGGATCCAGCTCACAATCTCTCGAATCCTGGTTTTGCTCAACAACGCTGGTTTAATTACATCCTCTCTGTTGCCTGGGAAGGCATTGCCAGGGAACAAGTCAGGATTAAACCAAGATTTGGCCAGGATGTCTGCATTAGCACTTGCTCCTGGGACAACCTGTTGCTTGGTTGGCCAACATTAACAGATTATTGTGCTTCTTTGCATGCTATGAAAAGCTATAGCTTCCAACTTTACAGATAAAGTTTCTTTCAACAGCAGGGAAGCATACTTGGCTGGCAATTCTACCTTTCTCAGAACTAAAATCCCCCTGGTTCCTTTGTAGAGGCAGTGAAATGTATTTGACACTGGCTTAAAGGTAAAGTACGTACACAGTTTTGACTCTCACCAGCCTTGCACAGTTGGAGTGGCAGGATAAAACCATTTTCAAACAATAAATCAGCGATGAAAGCCCTGCTAACAGACCGACACAATTTGTAGTCCATCAATACAAAATGCAACTTGCCAGCCATGGGGCGTGGGGGGGGGGGGGGGGGTTACTGAACTGAATTTTGCTGCCTGCCTGCAAACTATGACCATGCTGCACATATGGGAATAAAGCATATGGTAAAGCACCCACAAACTTTATTGAAATAGAGCAATGAATAGCATTGTATTCATTAAGCAACACTTAAAGACCACTGAAGTTCAAACAAGTAACCAGACTTTCTGCAGAATATTTCCCCTCTAAATTAGAAGCCAGAACTTCAGAAAAGAACAGGCTACTGGTTGAGGACAGTGACGGGTTTCCATCTACGTCTTGTCAAAGGCTCACATGACTGGAATCAACTGACTGTTGTGGGTTTTCTGGGCTATACAGCCATGGTCTAGTAGTTTTTGCTCGTAACGTTTCACTGGCATCTGTGTCTGGCATCTTCAGTGAGATGTGTTTCTCCTGTGGCTGTGTGCCATCTTCTGGCCTTCCCTCTTCCCCTTCATCCTCCTCCTCCTCCCTTTCTCCTTCTCTTTCCTCATCCCTTCCCTTCCTGTGTTCCCAATACCAGTTTTAAGGAGTAGGGCTTTAATTTAACTATTATCCCTTAGCAGAGGTTATAGCACCAAAAGACAGTGGAATTTGTTGTTTTTCTTGTTGCCAATGATGTTTTAGGCCATCCGGAGCATGCATGGGGAAGGGCAGCCTATAAAAATGAATAAAATAAATCCATAAATAAAAATCTTCCAGTACATCTTGAGTGAATAATCTCCAAGTGGCTGGTAGTGCAGCTCCTTAACCTGGGAGACCTCAAAAGGAGGGAAGGGAATCAAGCAAGTAGAAACTCAGGATGCATGGCTAATGTGCACCATTCATCTAGCCGGCTGCGTCGTGTACAGGGTGAGGTGGAAGGAAGCAGCCAACGGTGCATCCCTCACACTGCCACAACAGAAAAATCCCATGTTCAAATCAGAAGAGAAACCAATTTCTGGACCCTGAACCTCTTGCCACTTGTTCTCCTTCCAGCCAGCCTGGCAAGGGGGAGTGGGGGGGGGAGTGCTAGGGATTGATTTGCTGCTTACACTGTAGATTACCTTTAAAATCCAATTTGGGGGTGATGTATCGTTAGCTAAAGCCTGGAGTAACCGGCAGCTCCTGTGCAATCAGGGGCCAGCCGTTCTCTTGCCTGCCTCCCATACATCACCATTCCCTTCCAATTTGGTGTCACTTTGCCAGAGCGAGACACCTGGGGCCCGTGGTAATTCCTGCTTTTTTGCCGGAGCCTTGCTAAGGTGGACAGGATTTATAAACCATACACTGTCCTCAGGCAGCGGTAAAAGAAAATTGGTGTGCAGGGGGAACACTCCAGCTTCCCCCAGTATACACAGGGCCCCAGAGAGTGGTTCATAGGGAGCCCACAAACATCCACACCAAAGATGGACAGTTTTAATACTTTCCAAGAGCCTGCAGACATTTGCCCATCAGAGCTTGCCTTTGTGAGGACATTTGATGGCAGGGCACAACTGGTGCTCCCTTTCCTGATATGTTTATTGTTTCCCTGACAGTTTCCAGACTTCTTTCATTTTGCTTAAAGCTCAGCAAGTGTGAGGTAAGACTTAGGTCAAGGGCTGTCAATGCAGCAGAGATCCTCAGCACTGTCTTGATATATAACACCACACATTTGCCCAAAACAGCAATAGGTGATTGGGAATTTGGGGTTCCAGCTACCAGCTTCCTTGCTGGGATTGATTGGCCACTCCTCAGAAGCATAGCTCCAAGTGGGCAGAGGGGGCACAACACACTGGGTGCACGCCCCTGTGGAAGTGTGGCGAAGGCATTCCGGGGGCCTGGGGGGTGTGGCGGGACAAGACAGGGGTGTTACAGGGAGGGACGTGGGTATTGGGAAGGAAGGGGCTGACTGATTGAAGCTCCCTTTGGGCAGAAAGGGGCTTCCTATTGGTTTAACCAGAAAGGCTTGGAACAAGAGAAGATACAAGTCAAAGGCATAAATTTCACATTAATAGGACAGCAAGAAATAAAAAGTAACCGTAAAAGCAAATATCAATAAATACAGGGGTTACATGTAACTAAAATGGCAAAGAAAGGAGTTCCCATTTTTTGTCACAGGTTGCTGATTCTCTTTTAATATATTCCTGATTCACCCTGTAACCTTGTAAAACAAATCAGAGGCTCTGAACCTATGAAAGGCTGGGGTAGCCTGGGCAAAAGATCCACCTGGCACTTTGTTTCCAGCCCCGGCCAACCAAATTTTTCTGGGAAGCTTCCCAGCCAAAGCAATAGCCCTTCCCTTCCCTTCCCCCCCCCACCCCCCGCATCTATGTAGCATAATGAGGTTCCATTCAGCTCATAGCTTTTAAGAGACCCCACCCCAACCATGTTGTGTCCCTTATTTGAAAATTTAATATCCATGTCCACATTTAGAGATTGACCTGACGAGAAGAAGAAAACAGCCAGCTCTGGACTGAAAAAATGCCTGGAAATATTGGGGGTGCAACCTGAGAAGAGGCAGGTTTGGGAAGGGAAGGGAAGGGAAGGGAAGGGAAGGGAAGGGAAGGGAAGGGAAGGGAAGGGAAGGGAAGGGAAGGGAAGGGAAGGGAAGGGAAGGGAAGGGAAGGGAAGGGAAGGGAAGGGAAGGGAAGGGAAGGGAAGGGAAGGGAAGGGAAGGGAAGGGAAGGGACTTCAATGGGGCATAATGCCATAGAATCCACCTTCCATAGCAGCCATTTTCTTCAGGGGACTGTTCTCTGTTGGTTGGAGATCAGTTGGAGTAGTGGGAGTTCTCCAGCTTCCACCTGGAGGCTGGCAACCCTACTCCTAACACACATGCACCACTGCCCCAAAACCTCAGAAAATGAGGTTGGGGGTTTTGCAAGCTGGTATGCATAGCAGCCTCTGTTCAGATGAGCGAGGCTGTCAGGGCAGAGAATGGGGAGAGATGGCTTTGCAAATATGAGGGTCCAGGACCATGTAGGGCTTTGTATGTGATAGCCAACAGCATAGTGCAGTGGTGGTGAACCTATGGCACTCCAGATGTTCATGGACTACAATTCCCATCAGCCCCTGCCCAATTGGCCATGCTGGCAGGGGCTGATGGGAATTGTAGTCCATGAACAACTGGAGTGCCATAGGTTCGCCACCACAGGCATAGTGTTACATCATCATCAAGACTGGGTCATCTCAACTGTCCCTCCCCAGCTAAACCCCCAACAATGCCCATCTTGGCCTGTTGGTAGATATATTCACCTTCTCTTCTTGAATTGATCAATCCAGATGATTAACCTGTATTCCTCCTGCAACGCAATGCAATAAATCAGGAGTCCAATGGCACCTTGAAGACAAACAACATTTATTATAGCATCATTTTGAACTGGATTAACAGCAGCAGAACAGTCAAAATGGCCTCAAGTTTAAACAGAAACTTTAATCTCCAGATCTCCATACAGGGCACTTGTGATGATAAAATCCCTTCCTCCTGTGGCTTCCTCCGTGAGCGTTTGGAATCAAGCCACAGCTCAATGGCTCCTCTTCAGCTCGGTTTCTTCTCCTAATGGCCCCTCGGCATCATCATTAGCACTTCATCATGTTCAGCGGTGATCCTTCTTCCTTGTGTGGCTCTTCTGGCATGAGATTATCTAATCAAACCGGCTGAGCACCAGCTCAGGGACCATCCATCCCACTCACTTGCCAAAGGAAACTTGTCTTAATATTCCAGAAATCACAGCAACGTTATCTGGCTGGAATTTTTCTAGCTTAACTTGAATTTTATCCTATTGGCCAGTGGCTCAAATTCTTGATGATGGTGTGCATGAGAACATATAAAGATGGTTTGCACAAGTGAGGAAGCGTTTGCCCTCTGATTGGAAGAATGTTCTGCTCATGTTCAAGGAAACTTTGAGCTTAGATCTTTTCAAAAGATTTTCTTACCCTTCGAAGGCCAAGGAACTCTGCACATGTCCAGTGTCCTAGGTGCCAGGGAGTTATAAATAAAAGGAGCAACTATAACATCAATCCTTTATTGCCCATGTCTGCCTCTTTTGGACGTTAGGTTGCCGACTACAAGTTGGAGTTTGGGGAGTGGAGTTAGGAAGGGTGAATTTGGGGGGAAAGAAGGACCTCAGTGAGGTATAACACCTTAGACCTTCCAAACCTGCCATCTGCTCCAGGGGTCCTGATCTCTGTATACTAGAGATCAGTAATAATTCCAGGAGATCTCCAGGTCCTACCTGGAGGTTGGCAGCCCTATTTGGATGAGGAAACATATCCCACAGTGCTCTATTGGCATCTTCTTTAGGGCAAAGAAGTGTCTGGTTCTAAAGTACATGTTAATTAAGCAAGTCAAGACTAGACATGGTTTATTTTAGAGGGTGGATGATGGCAATTGTGTGTGTGTGTGTGTGTGAATAATAAAGTATGATTAGTGTTGGTGAAACATTGAGATTAAGAGGCTATATGAGGAGCAACAATTCACTTGTTGAAATCCTACAAAAGTGCCTCACGTTGAGTCAGGCAATTGGTCCATCTAGCCCAGTCCTCTGATGACCATGGTGTAGTGGTTAGAGCACTGTATTAGGATCTGGGAAACCTAGGTATGAATGGAAATTTGCTAGGTGACTTTGGGTTAGTCTCAACCTAGCCTGCTTCACTTGGTTGTTATTATAAGGATCAATGGAGAAGGGGAGACTACTGTTGTAAACAACTTAAGATCCCTGATGAAGGGCAAAACAAAAGGCTATAAATATCTTAAGGAATAATTACATCTCCAAGGGTCCCAGGAATTTTCTCCAATCTGAGAAGAGAGTCTTTTGATTTAATAGGCCAAGGATTAATTTTGGGACTTGTTTATCCAAATGCATTCACCAACACCACGGACAGCAGATAATGAAGAAGGAGTGTATTCATATTTCGATACCTAAAAATGAAATTGGCTATGATTTGAAAGTAAAGGTGGACAGTTTATTTCCCCAGTTAGAGAGTTAATTGCAAAAGACCACAGAGAAGAGGCTGAAGCCTGATGATTGGCAACTGTAGAGCGCTTTCAAATTGCCCATGTTGTGTGCTCAGTGGAATGCAGCAGTTGCTTTGTGGCGTGTTTGCAGCAGCCACAGAGCTGTGAGTCAGCGGATACATTCACCTTTCAGTTTCACTGCAATTCATCCAAAGGCATCAGGAGGCACTGAGACCCACATCTGGACAGAAATCAATACTGGTTTACTTTGCACATTCTAAAGATGTCTGGATCTTGTCAACAGTTTTCTTTGCTAATAATGTGTTATAGTTAAGCAGAGAAGGGTCTATTGGGCTGTTTGTGTTTTTAAAAGGCACTCCCCAAACTATACCTGAAAGACCAAATCAAGACAAAGATTTAGCAGAGACAAAAACAATAAAATGGGGTCTGTTCTTAGTAAATAGGTGCAGTTGCGAAGTATGCCACACGCACACACATGTGAATATAAACATGCGCACACGTATGTGAGAATCAGGGCTTAATGACCAGAACTTTGTACTTCCCAGATGGGAATTTTGTGCTTCCCAGATGGCATGGGACTTTTTTTGCTCACCACCACAGAATGCTGGAAGAAATAGTTGCTCTTCCCTGCTAGGGCTGCCATGTCTGACTGAGGAAATTCTTGTGGATTTGGGGGCTGTGACTGGAGAAGGTGAGTTTGGGGTTGGAAGGGGAAGGGGAAGGGGAAGGGGAAGGGGAAGGGGAAGGGGAAGGGGAAGGGGAAGGGGAAGGGGAAGGGGAAGGGGAAGGGGAAGGGGAAGGGGAAGGGAGGAAGCGAAGAGATGATGCAATGGAGTCCACTGTCTGAAGCTGCCATTTCCTCAGAAGAACTTATCTCAGTGATCCCTAGACTTCTAGAGTTGTACTGTGATTCCAGGAAACCACTAGGCCCCACCTTAAGGTTGTTGGTAACCTGACATTCCCATACACACACATTCTGTTGTCTTATCTTCCAGTTGTCATATCTTCCATGCAGAGCTGCTATCAGTTCAGTGGTGGAAATCATCCGTAGCAACCTAAATAATATGATTTTTCAGTGGCACTAACAGCAGCTCCATGGGGCATTTTAAAAACGCAAACATGGCATGGAGAAAGTTGAAGGTACTTCTTCCTGCATCCCATGATCATGAGCAGTAAAGAGCTGACAGCATCTGGGAGGCACAAAAATTCCCATTACATGTCCGAAACCAAGTCCTTATGTTGCCAGCCAACAAACATAAGGATTTTGGAACATGCAACAAGGTTCAGTTTTGTACATTAGTGGACACTAGGCCATTGTATATTGTACATTAGGCCGTTGCTTTCACATCCTGCATGTGAGCTCCCAAAGGCACCTGGTGGGCCACTGCAAGTAGCAGAGTGCTGGACTAGATGGACTCTGGTCTGATCCAGCCGGCTTGTTCTTATGTTCTTATGTTCTTATGACACACTGATGTTCTGTCTCCATTCCCAACATACCAATCAACAATGAATGCTGCAGTCATCAAAATGAACATGAATCAGACCTTAGATACCAGTCCTGAGGCTGTGACATGAATGATGCAAACGAGCACTGGTTTCAGGGTCTGGTGAATGCTGGCGTAAATGCAGCTCTCATACATGGCGCTGGCTTGGTTTATAAAGGCCAAAGCAGATTTTTCAGCATTTAGGTTTCTCCATATTTTTGTTTCTATTCCGCACCCGACCTCACATATCTCTTTTCACTCAGTTCAGCTCTGGATCATTTCCTCTCTTTTTTTCCTCACAGAAAACCACACTAGAGCAGACAGGGTCTCCGGAGAGCCTTTCCCTGTCACTCACTCTAAAATTCCTTTTACTCCGTTTCATCTCATTGGGCCTGGCAAATTATTTCTTTAAGATTATTTTGGTGACTGATGGGCCTTCGATGGACTCTCTCCCTGACTGTGTGATGTGTGTTATGGGGCAGAAATGTGGTGTGCCGCACGGCTGGAAATCCTTTCATTGATGACTGATTGGTAATTGTTTTACTTCTAAGCAGCCAGAGCAGTTGCTTCTCTGCGCAATAATTCAAGTCTCTCTCCTCCTCAATGACACCTAATGACGCCCTGTATAAAATGAAAACATAACAATTAATAGTCCTTAAAGCTTCCCTAGGTAGTTGCAACACTGGTGGCATTAACAGAAAAGTGAAATTATGCAAAGCAAGGCAGGTAGTTGTACCACTCTCTCCAGTATGCTAATACACCCATCAAAGTATGGATATGTAGCTAAAGCTTTACTAATAAAGATTTTTTCGAAAATCTTACCCATTCGTAAATATTGTAAATGTTTCAAATCCTTATTCAAACCCTTTCTTACATCTATGAACAGATGGAAACCATTTAGCACCTCACTAACTGCCTTGTTGATGTTTCCCAGGCGTTAAGAGGCAGGAAGTAGAGAGAAGAGTGACTCAGCAGATGTGTGCCTAAAAAAGACATTGTCCAGCCAAAACAATTAGCAGATATCCCCGCTGAACAGAATTGCCCTGGTGGTGATTTCTTGAGGACAGCATTTCCACTTTCAAGCGGCACTGTACCACCACTGACTTTCTGATGTTATATAAGCCTTCGTCTCCACAACTGAATGAGTTGTTTCAGGTTGCTAGAAACTGAGAGGCAAAGCTTTGTACTCACTGATAGGCTCTTTATCTATGGGAGACAGAGGCAGAGAGTCAGGCTTCCTTCTCTCACGTGCAGACAGCTTGCCTATTTTTTTAGACTAGACTATGAGGAAGATAAGAGACATAGGCCAGCCGCACTATATTGGGAGAGGGGACTGGAGCAAGTTCTTCCCTCCATCCCTGCAAGAAAGAAGGATCCATGTTTTTTGTCTAGGGAAGACACCACTGATAAGGATAAAATTTCTGCAATCACAATGATCTTGTAATTTAATGTAAAGCTATTAATTGTGTCACTGCACTGTGTCCCCAGTACAAATTCCCTTCACACGTCTCTCCTGTTGCTTGCATCTATCAGGGGTCTGCAACCTACGGCTCTCCAGATGTTAATGGACTACAATTCCCATCAGCCCCTGCCACCATGGCCAATTGGTCAGGGTGGCAGTGGCTGATGGGAATTGTAGTCCATTAACATCTGGAGAGCCGCAGGTTGAAGACCCCTAGATAGATACTGCTCTGGAATATGAAGATTCCATTGAGAATCTATGATCAATGTAAGGGTTGCCAGCCCTGGATTGGAAAATACCTGAAGTTTTGGGGGTGGGGCCTAAGATGGCCAGGGTTTGGGGACCGGAGGGACCTCAGTAGGCTATAATGCCATACAGTCTGCCTTCCAAAGCAACCATTTTTTTCTGGGGAACTGATTTTGCTCATTTGAGGGTCAACTGTAATAGTAGGAGCTCACCCCACAACAGACACCTAGTGAGGTAGGCTTCATGTGTAGGAGCAGGGAAACAAATCCAGTTCGCTAAATAAGAGACTGTTGCTCATGTGGAGGAGTGGGGACTCAAACCCAGTTCTCCATCTTAAAGAGTCTTCCACTCCTAACCACTGTACCATGCTGGCTCTCACACTAGTAAGGTAGAACAAAATAGAATAGCAGTATTGTTAGTAAATAAATAAATGCACACATTTGTGTTACTTTCTCCTAAATCCATTGTCCTGTCTGGGAAGGAGGGGGATAACACATATCTTACATGTAACTGTAGGTGTTCCCTAACATGAAAAATAGCAGTCCTGGGAGGGGCAGCTGATATTGCAAAAAATGGCAGAAGGAAAAGGATTAATTCCCACACTGCCTTATTAAACATATGCCATAAACTGAATCAATGACTCCTACCTCTATTATTCATGTTTTTTTAAAAAAACAACAACAACAACCTGTGACATATCCATTTATGGATCCTTTTTTATCATATCTAGTAAGTAGTGGTCATTCTCAGATTTTGTGCCAGGGAAAGCAATGAATTAATTATGCATACAAAAGTGTTTGTGTCTGTCATGGGCTTGCTTCCATTAGGTACTTCTGAATTCCTTTATTATGAGACAGGAAGAAAAACTCTCTCCCCATTCATTCCCTCCATATCAGTCACAATAGTTTTATAATGTCTGTGTAAGGAACTCAGTGGCTACATTTTGAGAGCCAATGGGCTTTTTCAACCTGTTGAATAAACAAAATTGTTCACTGACATCCTCTGCATCCTCAGTGGCTTGCAGTGGCTTGCAGTCACCAATGATGTTCATTCGATTTTGATTTGTCCTCAGTGGACACAGACAATGTCTGGAAAATTGGATGCAAAGCACCTGGCAAAAGAGACAGCGAGGCAATACAGATGCCAACTTCCAGGTGGATCTGGGGATCCCCTCAAATTACCTCCTAGGCGATCACCACTTGCAAACAATGGGGGAGGGAGGTAAGTTTCTCTCAATAGCTATGAAGGTACGTGAGCTAGAGTGTAAGTTTTATGCGGATTTGATTTTAATCCATACTCTGCCACAGAAGCTTGCTGGGTGACCTTGGGCCAGTTACATACTTAGGCTAACTTTCCTCCCGGGACTGTGAGGCTAAAATGGAGGAGAAGAAAACAATGTAAGCTACTTTGGGTTGCCACTGGAGAGAAAGGTGGTATATAAAAGTAAAAGACATTATGCTATTGGAAAAGATAGTCACCATCTTTTCCAATAACATAACACATTTTACTTTTAAACTTTAAAAATCCCCTTTTGTCAACTGGAAAGGCCCCAAAGTACCAATTCCTATTTGCTTTGGCTGTCTGCATTCCTAGAATGCCAGGGGTTTCCAAGTAGCGCTCTTTTTGCAAGATCAAGATGTGCTGGAGAAAATATTCCTCTGGGACTCAATTCAGATTGTTCTCTCTCTCTCCCTCTCTCTCTCTCCCTCTCCCTCTCTCTCCCTCTCTCTCTCTGTCTGTCTCTTTCTCTCCTTGAGTGTCCAGTTTCTTGAGATTTCTGTTCAGAGAACTCATAGTGTCAGCTGGTGATAAGGAGCTAGCAGACCAGGGTGAGGGAAAGTGTTGGTTCCCTCTCCCCTCTCTGCATTTTATCAATGCCTGAGGAATAAGAAGTGCTAGCTGGCTGGATGATACAGGCTTTGTCAGGCATCTGAGAGAGCTTTCATTCAGTGAGGGTTTTCTGTACAACACTAGTCAATGGGACTGAGCCAGGAATAGCCACCGAGTTCAGCCGTGGCAGTACTGTTTGACTCTCAGCCACACTCAGTGCCATGCCAGTGTTCACAGATTCTTTTCTCTGCCCCCATCCATAGCACTGACTATGGCATCTCTAAATCCAGACTGAGCTTCCAAAACAACAAGTGAACCTCAATCACCCCTAAAAGAGGAGTTTTCTGCCAAATAATGTTCTTAAATCACCATGGGTCTCTGGATGCATGCCCAGCCAGTTCAAACACTTTTAGGTTAAAAACCAATCCATGCCACATTTGCAGGAAAATGCATGCCATTAGACAAACATGTTTAAACTTAAACTAATACATATACAACAATGATGATTCACTATTACATGTCCGCTGTATTAGCATTATCTTGTCTTTTGTAGACCATGGCTCAGTGGTATGTCATCTGCTTTGCTTGTAAAGGGTCTCTGGTTCAATCCCAGGCATTTCCAGTTCAAATCAGGAGATGATCTAAAAGATCCTCACATGAGACCCTGGAGAACTGCTGCCAATCAGAGTAGACAACATGAACTCAAGTAAACCTAGGAGTCCTAGGCTAGGCCCCTGAACATGGATGATGCTGGGGATTCCTCCTGGGATCTTTTGAGTACCAAGCCGATGCTGTGTGCTGAGCAGCAGCCTCTGCACTTTCATGTGATATGGGTTTCACCTAGTTCTGTATTTGGATCAGTGGTGGGATTCAGACGGTTCACACCACTTCGGCAGAACCGGTTGTTAAAATGGTGCTTGTAAACAACCAACTGTTAAATTATTTGAATCCCACCACTGATTTGGATCCAATTCCACCTGGATCTCCTCTTCCTCTGGATCTCCTCTTCCTCCTGCTTCTTCCAGCTTCCAGCTGCTGCTAACAAGACCATGAGAAGGATGAGCAGCCAATAAGTCCTCTAAGGAGCCCATAGTGGGTCCTGGTCTAGCTGAACTCTTTGCCCTCCAGTGTTCAATTACCATTGGTGAAGGTGGGAAGAAGCCAGGCTCTCCCTACAATCCTCCCATACCTGAATCCAGTGCTTTCTGCCTGCAGCATTTCAGGTTCTGGCTACCACAGGCCACTCCTTCCTAATGGCTGATTGCAAGACGATCAGAGAATGCATCCTTCCCAGCCAAAAAAAGCTGTGATTTGAAAATGGCTTCCCATGAACCTCAGCTTAGATTGAGATATCTAGCTTAGTAAGTAGTAATTGTGAGGACAGTCCAAAGAATATCTACCTAGAAATAAGAAATTTTATTCAGAGGGGCTTACTCTTTGGAAAGTAATCTTAGAATTGCAAGCCTCGTTTCTTAAATCTTTCCTTTCTCAGAAAGGCACCGAACTAATGTTCTTTGTTGTGGGCTAGTTTATTTTCAGGCAATCAATAAACTGTATCGTCAAAGGCTTTCACAGCCACAATCAACTGGCTATTGCGGTTCTTCTGGGCTGTGTGGCTCTATGCCCACATATGCATATGTGGGCAAAATATTAGGAACAAAAACTACCAAATCACAGCCACACAGCCTGGAAAAACCACAACAGCCCATCAAAAAATTGATTAAAGTTGAAAGGCTGGCGATTAATTAACAAAAAATTATTTAGTGGTCTAATAGCCCTAATAATTAACGTAAGCACGGTAGAAAACCTCAGAACTTTTTTCTGCACAACCAAGCAAAGATGCTCAGTCTGAATCCATCAAGCTTCACTGGTATCTATCCTGGAGATTCAATTATTGTATAAAGTGTATGGGGAAGAAGGGGACTGAAAGAGTTTTTCAGAAGTTCAAACTAGGCTCAGAATCCCATTTAAATGCTTAAGAAGAAGAAGAAGAAGAGTTTGGATTTCTATCCCCCCCCCCCCATTTCTCTCCTGTAGGAGACTCAAAGGGGCTTACAATCTCCTTGCCCTTCCCCCCTCACAACAAACACCCTGGCATGTGTGAGTAAAGTCAACTTCTGGTAAGTCCAGTAGGGTTTTCAAGGCAAGAAACTAACAGAGGTGGTTTGCCGTTGCCTTTCTCCGCACTCTGACTGTGGTATTCCTTGGTGGTCTCGCATCCAAATACTAACCAAGGTCAGCCCTACTTTGCTTCTGAGATTAATCAGAAATAATCAACTAGTTCCTGACCTTGACCTCAACCTAACAGGTGGGTGGGGAATGGAAATCTCTCATGGCCAAATGTAAAAGTATAACAGAATGTCAAGAACGAATAGATTCCTTTTTTTTTGAAGATTTGGAATGATTACCTTCATATAATAATCTTCAATAAATAAGTGAATGATTTTCTTACATCTCCCCTTCAAGTATCCTATTATGCTCACAATCATAGTAGCTAAATGAGGATATTGTTTCAGGGTCACTTAGGCAATACTAATCGAGAAATATTCACCAGTTATGGACAATTTGGGGTGGGGGTGGGCATAGTTGAGCAAAGTACTGCTAGGGTGGAGACACCGGTAGCCACTAATGTTTGATCCATTAAGCAGCAATATTTCTATTGCAGAGCGGACCCAATTACTGGGCAAACCTCGGCAGTTGCCTTGGGCACCAGATTTTGAGTGGCACCAACAAGGTGAGAAGAAACTCCTCTACTGGGTTGAAAGGAATTTTCGTATTACCCAGCTTCTAGAATCTCCATTGTCATTTGACTCTGGAGGTTTTTAAACAGAGGCTGGATGAACAGAGAATATATTCTATGATTCTATAGCTGCCCAAATGGAGCATGAAAGGCTTTCAAAAGGCCTACATTTTTTACCGTGTTTGAAGGCCCGGTAAGTAAAACATTCACTGTACATCTCACTTTTCTCTATATTGAATAGGAAGGAGGGGAAGTCATCATGTCAAAAAACCTTGGGCCAGCCTCGCTGTATTCTAAGCATTTTACAACTTCAAAAAGGAAGCTGTCATTTCACAAAATTATAGGCCTGTTTGAAAAATAAGGATGAGCCAATCAGCGCGCCACATCTGAGGTTGTATCCATTGATTTCACCCTGGCTGCCATTCCAAGTGGCCATATATCATCATCATACGCATTGTGTGAATTGTATTGATATATCGTGACCAGCTCTTCTGCGTGGTTGTAGTATTATTTTACTTTTTAATGAAAACTCACCGTTTTATTTTCCAGCTGGCCTATAATAAGGATTGCCGGGACACTGAGCAGGGAGTCTGTGCGTGTGTGTGTGTGTGTGTGTGATGTGGGTGTGTGGAAGGAATTAGCATTGTTAATTTGATGCAGGACCTGGTAGTGGGATGTCTTCAAGAAATGCAACACAATTAATTAGCCTTCAGGAAAAAAAACCGCATTTGAAGTGTTTATTGCAGGATCAAGTTCCTGGTTTTATACGCAGATAGGGAAATAAAGTGCTGGGAATGACATGGAGGAAACAGCAGCACGGGGACCAGAAGCCTAATTCATAATTCAACAGACTAATCAGGGAACATCTTCTCTGGCTCCTCGGCTGTAATGAAAAAACGTGAGGTGACAAACGATGAGGCTGCTTTATTTCTTAAGGAGGCTGCTGGCAATTAGCTCCTCTCTGCCGGTGCCCATGTTACAAATCTAATGAGGTGGCCCGTGCTATTAAAGAGACACAGAGAAAGTAGGGCAGCCTCCAATAATTGTTTTAATGATAAACACGGTGCAGCAACATTTTGAAGCAGTTGGCCTGAGAAAGAAAGAAAGAAAGAAAGAAAGAAAGAAAGAAAGAAAGAAAGAAAGAAAGAAAGAAAGAAAGAAAGAAAGAAAGAAAGAAAGAAAGAAAGAAAGAAAGAAAGAAAGAAAGAAAGAAAGAAAGGCAGGCAGGCAGGCAGGCAGGCAGGCAGGCAGGCAGGCAGGCAGGCAGGCAGGCAGGCAGGCAGGCAGGCAGGCAGGCAGGCAGGCAGGTAGGTAGGTAGGTAGGTAGGTAGGTAGGTAGGTTAGAAACACATGTTTAGAAACAAGTACTGCTGAACGAGAATAACATTTTTCATAGAAGAACAGGAACACTTTGGGTCTTATATTTTTTTACTTCAACAAATATTTTTGGGGGGTCACCTTAAAAATACCAGGTCATAATGATGGGCAGTCCAATCCAGATTGGGGGGGCATTTGACCTGTCCACAGGTGTAGGAGGCACCCCTGCAGCGAGAGAGAACAAACGCATCGGTGGACCCAGATCAAGAGATGGACCCAGAAAATGTGCAATGTAGAGCTAACTCAAAAGCTTCCACAATGTTTTGTGTCAATTTGGTTGGTTCTAATAAAAAATATGACATGGATTTCATACATATGACTGTTGCCTTACTCCTGTGTTGCTATGGTACTACCATCTGCTCCTCTCAAACCCTCCCCCCCAGCCAATTTATCCTTCTGAAATATGTAACAGTATATAATGTTTCATGTACGCTTGTGTTAAAAAGGCATTTAATCATTATTTCCAGTGTAGCAATTCAGGGGGCAGATCAAAGCTTGCTGGGAACACCTCATTAAAAGCAAAGACTTTGTTTTTTCTCTGTTTGTTTACTTCATTTATTTGCACTGCAATGTATTTGGATACCATCACCCCCTTCAGTTCAAGAACGGGGCTAGGGAAAGGGGCATGCGGTCATTTTGCCAAGTCAGATTTATAAAGCCCTAGACAGGGGATTGAAAATAAATTGAACATAAAAAATTTAAATGCCTTTTATGAATCCGCTGCTTCTACAAGGACACAATGTTCAAAAATAATCGGGGGATGTAAAATATGCATGATGGAATGTTACTGATGGTCAAAATGTTCGGTACTGGCTTGGAACGCCGTAGAAACTCTTGGGTGCTTCTTTGGTCACCGAGAGAGAAAGGCCTGGTTGCTAGAAGGGACGCAAAGGACTTCTTTTCACCAAATGCAATTAGCCGAGTCTTTGTGTAATCTGGAGAGGGCTTTTAACACAGGAATAATAGCATTTTGCATGTCTTTATTACATTTTAAGAGTCTCTTGCACCTTGGCGATCTTCTTTATAACGATCCTGCAAGGAAGTCAATATTAGCATCCTTTTTAGTATCGCAGCTGAGAGACCAGTGCCATTTCCAGCCTGGATTGATAACAGCTGTAGCAATGGGCAGCTCCCATCAACTCAGTGAAAACATGTTGGCAGGAGACAGAGGCCCGTTCCACATGGGCCAATAAACACAGGTGTGGGATGGTAAAACACCCATTTTGGGGGGAACTTTGTACAGATCCCGCCCCTAAAACAAGTCTGCCCCATGTTATTTCCCTCAAACTGGTTTTTTTAAACATTGCGCTATTAGCAAGTCTTTTTAAAAATCTTGGGCTGCAGCCACTCGCGAGCAAAGGGCCAGGAAGGAGGCGCTTTATTCGCCTCCATTTTCCTTTTTATTTCGCCGTTTGCATCTGTGTAGCTACACAGGTGCAGATGGTCGTATAGTGAGACATCAACATGGCTGTCGGGGTTTATTTACGCATGCCTACGTAGCTACGCATTGGTAGGAAGTAAATTTTTAAAAGAGATGCATCTCCGTGCAAAGGCGCGACAGCAACCCGGATTGTATCTTTGGGTTCCAATTGCTGGCTGCACAGATGCATGGAAACGCTAAAACCGGAGAACAGGTTGCTTTATCCCGACAGCAACCCATTATACATTTGCTGTGTGGAGGCGGCCAGAACAAAATCTGAAGAGGATGCACCAACAGAATTTGCAGACATGGAGTGAATGAATCCTAAACGGGAAATCTAGACATGGGGGACTAAATCTCTGCAGGATGCAAGATCTCTGTTTAAAAATACAATGGGAAGAATTTTAAATTTGTCTGGTACACAGAATGCCTGTGGAGCAGGATGCTGACGTTCAGATTACCTCTAGCCCTATTGCTACCTCTGCAATCACCGCACAGACCCCATAGAAGTGGGTTATGAATTGGCCCCGTCATTGTAGTTGGATGCAGATGTTTTAAAAAGAGTTTCCCTTGCAAAACTCTCCAAATATGTACTAGACAGCAAGAGAGCAACTCCATCAAGGGCATATAAACATCGTTTGGTTATTGCGCTGGCTCTTCACTAGGCCCTGGGGATTTTTCCTGCTGGGAAACTCTTACATTGGAACAATCAGAGCAAGATGGTTACAATTTCCCAGCAATCACTTCTCATTTCTTCTCATTATTGGAGAGGGAACGAGGTCAATGTTCTCCTCCTCCACTACCTGCCTTTACCTGCCTTCCAGCAACCTGTTCTGTTTGCAGATGGATCCCTTTAAGAAAACCAGGGCCCAATCCCAAATCGAAGGCAGTTAATGGGGAGAAGCCATTGGACTCCACCAAGATCAGGCATAGCTGAATTGTTGATAGCTGTAAATCTCATCTACCCCCTACTATGGCCAGAGTCGACCCTATAGCTCCACTGGATATGGCAGTTTTAATTAATTCACAGCATGAGCCCCTTCACTGCCTCTGGGAAACTAAACCACAGTTCCTTTCTTGTCATTAAAAAGGAAGAACCCCAGTGCTCCATTGGAGGCTGTTATCCTTCCAGAACATAGCTAGGGTTTGGAACAGTGGCTCAGTGGCTGAATATACACCTTGTATGCAGAAGATCGCAGGTTCAGTCCTCAGCATCTTTTCAGGTAAAGAATCAGACATTAACTAATGTGGATTACCTCCACCTGAGACCTTGGAGAAGTGCAACCAGTTACAGTAGACAGTTTTGACCTTGATAGAAAAATGATCTGGCTCAGTACAAGGCAGCTTTATAAGCTTATAAAACTCCTGTCTGCCTTTCCTATCATCTCACCTCTTCATCTGATAGAGCCAGGTGGTATGGCCATGTATGGACCCAGCTTTTCACATACAGGTGGATAGCGCAGGCTGGTAATACTGGCTAGGAAACAGGGTTGCCAACTTACTTTCTATGGCAGATGACCTCCTATCACCACCTATTCCCTCCCCCCCCCATTGGTACTTGAATGAGCAGCAGGGGGGAATGATGGAGACATCATCACTATAACCATAAAGAATGGTGAAATCCTAGTGCCCATGATGTTGCTTGCAAGGTTTAGTTAGTAGTTATGGCGATGCATTGACGACATCTTTTTCCCCACATACCCATGCCTCCCAAAGTTTTCCCAGGGTGCCAGGAATGCACCTGGCAGCAATAAAAGGAACTTTATGCATGCCCAGGGCAGTTGAGAACAAAGATCAGAATCAGCCACATGGACAGAGCAAGCTGGGAAAACATCCAGGTTTATTTTATTTATATTTGGATTCATGTCATGCTTTTTTAACATTCAGTGTGCTAAGAAGGAGGAGGAGGAGGAGGAGGAGGAGGAGGAGGAGGAGGAGGAGTTTGGATTTATATCCCCCCTTTCTCTCCTGTAGGAGACTCAAAGGGGCTTTCCCCCTCCCCCCACAACAAACACCCTGTGAGGTGGGTGGGGCTGAGAGAGCTCAGAAGAACTGTGACTAGCCCAAGGTCACCCAGCTGGCATGTGGCATGACATTTTATTTTATTTTAATTTATAATTTTACATTTTATGTTTTCATTACTATTGATTGTTTCCTGATTGCTTACTAGACCTATATGACAATCATTAAGTGCTTTACCTTATGATTCTTGACAAATGTATTTTTCTTTTATGTACACTGAGAGCATATGCACCGGAGACAAATTCCTTGTGTGTCCAATCACACTTGGCCAATAAAGATTCTATTCTATTCTATTCTATTCTATTCTATTCTATTCTATTCTATTCTATTCTATTCTATTCTATGTGTTGGAGTGCAGAAGCTAATCTGATTCACCAGATAAGCCTCCACAGCTCAAGTGGCAGAGCAGGGGAATCAAACCCAGTTCCTCCAGATTAGAATACACCTGTTCTTAACCACTACACCACTGCTGCAGTTTTAATTACTTTGTCCTTCCTGCCCTTACCCATTCCTAACAACCTTGATTGTGAGGCCACTGTAGTCCATCCCTCCCAGCATATTATTAACCTACCACCTTCTTCATCATTTGGGAACCAGTTAAAGAAAAGCCACCCCATTATCTTCTCAGTTCTGAAGTATCCCACCAGCTGCTTTTTCCCCCCTTCCAGATCCTTCCAGACAAATCCCCCTTCCTGGGGGTTCTCAAAAGTAACCTCAAATAATGCTTAGAGGGCAGAACTAGGATGCTGGAGACCCCCTTCTGCCATAGAAGTTCACTGAGTGGCTTTGGGCCAGGCACTGTCCATCAGCCTAACCTACCTCCTATGTTTGTTGTTGTGAACATAAAACAGAGGAGAGAACAATGTTATAAATGGGCTACCATTGGGGAGAATAGGACCAACTCACAAACACCCACACACCCATTCCACGAGATACTCTTCGGCCCAAGCTCCATTCAGATGTGCTTCAGAAACGTACCTTACCGTTATGCTGGTGGCGGGTGGGTGAATCAGAAATGCAACTTCCAGGGCGCATGCACCTCTTGTCTTTTTATGCCCATAGAATGACACACTGGGGACTACCTTGTTAAAGCTAAGCAGGTGCATCCAGTGCCTGGAGATCTCTTGCCATTACGGTTGCTCTCCAGGCAACAGAGATCAGCTCCCTTGGAGAAAACAGCTGTTTTGGAGGTTGGAGTCTCTGGTATTGTATCCCACAGAGGCAAGAATATCTTAGACCACTGCTATACAACATTGAAAGATGCTTATCGGTCTTTACCACGAGCAGCTGTAGGCCATTCTGATCATTGCATGATTCACCTTGTACCTGCTTACAAACAAAGATTTAAAGCCACAAAACCAATAACTAAATCGGTGAGAACTTGGACTGAAGAGGCAAAGTTAAAGCTGCAGGCTTGCTTTGACTGTACAGACTGGAACATTTTTAAAGACACCTCTGCAGATTTGGATGAACTCACAGATACTGTAACATCATATGTCAGCTTCTGTGAAGATCTTTGTATACCAACCAGGAACTTGCATATATATAGTAACAACAAACCTTGGTTCACAGCTAAACTTAAGCAGTTACGTCGTTCCAAAGAGGAGGCATACAGAAAAGGTGATAGAATGCTGTACAATCAGGCCAGAAATGTATTAACAAAGGAGATCAGAGCAGCAAAAAGAAACTACTCTGAAAAGCTAAAAAATCAGTTTTCACCAAACGAAACAGCAAACATGTGGAAAACTCTCAAAAATATCACCGGTTACAGCAAACCACCTTCCCAAGCTGAAGGAAATCAGCAATTGGCAGACGATTCACCTGAATGGGTTCTACTGTAGGTTTGAAAATCATCTACAGTCACCTTTCTCCACAACCTCTATTTCAGATGCACCAACAATAGCCAAACTTCCTACAACTGCACTCCATTTCATTGGGTTTACAACCCTGGTGATCTCAGAAAAGGAAGTGCAAGATCTATTTCACAGACAGAAGCGTGGAAAAGCACCAGGCCCAGACAAGATAACACCTTCTTGCCTAAAAGTCTGTGCTGTCCAATTGGCCCCATCTTCACCCAAATCTTCAACAAATCACTAGAGATGTGCTATGTTCCTTCCTGCTTCAAACACTCCACTATCGTCCCAGTGCCGAAGAAGCCTTCCATCAAGGAACTGAACGACTACAGACCAGTTGCTCTAACATCTGTAGTTATGAACATCATTGAAAGGCTAGTGATGTACCATTTGAAAACCATCACGGATCCACTGTTGGACCCCTTGCAATTTGCATACCGAGCAAATAGATCAACAGATGATGCTGTTAATATGGCTTTGCACTATATCCTACAGCATCTTGAATCGCCAAAGACCTATGCAAGGGTCCTCTTTGTTGACTTTAGTTCAGCATTCAATACTATCATACCGGACATTCTTCTAACCAAACTAAATCAGCTAGCAGTACCTGAGCATATTTGTAAGTGGATCGCAAGCTTCCTAACAGATAGGAAACAGCAGGTGAAGCTAGGAAAAATTACATCAGACACCTGTAAAATGAGCACAGGGGCCCCCCCAAGGCTGTGTACTTTCACCACTTCTCTTCTCTCTGTATACCAATGACTGCATCTCAAACGATCCATCTGTTAAAATACTGAAGTTTGCAGATGATACAACAGTGATTGGTCTCATTCGAGACAACGATGAAACCGCATACAGACGGGAGGTTGAACAACTAGCCTCGTGGTGCCACTGGAACAATCTAGAACTGAACACACTTAAAACCGTAGAAATGGTGGTAGATTTCAGGAGAAACCCTCCCATCCTACCTCCTCTCACAATACTAGACAACACAGTATCAATAGTAGAGACCTTTAAATTTCTAGGCTCCATCATATCTCATGACCTAAAATGGTCACCTAACATCAAAAATGTCATCAAAAAAGCACAACAAAGAATGTTCTTTCTGCGCCAACTCAGGAAGCTCAAACTGCCCAAGGAGCTGCTGATACAGTTCTACAGAGTCTGTCATCTGCACCTCTATAACTGTGTGGTTTGGTTCTGCAACCCAACAAGATCGACACAGACTTCAGAGAATAATCAGAACTGCAGAAAAAACAATTGCTGCTAACCTGCCTTCCATTGAGGACCTGTATACTGCACGGGTCAAAAAAAAGGGCTGTGAAAATATTTACTGACCCAGTCATAAACTGTTTCAACTCTTACCCTCTAAACGTCGCTACAGAGCACTGCACACCAAGACAACTAGACATAAGAACAGTTTTTTCCCGAATGCCATCACTCTGTTAAACAAATAATTTCCTCGATAATGTTAAACTATTTATTATATATTTATTATATAATTACTGCACTACTTTTTTCATCATTCTTATTACCCATCTCCTCCCACTTATGACTGTATGACTATAGCCTGTGCTGACATTTCATTTTAATTCATTTTATTTTATGATTTTACATTTTATGGTTTCGTTACTATTGATTGTTTCCTGATTGCTTACTAGACCTATATGACAATCATTAAGTGTTGTACCTTATGATTCTTGACAAATGTATTTTTCTTTTATGTACACTGAGAGCATATGCACCGGAGACAAATTCCTTGTGTGTCCAATCACACTTGGCCAATAAAGATTCTATTCTATTCTATTCTATTCTATTCTGAAGCCCCTCCCCTTCCCAAATCCCACCCTCATCAGACTCCACCAAGTCGGTGTTGGTAACCGTACTCAGGCTGGCCATTTTCTGTCTGGGAGACTAACTCAGGCTGCTCCGATGCTGCAAGGAGCCACTTGAGCTCAGCTGGGGACATCCAGGGACCCTGCCTGCAGCTTCCTCATTGAAACACTGTCTATGAAGGAGGTGATGTGAGTCTGCAGGGTGGCACTAGTGGCACTTTCCTTGTAGAGGGGAAAAGTTTCTTTTTTCTGGTGTTTGACTGGATGCAGACAACAGATGTTTCTCATCTGCCCTCTGCGTGGGAGGGTGCATGTAGGACCATGGTGGCAAACCTTTGGCACTCCAGATGTTATGGACTACAATTCCCATCAGCCCCTGCCAGCATGGGCAATTGGCCATGATGGAAGGGGCTGATGGGAATTGTAGTCCATAACATCTGGAGTGCCAAAGGTTCGCCACCACTGATGTAGGAGTTGCATGGCAGCCTTGAGCACTACCAGTTGGGGCGCTGCCCATAGGAAAGGAGGTTATCTCCTAGAATGCAAACACCTGAGGGTGATTAAGGGCTGATCTAACAAGCACCAGCTGTGGGCTAGAGAGATCAGATAACTGATGAGGACAAGGCTGAGAAATCTTTTGCTGAAAACGTACTCGGAGGTTTGGCTTCTTAAGGACCATTACCCAGTCTCTCTTGATCACCTAAAGAGACTTCCTTGGTTCCTGAATAAAAAGGCTATTGGACTTTCTTAACATCTTGCAGCCAGGAGCTTTCTTGTGTTGTTTTATTCTTCCTGGAGGAGGAAACTCCTACAGAGGAGATGGGTTCTTTGGAAGCCTGGGAGAAAGCTGGCTGGAGAAGTCAGCAAGCCGTTCATCATCTGGCATGCAAAGCTACTGAGGGGCCAGAAGGACAGCACAGGCTCTCCCTCTGCTGTCCCTTCCTTGGCTGTTTTTTTCCCAATTGTTTTCCATGAAAAACAAGAATTTATTTCTTGATATCCAACTACGCTTTCAGCAGACTTCAGCAAGTGAAACCTTAAAGTGCAATTTAGGTCCCCATTATGCCTGAAACAAAAATTAGGAGCTCAAGAACCCAAACATGTGGGCACAAACTTGATTGACCCTGTTCTTGTCCCCCAGTGCTTTTCATGCATCCCTGCTCAACTGCCCAGTCTCTGCCTGAGCTAATGAGTATCTCAGAGAACCCCTTGGCTTCCTACACCACCTCATTTTCCTCCTCTCTGCTAATCGCTCCCTGTAAGCTTTGTGAGTTCTGCTTTCCACTGTTAATTGCTCGGCCAAGCCTCCAACCCTCCTTCTGTCCCTTCCTCTTCCATTTCGTTCCCTCTTCTGCCTCTTATGAACTCCCATCCGGGTGTTTTTTTGTCTCCTCTGCATTTGTTCTTCCCCTGCCCATGATTCTTAACAGGATGCTCTTGTCTCAGCTCAGCTTTATAGGGCCCTTTAATTGCTCCCTCTGCCTTTCTTGTGGGTTTCTCTTCTTTCTTGTTAGTCTTCCTGGCTGCCTCTAGCTCCATCTTTAATCCACACGGCCATTTCCTCCTTTCCCTTGCAGCGTTCTTTACTCTCTGGCACATTTTTTTTCAAGTCAGCCCTTGTTATCTTTCATAATAACTGTCCAGCAGATTTAACAAGCACAACAGACTCTGCTTTGCCCTGAGAGACTGGTTAGGAGCTTGTCACAGGGAGGAAGAGGGATGTTGGAAGGAGCGGTCCATAAAACTTCCCCACCAGGTACTCTGTATGGTCCACCAGTGGAGTCTACAAATGTTACTGTTTTCATAATTAGCCATTAAGCCAAGGCCCAGCAGCTCCGGCCGCTCCGCCTATGACTCTTTCTAATGATGTTGTCATTGCTTCAGCCACATTTCAATGGGTGGATTTTATGCGAGGATTTATTTATAAGTCCGTTCAAGACAGGCCCTATTTGGCATTTGGAGACAGTTGCATTAGCTTTATCTAATGGGACATTTTAGCTATTGAGCATCCAACAATCCTAGTTTAATTAGACTTCAGAAAGTTAGACATTAATTATAGTAACAAGCTGAAGGGAATTAAGCACAACTAATTACCCGGCTGCCTTCTTTGGAAGGAGGAAAAATACTTCTCTTAGAAGGTGCAGGAACTGGGACTCAACGACATCCCAAGCCAGACTGCAGGAGCTTTCAGCAGAAATTTGCCATAATTTTTGCAATAGGGGGGAAGAACAGAGATTGACAATGACTGATGTTTAACTGAATGAGCTCAGGGTGTCCCATCCTGGGCTGCTTCCTGTCTGCTTCAATGACCATTCTACTGCTTTGATATGTTGTTCCAGTGACTGAATGCAGACCCATCCCCTGATGATAGAAGCAATCCCCACTCCGTTACAGCTTATTACGTGGCAGAGCTTAATCGGAAATGAGTCCCTGACCCCAAGGAGTGTACAGTCTACATTTTTACAGTGAAAAAGGAGAAAGGAGAGAATATGCTAATAAGCGGACACTTTCCTACAAGCTTGGGGGTATCAAATGCCTGTGGGGACCACTCTGTCATACTGCTTCCTAGGGATGCAAATATCTGTCTCTTTATTGCTTTTATAACTCTGCTGGGAATGCAAGCCTGGGAATGCAAGCAAACAGTTAAGCAGTTGCCCACAGTGCAGAGCTGCATTTTCCCCCTGCACGGCACTAGTAATTTCCTTTGACAATCTACTGTCTCAGAGATGGTTGAGCATTTCCCCCCAGAAATGGGTGGTCATCCGGAGCAGGAAGTAAAAAGCCTCATATGATTTTTGTGCCCCTCTGCCTACTCACACTATCCACAAACACCTGAGAGGGAAGATCTCAGCTCACTGATTCAGTTGTTGTTGGGCATAATATGAAGGGTCAGTAGCATTTCACCAGACATTATAAAGTCTCCAATGCTGCCTGGCTTTCCAGTGTGAGCAACTTATTTCTTGAATAAAAGTATAATGAGACTGCTTGTACCTTCAGTTCTGATGATCTGCTCAACAAATGGTTACACTCATGTCTGTTTACCAAATTATATAGGTACATATATTTTAAAAATTAAAATAATGCAACAATTAAATAAAGAATTTAAAAATATATACAGTGGAACTTCAGTTTTCGTCGTCATTGGTTTTCATCGGTTTCAGTTTTCGTTGATTCTTTCCATGAAAATTTTGTCTCGGTTTTCATCCATGTGCATGTTAAATTTGCAACAACAAACAGCGACCCATGCATTTTCATTGCTTGCCAGTATTTGCCTCGGTGTTCATCGGTTTTGGATTTTGCCGAGGTTTTCTGGACGGATTACTGATGAAAACCGAGGTTTCACTGTATCCTAGCATCAATTGTAATTACATTCCACGACAAGTTATACACACACATGCACACACACTATATTAAACTATGATATAATAGGTAGTGAACTTTAGATGGTGATACCAGTTATGAATAGTACTAATAACATAATAACGAGCACTAAAGAGATTATCATAATAATCTTAACAAAAATTATGGGATACTCTTTACAATATGTAGCAAACCCAGCACTGATGTTAAACCATTAGCTAATTTCTAAAGTACTTTCCAAACATTGAATTGATTTCATCTATTATGAGTATTAAATGTTTTCCCACTTTTAACAGATTTTCAATACAAAATATCAAGAGCGTTGTTAATAATTCATATAAGTCATTTTAACAGCCCCCTTCTCTACTTCTCCTTTTAAAAAAACACAATATAATATGCTTTACATTTATTTTGTAGTTCTTTAATTGGTCTTTTGTTCACATAATTCATTAGTTTTGCCATCACTGCATATTCAGTTAGTTTATTTCCCCCAGTCTTCCCGAGATGGACACTCTTCTGATTTCCATTTTGCTTCCAATATTACTCTAGCTGCTGTTCTCATTTATCTAAACAATTCTTCCCAAATTGTTGAAATGTTTTTTGGCAAAATGCCCAATAGCATACACTTAGCTTCCATAGTAAATTTATTTTCAAAAGCAATTGCTTTTTCAGTTGTGCAGTTGTTCAGACTGCAAACGAAATCTTGCCAGCAGGAGGCTGAAGGCTCGTGGCTGGGTCATTGAAGAAACCTACTTCTCAAACATGGAACCACTTGCGCTTTTTCCTGCTCTTTGTGCCTGCACAGTCAGACGTGACGGTCGTGAACTGATCACAAGAACTGACCATGAGATTTGCAAGGTTCTTGGGCAGACACTGAAAGCACACAGGGACCCCAGTAGTAAGTTTCAATTCAAAAATCTCAAGCAGATTTTTTTTTATTTTAACAATACATCTTTTAACAAGTAAAGTGGTCTTCAGACAGGTAGCACTGGGAAGGAGCAGCTGTGAGGCAGTAATCTGATCATGCAAACCGACGCATCTGAATTAATTCACGTGCATCCAAACAGATTAGTGAATGACTGGCTCTCTGATCACTAACTGGCAAGCCGGACCGCAAGCCAGACTGATTGAGCTTCCTCACTGACAAGCAATAACATTATGCTGTTGAATCAAGAAGGCATTACTCGAGTTTCTGTCTAATTATTTTGCAAAAAAAAAATTTGCCCCTACGCATTTACAAAACTTTTTTGTTATCATTTTAAGGAAATGGTGCCTCTTCATAGCGTTCAGAAACAAAAACTCGAACAGGGAGAAAGCAACCACCACCTTTTCGAGCTTCCAGGCAAGCCTCTTCCCAACCACTGATGTCTCGCTTGCTCAGTTTTATTTCTGCATCATTTATTAATTCAGGAGGCAAGTAATTAGGAATGTGAACATCAGTCTTTTCTCCCTCCCTCCCTTCCCCCCTCCTGGCAGATGTTGGTGGGTTTGCGCAGACAGGCGCCTGTGTTTGCTTCTTCTGCAGCTGTCTGTACTGCTTTTCACTTTGGAAGCTTTAATCATGTCATTACATGGGATTTGGACGCAGCTGAGTCTCTCCAGTCTTCTCTCTGCTGGCTTGGAACAAGGCTGCACTTGCCCCAGGCCTGGGCCCAAGTCAGTTGTCCCCTGAGATCATTCAGCTCGGGAAGCGTTGAGCCCGCTGCAGACTGGGACTTCCACTTGTCAGGCACTCGAACATTTGTAAGGCCCCAGGTTACCGAGAGATTAGTCTAATCTCTTCATTAATTGAAATCCTTCACCAGGCACAGATGCCGCTTCATGTGCAAGGCAGGCAGAGTTGTGGATAACAGCAAGCTAACTTCCGTGCAGTCTCCTCCTATGGGTGTAATTCTAACCACGCGGAAGACCTTGTTGTACCAGGCAGGTAATGCTAGAGAGGTAGAGGTAGAGAACTTCCAGGCATTCGGGGGAAATACTGCTCAGGACTCACTCTACCTTTTCTTTTCTTTTGAAGGGGAGCAAAAGTACAAAAGGATGCCCCCTAATATATATGTATTTTTCTTAATCAACTCTTCTAAATGATAGAATTACATTTACCTCTATGGACTGTTAATGAATAACTGGATTTTTACATTATTTTATCTATGTATAATGTTTGAGTCAGCGTTGTGTAGTGGTTAAGAGTGGTGGACTCTGATCTGGAGAATCAGGTTTGATTCCCCACTCCTCTACATGAGCGGAGGACTCTTATCTGGTGAACTGGATTTGTTTCCCCGCTCCTATATATGGAGTCACAGTTGTGGGAAGAGGAAGGAAATCAGTTTGGACGCCACTTTGAGACTTCTTAAAGCTGAGAAAAGCTGAATTTAAATCCAAACATTTCTTCTTCTTCAACCCCTCTGCACACATAAAAACTAACCCAAGGAGAAAGTTTTTTGGCCTACCCTTTTCCTGGGCATTTTTTACATTACAGCAAATATAATTTTGACATGGGGAACACCAAAACACACCTCCACTTCTTCGTAGCCTGATAAAGCATAGTCCAAGAAATTTATCTGGAAATTATGCTGCCAGTAGCTGAAATGACTAAATTGAAACTACTGTTTTTAAATCACTGGAAAAGACTCACTGGTAATAACAATAATGCTAAGAAACACTGAAGCCAGTAGAAAAAGAGGAAAACCTACCAGAGCGTGAATTGACTGAATTCACAGACCTCAGTTTTCATGACCTGAGAAAAGCTGTTAACAAGAGGATGTTTTGAAGGTCATCAATTCATAATTCAGAAGCAACTTGATGGCTTATAGTGCACTTAAACAGCCCCTCTGTTCTTGTCTCCCCCCCTTTTAAGTTTGCCCAAGAATTAGCTTTTTAGATGTCATGATCTGGTAGGGTTGCTAGCCTCCAGGTAGTACCTGAAGATCTGATACTACAATTGGTCTCCAGATGATCAAGATCAGTTCCCATTTTAAGGAAATGGTGCCTCTTTCATAGCTTTCAGAAACTAAAACTCAAACAGGGAGAAAGCAACCACTGCCTTTTCAAGCTTCCAGGCATGGAGAATATGGCTGCAGAGGGTAGAATTATAGCATTATATCCTGCTTATGTTCTTCCTTCCCCAAACCGCACCTTCCCCAGGCTCCAACCCCACAATCTCCAAGTATTTCCCAAACCAAAGCTGGAAACCCTAAGAACTGGCCATCTGGTCCTCCCCCATATTACTGCAAGTTGCTTTTGGAGGGGAAGGGTCTGGCAAAATCTGACATACCCCACTTGGACATTGGGGGCAAGCAGAATGCTCCTGCCTCTCTCTGTAATCCATCCGGAGCGACATTCGGGGCTTTCCCATTTACATCTCCCAAGGAACGCTTGTTCAGCATCAGCTTGGTAACGCTACATTAACTAACATTTTTGTATTTAATTGCATTAGCATGTGTTTATTTTTTTTTCTGGTGGCTCTTGAGATGCTTCAGGGAGCCATTAATAAAGACAGCGATCAGACAGAGTTCTCGCGTTTTTCACGGTGAATCGGTTCCTCAGAGCTGCAAATAGCACAAGCCTTGATGGCCGGATTGGGAGTGTCTTGCTTCTCAGAAATGATAATGCCTACATGCAGCCAAATGTTTCTCCTCGGTCTACCTTCTTCTAATTTAAGCCCATTACAGTGGAACTGATGAACAAAGACTCTCATTTTTCTTGGTAACAACCTTCAAGTGTTTGAAAACTGCCTACATCCGCCTCTGCAGGCACGTGCGCACACTGAGAATATGACTGACAATATGGACTTAATAGAGTCTTGTATCCAGATCTGAAATGGGTTCTCTGTCCAATAGACGTATGAACATAAGGGCATAAGAGGAGGCCTGCTGGATCAGACCAATGGTCCATCTAAATACTAGTCCATGGAAATATTTTAATTAGCTGGTACAAATGAACTCATTCACTTTCCCAGCAAGAAAATTACTTTTTGGAGATCCTTGGAAGAAAGGCAAAATAAAACATGTAACAGGAAGGGAGGGAGGAAAGAAGAAAGGAAGTGTGTACTGCTGCAGTCACCTATCTTTTAGAGAAAATTAAATCTGACAATAGATTGTGAACTTTTGTTCAGCAGTATTGGAAGTTTGAGGGAAATCTTTTGGGCGTAGGGAAATTTCATAGAAGCTGGTTCTATTAACATCATGCTGTCCTGAGGAAAATTGCCATCCACCTAAACAAGATTCCAGGCAAGACTAGATGGCTCGTATTTATATGAGGTCTGTCCAATCCAGCCAATCCATATTGTCCAGCAAACACATACACCATCAAATAGGACCATGAAGCTCCTAGTGGGAGCAGAGGATTCCTGCAGGGGATTGCTTGCTCCTAAATCCCATTGCCCATCAGCACTTCTAGATCTACCCGGTTTTACCATAAAGTTTCTGGTGATTCCTAGAGCTACCCTCTATTACTTTTGGGTAGCTCTAGGAATCTCCAGGAACTCTATGGTAAGGACATCCTGTAAGTAGATGAGGCCTTCTTTTTCATTTTCATTTTTCTGCGGAGACACTTGCCCCCACACAACCCTCTCACCAGTTGCCAGGCAGTGCTACTGTTACACCTACTGTTACACCCCTACTATTACACAGCCTCACTGCTTTCTGCTCATGAAGAGAATACAACAAAGATAATTTGTTTGCTTACATTTTAGAATACTGCCTTTCTTCCAAAGAGCTCAGAGCAATGTGCATGGTCTTCTCCCCTTTTTATATTCACAGCAACCCCCTGAAGTAGGTTAGGTAAGTAGGTAAGTCTTAGCTGCTGCTAGTTATTAAGTGGGCCAAAATAATCTAATAAGGCTTGAGCATGTATGTTAGCAGGTAAATCATGGGAAACAGCTCCCAATCTGAGGCTATGAGGGGTCCAGTTACACCCCTCTACATCTCCTCATTGCTGGGCTGATACTGCTCAGCTCACTCCTATGACTTGCATTCTGTCGCTATTGGAGGCGAGGAGCCAAACTGTCCCAGTCCAGTGAGCAAATATTTATTTTCCTTTGTAAAAACTCACTCTTAAACACATCTCTAAGACTATCAATGGGAAATCTGACATCATTGAATTTTGCCTGGTTTTGTTTGTTTAGCGAAGCTTACCTTTGACTCTGATTAGGGCAATTAGCTCGGTTAGTTGAGCTCATCAAAGATCCATGTTAGCTGCCACTCCAAATTGGAAATCAAAACGTACGGAGGTTGGTTAAGTCAGCATAGACGTGGGGATTTGGCAGTGACCTCAGGAGAGTTTCCAGTGGAGAGTATGGCCTGCACAAGTGATAACCTACCAATGGTACAATTCTAGGTATGGTTTGAGAACAAATCCCAGTCAACACACACTGGGATTTACCAAGTAGGCATTCACATGGCTTAGGGTTGCCAGCCTCCAGGGAGGACCTAGGAATCCCCTGAAATTACATCTGATCTCCAGACTACAGAGATCAGTTACCCTGGAGTAAATGGCTGCTTTGGAGGGTGGACTGTATGGCCTCACACCCTGCTGAGGTTCCTCTCCTGGCTCCACTCGCAAAATCTCCAGGAATTTCCCAATGGAATTGGCAACTCTAACATGGCTGCAACTATACAGTTATTTAGTTAGGAGGATTAGTGCCTCTGATCATGGAAGCTGTATTTAGTCCTTATGACTACTAGTCTGTCCACTGTTAATTGTTTGATTCTCTTTCTACTAGTTTTCCCAAGTCTGACCAGTTTGCACTGAGCAAACTAAACATTTAACTCTTTCCTTCTCAGCTGAAAGTGGTTCTGTGTTACCAGCTCTGTATTGGGGTGGGCGGGGGGGAGAGAGCTGATTCACTCACCTTTGGCCAATCATGACATTATTCACACTTCTGGATTTTAGGACTACAGGCAGCCTTGTTAAAAGTAATCCATCTCTCCTCCTCTTAACAGGGCAGCCAGATTGCCCCCCCCCCATTTTTTATTATAAAAGTGTGAGTTTTTTCTTCTGAGCATATTTGTGTGTGTTAAGTGGCATCAAATTCCTTTCAACTTACGGCAACCGTATGAACACTGCACACTGAGCGTTGTGACTTCCTTTATAGAGTCAGTCCATCTTATGTTGGGTCTTCCTCTTTCCCTGCTGCCTTCACATTTTCCTAGTATGGTTGTCTTTTCCAGTGACTTTTGTCTTTTCATAATGTGACCAAAGTATGATCACTTTAGTTATGACTTTAGCTTCGAAGGAGTGTTCAGGCTTTTTAAAAATCTAAAACCCACTGATTAGCCTTTTTGGTGGTTCACAGTATCCATAAAACTCTCCTCCAACACCACATTTCAAACTAGTCAATTTTCTTCCTGTCAATAAGAACATAAGAACAAGCCAGCTGGATCAGACCAGAGTCCATCTAGTCCAGCTCTCTGCTACTTGCAGTGGCCCACCAGGTGCCTTTGGCAGCTCACATGCAGGAGGTGAAAGCAATGGCCTTCTGCTGCTGCTGCTCCTGAGCACCTGGTCTGCTAAGGCATTTGCAATCTCAGATCAAAGAGGATCAAGATTGGTAGCCATAAATCGACTTCTCCTCCATAAATCTGTCCAACCCCCCTTTAAAGCTATCCAGGTTAGTGGCCATCACCACCTCCTGTGGCAGCATATTCCAAACACCAATCACACGTTGCGTGAAGAAGTGTTTCCTTTTATTAGTCCTAATTCTTCCCCCCAGCATTTTCAATGAATGCCCCCTGGTTCTAGTATTGTGAGAAAGTGAGAAAAATTTCTCTCTGTCAACATTTTCTACCCCAAGCATAATTTTATAGACTTCAATCATATCCCCCCTCAGACGTCTCCTCTCCAAACTAAAGAGTCCCAAACGCTGCAGCCTCTCCTCATAGGGAAGGTTCTCCAGTCACTCAATCATCCTTGTTGCCCTTCTCTGCACTTTTTCTATCTCCTCGATATCCTTTTTGAGATGCGGCGACCAGAACTGGACACAGTACTCCAAGTGCGGTCGCACCACTGCTTTATATAAGGGCATGACAATCTTTGCAGTTTTATTCTCAATTCCTTTCCTAATTATCCCCAGCATAGAGTTTGCCTTTTTCACAATGTATTGTCGAAGGCTTTCACGGCTAGAATCACTGGGGTGCTGTGTGGTTTCCGGGCTGCTTGAACACGGCCATACAGCCCGGAAACCACACAGCACCCCAGTTTCTTCCTGTCAGTTTTCTTAATTGTCCAACTTTCACCCATGCATAGTAATGGGGACGACTGTGGGATCAATTAACTTGATCTTGGCCACCAGCAGCACATCCTTTCACCTATTTAACGCTATGAAATGTTGTGAATCCATTCAAAAGCTTTTGAAACATTTAAATTACCACTGAACCTCAGCTGTAAGTGCTATCCTTGTTTTGTCTTTCTGGATGATGTTCAGGATGAGAACCCCATCGCCATAGAAGAAAATGGTCCACCACAGCAACTCCCAAACTTATGGGTAGCGAAAGCTTAACCAAGGATAATCCAATCTCTCTTGGACAGATGCAACTGCGAGGCAAGATAAATGGAGGTCGGGAGAGTCTGGAGTGATCATTAGGGGGAGGGGGAGGGCGTGATGAATGAGGCTACATTAAGAGAGCTAAATATGTACAGCTCAGCTAAATGAGGACTAATGAGGGACAAAGGTATCAGCAAATATTTGTGAAGGGTGTACACAAGAGAGAAGGAAGACGTTCCTCCCACTGCTCCAGGGACCTGGGACTGAGAATAAACGGAGATGGAGACAGTGTTAAACCACAGTCTAGTCAAATATGGAGTTAGGAAACTCCCACAGGCTGTTTATAGTCAGATTCTGGCCTAGTCCGTTTGACTCTTACAATATTTCCCAAGTGACTGTTATGTTCTTTTATACCCTAATCAGTGTCTAACTTCTTATTCCAGCCTAAGAGTTTTTTTAAAACGTATGTATTTATGATTTTTTAAATGTTTTCTATAGTTATGGTATTGATTATGTGTGTTTTATTGTGAGCCGTCTTGAGTCTTTGGAGATATGGCGGGATACAAATGTAAGAAATAAATAAGGCAATATCTGCCACATCATTTCCTGCTGAGCTCCAGATTCCACACAGCTCCTGCCTGCAATACTGGGTGCTCTACAGCTTGTCAGGGTTGGTTCATACACGATTGTATAACACTTGATTTCTGCCATTGCTTGATTCTTCAGCACCCAATGGCTCACAGATGACTATATGACTATCATCTGAGGTGGTATGGAAGTTCTTCCCCTTTTCTCTGGACACAGTGTGCAACAGACTTCCCTCTGTGATACACCCCCTGAAGATGCCAGCCACAGATGCAGGCGAAATGTTAGGAACAAGATCCACCGGACCACGGCCACACAGCCCGGAAAACCCACCAGAACCAGTTTCTTCCCCTCTGTTTGTGACATCACCTCATTCAAACATGCAAATCTACCATAAGCTTACATGTGTGAATGAGTTTATGTACATGTTTAAAAATTTGGTTGTAATTCACCCTGACAATTAATGAATTTGAAGACAAGATATAGGCCCACAAGTCACTGAAAATGTTTGGAAAACATTCACCTCCTTCCTGGCTGCCATTTTGTGATTCTCTCATTTTATTTTAATGTCTCTGTGAATTCACAGCTTCAGTGCTTTAGTGCCTCATGCTGCAATTCTTTGTGGGTTGTATCTTTGTAACTTTGAAGATATCACACACACACACACACACACACACACACTTTTTTAAATGTTGGACATTAAAATATATATAGTGTTTTAGTAATGCTATAAATAAATAAATCTATTAAAATGCTATTGAGACACAACAAATGCAGATACGCCATATCTGTTGTCTTCTCCTGTCAGTGATAGGCATTCTCCCCTCCAGTGTAGCAGCATAAAGATCATCTTGCTAATGTACCCAGGTTTGTAGTGGCATCTGAGTGTGATGTTCCTCCTAGCGCTTCTCTATGAATGCTGTTTCTTTTCTGCCGTAGGGTAGGCTGATGCAGGGGTGAAGCCTGAGCCAAGGAAGAAGGAATGTGTGGTGAATGTATATTATAGTATATTGTCTTCTGGTTGGAGTTTGGAGAGCATGTTGCAGACAGCAGTGGGACGGGAAGAGGAGGGGGGGCATATTCTGTGCTCTGAAGTAACTGAGCTTTTAAACCATCAGCAGTGAAATGCCAAAGTTGTGGAGAAGGGCAGCTATGATAATACAGAGGGAACAGAAATGGATGCAGATTGGCTCCAGAGTTCTATGGGCACTTGGATTAGTATTAGTCTGTAAGACTGTGTTGTTCCACAGGGCCTTTGGAGTGTCCAGCAGCTGCTATGGTGCCCCCTCACTGCTCTCTGCCTTGGCGCTGTTACATCAGGGTCCCCTCATATTGAGGGGCCCGCCGTCCCCCTTTTTGGGGGTAGGTTTTAATTGAGGGTTTTCTGGACACCTCTTGTTTATTTATTAACTGTTATCCGCTGTTTTATATGATTTTTTAGGTTGTTTTATTGATGATTAATGGGACGGAGCTTATGTATTTGTATTTTGTGTATGACCTGCTCCTGCTTGATGTTTTGAATTGTGTTGTTCACCCCCCGGAGCCCTTCGGTGATCGGGCGGTATAGAATGAATGAATGAATGAATGAATGAATGAATGAATGAATGAATGAATGAATGAATGAATGAATGAATGAATGAATGAATGAATGAATAATAGTGAGCAGGAACTCACAAGACTCGCAGGGGAATCCTATCCCCGATCCCCTAGTTTGCTTGCCCCTCCACCTTGGTCTGGCCTCCCCCTCCTCCCCCTCACAGGGGCCAGAGAGAAACTTGTGGCAGAGGATGAGTCTTGCACACTCTGCTCTTCTCCCCTACCGACTCTGGCCTTCCATGCATTCCTGTGTCCACTGCTATGCTCCTCCAGTTCTCTGGACAGGCCAGTGGAGATATATTGTATGTGCTTGAACAAAAAAATGCTTGTCCATTTCAGGAGATTTTTTTCTCCTCTCTGTTTAAAAAAAATATTTTAGATTATTTTTAATCCTTGGGGTGGGGGGAACCACCTGAGTTTGCTGAAAAAACTCCCTTCTGGCTCCATACTCCCAATCCATGGATTTAAGTGTTTGCAATGGGGCCATGTCAACTATTAGCTATATCAATCAGAATAGTAATTATTTTGATTATGCCCTCCTTTTAGGGGACTTAGAATGCCATATATATTCTTCCCAGGCTAAGTTGAAAAATAATGAATGCTGGGAATTCATAGAACCTGCTATACTTATGGCTATAATAGTATATCACTATAACAGTATGAAATTGCCACTTTAAGAAAAAAGCCCCCTGATGAGGGCAGGGAGAAATGACTGCCACACAAACAGGGTCAGAGAAAATGGCTACCATATAGGAGGAAAAATATAAACTTTCACACCCACACAGCAACCATTCAAGCTTTACTGTGATATTTTCCGAAAATCTGCAACAAAGCAGGTTTGGGAAAAGTCAGAAAAATGCTGAAGAAACCCCAGGAGGTGCTCTAATGTACTACAGTGCTGTGCAGAAGCAGGGAAAAAACCCCACTTTCCAATAGCATTGAACCTGGGGCAAATAACCTGTGATGAAATTACCAGAGACCTGTTTTTTCTATGGCAGCCAATTGTTCTGAGTTGTTCATTACAGCCAGTGCCTTTTCCATTATGTCATCTCAGTGTGTAATTAATATAGGACAAATAAATTCATCCAGAGCCACATAACACAGGTCCTGCCAAGGGGAGAAGTGTCCAAAATCTAGCCCATACCATTTTTGCAGCTGTGAACAAGTTCCCGATGAAATATTTAACTTTTGGTTAAACTGGTCCTCTTGAGAGTCTCAACAGAAATTGCAGTGAGATCTAACTGCAATTTATATCCTGTCAAAACTTATTTCTCGCAACTCCAGCCAATAATTCTTAACTATTGGGCATTGCCACTAGTGATATCAGAAGTCAGTTTTCATATGACAACATTTATAAAGATCTTAGTCGATCCTTTTTGTATTAAGTACCACAAATAGACTTTTGTGTCTTGGCTTTCACTCAAACAGAAAAAAAAATATGGGCTGGCTTTTCTTAATGCCCTACAAGCTGAGGCTCCAGTCCCATGCCTACAGGAGACTTTATGCCCCATACTTGGTGTTGAGTGACAGAGCTGAAGGCCTTAACTGATCGTAGGAACCAAAGTGCTTGGCAAATGGGTATGGGAAAGAGAAGCATTTGTGGAATATCAGCAGAGAACTGAAACCAAGGACAGCAGCCATTTGGAGATCAGCCATTATAGCAAGAGTTGCAATGTAGTAAGTAAATTTTGTTTTATTGCACATTTTGCTCTCCTGGGGCACCACTTGATAAAGCTGGCAGCAGCAAATATTGCAGGGCGGTGTAAGCAGTTCTACTATTTTCCTCAGGAGTTCAGAAGATTCATGGGTCTCTATTTTTAATAGGTGTATCACTTAAGGATTGCAGAGGGCAAGTGCCACAAATTATTATTTCTCAAGACAGGTGTTCAGGCTCAAGCTTTTGTGAATACTTTGTGTGGATGGGCAGGTGGCCAACAGAGTGGGGTTCCAGCTACACATCACAAAGTCTTCTTATTGGTTTGGGAACAACACAAGAACTTTGAATGCAAGGGGAGTTTCTTGCTTCCTGCTCATACATCAATTTCTTTTCTGTTTGCACCCAAAGCAAGAAGACAGAAGTTGCTTTGGTCTCCCCTTCCGCCACAGTTTGTGTAACTGCAAACCGCCCCATGGAGTCGCTACTGAGTCTGTGGTAAAAATCCGATTATTTAAGCGACTACATGTAAGAAAAGTTAATTAATTAACCCTGCACCATTATTGCAATAGAAATCCTGACTGACACCCACCCAGAGGTGGAATCCAGCAGGTTCTCACAGGTTCCCGAGAGTAGGTTACTAATTATTTGTGTGTGCTGAGAGGGGGTTACTAATTGGTGATTTTGCCATGTGATTTTTGCCTTAGTTACGCCCCTCCTCTCAGCAGTAGCGCGCAGAACTTGAAGCAGTCTAGCAGGAGGTGCACCGGTGTGCGTGGCAGCCTGCGCCTGTGTGCATTCGTTCCCCGCCCAAGGACCGGTGCAGCAACTGCGTCCTTGCCACAGCCCCGCCCAGGAATGCCCCACCCCTGGAATGCCCGGCCACGCCCCCATCATGCCTCGCCCAGCCCCATTGGCGCTACGCCACAGTTGGAATCCCACCACCATGGGAACCTGTTACTAAAATTTTTGGATCCCACCACTGCACCCACCCTGTCAGGTACTTGTATTGTCTTTTTTCCCTCTACTAAGCTAACAACAGCTTTGGGGGCGAGTAAGTCTGTCATGGAAATAGTCTGAGGAGAATGGATCATGGGGTCAGGCTAGCTGACTTTTGAGAGAACAAGATGGCTGACCTGTATACACTCACAGGGAGATAAACAGGAAACACCAGTTAAAACAGGGCTGAAAACCTTTGCCCAATTCGCAGTAGGCTCATGTGGCTTTCCCTCAAGATCAATAGACATTAGATTTCGAATTGAAAACCTTGGCCCAGCACATCTTTCTTTTTTTGTCTATTTCTGTTCCAATTGGGGCTTTGGTTATATCTGTATACTCTCTGTTTCCTGATGAAGGAGCCCTTCATTTTGGGGTCAGGAATAGGGTCATCCTTCCATGATGAAATATGCATTGCAGCAGACAGCACAAGAATGATTCCCTTCTTGAATGCACAGCGTGAGATTCCGATGCCCTCCGCTGTCTACTGTGCTGCCTTTTAGATGCTCTGGTTTGGTGAAGGATGAGGTGGGTAAGCACTTTGTTGTCACTTTGCAGATGTAATTGGCTTTTGAAATTGAGAGCTTTGTTTCCTGGAATATTTACAAGCCCTCTGTGACATCTGAGACAGCCAGCACAGTGGTAATGGCAAGAATCTTGTTCCTGTGATGCTACCGCCTCCCCTCAGATTTCAAAAGCAAGAGGAGGGATGACTGCATTGGAAAAAAAATCTTGGTAAACACTTTCAGTTTATTCTCAGAAGAATTCCTGCACATTCGGGGCCACATTTGGGGCAAAAACTGCCTTCTGTTCCCAGTGATGTGACCCCGGGCTCCTGGCAGGCAGTGAATGCCAATGCGCCGCATTCTCTTGCATAATGCTTCCCAGCCTCCATTGGCTTGCCTGGAAGAATTCAATTCTTCCATCCCTAATTGCTTCCATCTGCAATTATTCCTTCTGCTGTATCTAGGGCAGTGGCGGAACTACAAGGGGACAGGGGGTGCGCCATGCACACGCCTGGGGGTGCAGAAAATCAGTTCTCAGGAGACCTTGGGGCTCACAAGGTCTGCTGGGAAGTATAGTTCCCATCAGGCCGTTTTTACAGTGAACAGGCCTTTTGCAGCCTGAAAAAGTTCTAGAAAAAGGAAAGGAACGAAGGAAGGGGGGAAGGGGGGCGCCACGGGGGGGATATAGAATGCGCACCGGGTGCAGTTTGGCCCAGCTACGCCTCTGATCTAGGGTTGCCAGCTCTGAGCTGCGAAATAGCTGGAGAATTTGAGGTGGAACCTGAGAAGGGTGGGTTCGGGGGAGGGAATTCAATGGGGTATAATACCATAGATTCCACCTTCCAAAGTAACCATTTTCTCCAGGTGAACTTATGCCTGTCACTGCAAGATCAATGTAACAAGAGGAGATCTCCAGACACCACCTGGAGGTTGGCAACCCTAGCTGCATCAGAGGGAGAAGAGAAAGCCAGAGTTCTTCCATAGACAGCCTGGGCTCAAATAGATATATGAAATGCCAGTCTCTTTCTCCTCCTTCAAGTCCAGCCTCGAATCCTAACTCAGTTAGGAAAGCTTTGAGTTAATATTTTGGAGCAGTGGTTCCCAAATTGATACTCTAAGTAATTTGCCTCTGCATAGTGCTGAAATCTGGTGGAAAAGACCCAGCACTTATGTTCCTTCTTGTCTTCTCTGGAAATGCAAGGTTTCTCTTTGTCTTGGTAGATCAAGGGTTACTCTGAATAACCCTGAGGACTCATTCTTCCCTATGAATTAGCCCCTTGCCCAACACTCAGGGCCCAGTACATTTGAGCTAGTCTTATGTTCAGTTGCTGCTGCGTGTCATCTGCTTTCTACCCTGCCTCCATTGAGTCCAGTGCAGGTCACTGGACTCTGCTTCTTGGACCCAAAGTCTCTTCAGGATTTGGTAAAGTATCACCCCTAAAAATCCTCCAAACTGTCTATCTTTCTCCACTCAACACTATCTCTATCCTAGGTGTGACTTCTCTGTGTGCTTTGACCATTTGTGTGCTTGTCTGTTTATTATTTTTGCCCTTTTAATTAAATTGTTAAATTTCATTTCGCTCCTGCAAATTTCTTGAAAAAACATCTTTCTGTAAACTTTGGCAACCGAGATCCCAAACTATCCCAATCTCTCATTAAGTCAGGTCTGCCCTTTGCTAATTCCCCACTCTAAGAAAGGACAGACGGCAGCATTTTGAGTAACAGAGGTGCTGTAGAAATTATTTTTAAAAATTAGAACAACACAATAATTTAAGTAATTGCATTTTCCAATATTCTACCGCAACGGAACAGAGCAATTTGCCCCTACTATCTGACTGTTTAATTTACGTTTGCTCCCAAGCGGCACATCGCTGTGGCATCATGGGAAAGTGTGCGTGTGTGCATCTGTGCATCTGTGCCATGTTTGCAAACACTCCAGCATCAGGATTGTTAATAATGCCTTTTCTGTGTGAGATAGTAGAACATTAAAGAATTTGTTAGAGAAATTGTTCAACGTGTATCTTATGTCGCTCCCTGTAAATTGGCTCTCACCTCGCCAGAAAATCTGCAGTGCATACCAGAGACTACCAGAAAATCTATAGTTAGCTCCTTCAAGAAATATATGTTTTTGGCTACGGTTTCTGAAGACTGATTATCATGTGCAAAGGCTTGACAGTTTTTGCACAGATCCATTTTCCCTCGCTCCTGTGGTTGTGTTATCCTTTTGCTGGATTGCCAGTTTCCGTTCTGGGGCTGGCCCTGTTTATGAGATAAACTGGTAGGAGGAATCACTCCATAAATTGTTATGGAGTTTCAGCTGTCAATGTAATATGAAAATACTATAAATGTTTCAAGGCATTTTGATGGAAATACATCAAAGCAAACAAGACGTGCATCCCTGAGGCATCATTGGGAGGGGAGGATAAACAGTTGGGTATTTCCCTCCCCGCAAAAGTGGAAGACTACTGGGGATCAATGAGTGTTTTCCGGCTCACTTAAGCCCTAAATACCACCACTCTAAAACGACAAGTGAGGATCCACACAACCAAATGGTATCGAGTTCTATGCAACCCTATGCCAGTTTCAATTGAATTTTCTGGTGTTTGCTCTCAGAGCAACAGCAAATAGCTGCAGCAACAGCTGCCCTCTCAGCCCTTCATCTTCCACTGAGCAGGTTTTCAAGGATATTTCAAACTGGACAGGTTTGAAAGTACATTTTCTCATAAGGCTACAGCCGGGAGGAGGATGAGTAAGAACTCTCACTGGTAGCTTAGTTCTGACATTGACCTAGCCTCGTGCTTGCCTTGGGACCGTGTGTTTCATGCCTTCAGGATAACATAGGGCATGAGGCAAAGCTCCCCTTCCTCTTCTGATTTCCGCCTCCCCCTTTCACTGATGCTCAACCGCTGCCAATATTCCCTGTTTCCTTGAAAGAAATTAGTACAGTTTTCATGAGGAGGGGGGCATTTTTAGTTTGTCTGGGGAATTCTTCCAGTATGCCAAACCCCCTAGCCCGGGTGGCTAACTCTGGATTGGGAAATTCCTGGAAATTTGGGGGTCAGAACTAGGGAAGACAGAGTTCGGGGAGGAGGGGACCTCAGCTTGGGTAGGATGCCATAAAATGCACCCTCCAAAGCAGCCATTTTCTCCGGGAGAACTGATCTCGGTGATTTGGAAATCAGTGGTCATCTTGAGAGTTCTCCAGGGCCCATCTGGAGCTTGCCAACTCAACCGTATTTGCAGTGGCCCCATTGCACAGCCCTACAGATGGACTTTACTCCCCTCAGTATTCCGGAACTCCAAAAGAACAATGTCAATATTAGGGCTCGCCATGTCATTTGGAGGAGGGTTTTTTGTTTTGTTTTCACAAACTACATTTTGTTGTCCCCCTGGAGAATCCAAGGAATGCCCAGCTGGTCTGTGAGTAGCTGCATTTTGCTGCAATTAGAAACAGAGGCCATTATGATGGACTTTTCTCCAATATCCCCAGCCACCATGATGGCATTTGATTTCATTAAGGTATCTATATCCTGCCTGTTCCCCCAGTGGGACCCAAAGCAGCTCACATCATTCTCCTCCTCTCCATTTTATCTTCGCAACAACAAGCCTTTGACGTAGGTTTGGCTGAGGGACTGTGGCTGGCCCAAAGTCATCCAGTAAGCTTTCATGGTAGAGCAGGGATCTGTAGGGATCTCTGGCCCCTTCCGCACACACAAAATAATGTGTTTTCAAACCACTTTCACAACTGTTTACAAGTGGAATTTTGCTATTCTGCACAGCTTCAAAGAGCACTGAAAGCAGTTTGAAAGTGCATTATTCTGCATGTGCGGAATGAGCCGAAGTCTCTAAGATCCTCGTCCAACACTCTTTATTGCTAAACCACACTGGATCTTGGAATACACAGATAGCAAACTGCAGTGCTCTAGCCGCTGGGTAAATACCCAAACACTTTTGCCATCCCAGTGAGTAACAGAGACAGCTACTCCCAAGTGTCTTGATAATGTATGCTGTTTCTCAGCCACACAGCCAAGCACTTGACACCTCCCATCATCTCCAGAGGGGTTTAGCATCTCTGGAAAGCTTGCAGGGGAAAAAAATTGTTCTGAGGCAAAATTATTGAGCTTCGACACAATAATGCCCTCTAAGCAAAACAAGAGGCAGTAACCATAGAAACTTGCCTCACAAGGGCCTTCGTGCAAGGTTAAAGCATTGTCCAATTGTGGATGGGAATGTAAGAATAGGTTTGCTTGGGGATTCTTAAATGGAAACGAGGCCTGCGCTCCTTCATGTGTTTAGAAACTGCCTTGGAAAGAATTGTGCCTAGATGCAAAAGATGGATGAAAAGCAGCGCAAACATCCATCTCATTACAAATGTATATTGACACACTCTACAACTCCTGTTCCAGCATATAATTAAATGTGTACGAGAGAACCAGAGGTGCCTATGCAGGCAGGCTTAGGGTACACATATCAATGCAAACGTATTGGTGCTGCTGTCTTTTCTGCTTCGAGAAATGTGTCTAACACAGAAGAGACGGCTATTAACTGTGCTGGCTTAATTCATTGTTGTTCGCCTTTGGTTATAAAGGAAAGAGGAAGCTGACTGAATTGGATTGTTTGTATGCACCCAGTTTGTATGAACTCAGAGAAGATGGAAATATCAGAGGAGCCCTGGTGGATCAGATCAGTGGTCCATCTAATCTAGCAACCTGTTTCACACAGTGGCCAGCTAGTTACTCTGGAGGACCAACAGACAGGGCACATAGGGTAAGACCTTCCCATGACATAGCCTCCTAGCACTGGTGTTCAGAGATTTATTGCCTCCAAATGTGGAGGTTGCCTTTAGGCACCATGGTGGTTTTTTTTAGCAAATCCTCCAACTTTGTTCCCAAATGTTCTCCTAGTCTTTTATATGCTGGCAGGCAAGTGGGGAGATTGCGGGGAAGTCTTCCACCACAGCCAACCTAACTGGCAGTGTATTCCACATCCGAATCACTCATCATGGAAAGAAGTATTTCCTTTTGTGTGTCCTCAAACTATTACCCATCATCTTTTTCTCTGGTTGCTAAAGATGTCTTTTCTCTGGTCTCTGTGGCCTTTACAAAAAAGATTGGGTCAAAATTTCTGAGGCACTGTCTGGAAGTGACATCACATCCTTCCCAAACTTAGCCCTCCCCAGGTCCATTTGCACGCGTGCACGCACACACACACACACACACACACACACTTCCTGACATTTGCCTAAGCAGGATTAGAAACCTAACTTTTGGTTACAGCTAGATAACAGGGGTTTCCATGATAGCTCCTGTCTTTTAGAACAGCCTACCAGAGTGAATCCAACATACTGACTAGTTTTGGGAAGGCATGTAAGACAGTTTTACTCCAAAGAGCATGTAATGGACAGTGAATTGTTTCAAAAGAATTGTTCTAATTGTGTGTGTTAATTCTGTGTGCTTTTAATCCTGTGTTTATCAACTGAGACCTGGACTATATATTACAGATTCAGTCCTGGAAGCTCCTTCAGTTTCCATTTTTCATGTCAGCATAGATACCTTTCAGTCTGTACAGTCTGACAATGTGTGTAGAATCCCTAGAGATGTGAGTCCAATTCTGTCGATGCTTGACCTTTACATTCCCTGGCTAATCAAAAGCAGTCAAAAGGGAGCTGACCGAATGGGTAGAAAAGGTAATAAATGCTTCATTAACAGTACCAGTAGTGGTGATGAGACCATTATTTAAAAAGCCACTCTGACCCTTATAACTATCATCAAGTCTCAAGAATACCATTTTTGGCAAAGGTGCATAAGTGTAGTGGTGACCCAGTTCTAGTTATTTCTGGATTTTTGGGGGGCTTTTTTCAATTGGATTTCATTTCTAGTTTTTGAATGGAAACACCCTTGGCAACGCGGTCCCCTTAAGGCAGAGCTGAACTAGAGAGTGTGTTCCTGTTAATTTCAGTAATTTGATAGGACATGGAGCCCTTCTAGGGTTGCCAACTCTGGGTTGGAAAATGTCTGGAGCTTTTGGAGATGGAGTCTGAGGAAGGTTTCGGGAGGGGAGGGACTTCAGTGAGGTATAATACCATAGAGTCCATCTTCCAAAACAGCCATTTTCTTCAGGTGAACTGATCGCTGTCACCTGGAGATCAATTGTAATCCCAGGAGATCTCCAACCCCCACCTGGGGTTGGAAGCCCTATATCCCACAAGGAGGGCTAGAGAACTGTTGCTTGGTCCTTTGGGAGGTGGTGTTCCTCTAGGATCCGACTTCTCCCTAATGCAATTTAATATCTACACGGATTTCTAATGACTTCAGGAGAATGCTGTGGCTGACAGTTGAGAAAAGCTGTCCAGAGACTTGCAGTGTGATTTCATCCATTTATGTACTTACTTATTTGCATACTTAATTATACTCTGCTATCTTCCCCAATGGGGACCCAAAGCAGCTTTCTACAAAGCCGATGACACTGAGCTGTATCTCCCACCCATTGAACGCCAAGGAGGAGTAACAGAACCAGAAGGAGGCCAACAAGATGAAAGTACTTTTGGTCAAGATACTGAATGATCAGGGGTCAGCTACAGTCTATTTTGGATGTGGTGGCATTTCCAGTGAATAACCAAGCTTGATATTTGTGGTGCTCGTGGGCTATTGAGCTGTTCCAAGTGTCCTCCTTTCGTATTACCCCCAGCAGTGTTCAAGACTGGGTGTAGAGAAGCATCTCTGCTGCTCTGCACCCAGCCTTGCACCCCAAGCAACAGTGACACGTGCTCAGAAAGTGACACGTGCCAGCCATAGCTGCTGTCTCCTCCTGGACTGCTAACCTTGCCCCATCGATTTAGCATCGCATCTAGCTGAACATGTCCCTTGATGACAAATGGGCTCTGGTAGTGCTCCCTGGATTGGTGTTGCTTCTGCATGATCAGGTAGAGGCTATGGCCAGGAGTTCATTTTTTCCCATCCAACTGTGCCCTTTCCTGAAAAAGGTGGATATAGCCACTGACACACATGCCTTTGTTACCTCCCACACTCCACACAGAACTGCCTTTGAAAAGTCTTTGGAAAGCTTAGCAAGTGCAGAACATATTTGCCAGAACAGTAATAAGGTTTTGTTTTGCTCAGCAAAGGTACCATCTTTATCAGCTTCCAAACTCAGTTAAAATGCTGGTTTTAAGGTTTAAAATTCTGAAGTGGTTTGACAGCTGGACATTTTAACAGCTGCCTCTGTCCCTATGAAGCTACCCCTATGCTTGGATCATCCATAGATAGAAGCTTTGCTGACCACTGACCAGCTTTAGTTAACCATGGTTACACTTTTTTCCCCCAGACAAAATGGCCATTGAATGGGTTAAATAGAGGCATGAACCAGGTCTATAAGCGGGGACTGTAAAAACCTCATACTTCACACACACACCCTGTTCCCAGATAGCCGTCTGTAGCCCAGTCAAGAGTTTCTGATCTATGTATGGGACAAGCAGCCAGTCAGTTTAGGGTGAGACATTGTGAACACAGTTTGAGACTGTTAAAAGGAAAAAAGGTCTTCATTTACTAAAATTAATTTCTGTTCACTAGAGCACAAGACCACTGGAAACACTGTGTCAGAACACTGCAGGGTTTTACAGAATTAAGAAAAGAAATAAAAACATGAGACTAAGCTGAAAAGCCACTGGTGTTACTTTGGCATTACCTTCGGTAAATGGGAACAAAGCCAGAGGAAATCTGAAAATACAGGCTGCTCAAAATAGACTTCCCTCAATTTCTCTCCTCTTCTCAGTTCTTGGCTCTGTACCTCTCACAATGTGTTCAGACCTTTTTGCCCTTCCTGTCCCTTCTGGGAGGGTTTTTCTTTGCCTTGTCCTGAACTGGGGTTCAGTCTCCACATGTGCTGCCTTACATCAAACTCACACCTCCAAACACTTATGGCCCAACTCAAGATATCCACATGGTATCTATGTGGTCCCGTCTTAGAAGGAGGGCAAATGGTTATCACCACCCTGCCTGCTTTTCTCCATAAGGGGAAATTCATTTCCTCTGTTTGAAATCTGAGTATTCCCAGGAAGAAATGTTTTCTGTGAGATCAGTGTTAATCAGTGTATTATCCCTGGGGCCACTCCAAATCCACCATGATCTACAGACAAAAAGAGTGATGGTGGGAATCATGGCAGGGTACCTGTGGCACAGCAACTCCACCTCTTCATTTGAAACTGCAGCAATGCACAGGCCAGGCACCCTGCTATGTAGAAGAGTGGATAAGCTCCACCCTCCCAAGGTGTCATGACTGGGGGTGGCTTGTGGGAGGGGGGACATGGAAGGCAGCCATGCCATCCTCTACCACACATGGGGCTACTCCCTTTTTAAGAGGGCAGGGACTATTTTGAGCAGGCACATCCTGCCAACTTTCCCTCATAAAGGGCCAGGAACAAACCCAAAGAAGAGCTTCCTAACATCTTTCTAAAGGGCTTTGAAAAGAGTCATGGAAGAAAACTGTGGTCAAGCTCCAACTTCCTTCCCTCTTAGTGCTGAGACCCAAGACAGACTTGCTGGAAGAAGCTACAGCCCAAGACCCCCACATGGTTAAGCCCAAATCCCACAGACCACATTCAGTTATTGGTCAGAAACTTGTGTTATGACCTCCCAGAGAATCTGTTCATCTTGGTGACAAACCATGTGCCTTTCAAGTGGCTGAATCAGAGCCCTAGCATACAAGTGCATATCCTCCAATTATCAGAAGTCCACAGAGCTGTCATGGGCCATTGCTGTGGGAAGGGAGAGGAAAATGTTTGAACTGAATTAGTAAAATAAACCAAACAGCCCCAGACTGGCCATGGATTGCAGCAGAAGTACCAGGTGTTGCTGGTTAGCCAGTTAACAGTTCCTTCTTGGTTCTTTAGAGGAACATACAAAAAACCCGATTGGCTAAAGGTTCTGAGGCTCCGCCCATTGCCCAAGTGCTGGTCTGTTACAGTCGTTCCCTTCTGTTTTCATGCCATTCCAATGGAAGTGATTCTCTGGCCTATGGCTCCATTAAGATCTGAGAATTTTGCACACACAAAAAAAGTCAAAGGATTAATTTAATGTCACTTAAATGGTCCCGCCTAGTTACATTAGCTCCTGTTAATAATAAGTTTACACTAATTGCTTTGCTCTCTTCCTTTCAACATAATTAAAAGATACAGAAACTCTTACAGGAGTCCTGTGCAATTTATTAAATGATTATTACTTTTGGGATCGTGCAACATTAATCATCACCATTATTTATTAGAGTTTTACTATTAATTCAGAATTACATTATTATTGTTGCTTCATTTCATTGTATTCCTGGTAGGGAAGAGAGGAGGAGGAGGACGTCTGGAGGCCCAATCCACTAGGACATTTTCCTGCATGAACCTCATTGAAATGAACAGGAGCTGTTCTGCATCTGTGTATTTATTTATAATACATATGCACCATTAGGTCTGATAAAAACAACTCAAGCAAGATTGGAACTGAACAAACAAAACAAGCATCAGGATGAACAGACCCGTGGAAGCAAACACCCATATAATAGATGTGGAAATGTCTGGGTGGAAACTGCCACCAGCCAACTTAGGTTTGTCACATTGGACTCTTTGTTCTCATCTTCAGATAGGGCTGCCAGCCTCCAAGTAGGGCCTAGGGATCCCCTGGAATTGCAGCTCATCTCAAGACTACAGAAATCAGTTCCCCTGGAGAAAAATGGATGCTTTGGAGGGTGGACTTTAAGGCATTGTACCCTGCTGAGGTCTCTGTCCACCTCAGGCTCCATCCCCAAAGCTCCAGGAGTTTCTCAACCTAGATTTGCTGTAGATGGTGAGACTCCCTCGCTCAATAAGTACACCACAACGACAGGCTGGAAAGGAATGGGCCGCAGCCCGTTTATTAAAACAACAAACATATAAACAAGAACTATATACATCAGAGCTGGGCGGCAAACGGGTCGCACATCACATCCCAATGAATGGGAAACTGGCGGGAAGGGAAGCCCAGAGATCATACTCCTGAATGCTTCCACACTTCCAGCCCCTGCTGAGAAAACCGGGCACAGAGGCTGAGCCCCAAAGAGCCGCCCCCAGCCCGTGCTTCCTCCACGTCTTCAGCTGGGTGGCCGGGCACCGGCTAAGCCCATGGCAGCCCTACTTGTGGCAACCCACTCCCTGGGGTGTCGGGCAGCCCGGCCCGGCCCTGCCCGGCCCGCCAGCCTGCCACGCCCACCCCGGCCCTCATAGGCAAGCCTGGGAGCCCCAGCGGAGGAAGACTCAGTTCTCTCCCCAGATGTGCGACACCGTTGCAAACCCGCCCGGACTCTGCGACAGTGAGACCCAAAATCCCGCCAACCCTCATGAGTACAGGAGGGTGGAGTGAGCCTGCCCTGCTTACTGGTTCTACCACCGCCCTTAGCCCGGGAAAGAAGTGGACGAGGGAAGCGTCCTAGATATACCCAAATCCCTCCGCCCCTTTTTCAAGGAGCCAATCATTACACAGTTCTACAGCTTACCACCAGGCCATGCATGCCCCTTATCTTATAGATTTAGCTCTACGGCAGCAATGGCTTATACCTGTGGTTATTCAGGTGCATCTTGTTTGCTGTAGATGGGTGAGACTCCCTCGCTCAATAAGTACACCACAACGACAGGCTGGAAAGGAATGGGCGCCTTGAACATTAAAACAACAAACATATAAACAAGAACTATATACATCAGGCTGAGCGACAAGCCAGACCAGCACATCACATCCCCAATGAATCAGGGAAACTGGTGGAAGGAAGCCAGAGATCGCACTCCTGGTCTTTCACACTTCCGCTGCTGAGAATTTTGGCTGAGCCCCAGGCAGCCCCAGCCCGTCTTCCTCCGATAACACCAAAACTGGGAATTGTAGGGCACAGTAAGCCGCATAGCCGCCCTAGCGGCCCAGCAACCTTATCCCTGGGGTGTCGGGCATGACCCGGCCTGCCGGCCGCCAGCCTGCCAGCACGGCACCTCATAGGCGCAAGCCTGAGAGCCCCAGCGGAAGGCTCGTTCTCTCCCCAGATGTCGACACCGTTGCAAACCAGCCTGACCTTACCCATGCGGCTACCGCTAAGCTCCTCAAAGCCTGGAAACCTGCTCCACCAAAATCTTCTAACCACCCGGCGAAGGGGTAAATGAACCCAGCTAGAAGCCACAAGTCCATGCCCCATTGGGACGGCCGGGCAAAACCATCCGGCTGAAAAGGTCCATGGCGTCCGGTGATTTGGTGTTCTGCCGCTCCACGAGCGCCGCCTTGGCGTATTAGCTTTTCTGCAGGCCTATCCCGCGGCCCGAGGGATCACGGCTCAGCTCCAATGAGGCCGCTGCGCATCTTAGTTAAACAAAGGTCATAATGGGCGGTGCCTGGCAAAGCTCTGGCGTGGCGGCCCATAAACATGAGTCAAGGCCGACCTGGCAGGGGAGATCTTCCTCCCCAAGGTGGATGACAGGAGGTCGGTGTAGCCAACTGAAATGTATTCAATGACCTTGGGCTCTAGCTCATGCCAAAGCATGTGCCCTACTAACCAAGGAGAAATTCTTACGTCGCCCGAGTCGAGATGCCGGCCCCGATACCGGACTTGCAGTAGTCGACTCTATTGGCAGGCTGTGCCCCGACCCACACCTGCCGATGGGCACAGTCTGCAGCGTCCCTGGAGGCACTGAGGAGAGTAAATCGCTTTCAAGTCAGGTGTGGCGAATAATAAGCGAAAGGCCCGACCGCCACCTGCCCAAACGAAAGCGGATATCCTCAGGGCCCTGCCTTCTGCTGCGCTGACGTGGCGACTATTCTGAGCGAGTGCAGAGCGAACTCAGCGGCCCGGTAGCGGCATGAGCAAGCATGCCCTGAACACATCCAGCATTTGGAACCTGGTGAGAGGACCATCCCTCGTGCACCAAGGCATGCACCACCCACCCGAGGCCTGTGCAGTAGCCCTCCAATAAGGGAGGAGGGGCAGGTGGCATCGCCTGGTAGGGCGGCATGGAGACCCAGGCTGGCCTCTTTAATTACGGTTTTGAATGAGCCAGCCAAGAAGCATGGACCATGTCCCCGACAAGACGAGTGTTCCCATTGCAGCGTGGTGCTGGAAGGTCGAACCCTGGTAAAGGCTGACCAGTTCCCCAGAGCCTGAAAGCCCGTGGTGAGCCAGGTGGAAAGGCGGCGACAAGCAAGCTCATAAGCGCTGAAGCGCACACCTGCCCTAGAGCTGGTGACGCCCTCAACGCTTCCTTGACGGGCCTGAGGTCCCTGTCTAGTGCCCACCGCTAGAAATCCAGCCACTGAAGCGGCGAACTAAGCGCCTTGGTAGCGTCAGGAAAACCGGAAACCTTGCAGTAAGCGATACCATGAGTGCACCTATAGTCTTGGCCAGGTCCATCCCTGCCCATGGAGCGGACCAAATACTCGAGGAGGCCAGTGTCCACCCACGCCAAACGGAAGCCGGAGGGCGCCAGCGAAGCTCAAATCGAAAGCGCCGCGGCTCCGTCGTGTGCCTGCGTGGCCAGTGCCGCCGAGCTCAAAACACCTGTAATTGGCGTCGTTGCCAAGGCTCCAGAGAGCGGCTTTGTGCTGGCGAGAATAGCTCGCCCGGTGAAGCCAAAGCGATCCACCTGCTGGTGAGATAAGCATCAGCAATCTCATTCACACAAACCTGGAACAAAAGCAGCTTTGAAAGAGATGGTATGAGTAGAGGCAGGTAAGAACCAAATTGCCGAACCAGGCGCGCGGTGAGCAGTTGCTTTCGTGTCTGTTTACCACCGCGCACCACTGCCTGGTTATGCGCCAGAAAAGCACCACGTTTGTTTGCCAGAGATTAGGTGCCAAATGTGCACCGCCACCAGGATGGGGAACAGCTCCAGAAAAGTAAAGATCCCTGGTGATGCCCTGCGGCGTGCCCTCTGGGGAGACCCAGGCCCTGTGCCTGTTTGAATGCGCCGAAACCAAAGCCCAGAGGCATCAGGTGCACCTGCAGCTCCAGGCCAGGTTCAAAGCGGGTGTGCCACAGGGAGATGCGTTGAAGTTTTAGGATGAGAGGACAACCAGACCTGTAAGGTCTTCTTTCATGCCGGAGACCCTGATGTGATGGTCAGGGGACTTGCAACCGACAAGGACATAGCCAGCCGGGAGCCAGAAAAGCCCTGCAGGGAGCCACCACCCTGCAAGCAAAATTAAGGTGGCGGTAAGGACTGGACCAGGCACACCCTGCATTTTGGAGGAAGAGCGGACTGAAGCGGGGCTGAAGGGGCTGTAGCTTGTCAGCCCGGGAGTGAGGCGTGCCTGGGAGCGATGTCAGGTGAATGCCCGGAAGTGGCTGAGGGCGGTGGCCGGGCCCCTCCGTCTTGTTGGGCGAGGAACCCCGGCTGGGCGGCCAGGACCTGGAAAGCCTGAAGACGCTCACCTCGGGTGCCCTGCCTGCCGATGGCAGAAATCATCAAGGTAATGGAGTCACCAAGCGGGAGGGCACCTGCTGCCTGAAAGCCCATTGAGGAAGGTGCTGAGAAGTCTCAAAGGTAGGCGCCCAGGCAAAGGGAGCAGCCCATGGGCATGGCCTTGTCCACATACCAATTTCCTTGGAAGTGGATGCCCAGCAGCTCGAGAAGTCAGGAAATGGGCAGGAGCCCGGAGGCGGACTGAATGTCACACTTGCCAGGGATGCCCCGGACCGCCTGCCTGATGCGAGGATGAGCCCGTCCAAGGTGGGCGTAATGGACCCGGGTTTTCAAACCTCTGGGTCAATGGAAAAAATTCCGAATTAAGCCCGAGGGTGGAGAGGTGTTGGTCGCGAAACTCCCGGGGCTTTTCTTAACTGCGGCAGCCAATAGGGAGACCCTGAGGTTGGGGAGAGGGTGACAGAAAGAGGCCAGCAATGCACGGCCCGGCCTGGATTTCCTTGTTGAGCTTATCAGCCACGGCTCCAGGAGATGTAGCCGGACAGATTTTTAGATTGCTGGCGCGGTAAGCCCTCCGTGGGCCTTGGTATGGAATCACGGAAGCCAGAGAGCCTCACCCCAGCAGGCGCAGCCCCTGTCTGGGTAGAGGCTGCAACCACTCCAGCAGCTTGCTTGAGCGGGGAAGGGGCCGAACTGCAGCTGGCCGAGGCACCTCGGTGTTTCACCCGGGGAAGCGGGAGCACACGCCCTGGCCACCGGCATCTTTGTGGGAGGAGCCGGCCCGAGGCGACGGGCCTACCCGGCGTCCCGCCCGGCCAGGACAGCTGATGATCCTGCTGTAGCTGCGGAACAAAGGGGAGCAAGAGTGCTCATATCTACATTTTGCCGCTGGCAAGCACTGCTGTTGAATTCCCAACACAACCCCTTGGCCCCACCGCCCCTGGTAGGCTCTGCCGAGGTTTTGCAATGAGAGCGGGAGGGATCCGCCGCCCTCCCATGGCGGGCTGGACCCACGACCATCCAGGTTTGGTGCGTGGATGAGGTCACAGCAGAAAAAAGGCATGGCGAGGCGTTCTTGCGGATGGCCTCGTGCATTAGCGATGGCGCTGATCTCCCCAGCCAGCGCCGAGCCCGCCCAGCACATGGGCCATGTGAGCTCGCGAGATGCCAGGCTTCGCCAGGGATGCGCTTCTTGATGAGACCAGGAATTAGGTGAAGCCCTGCAGCCAGTTGTAAATTCAGCTCAGCGCTGCCTGGTCCTTCGTTTTTTTGTCGGCCTTCCAGCCAACAAACCAACTCCCTCCATGCAGGAGCAAGACATCCACGTAATACCCATCCAGCCGCTCGGGCTTCCTGGGAAGTGGGACCGAGCGGGTGCGCTGATGCGTCCTGAGCGGGCCGGGGGGATGGCTTAGCGCCCAGCGCCTGCTTTTGCAAGCCAGTGGGAGAGCAGGCACCCTCTCCCCCGCGCAAATTCCCCAGTAACCTGCGGCGTCATCATCCTCAGTAGACTCACCCGGCGGCGAAAGGCTGGGGGATCGCCTGGAGAGCGAGGAGCGCCGAAGCGACGCTTCCTCCTCCTGCCCTCGCCCGAGGAATCGGCCAGGGCGCATCCACCCGATGTGGAGCCAGCTAACCCGAGGCGAAAGTTGCAGCATCCGTTTGTCATTCGGGCCCCTCCGGTATACACCCGGCCTCCGCCCGGCGCCCGGTGAGCTCAGGGCCCCGACGAGGTGGGGAGCCCGACTTCGCCCGGCAGCTCCGCCGAGGACTTGAAAGATGCAACAAATTGTCGCCAGGTTCGCGGACCAAAGGCAGGATCGATTATATAGCCCGGCGTGTTGAAGATGCCGGGCAGCACCCCAGGACGCAGGAGGCCTCAATGGAGACTGTCCCGCCATGCCGACCTGACGCCCTGCCGATGGGAGACAAGCCGAGCCAGCGGCCGCCCACCACGCCGCTTCTCCGTCGTAGCCGGGCCATCATCCGGCGTCCGGGCCAGTCTGGAGCTGACCCTGTTCAGCAGAGCATCGCGCCCTGCCGATAAAGGCGCCGCCGCCTCGCCACAGCAAAGGCACCCTGCTCTGTCCTTTTACGGCCCCATGGCTGCGGGGCATTAGAAAAGTGAAAAGGAAGAAAAGGTTGAAGCGAGGAAAACAAGGATAGCCAGGAAGAAGGAAAATCAGCTAAAAGGAAAAGAAAAGATGATCTCCTTCCAGGCCTTCACCTTGAGATATAGCGACCACGCCTTGCTGGATTTCTGCTGCGGAAAGAAGCGGACGAGGAAGGCATCTAGATATACCCAGGCTCCTCCTGCCTTTTTCAGGGGGAGCCAATCATTGCACCCGGTTCTGCAGCTTGCCACCAGGCCATGCATGCCCCTTATCTTGCTGCGTTGCTCACCACGGCAGCAATGGCTGCCCCTGGTTATTCAGGTGCATCTTATACGGCGATCCTACTCCCCAACCCTCCACTGGCGGCAGGGAGGACCTGGCAACCTACCTTCAGGAAACTAAAGAACAATCCACGTGATTATATATTCTAGCAACAAAAGAAGCAAGAGAAAGGCTTAAGATCACTGTCTTCAAGTATAGCTAGATCTTGCATCAGAAATGTTAGACCTCAAACCCAAGCCTGACCCTTCACGCCTACTCTATGGCACACATAGGTAGTTTATCACCTTCAGTGGGGAATCTAGGGAATTGTACAACAAAAACTTGGAAATAATCACCTGGCTCTTTGAGGTGTATTGGAAAGCAGAGAAGATCACTTTATGCTCTCTGCCCCGGTAGCTGCCACCAACTGTCTTTTTAGCAGCAGCCTGATCATACTTAGAAATCCAACAGAAAAAAATGGGAACACCCTGCCATTCAAGCATTGTTTAAATGGGATTTGGGATTGATTGACTGTATACAAGATAGCTTGGCTAACCAAATAAATAACCAGAAAATCCAGAAAGCATGACGTTTTGGACAGATGGCTGCCTTTTCTGGCATTTGTTGATTTATTTTGGTGGTGTGGCACTGCCATTCTGTTGTAGTCAAAATAAAAAGAAGCCTTCTGGCGCCTTAAGGACTAGTAGATTTATAAAAACAGACGCTTGCCTGGGTTGTAGGCCACCTCCTCAGTTGCCTGGCTTGTAATACAATGAATCTGTTAATCTTCAGATTGCCACAGGACTCCTTTTTTTATTATCAATAGAATGTTCCGTCAGTTCTATTTAATTGAACACATAACTTTCTCATAATTTTGCCCTCAGCTATTTAAATAAGCACTGAGGGATTCTGCTGTTGTACATTAGCATACAGAAGGCTTTACACATTTATGTGCCTTATCCTCAATCAATATATCTAATTTTCAACACGGCCCTATCTGTGGATACTTAAATCTAAAGACAAGACAGCTGTTTCTGCAACCCTGAAAAAATCCCCATATTTGCAGAGGAAGTTGAACTCTAAAAAAGGGGAGAGATAAAATCACCCCAAAACAATGGAAGCAGCATCTGTACCTTTAAGAAATGAACATCCTCTGCAGTGTACATTGTGGATATGCTAGGCAACCACAACAGCCTTGGCTTCTTTTAGTAAAAGGCAGAGGGAGGGAACAGGGCCTGTTTGGGATCCCTAATCCACCACTGTTCTCCTCCTTCATCTCACCTGGAGAAAGGACTCATCTCAGCCTAGCAGCAACCATCAGAGGACTCACTATTATACAAATCCCATAACTCATACAGGCCAGGCAGTGACCACCTGGTAGCTTACTACTATTTGATGACTGCTACTGCAAAAAAGCCAGTGTGGTGTTGCGGCAAGAATATCAGACTAAGATCTGAAAGATCCAGGTTCAAATCCCCACTCTGCCATGAATCTTGGGCCAGTCACAAACCCACATACCTCAGGGCTGCTGTGAGTGTAAAATGGATGTATAAGTTGCTTTGGGTCTCCATTGGGTAGAAAGGCAGGGTATAAATGAGTTAAATGAATAATAAATAAATTAGGGGGCAGGGAGGGCTGGTGGGTAGAAAGGAGAGAAGGAAACAAATATTCAGAGAAAGGAAAATCCAGAGGAAGGAAAATCCAGAGGAAGGAAAATCCAGAGGAAGGAAAGAGAAAATGAGATCATCTCCGAAAATGTCTTGTGAATCTGAGATTGATTGGCCAAAGGTTGCTGAGGGGTGATTTGAACCCAGATCTTGTCTAACCAATATGTATTAGCCACCAATTGTTTTGATGTGCTTTTGCATATTTCTTATTTCTGGTAGCAAACGTTTCTACAAACATGGCAAAAATTTAGTAAATAGTGTGCATTTTTCAATGTTCCTGATTCTATTAACCATTCTTGGATTGCCTTGATTCTTTTTCTGGAGTTCTCCTCCCAACCAACCAAAATGGGAGGATGGCAGGCCCTGGCATTGACAAGGCCTTGCAGTTGCTTGGCAACCCACCCCCATGTTTCCCTTGTTCCTGCTGGTCGAGTCCCAACAGGACAGAGCTGGACTTTCTATGCATATAATTTGCAGCTTTTCTTCTTAGATGTTAATTAAGCTGATTGATTGCCAATGTGTTTAAATAACTCTGGGAATGCACATGCACACAGATCTGGCCAGTAATTAAATCCATTGCTACTGCTGCCTCCCAGCCCCAGGAATGGCTACTGCAGCACTGAAAGGTTGGGTAATACAACAAGAAGAGAATAAACGAACTTGCATGGTATATTAGCTGGATAATTGAATTGTGGTAAATAGAGCACAAACGGTTTTTGGATTGGAGAGTTGATCCAAAACATGAGCATTTCAGAGTTGTTGGATCTGCAGTTGCAAAATTTACCTCCAATGAATGAAGACAGTGAGGCAGAATCTACAATCTTTTAAAAGCCAAACTGTGCTAAAATTCACAGCAAAAGGTCAACAAACTGCCAGCGTAAGAAAATCTCATTTGCATTTTGTCCAGTTATATGATCCCTGTGTTCCTCTGAGGGATTGTGATGAATATAGGGCCAGCCCATCCACTAGGCAGGTCTAAGCAATCACCTTAAAGAGAAAGGAGTTTGTAAGCTGCTTTGAGACTCCTTACAGGAGAGAAAAGTAGGGTATGAATCCAAACTCTTCTTCAGAGCTGATGGCTGGCCTTCTGTTGGGCACACACGTGCTCAAATCCACCAAGGCAAGCACCAGAGCTGTTTGGTTGGCCAACCAGTAGGTGCATCTGTTGTCAGAGCCACTGGCTGGCCAGGCAACTGGGGACTAGGGTTGGGAACACTGCAGGGCTGCCCCTGCTAGACCCTTTCCCCCTTGCTCATTGGCACTACAAATCCCATCAGCCCAATTGGCCATGCTGACAGGGGCTGATGGGAATTGTATTCCATGAACATCTGGAGAGCTGCAGGTTGCATACCCCTGGACTAGGGCTACATAGTGAGTAGGCAGCCCCAGCTTTTCAGAGATGCTGAAAATGATCTTTAAAAAACAAAAAAAAGTGAGGACTTTTGACTCCAGCATATGCTAAAACAGGAATGTGACAAAACTGCCTCATGCACCAGGGTACTTTTTTAAAGGGACAGGACTGTACTTAATTCCCTGTGAAAACTTCAGGCATTTTTCTTTTTTCCTCCCCCTTCGTAGTACATTGCTTATTAGATATTCTACACTGTATTTCATTGTCCTTTAATTATATAATCTACGTTTATTACACTGTGTTGCATATATTATACTGTCCTTATTTCATTGTTCTCTAATTGTGAGATATTGTTTTCATTTCATGGTTCCTTAACAATGTAATTATTGTATTGTCTGTGGTATTTACTATGCTGCTCTTTATTATATTGTTTTTATAATTCTGTAATCCACCTTCAGTTTCAATGAGAAAGGCATACGATAAATGAAATAAACAAACATGTCCAACTAGTTCACATATTGCCACCTCCCCGTTTGTGATGGTGATGTGGAGTCGGCCTCTGGCATGCTGTGATGTTCTTCACAGCAACAAACTGCGGCACTCCTGGGAAAGCAGTTCCTCCTTTACCCAGGATAGTGCTCAAGATCTTTAAAATTAAGGGAAAAGCTACTGTTACCAGACTGACCCATGGGGGGGGGGGGGCGCCTATTTTAAGAAAGGTGTCTCTACCCATCCTGCCAACCCTTGCAGTACCTCGCAGTGCCTTGCCAAAATGTGATGCCCATTCTCTGCACTGGCTAATAAACCCACACAGTAAAACCTTGTCTGGACTTGCCCTCACCAGTATCTTCCTTGCAAAAGCAACCACAACCTTCCTAAAGAGCAGCAGTGACAAAGTGATTAAGAGCAGGTGCACTCTAATCTGGAGAACTAGGTTTGATTGAGCTGTGGGCTCATCTAGCCTGTGCACTCCAACACACGCCAGCTGGGTGACCTTGGGCGAGTCACAGCTCTTCGGAGCTCTCCCAGCCCCACCCACCTCACAGGGTGTTTGTTGTGGGCGGAGGGAGAGGGAAGGGAAAGGAGATTGTAAGCCCCCTTGAGTCTCCTTACAGGAGAGAAAGGGGTATAAATCCAAACTCTTCTTATTCTTCTAAAGGGATTAAGAGGACATAGTGTCTCTGCCCTGGAAGTTTCCGCTTCCCCTGGTCTATTTGCTCCTCAAAAAGAAAGGATTTGTAAATGTGTTTGCCTCAATTGCTCCTGCCAGTGCTGTATTGGCGCAGAAACGTATTCCTCTGACTAATCTCTCCTCAACGACCACCTCATTTATATTGTGATTGTTGTAGAAACTGTAATTTCAACAGTTTCCTCCCACCTTTAGGCATTCCCAAACTTGGCCCATCAAACTAATGCTTCAACCATTAGATTAACAACTCAACACTTAAGATTAATGTCTGTCTCTTGTCTTTTCCCAGAAAGGCCGGACTCCTCTGTGTCCTGGGAGTATAAGGGCCATGCTGCATAACTCTGAGGGTCTCTTTTTCCTATAAGAAGCCCCATCTCCTAGTAGCTAGTGCACGGTATCTCTGGACTGTTGATATTGTCCCACAATACATTGTTCTTTCTTCTACCAAAGCTAAGCATGGGTCGCTCAGCTCTGTTCATCGAACCATTCCGCTCCAAGATCAAGTGACTATAACCCTTACTCCTCAATTCCCTTCATCTGTTCCAAACTTCAACTCTCCTTATATCCTAGGGCTGTGTTTGTGTTCTATTGCTTTGATTATTGTGTGGTTGTGTACCACTATTACCCCTTAATAAAATTTAAACTTCATTTGCTCTCCTGCAGATTCTTTGCAAAAGGTGATTTTTGTATCCATAGGCAACAAAGACCGTAAGCTGGCCTGATCTTTTGCTAAGCCAAGAGTCTGTTCTCACTAATTCCCCAGTCTAAAAAGGACAGACTCCCACCATTTCGGGTAACACTACAAGCATCTAAGTTTCAGGAACTCACCCTAAATAACCAAGCTGTTCTGTTGAGCTCTTAACACGGCTCAATACTGCTCTAACTAAAATCTTTTCTAAATACCGGTAACCATTTTAGATGACTGGTAAATGGGCCCATGAAAGACAGAGATTAAACAGTCAATCACAAAAATAGTTGCCAACTCCAGGTTGGAAAATTCCTGGAGACTTTGGGGTAGAGTCTAAGGAGTGTGGGTTTGAGGGGAAAGAGATCTCAGCAGAGTATAATTCCATGGAGTCCCCCCCCCCCCTCCAGAGCACACTTTTTCTTCAGGGGAACTGATCCCTGTAATCTAGAGATCAGTTTTAATTCACAGAGATCTCCAGCCAACACCTGGCAGTTAGCAACCATAGGAAATAAGGTGCATTTAAAAATGATCGAAATGATTTGATGGACTAGAAACGTTTGCCCATTCTCACCTTGGCCAGAAAAGGACCTTTCATTCAGCAAAATTTAACACATATTCAACCAGCAAAAAATTAAACTAGAGACAGAACCCCAGGACACCGCGAAGAATGTATAAAAGAGGAAATTCAACATTCTTGAATCTGTGAGCAGAACACAGGAAGAGAGGAAAGATGTTTTGGCATTGTTTCCAAATATATTCCGAAACAACTTGAACATATAAAGGCAATTGAAGAAAGCAGTATCAGATACAGAAAGTCTGCAGTTTAATGGCTGTGACATTTCAAAATGATGGTGAGTTAGGACAGATAAGCAAAGAATTTGAGCAGGGAATTCTTCCTGTACTTGGAAATAGTATTTTGAGGTAATTCTTCCTTTTCACCAGAGACTGCTGCAAGTACACAGCAGAGAATCTGAAGTCCAGAATTTCATGACAAACTGGCAGACAAATGTGTAATTATTGTCTAGAGAAATTATATGATTATATTACAAAATGGAGATCTCCATGTCATTAGAAAATCTCTCCAAAGGCATTATTTTAAAGGAGGAAGCTTTGAAACTCTTTGCATAATAAGCCATTTCTCAAATCCAGATTGCTAATTAAAGCCATATATTATTGTCAGCTCTTCTATTGGTATAGAAGTGCAGATCTACCTAATTAGATGGTAATAAATGCCTTTTTAAAAAAACTTAGCCGAAACAGAAAGTTGCAGAAAACTTTATGAGAAATGCAGATGGCCTTCCAAGCTCATCCCACTGCTAATTCACAGCTGCACCTGTGTTTGTACAACCACTGAACAAGCAAACAAGATTATAAAACAGATCACTCTTGCCATATTAAAGCACCTAAAGGAGAAGTGCCATGAACTGGGCTTCCTACTTCCACACTTCCTTAGTAGTATTTAAAACTGAGAAAGGGGCCCAGTCTCTTATATATTATAGTAAATGCAAGGATGGGCTATTAGAAAAGGATCTTGTTGGCTAAAGAAGTAAGGAGGAAAGGAGGTGTGGTTCTCTCACACTTCCTGTTTCAGCTTTCGTCGTCATGTGCCTTCGCACCAGAGGCGTAGCTCCAAGGGGACAGGGGGTGCAATGCACCGGGCACGTGCCCATGTGGGAGTGTGACGAGGGCATTCCGAGGGCGTGACGGGGTGTGATGGGGTGTTCCGGGGTGGGGACGTTCCAGGGCGGGACAGGGGTGGAGGACGCACTGGTGCACCGGGTGCTTTCCCCCCTTGCTACACCTTTGCTTAGGACCCTCCCTTTCCTTATGAATGCAGTTCATAAATTGAATTCACACTGCATTGCTAGCAATAGTGGGCAGGAAGAGGCCAGATAAAATCTGGACAGATGTGCTCAGAAGGAGACTGGCGTAATGTTGACAGCTTCAGCTTGGAAAATTTCTCGAGATTTGGGGATGGTGCTGGGGGACAACAGAGTTTGAGGAAGGGAGGGAGTTTGGTGGGGTGTAGCATCATCTCCTTCCAAAACTGCCATTTTGTCCAGCAGAACTTATCTTCATGATCTGGAGATCAGTTATAAGTAGGGTTACCAGCACCTGGTTGGGAAATACCTGGAGATTTTGGGGGGTAGAGCCCAGAAGGGTAGGATTTGGGAAGGAGAGAGACTTCAATGGGCTATAATGCCACAGAGTTCACCTTGCAAAGTGGTCATTTTCTTCCAGTGAACTGATCTCTCTCACCTAGAGATCAGCTGTAATAGTGAGAAATCTCCAGATATCAAATGTTTAGAGTACCATGATGTCAGTTTGGGTACAAATGAGACGTGGCATCACATTGTCACACTTCATTGTGTGACATCACTTCCTACCTACCAAAGACTCCTACTTGTTACCAGTGTTCAGCTGACAACTCTGGTTCTATAAGGCCCTAATTCTCAAGTGGAGCTAGTCCACAGTTACAAGGGTGTTGCAGCTCTTGCTTGTTAGTGTGAACCGATATGTGATATTCATTCCCCTCAGATCCTCAGTTAATGTGTTCCAAGTTTCTGCATCTTACCGGTATTTTCAGACCTGAGTAAGGCTCTCTTCATTCAGGCAGGGCTCCTGTGATGGCCTTAATGGCCAAGCGACAAACAGAAATTCAGCAGAAGCCTTCCCCATCACAGCCTCATCTCCACACTGGATGGAAACGCTAATAGCCCTGTAAAGACATAAAAGGTAAGTAACCTGAATGGAATGAGGGAATCCATCTTCCTTCTTCTACTAGGGCTCCTGCGATCAGTTCCAATCTGAAAAACAGAGCAAACTCAATTTCTAACAAGTGAACTTTTTAGCTTTCATCTCACCTCAGCCCTAATTAAAATTCACAGTCTCCAGGAACCCTCATTTCAATGTGATTTTACAATGCAGACATTTTATGGCCTTCTGTTAGTCTACCAAAAGGTCTTTGTCTGTAGTTGGAAAATGAAGTGTCTGGGAAACAATGCAGAGATGAAAGCCCAGGGAGATGAATTACAAAAAACCTCCCAGGGAAGGGCTCAGTCACCTGCAGACTACAGGAAAGAGGACTCCTGTTTGCTAAACCCCTCCCTAGATAAACTCATCCATGGGGTAAATTAGGCTATTAAAATCAGCTTGGGCTGTCACTGCACTGAGTCATGTAGCCTCCACTGGGGCTGTTTGGTTCATATCTGGCCACTACTGACAATGGACACAGGCTCCCTTCTTGATTTCTGTGCCAGCTAGGACTGAGCTACATGGCCTCACACCCAGTCAGTAGAGACACGGAAGAAAGTGATGGACAGATCAATGCATGTCACTGATACCACTAATTGAGCCTCAGCCAAGAAGCCCATGGGGCCAGCCACCAGCAGCATAGGAGGCAATATTATCATAGGCTGCATACAGCCAATGGTTCCTGGAAGCCTACCAGAGTAGCAGCTGACCAGGGACCTTCTTAATAAGTTAAAGGGCCAGTCCATTCTTGCCTTTGCATGGTCTGTTCTGTTCCCAGCAATTTATGGCTTGCTTCCTGCCAGCTTTTCTGCTCAGTCTCCCCTGTAGACTTAGTAGATATTTTGTTATGGAGGCTGATCTTCTGGCCTCAGCTCCCAGCCCCCGCCACTGCTTTACATTCCTGTGGAAGCAAAAATGGATGATGTCTCAACACTATTAGAAGTCCCCAAAAACCATAAAGATCAAGGAATTTCTAGAGTGTTGTGGGCAGTCGTGCAGCTACCACAGGTCAGGCGGGGGGAGCCACACCCCAGGCACATGCCATTGAAATCACGTGGGAGCAGAAAATCACCCCCACACCCCTCCCCCTTCCCCCCTTGTCCCACCTCGCCAGGCACGGCAGAAACCGCTGCCGGGCCAGCCTCACCAGGCCAGGCCCAGTGGAGGCCGCTGCTGGGTGCCCCTGCCTGGCCCCACCCCATCAGTCAGGCCCCGCAGCCTGGAGCAGCCTGGGAGGGCCAGGCCGTGGGGCTGGGCTGGGCTGGATGGCGGCCTAGCCAGGCTGCTTTTTCAGCCAGCTGCTCTTTGCAGCCAGCTGAACTAAGGTAAGTGGGAGGGCAGGGTGGGGAGCCGCGGGGGGGGCAGGGGGGCCCGCAGGGGGCTACGAGGGGCCACCCCCTAGCCCTGCCCCACCCCTTACCTTAGTTCAGCCCGTGGCCCAGCCAGGCTCCTTTTTCAGCCGGCTGCTCTTTGCAGCCAGCTGAACTAAGATAAGTGGGGGGGGGGCACGTGCTGGGAGGGAAGCGGCACCCATGTGCCATTTTCCCCCTCCCCCACTGGTTGTGAGATCACTTCTCGGTACAACCAGAAATGACACTGCATATATTTAATCTGCTTACCATTTTTTGCTTGTGCTGGAGCAAAGCAGCCACCTGGCAACCCTAGGTCCACCTTTCCAGGTTTTTATCAACGTGGGTTCCACAGCCCCTAGCAGAATCTTTTCATTTGTTACAGACTCCTGTTCCCTCTATTAGTGAAAATGCTGATAGGATCCAGCTTTCTGTGTGCCTTTTATGGGTAGCTTATCCCGCTGCTGTCTATTGTTGGACATTTTCTATGAATATATCCTTTCTTTGGAATGAATTTCTGGAGGCAGTTTGAACATTTCCATTTTCCCCCAGACTTTTGGAAGACTTTCAAAGCCAGGGTATTCTAGGTGGCTTAACAATTTTTACCTGATTCCCAAACAAAGCGGCGTAGCCAGTGGGGGAGAAAGAGGAGCAATTGTTCCCCTTGAGAGCATGTTTTGAAAAGTGGTGCCCAAGCCCCCCATTGTGGGATTGGGCTCTTCCTCCCCAGGCTCTGGACAGCCTGTGCAACTTAGCTTCCAAGCACTGATGAGTTTGGACTTGCTGAAGGAGAAAGCATCAGTTGCTTCTATGCCAAAATTGTTGTTGCCACAACTGAATATAGTTTGCTGTGCAAACAAAGGAGAATTCCTGAAATTGGGGAAGCACGCTCCTCAGCTCAGTAAGGAAAGAAATTGGCCAAGAACTAGGCTCCCTATTTCTCCAAGGTACTTATTTGAGGTGAAGCGGCACTCTGACCTATCACCTGGAGCTGCATTTCTAGTTTGTTATACAAATCATAAGAGGTCTTTATTGCACTGCTTCCTGTTAAGACAACAGATGCAAAACAGCACAAGGGAGGTGGCACTTTCTGTACCACAAAACCAGCTTTAAAAGGGGGAAAGCAGCAGGTGAAACTGACCTCTAAAACATGAGTGATATTCCTCAGGGACAGATTAAGAGACAAGCTGAGGCCGTGAACTATGTCAAGTTTAAGAAACTCTATTACGTTACCAAAAATGTCACATCTGCATGGCACAACACTGGCATTCGAAGACATCATTTCAGTGTTTGTCTATTTTTATATTTGTCCTAATTTTTAGATAATGCTGACTGAACTGTGCCGTGTCTTTGTTCATAACAATATTTTCCCCAACCAAATCCAACTTCTTCATGGACAAGGTAACCCAGATGGTTCAATCTCCCATTACGTCTTCGTTTGATCTTCCATACATCAGTAAGACAAAGTACTTCATAATACCTTTTTATATTTAGAATTGACAGACCTTTCTAATAATCCATGTTTGTTCCATTATTTGTTGACATCATCTGAGTCTTGAAACTTGTTATCAAAAACAACAATTTTGTTGCAGCTCTGGGTTGGTAAATTCCTGGAGAGTTGTGAGTACATACTATGGTGGGAGCTCAATAAGATATAATGCCAGAGAAGTTATGCTTCAAAGTAGGGTTTTTCTCCAGGGGAGCTAATCTTTGTCATCTGGGGATCAGTTGTAATTCCAGAAGATCTCCAGGCCTCCACTTAAAGTTGGCAGCTCTAAGTACAGAATACAATATTTTTCCCAAAAATCAAAGGGCCAAAACTACCCATAATAATTGCTGTACTGTCACCTCAACTGAAATCGAAGGGCCAAAACTACCCATAATAATTGCCGTACTGTCACCTCAACACGGTGTGGGCTTCTCTGCCATGGTTCCACAGGGGTCACTTTTGTTGAGAAGTTGTTACCACCAGGAAAATAAACAAAATGTTTTCCTGAGTCAAGTTGCCTGACTACACTGGCTCCATGCCCTGACGCGGAGACTTGTGTAGTTCAGAGGCCTCCATAAGGCTCATAGAAAATGTATATGTAGGATTGTGCCGATGATATATGGTTTCCCTCTTGGTTGTGCCACTCTAGAATGTAACAAAAGCCCCTTCAGAGTTGATATGCCCGCTGTTTAGGATTTTAGTTTGACTAGGTTTTCCAGTTAGTTTGAGGTTCTGTTATTGTTAGGTTTAGGAAAGTCTTGCCTATAAGTATACGTGTTTATCCTTTAAGGTTTCCCTAATGTTTAAGTTTAGAAATGTTATTTTTGAAATTTGTGTCTGTTAGCAAAAGCAATAACCTGTAAAGTCTGATATTAAGGGACAAGAAAGTTGGCTCTGGAATACATCTTAGATCAACGCCCAGCCGACTCTTTAACAAAGACAAAGACCCTCTTTGGACTTGCAAATCGAATCTGTTGCCGGCACCCAAAGGTCCCCAGCTGTTGGAAGACATGCAGGGACCACCATTGGACAGTTTGAACTCTTCTTTGTTGCAACGATGTGAGGCGGGAGCCTCAGGGTATTACTAAAGGAAACAGCCATCTGATAAAGGAAATAGCTGGGTGCGATAGTGAGCCCACCTGGATTTTATGAATGGACCTTATCTGCTCTCCCTTCACCACCATTGCGAGATCTCGCGGGAAGACGGTTGACAGCAGGATTTTGTAATCCCATTCAGAAGTTGTAACTGTATCTTGCTTTTGTGTTGTTTGTTTTCCTATTGGTGTTTGGTGAGGGATTTGCCCCCTCACCTCCCCTTTTCCCTGCCCCTTTGCCCCTTTGAAGTTTGGGAATAAAGGTTCTTGCACTGGGTTGCAAGGGCGCGATTCTCCTGCCCGAGCTGTGACCATCACTTCCAAATAAAATCCTTTGCTTTGAAGAACGTTGGCTTCCTGCCCCTCATTAAGTTGCTGAGTTGAAAAATCACTTATTGTTACCCAAGCTGCAGCGGTAACAAAGTGACAAGGAAATAATACTACATCTCCGTAAATAAAAGTCTGCATTAATGAAAATGGGGTGAACCATTTTCAAAAACTATTCCCCTTTTTCAAAGCCTAAGTGAATCCCTAACTTCAAAAACTACCAAGGAGACATGAGAGCAACATAAATTTGTTTTGACTGCAGCATTAAAACAGTATAGAGTCCCCAATTTCCTGGGGATGATGGGAAATTCCTTGGCTCCATCCCCAATCCCCCATCCTCAAGGAATTGAGGAGCAGAAAAAAAATTGCCTCCATAGTGACACTCTAGGAATTTCCCCTAGTATCTATGGTCTTCACCGTATGGATTTAGAGTTTTCTCATTCCCAGAATTACAACTGAACTCCAGACGACAAATCTTCCTTGGAAAAAAGAGCTACTTTTATTTATTTATTTATTTATATTTTATTTATATTTCAAACTTATAGGCCGCCTCTTCCCCAAGGGGCTCGAGGCGGCTTCCAACATGGCTGTTCTCAGACAGCAGCTCCAACAATATAAGTCAACACATTTAAAATCCAGCAGCAATCATATACAATTTAAACAGTGAACCAATAAAACAGTAAAAAGCGGGCGCCCGATCCCAAGGCTAAAAGGGGGAAATAAGTGATAAAAAGGAAAGAAAAGGGGGGGAGAACGGCGGGCCCCAGATGGAATCAACAGTGGGCCCGGCCGAATTAACAAAAACTTTGCTACCCCACTGAAGTCCTTCCCTTGCTCAAACCCCACTCTGCCCAGAATCCACCCCCATATATCCAGGAATTTCCTAAACCAGAGCTGCCAACAATAGGATTAGAGGAAATTCTTAGAGTGTCACCTGGAAGTGACAGCAGATCCACGCAACTCTACCCTACCCTGACACTGACACTGTCAGAAACACTAGCACAGTAGCACATGAGACAGGGGTACCAGCTGAGTTTTGTATTTCTTACCTCTTTTATGCTTTTTAACTTCAACTGTGTTAATGTAGAATTTTCTACTTTGAAAAAAATTGGACAGAATTTATATCACCAGGCCCCCATTCTGCCTGCAAGAAGCTGCTTAGGCCTTGTATTTCTTTGCACTTTCTCACAGCCCCTCATTTAAATTAATTAAACTGCATTTCCTGTGGATATTAATCACTCAGTATTTGTTAATCTAATTACTACTGTATTGATCAATGGGCGGAATAATGATTTGAATAACTGGAATTAAAATTAAGCTATCCAATTATTAATAATAAGGATGCTTACTAAGTGGGAGTGAAATGGAAAGACTTGATTAATTCTTCCAAGCTATCTGGGTGTGTTAGCAGGAAAAGGCTGTTTCTCAGCGGCATGTGCTACGCCTGAATTGAGCTTTGCCTTTTTAGCCAAATAGGCCAGCTTTCTTCTTTGTCTCAGCAACCACCAGTCTCATCTGCTGAGGAGAACTGCTTGCCAACCCCCAGGTGCTGCCTGGAGACCTCCCAGAATTACTGTTCCTCTCCAGACTGCAGAGATCAGTTTGCCTGGAGAAAGTGGCAGCTTTGGAGGGTGGGCTCTATGTCATTATACCCTGTTGAGGTTCCTCCCCTTCTCAAACCTTACCTTCCTGGAGCCAGCATGGTGTAGTGGTTAACAGTGGTGGATTCTAATCTGGTGAACCAGGTTTGTTTCCCCACTGTATTACATGAAGCAGCTGGGTGACCTTGGGCTAGTCACAGTTCCACCCAAACTCTCTCAACTCCATCTACCTCATAAGGTTTCTGTTGTGGGGAGGGGCTGGGAAGGAGTTTGTAAGCCACTTTGATACTCCTTACAGGTGAGAAAAGCAAGGGATAAATCCAAACTCCTCCTCCTTGTCTTCTTCTCTAGGCTCTACCCCCAAATCTCCAGAAATTTCCCAATCCAGAGCTGGCAACCCTCTTGGACACGATATGCCACAATCTCTCAAGAATTGACTTGGTGAACCAGGTGCTTATGGGATATTCACATGCAGGACATGAGGACAACAGCAACTCCCGCCCCCTGGTTTTGGGCCTCAGTCATAATCAGTGCAACCTCAGGCAGAGCTCTACTATTCTGAGGCCGCTGAAGTCAGTGATCTTAAAAAGATCCAACTCTGGTGAGGACAGCATCAGATGTATGCACAAAGGCATGGACAGATAGCTCCTCAATTATTTTCTTTTTAATTTCCTATTCGTAATTTCCTTTGCCCATCCGTTCTTCACATGTTGCCTGTGGATGCCATAATAACCACCACTGTGTTTCTTGATGCCCACCTTCTTCTTCCCAAAACCATCTTTTCCCAAAGCTAACAGTCAATCTCAGCTTTCCTTCACCTCAGTGGAGTAGGAGTTGCTTCAGAAGAGACCAGGAAGCATCAACTTTCAAACATCAGGGAGTATCTATTCAGAAACAGCTGCCCCTCTATCACAGGATAATTTTTTAAATTTTCTTAGGCTTTTATACCACCCCATCCCTGAAGGGCTCTGGTGGGCTTGGACTTTGAGATTGGTCCCAGCTCCCATGACAGCCCTTTTGTGGTTGGCTGTTTTCTGTGCCCCATGACGGCCATTTTGTGGTGATATCCACTAACTAGTCTCAAAATTCCAGAAGTACCCATAGGTTTAACGCATTTGGGGGTCCTCACTAGGGGAGGTTCTTTGATGCTATGTACTATATTGTTTGCATTCTTTCCCCAAGCTTTGACACACGGCAATAGCCATTATGGTCCGTTAACAAATATGATTCTATAAGACTCCCTTTGGGAGTCCATGAATTGGAGTCCAAAATCCTTTTTAGCTTTATGTTCATCCCTGCATTGTCATCCTGGACCAATAATGCTCTGATTAATATTCAGAGTCTGATTATTAGGCAACAGGGAACAGCTTTCTGATTTCAAGGGAAAGGCATAGCAATATGGCCAGAGTTTATAGATTCATATGTTGTAACACATCCATATTTGATTATGTTTTCTCTGTTGGGAATATTAAAAGATTATTATGTTCTCATTGTTCTCACTTTCTTCATAAAACCCGCACGTGATGCAGGATGCATTGGCCTGGTAATGATGGCAGGTTTTGCACATGCAGAGAAAGCCATTGTGACTCTCTGCAAAGATTCAGAGCAAACAGGTAGTCACGCTGCTGATGCCACTTATGTACATGGCTGCTACTCAGCACAGCCAGAAAGACCTACTGAACCCCAAGTCTGGGATGCTACATGTGGCAGAATCCCTATTTCTGCTGTTTCCCCAACCATGGGATATTCACGGCTCTAAAAAGCAGGACAAATGTCAGCAAGTGGCAAAGTCTGGAAGCAGAAGATTGCTAATACACCTACACATTAGTAGACACAGCCTGCTGCATGCAATAGAACCTTTTTGGATCCACACATTGTGTGGGACATTGTGGCCTCATTCCGCTATCACAGTCATTTGCAACTGGATTGGCTTCTCCAATTCAGCTGTGAGTGAAAGATTGCTAGAGGACAATGAGAGTGCCCTCTCTAGTGATATGTGGATGCAGTCTCTGCCTGGAGATGAGGAACTTCTACGTGGCTTGCTGTGAAAGCTGCTATCTTGGCCAGCAGAGAGGACTAACCCTTTACAGTAGATCAGCTCACGGCTAAACCCGTCAGTCTGCAAAGAGTCTACGGCAGGAGAAAGACTCCATCCTGCCATATGAAGTGCATCCGTTCCTTGCAGCTGTCCAGTTGGTACCACTCGCTTGCACACTGATAGAACGTTTCTCTTTCCTACAAAACACACACACACACACATACACACAATCAGTGGAGCAGTAATCAATGACTCCACCCGAGATGATTTCTGGGACATTTCTGAGACATGGCCCAAGAACAAAGCTAGTGAAAACTCAGCCTCAGAAGAAGAAAAAGATAAAAGTAACAATATAGCACAAAGGCAATTTTTAGTACTGCTTCAAAGGACAGGCCTTGCTCACAATGGAATGGAGGAAGAGAAGAAAAGGAATTGAATCTTGGTGCTCTCTCATGCCTGAGAGCGACGAGCAAGAAGGCCTTTATCCGCCTCGCGAGAAAAATGGTGCCCTGCTGCCATTAGAGAAAAGGATCGTTTTTCTTAGAGCGCCATATTTCAAGGAAATCAGCAGTCCCTTAATTATCCCTCGGCATTCTCTCAATAAATGTGTGTCGCTGAAGGGAGAGAAAAGCCCGACAAAAAGGTTACTGGAGAATCATTTTTGTCAGTCATAGTTATTTCTGATAATAGTCCAAAGTTCAACGACATTCATATTGCCTCTCCAGCTTCAATTGATTTTGTTAAAGTTCACCCCAACACTTCAAACCGTGCAGTTCCCACAATTGCTTCTCTGGGACCTTCCCGGGGGGTTCTTAGCATTCTGGACATGTAGGGACAGAGATGGCAGCTAAGACATAACTGGACCCGTGGCAGGCAAGGCGCTGGTTTCCAGATTACCGAGCAAATACCTAGCAGTAATTACAACTTTAAATTCAAAGGGTTGATCTATAGTAGTAATATCACATGTATAGGCAAGAGGGGAGCTCTCGGGCCATCGGGGAATGTAGTGTTGGCAGAAGAATTAGATTAGTGGTAAAATGAAGGCAAGGCAGTGGAAATGAAAAATGAACGGCGCCTCAACCAGTGGTGCATGGCTGACTCAACCTGCCGGCACATCATACCAGGATGTATCGTTGCCCTATCCAGCTCTCCCTTTCTAAGTGAAAGATGGAGTTCATCTCGTCTTAGTGAGCTGTGGTGACATCCAAATGGACCTCATCATCATAAAAAAATTAATATGTTCCAGCAACTGCAAGAAGAATATCAAGCTGCTGGCAAAAATCCTTCAGATCCTCAGCAAGCGCAGATCACGCAGCAAAATGTATTGCTGTGTTCACAAGTCACCCTTTGATACTACGGAGCTTGAGCCAGGAGCCCTGGGACCAAATCAACACACACACACACACCTGTGCCCCTGGTTGGAGGAACGGCAGGATACTGAAATCACAGGCTAGAATCTTCCACGTTCTGGGAACTGGGAGATCCCAGAGTAACAATCCCATGCCTTTGGGGAGCTCCAAACCCTGCACGGTCACCAATTCCTGAGGCTGTTGCAGAGTTGGGCCACAAGGCTAAGACTTTGCACTTGCAGACAGCTGTGAATTCGCTGTTTCTCTTGTCAACTATATATCAGTGCTAAGTAGGGTGGCCAACTCTGTGTTGGAAAATTCCTGGAGATTTGGGAGTGGACCCTGCGGAGGATGGACTTTGGGGAGGAGAAAGACCTCAGCAGGGTACAATGCCAGAGTCCACCTTCAAAGCAGCCATTTTTTCTAGGGCAACTGATCTCTCATAATCTGAAGAACAGTTGTAATTCTGGCAGAGGCGTAGCAAGGGGGGAAGTGCACTCAGTGCACTGGTGCATCCTCTGCCCTTGCCATGCCCCTGGAACGCCCCTGCCACGCCCCTGGAACGCCCTCGCCACACCCTCACAGGGGCATGCACTCGGTGCGTTGCGCGCACCCCCCTTGGAGCTATTCTGGAAGAACTCCAGGCCTCAGCTGGAGGTTGGCAACCCTAGTTCACAGCTATTGTTCTCTCCCTCCCACCATTTTTAGGCTTCCCCCATCCTTTTAAGCCCTGGTGCCCTGCACTGTTTGCTTTAGAAACAGTGAATGGCCATGAGTGAGTGTTAGAGAAAGGAAACCGTTAGAAGCAGGACTTAGGGCTGCAGCAGATCTTGAACGGATGCCCAAGGGACATCCAGCAGTGTTTCAGTCTGTGTGCAACACATTAGCCATTTACACACACTCACAACTTTTGTCAGAGTAATTCTTTTTTTATTATTATTATTTAATTCATTTGTATCCTACCTTGCTTCCCAATGGGGACCCAAAATGCCTTACATCATTCTCCTCTCCTCTATTTTAGCCTTACAATGACCCTGTGAGGTGGGTTAAACAGAGTGACTGATCCAAGGCCAGCCAGTGAGTGTTCATTGCACGAGTGGGGATTCAAACCCAAGTCTCTCAGATGCTAGTCCTAACCATTATATCACACTGGCTCTCAGACTCCTTCCACACAGTAAATGTATAATTGGTTGCAGTTGGAATAAGGGAACCAATTTTCCTGTTTTCGCATTCATGTGCATCTGTGCAGGCCATGATTAGAGAACATGGAAACAATCTGGGTTGCTGTCACACCTTCGCATGGAGACACACCCAGTGGTGGGATCCAAAAATTTTAGTAACAGGTTCCCATGGTGGTGGGATTCAAACTGTGGCGTAGCGCCAATGGGGCTGGGCGGGGCACAACAGGGGCATGGCCGGGCATTCTGGGGGCAGGGCATTCCTGGGCGGGGCTGTGGCAAGGACGCAGCCGCTGCGCCGGTCCTTGTGCGGGAAACGAATGCACGCAGGCGCAGGCTGCCACGCACGCCGCTGCACCTCCTGCTAGACTGCTTCAAGTTCTGCGCGCTACTGCTGAGAGGAGGGCGTGACTAAGGCAAAAATCACGCAGCAAAATCACCAATTAGTAACCCCCTCTCGGCACATGCAAATAATTAGTAACCTACTCTCGGGAACCTGTGAGAACCTGCTGGATCCCACCTCTGGACACGCCTATTGTTTATTTACTTCCCACCAACGCGTAGCTATGCAGGCATGCACAAATGACCCCCCATAACCATGCTGATGTCTCATGATACAAACATCTGCACCTGCATAGCTACGCAGATGTAAGCCGTGAAATTTTGTTTTTAAAGGAAAAGGGAGGTGAATCAAGCGCCTGCTGCCTGCTCGTTCACTTGCGAGCAGCTGCAACCTGGGATTTTTGAAAAGACTCATTAGTTTAGCAATTTTCAAAAAAAACTGGTTTGGGGGAAATAACACGGGGCAGACTCATTGGGGGGGCGGGTTTAGCATCCTACACCTGTGTTTATTGGCTCATGCGGAACAGGCCTCAGTGGTTCAGAGAGTGACTTTCTCTTTTTTATGTACTTTCAATAAATACCTTGCTATATTTCCCCTTGCTATATTTTCCCATTAGAAACTGGACACTTATTTATAACTAAAATTAAGTGGCCTGAAGCCTGTAGGGAATAGTCAATAAAAACCACTGCTGGCCACTCAGTTGCACTCATGCTCTGTCAAGACTGATTACCTTCCTGGTCTGAGGGTTCTTCCACAAGGTTCATGGAACCTCACCTGATAGGGTAGAAACAGGAATGTTCAGATCTTTAGAACTTGTTTAATTCTCTGAGTAAAGCTGTCAGTTTCAATGCAAGCAATTTATCCTTCACCCTCTCATCCTCATAGTCTTATTACTTTTGAATCAAGGTGTGGATTTAAAAAAGAGAGAGGTTGCCTACAGTTTGTCTTGAAAATAAACGAACAAAAATCTCCACTGTAAGAAGGAGACCCTACATTTTAATGTTTATAGGTGGTAAGTTAGTGCAGCAAAAATAAAAACATCTGGCCACTGGAAAAAAAGACCAGTCCCCAAAGTACATAAGTTGAACATTCCTGATTTATATATTATTTGTGATTTCAGCTGTCCATGCAGATAGACAAGGATGCTATCAGGTTTTGAGGGAAGCATCCTACGTTGTCAAGTAGTTCTCTCCATTAAGTATGTGTATGGCTAAATAAATTGTTTTTTGAGAAGAGTGAGGGTGGTTCAATTGGCTGGTTGGTATTTTGCTGGGTGATGAGGTACAGGCCCCTTCCGCACATGCAGAATAGTGCACTTTCAATCCACTTTCATAATTGTAAGTGGATTTTGCATAATTGTAGGTGGATTTTGCTATTCCGCACAGTAAAATCCAGCTGCAAAGTGGATTGAAAGTGCATTGGAAGTGCATTATTCTGCATATGTGGAAGGGGCCATAGTGAGTGCCTGTTCTTCTTTGCGCTTAGGGGGGAATCTAAACATTATGTGCTACACAAGATACAGCTGAAAACAGCATACTTGGGCAATTCTTTTCCTCTTTTCATTGCAACACAGTATGGGATGTGCTTTGCATCTGACACTGAAACAATACAATCAAATTCTAGCACACTGTTTCCAGATTCCCTTTGCAAAAGACAATCAGAAATGCAAGAACCTCGTCTGTTGCTACCACCCCAAAAATAGCTTAAATACCAAGGCTGGATAATGGTAAATGGGGGGTTCATTTCCATGTACTTTTTAAAGCAAGTTTAAAATGTTAATAAATATGCACATCACCAACATCTTAGCTCAGTTGTGATTTTCACATAAATTCATTTTTTCAGTGATTTTCTTTCTTTAAAACTAGATTTGTTTTCTCTCTGTTTGCCACCATACATTGGTTTTCTATGTCATATTTGTTTCTTATTCCATTGGTTACAACAGAAAACACACTCCCAAATGTAATTCCCCCTTCCCAGCAAAATTTACACAAAATTATCATGGCTGGTACCCCTCACTCAAGGGATCCTCCTTGCCAAATACCAGGCAGATAGGAGAAACAGTCCCTGTTTTATAGGTAATTAACATTCTTACTTGGAGAACAAACACAGGGGTAAGACAACATTGGTGTAAGAGTTTTTCTCCTTCTGGGGAGTACCCAAGCAGGGGAAGGGAGTGGATTCTATTTTGAAACAATACTGGAACTTGTAGAAGATGAGAACAAACTACCCACCCCCAAATACCACTCTCTTTTTCCTTAGTGGCAAATACCTGTGTCATGACAGTTAAATTGCCACAGAGGCAAAAGCTTTGAGGAGCTGCCTTTTTCCTCTTGGCCTGTGAATTACTCTTCTTGCTTTTCAACAGCACTGCTACAAAACCATGAAGACCAAGAGCTCCTTAGTTGGCTGTGCATCACTACTGGAACAGGCACAATGTAGATATGAAGGCCTGAAGACAGGAAAGGCAAACAGATCCCTGCACTTTTCAGCCATAGTATATACAATGTCACACACACACAAAAATCCAGTGAGTCCCCAGTGGCTACATGTTACTTTCCGGTGGTAGATAAAGGCACTGCTAGAGACTGAGAACACATTTCTCAGGTATAAGATCATCTGCTCCCCAAACAAATGGAACTTTCATGTTCAGGATTGGAACATCTTTGAATGTTGGGTGCTAGGGACGAGCCACAGAGTACTGATCCCCAGCAATAACATTCCTGAATGTCATGCCAGGTGGCTTGTGGATACATTTCCACACGACTTCCTTCTTCCCCTGTGCTTGCCTCCCAGTTCGAATCAGATAATTTCTTAGAGTAATTTTGGAATTGGCACATGCATAGTTTGCCACAATGGAATATTCAAGTTACAAATGTGCACAAGTTCATGAGTGTTTCAGTTACAACACCATGCAATTTTTTTTCTTTGCATTGTAGCAAGGTCCCTTCTGTGATCTAATCAACATATTTCTGTGCTTATGCACACCGTGGTAATTAGAAGTGGGGTGAGGAGGGGCAAACTGCACATGTGCAGTGGCGGAAAGGAAACTACTAACTCAACCGTGCCACTCTGCAAGTGCAACATCAAGTAGTTTTTGCAACCAAAATCCAGAGAAAAGTTCAGATGATGAGGGGGAGGGAGGGGTATGATTTCTGAAATATCTCCTTATAGAAAGATGATATCTGGACCCAAGGGGACCTTTCCCTCTTTTGCAGCAGCTTCTCCCAGGCGGATGGGAGCCTGATGTGTTAAACAAGGCACATCTAGAGAGCAGACGCACCACTTCTGCCCTCGTGGTGGAAGCAATGAACAGCAGATGTGCCTCGCTGCTCCCTTTTGCTTTTAACAAAGAAACAGCTGGCATGAAGATAGTCAAGCTTCTAGTACACAAAAAAAGCAGTGGTTTGCTTTAAAAGGGATTTTCTTCATCAACTCCATGCCATTTATGAACGGGTGCTTGCAACTGTACAGCTTATAGGCTTTTACACAATATGAAGTTATGTAAATGCAAAATTACATAAAATACAGGATTTAAAAAAAAAACATGCTAAACATCGTTGTAGGTAGCGAACATCCTAGAAGATAAAGCTAGAATTCAACGAGATCTGAACACACTGGGAAAGTGAGCAGATGTGAAGAAGATGTGTTCTGTGTGCAGTTCTGGAGGCCTCACTTTAAAAAGGATGTGGACCGAATGGAGAAGGAGCAGAGGAGAGGGACGAGGATGATCAGGGACCTGGAAACCAAACCCTATGAGGAAAGGCTTCATTTGGGAATATTAAGTCTGGAAAAGTGGGGCGACATGATTGCTTTCTTTAAGTCTTTGAAAGGTTGTCACTTAGAAGAGGGCAGGGAGTTGTTTCTGTCAGCAGCAGAGGCTGGAATTCGGAATAATGGCTATTAATGGACAGAAAATAATGGCTATTAATGGACAGAAAAGTACCAGTTGGCCATTAGCAAAAAAAAGTTCACCATGAGAGTACTTCTGCAGCAGAATTGGCTGCCTAGGGAGGTTATGAGCTCTTCTTTTCTGGAAGTCTTAAAGCAATAGCTGGATGGACACTTGTCAGGGATGCTCTAGGCTGGCTGATCCTGCATTGGGCTAGATGACCTGGCAAGGGTCTGGAAACCCTACATTCCACAGAGCCAGCGCCATGATAGAAAAGTCCCAGGCGCTGGTCAATGCCAGATGAGCCACACTAAATGGTGAGATAGTCAATAGATGGCTGCCTGGTGGCTGTAGATGGTGCACAGGGACAATGGAAGGTACTTCTGAGATTCAACAAGATCAGCCTAGTCTAGACCATCCAAGTCAGGTCATAACTATCTGAAAAACTTAGGCCCACAGAAGTGCATTTGGCAACTGTCAAAGTGACATCACAGTCATGAGGGCCAGCTGAGGAAGAAACCACTGGCATCAGGCCCAGTCAACACTGGTTTCCCTGTTTCCTTCAGGCATACAATGGCTATCTTCTCCTCTGTATTTTCCAACATTTTAAGCCTTTTTAGGGGGGGTGGAAAGTATTCCGTTGTAAAATAAGCAGCAGCCCTCTTGCTGCCACACTGATAGTGATTTGCTCACATCTGCAGTTCTTTCAAAATGGCTGTTACACTTAAGTGAGCCTTTTTCCCCCAGTCAGCAAAGCACAGACGGGCACAATAATATCAGCTGAGTGACTGGGGCCAAAGGGTTTATAAACACTCATAAATGCAGGCATTGGCAGAAAAGTTGGTTTGGACAAGAGGTTCTCAGTTCTCCTGCCTTCATATTTTTAAGTGCATTCATAACCATGAGAATATAATTCAAAAAAGTACTTAAAAATTGAGGTCAAGACTCTCAGGGACATCAGCTTAGTCAAGATCTGCGAATGCTTTCACACTAACCATTCAGTCTGGAATTTACATGGTTCATTCTTTACTTTTTGGAAATTCTAGACAACATTTTTAGCAACTACTGCATACCAGCATTTTCCCTGTTGTCCCTCCCATTTTCTTTTCAAATCTAATTTTTGGCAATTTTAAAAACATAAAAAGGACAGTCCAAAGAATTACTGTTTCTCAGGGCTATTGCCCCTTTAAATTTGCCTTCATTCACTGTGCTACCCACTTAACTATTTCCTGTCCTGTCTTGCATCTACCCACGGTACTGATTTATCAATTCTCAGGTCTTGATGAGGGATAACAGAATTAAGAACAAGATTTCATTTTACAGGCAAAACCTCCCTTCCCCCTCCCCCTTGATTCTATAGTGTGATTATGAAACTACAATAATAAACAGCAATATGTAAACAAGTCTTGCCTAAAATGTGACTGTGACTTTTTCCACACAAGTCAATGAAAATGTTTACAAAACATTTGCAAAATGTTTTCAGCCCCCTCCCCCTCCCAGTCCCCTCCCCCTTCTAGGTTTGTTCACACTCAATCCCCTTGAAGCGATTCCTGGACCATTTTGTGCTTGTTCTGGGGTTTGTTTGTTTGTTTTACTTCTCTGTGGATTTGATGCTTCAAAGCTTCGTGTTGCAATTCTTCATAGGCCATCACCCTGCAAAAATTTTAAAAATGTTGAAGAAAAGCAAGCAAGACAACAGAGTGGGCTCAAAAAATTGTGCCCTTGAGGAAATCCAGAGACTGCAAAGAGGCGTGAGAAACATTTTAAAGAGATATGCGCAGCAAGCCAAAACATTTTGAAAACATTTCAACTAAAGAATTGCCAAAATCAAGAATGCGTTTAAAATGTTTTCAGGCTGGATATAAAATGTTCTGGCCTAAAAACTTTATAGAACTCCTCCAAGGAAACAGTTCATTTCCTGCCTCAAAACATTTTTTATTTTGGTTGTGTGGAAAATGCCTCTGTGTGCCTGTCTGTTTGCCTCTCTCTCCCTCCCACAGGCATAGACACACTCCTGCCTACTCATGCAAGAAATGATAATTAACAACTGATTGACAAATTCCATGGTTAGTAATTAACAGGAAATAATGTGTAAAAATGAAACAAAAGGAAAATATCAGAGAGAAGTGGAACCTTACAGGAATAATTACCAAATAAGCTGACATGCCTAGCCATTTTTAGGGGAAAATATAAGGCTATATTAAATGCTACTGTGGCGCCCCAGTTTCAAATCTGCTTTGAGCTGATTGTGGAAAAGCAATCATTCAGAACTACTGAACAATCCCCATGTGGATAATTCCGAAATCAATAGCTATCTGCTGCTCAATTTATTTATTCAGATGTTTAAACCATGCTTTTCTTCTCTACGGAGATCTAGTGTGGCTGACAACAGCATTCCCCTGTTCTCCATTTTATCCTCACAACAACAGCCCTCCAAAGAAGGTCAGGCTGAAAGAGAGTAACTGGCACCAGGTCACCCAACAAGCTTACAAGGCAGAGCAGGAATTCAAATGAAGGACTCTCAGGTCCAGCTCGTTTTTCTTTTTTTCTCTTTTTTGCCGTTGAGTCACATATGACTTACGGCAACCCCTGGTGGGGTTTCCAAGGCAAGACATGTTTAGAGATGGTTTGCCATTGCCTGCCTCTGGATCATGAACCTGGTATTCCTTGGAGGTCCCCATCCAAATAATTTCTAGGTGACCCTTCTTAGCTTCTGAGATCCAATGAGATCAGGCCAGCCTGAGCTATCCAGAGACACTTTCGCACGTGCCGAATAATGCACTTTCAATCCACTTTCACAATTGTTTGCACGTGGATTTTGCTATTTTGCACAGTTAAATCCAGCTGCAAAGTGCATTGGATGGGGATTGAAAGTGCATTATTCTGTATGTGCAAAAGTGACCCAGGTCAGGGTCCAGCACTCTTTCCACTATATAAAGCTGTCTCTTTAAAAACTCACTCTAACAATACTACTATCCCCATATAAAATACCACAAAATGGGGTCAATCCAGTTGTGAGCATAAGGAAGCTAGAGACAACTGGAAATAGCCAAGCCAGGCCCAGAAACATTTCTAGGAACGTAAGGAATTAATCACAAACCTCAAAGACTGAGTTACCCAAAGGAGCCTTTTTAGAGGACCCTGCAAAATCTGCCTGCCACTCAGCAAGGAAGCATCTCTGCCTATAGAATCAAGGGCCTAGGCTGACAGAAATGTTATCTTTAATAATTCAAAGAGTGAGAGGAAAATCTTGTCGTTGTAAGGGATCCCCTGAGCGGTAAGCAGCACTGAGAATGAAGCCGGGTGATAACAAAGAATAAAAAGCAAATGGAGCACAAAAGTAGCACATAAATATCAATAGAAAAATGAATGCGAGTAACTCGAATTTTAAAAAATAAAGAGGAAAGAGCGAGCAGTGATTAGTGGCTATGATTCTTTAACGCACCTCCATCGAGGCAGAAGCCATATGCAAGCCTTCAAGTAAACAAGCCACAAACGGGGGCATGTGAAGCCCATCTTCCCAGCTTTGTTGATGCAATACAGTTCCCAATACAGCAAAAACACCACCAAGCTTAAAGAAGGATATCCAAAGGGAGTGTGGTATATTAAAACTTTTCAGTCAAACCTCCCTTGGCCCAATTTTGGTCCATTTGCTGATAGAATTCCCCACACACTCCACTTTTACCATGAATACTTGCTAGCTTTTTCCCCCTACTGAGGCAAAAAGGAGAAGAAGAGATGTGGGATTTAGTTATGGGGAACTGTAATGATGCAGTTAACAGATGTGCTCACAAAACAGGACTGATGATTACTGCTTTCTGGATCTACATAAACCCATTTGTGGGAGCTATTTTGTTTTCCGAAGTTGCATGTGTTAGGGAGGGACTGTACCTCAGGCTAAACAAATGCAGGAGCACAGGATAGGATGGGAATAGAGACAAATAGTGTGTTCACACCTGCCATAAGAACATAAGAACAAGCCAGCTGGATCAGACCAAAGTCCATCTAGTCCAGCTCTCTGCTACTCGCAGTGGCCCACCAGGTGCCTTTGGGAGCTCACATGTAGGATGTGAACGCAATGGCCTTCTGCGGCTGTTGCTCCCGATCACCTGGTCTGTTAAGGCATTTGCAATCTCAGATCAAAGAGGATCAAGATTGGTAGCCATAAATCAACTTCTCCTCCATAAATCTGTCCAAGCCCCTTTTAAAGCTATCCAGGTTAGTGGCCATCACCACCTCCTGTGGCAGCATATTCCAAATAATGCATATATTCCAGCATATGCCAAATAATGCACTTCGTGAAATAGCAAAATCTATTTGCAAAATGATTGTGCATTGAAAGTGGAACAAAAGTGCAATATTCAACATGTGCAAAAGTGCCCAATGGCTCTGGGTTCCCTCCCTGTAACAGGCAGAACAACCAAGACCAATACTTTGGATTTGCTGGCATTCAGGTAGGCAGGGCTCTCTGGGGGATAGAGAGAGGGAGAGACCCAGGCTCCCTTGTGCTTGTGAAAAGCATCGTCTGCTGGAGCTGGCAAAGATGAATACTTTCCTTTTACTAACTGGCAGGCAGACAGGATGTAGCTGGAGAGAGGGCATAATTAAGGACTTTGCTCTCAACACCAAACATAGAGCAAGGGGACCTAAACCCTGCTTCCTCTTATCATACCTGAAGCAATTTTTCTTCCAGCTGCATTCTGATACCAGATATCAACTGGGATGACCAGCCCAGTGCAGCAAACTAAAGCAGGGGGCAGGATTTAACTTCCCAAGCATGCACAGACCCCTTTTGCTTTTAAAAAAATCATTTTGCTGCTTCCTGCTTGGGAATTCTGGGAGAAAACAAAATCACTCACATAACCATCCCAGATTGAGTTGAAAACAAAGAAGCCACTGTTGGAAAAGTGTTTCTCAGTAGAACCAAATGGGGAGGGAGGGAGAATATATTTTTAAAAAGAATCAAAACAATATAAATCATTATACAAAAGAAAATTAATGCAATTATTGAAGAATGAAACAAACTGAAATGACCAATATAACATTTCTGCACAAAATTCCCGTGAATTTTTGTTACAGCACTATCTGAATCCATTTTAGAAAGCACATTAGCTCAAATACTCACTGGCTGATCTCCTACTTTGTGACAGAGGCCGTTTCCCCACTTTTAAAATGACGTCGGTTTCGTCTGGTCCAGGACCTTTTTAGCGCGAGGGTCATTTTCCTGGGCTTCCCCACTGCCTCGCGCTCCACGCGGGGTCATCGAAAGGCGCCGTTTTGAGCAGCGCCAGAATGACCCACGCTGAGGGGGCGCAAGAGCAGCAGAGTCGGGGCGGCTGCGTTGTTGCTGCCCCTGTAGTGGGGAGTGCAGGTGGACCCCGCGCTACTCGGCGAGAGTAGCGCGCAGCAAACGGTGAGTGGGGAAAGGGCCTAAGAAAAATAAGCCTAAATGTTCCTGTAACCTCTTTCCCTCCCTTCTTTAACCCCCTTTTCTGTTCCATCCTCCTAAAAAAATCTGCCTGATTTTTCACATCACTTGTCCAAGAGGCACCCCTCCAGGATTCTAATAAATTCCAAGCTTGTTCAGCCCCTGTTTACTCCCTGATTCCTGCCCCCTCCCCATCCAGCCCTTTAAAGTAAAGCTAAAGTTTGTACTACATGAAAGCTCAGAAACCAGCTAGACCTCTTGTTACAGGAGACACAGACTGAATACCTTAGAAACCAGGAGGGCTGCCAAAACATATTTTAACACATCAAAAGGAATAAAGGGAACAGGAAATAGCTGAAAATAACCACTGACATCAAACCAACTCTCGGCAAATGCTTATTGGTGCAAAAGGGAAAGTGACTTTTGTTACCAAGAAATGTTCCAATCAAATACAGCATGGTGGAATGCACCCACCCACACAAACACACACTTTTCTTCCCAATGGGCTCAAAGAAGATTATAACATCGTTTCCCCAGTTCCATTTTATGCTCACAACAACCGTCTTTGGAGAATACTGAGGTTGAAAGACAGAGAGGCCCGTGCATCTGTAACCCAACTTAAATTCCAAGAGAGAGACCATTCTCCATTGAAAACAAAAAGAGTTCCCTTTCTTTTGACAGTGTGATCCACCTTGTGACACTCAACACTTGCAAAAGTTACAGTAAACAATTTTCCAATTTGTTCTTTCTTTTCTCTTTTTCCTTTCATGAAAAATCACATATAGAACAGCAATCAAATATTTTAAAAAATAATTAGCATATAATAATTTAGGCCCGTTGTGCTCAAACGGACTAGCAGAGTCTAAGTCCTTTTCTGGCTTTTGTCTAGTTGGGTCTCCTAGAGATGGATAGACTTGCAGCTTTGCTTTGCCTTTGCTGAGCTGTCTGTTCTTCTCTTCAAGGGTTCCAACATATCAATATACAGTTCATATATATGACCAGCAGTGGCGTAGTGCATTCTAATCTGGAGGAACCGGGTTTGATTCCATGCTCTGCCACTTGAGCTGTGGAGGCTTACCTGGGGAATTCAGATTAGCCTGTGCACTCCCACACACACCAGCTGGGTGACCTTGGGCTAGTCACAGCTTTTCGGAGCTCTCTCAGCCAGAGGCGTTCCTCCCATTGGGCAAAGTGGGCAGTTGCCCTGGGCGCAGCCCTGTGGAGGGCACAGGTTTGTTTGTGGGATTTTTTGTATTTTCAGTGTTTTTCCATTTTTGGCCTGCAGAGGGTGCAGTTTTTAGGCTAGCAGCACCAAAATTTCAGGGATGTTTTTGGAGACTCTCCTGATGCTATCACCCAGGTTTGGTGAGGTTTGGTTTAGGGACCAAAGTTATGGACTCCCAAAGGGGGTGTCCCATCCCCCATTGTTTCCAATGAGAGCTAATAGGAGATGAGGCTACACCTTTGAGGGTCGATAACTTTGGACCCCCAGTACCAAACTTCACCAAACCTGGGAGGTATCATCAGGAGAATCTTTTACTGATACCACCCAGGTTTTGTGAAGTTTGGTCCAGGGGGTCCAAAACTATGGACTCCCAAAGGGGTGCTCCATCATCCATTGTTTCCAATGGGAGTTTAACTGAGAGATGGGGGAGCTACACCTTTGAGGGTCCATAACTTTGGACCCCCCTGAACCAAACTTCACCAAACCTGGGAGGTATCATCAGGAGAATCTTTTACTGATACCACCCAGGTTTTGTGAAGTTTGGTCCCGAGAGGTCCCAAAGGCTATGAGACTCCCAAAGGGGTGCTCCATGTCCATTGTTGTTTCCAATAGGAGCTAACTACAGAAGATGGGGGGCTACACCTTTGAGGGTCCGCCAACTTTGGAACCCCTGAGTCGCAAACTTCACACCAAGCTTAGGTAATTATCGATAGGAAGTCTCTAAAAAAGATAACCTGAACGTTTGGTGCTGCTAGTAACAATTTACACCCCTGTCTACCCTGCCAGCGAAGTACCCCAAATTTCCCCAGATTTTCCTTTTTAAATCCCTAAGCACTTTGACATGGATTTAAAGAGGAGAATCACTGAGGTCCCTGAAAAGTTTAAACATTGAAAGTGATGCTGTTTTCAGGGTGGAGGAGAATCCAACCCCCCAAAAGTAGCATCACTTCCCAGTATTGTTTAAACTTCAGAACCCGAGTTCTCCAACTTTAAGGTAGATTTAAAAGGAGAATCTGGGCTCCCTAGTTTAAACACCATTGAAAATGATGCTGTTTGGGGGGTGGATTCACAGCATCACTTGTTTAAACTAGGGAGCCGATTCTCCTTTGAAACATTGAAAGTGATGCTGTTTCCCCCAATTGGGGGTACTGGATACAACGCCATAAAATGTTTTCATAGCAGTAATAAAACATTTTGAAAGCATTTGAAAATGTTTTCAAAAATTATTTCTGCTGTGTGGCATGGCTTATTGCTGTGCTCAGATTTGTGAGTTGGGGCATGTTCTATAATGTGATGGTGACTTTGAAAAAACCTGGTGTAAAAAATCATTTCTTGGTCACAGTGGGGGAGGGTGGCTGCCCATGGGGGGCGCCAAACTCCAGTTTGCCTAGCTACGCCACTGGGCATAGCTACAAGGGGGTGCGCGTTGCATTGGGCACGCGCCTGGGGGGGGCATCAAACTCAGGTTTTGCCCAGGGCTCCAGTTTGCCTAGTTACGCCACTGCTCTCAGCCCCACCCACCTCACAGGGTGTTTGTTGGAGGGGGGAAGGGCAAGGAGATTGTAAGCCCCTTTGAGTCTCCTATGGGAGAGAAAGGGGGGATATTAATCCAAACTCCTCTTCTTCTCTTCATAAAAACTTGGAGTCCTTCTAAGGTGAACTACCTACAGCTTCAGGCTCTGCAACAAATCCTGGAGAATTGCACCTTTTCTCCCTTATATCCCAACTCTTTAGCTCCCCAGGTGGATTCTATGGCCCCTTCTGCACATGCAGGATAATGCATTCAATCCACTTTCAATGCATTTTGCAGCTGGATTTTACTGTGCGAAATGGCAAAATCCACTCGCAAACAATTGTGAAAGTGGATTGAAAGTGCATTATTCTGCATGTGCAGAAGGGGCCTTGGTTACAGATGGACATGGCTGGAAGAGGATTCAAACCTGAATCTTAGTCCAACACTCTAACCACTACTCTGGCGTGGCCATCCAAGAACAGCTGTCTCTTTGCCGAAGTGACAAATTGCTCAGTCAGATTTGGAGCTCTGTGGAACCAGATTAAACCCTCTGGGCCATCGGATCAGATGATTCCTGTAGGAGTTGGTAGCTGTGTGGCCCCCTATTCTGGCTCTGCAGTGCAGCCCAGAACAGGCCAAGGACTCCCTCTTCTGGAAAGCTGTCACATTAATGCAAGGAATAACAAGCCTGGGTTCTGGAATCCCCCAAGTTTCACCAGTGGAACTTTATAAATAGCTTCTGCCTTTTTAGGCACTTGAAGTAATTCTAGTCAGTTTTTTTAATCACTGGGGGAAATGCTGAGAGAAAGAGAGCACATCAGGTTAAGCCTTGGGAGGGAGCAGAGTTTTGTGCTTCTCTCTTATGTTATCCATTAATGATTAAAACTAGTTCCATTCACCGCCTGCTTTCGACACGGACACTGAAATAATGACATGTGGATATCCCTCCCCCACCCCCATCATTTCCAGTTTGGCCTTTAGACTACTCAACCAGTAACATTGCCTGTGCATCTGCCTGTCTTTCTGAGTGTGTTACTGACTGCAGTGCAACACCATGCATAATTCATACAAAGCTGAAGGGCTGGCATTCAAGAGGATGGGCATGCAGGCGAAACATTTCCCTGTCCACCTGCCTCTTTCCCTTCTCCAGCCTGCTCCACTCCCTGTGCTGTAGGAAATGCAGGCAACATATTTGTCCTTATTTCCAGCAGTTGCAATGCCAGCGAGAACAGGGCAATTCAAGGAAACTGGAGTCTTTGCTTCTATCAAACAAAGCCCCATGCCCAGAAAGGGAGCCAATGTTGGGGGATGCACCGTATAAACCAGTGGTTCTCAACCTGGGGGTCGCAACCCTTTCACAGGGGTCACCTGAGACTCTCTGCATCAGTGTTCTCCATCTGTAAAATGGATAAATGTTAGGGTTATGGGTCACCACAACATGAGGAACTGTATTAAAGGGTCACGGCATTAGGAAGGTTGAGAACCACTGGTATAAACCCAAGCCTATCAAGAATTTTATCTTTGGTGACAACAACTACGGAATTGTACTGATTGGTAGAAGTCCCTATCAGTTATAGATTTCTTTTGCTGGCTACACCCCAAACTGCTTGCCTCTGTCCAGCCTCAGTCCAAGAAGATTAGGTATAAAGCCCCACCAGCAGCAGCTAGTGACCACCAAGCAGCAGTGCTGACCTTGAATCCATCCATGCCAATTAAAAAAATCTTTAGCTTTGATTATACAAAGGGCTACAACTGATGTTCAGACTACAGCATTAGAACCCACTGAGGTCCCTCCCCTCCCTAGACACCACACCCATATTGTTAGAAAAATCAATTAAGCCTAATTTGACTAGAACACAGGTGTCAAACTCATGGCCCTCCAGATGTTATGGACTACAGTTCCCATCACCCCCTGCCAGCATGCTGGCAGGGGATGATGGGAGCTGTAGTCCATAACATCTGGAGGGCCATGAGTTTGACACCTGTGTTCTAGAATGTCTACAATTTTCGGAGGGAGTGGGTTGTTTACTGAGAACTGTTCCCTCTGGAACTAGCCCCTCCCCTCCGATGCCTCTTCAACTATTTTTCCTCTTCAAGATGCTAACAGCCTTTTTTGTTTACTGTTTTGTTGTTGGTTTCCGTAATCTTGTGCTGAAATAAAGTTGGTGCTCTTTCATCAGAAGAAACACTGTTTATCCCTCTCTAACACAAATCTCCAGGAATCTCCCAACCTGGAGTTGGCACCCCTTCCCAGGAGACTACCTGAGGAATTGTGTAAAGTGCTATCAAGTCACAGCTCTGCTGGTGACTCCCAACAAGGGTCTTTTAAGGCTTGTGAGAAGCACAGCTAGCCTGCCACTGAGTCATCTTTGATGATCTCCCTTCCAAGTACCGACCCTGTTGAGCTTCCAAAATCTGATAAGATATGCTGCTTTCTCTCCCTCCTCCTTCATCTATCTGGCTGATTATGTAAAGCTTCTGTCTGGATCCATATCGGCTATAGTGGCCTCATCTCTGACCCTCAGACCTCACATGCCCAGCAAATTACTTGTACATGAGAAAAAGAAACTCAATCAATACACATGCTTCTTGGCAGACAGCTTTACATGCTTACCAGTCCTTTTGCTTTCAAGCGCATCCGTACCTTCGTGCCAAGCTGAGTGTGAGATATAAGCATTGTAGACTGGAAAGGTTAATATCTTTCTTAAAGCCCGCTAATGTTTGGTACGCAAATTAAAATGAAATCAGGAGATTAAAAGGCCCACATTTCAGCATCTGGCGGTATCCCCAGTATTAAAAGTCATGAATCATCAAGCAAATTATTTCTAAAGAAGGAATTGGGTAAACGTGTAATTAGATGTAATCTTACCTAATAAGAACCAAAAATACTTTCAAGGGCTATACAAGTGTTTCTGAACGAACTGTTTGCATAAAAACTGGCAGCCGGTTTTAGCTAAGATTAGGTACAAAATCACAGGGGGGATAAGGGCATGCTGAGTCGCTAAAACTGCCCAGGAGGAAGATGAATAGACCCTGCAGTGGTGTAAGAGGGGCTACTTGGCTCAAACTCAGGCAGTGGGGTTGACAAGGCAGTAACCACAGCTGTGCCTCTTACACCCTCCCGACAAAGACTTACCATTTATATAGTCGTGGGCACTGCAGTTCTGTGGTCCCATGATGCTAGCCCCTACTAATGCCATTGTTCTATCATTCTGGGAAATCCCAGCCACAAAGTCAGCTGCAAATCAATAGGAACGAGATGCTACATTCCTACATCAACCAACACACCATGGGACTCATGGCAACTCTGTCGTCACCCAATGACTGTGTTGCACACTGACAATAGCTACATGACCAAAGCATCAATCGACTCATGGCAAAGGTCAAACAGCTCCAAGATGCCACTGTACCCAGCCCACACACAAAGCACAACTGGACAGCTGCAAAGATGTCATAACGCCCCTCTGCCTGTGCAACCCACAATAGTCCAGCAAGCTGAAACCAACAGGTGCCTCAGTGACCAGCTGCACAGGGTCCCCTGTAAAATGCAGATACTTTTACCTAGCTTATAAGCTGGGTAACAATACGTGTTTGATTCCTCTGGCAGCAGGTGCAGAGGCAGCCTGTAAACAACCACACTTGAATCCGCTGTGGATGTTAAGTATGCATGGAGAATTGGTGGGTTCCCTGAGAAAAGAGCTCAAGTTGCCCTAGAGGAGAACAGGCTGTCTCATCAGAATGGTCTGAGCAATGGAGCTGCACCAGTGGAGCTCTGGGGATAGGAAAAATTTCTACAAGGGAAGAGGCGGACTCAGGTTTAACTCTCCACTTGGCCTTGAAGCTCACCAGGTGACCGCAGGAGAGTCAATATCTCACAGCCTAACCTATTGCACAAACTTGTTGCCAGATAACATTTTTCCTTTGAATTGCCTTTAATTGCGGGTTGTCTTGACTGCTGCTAAATTGTTTTAATTACTTGTATTGATCGACTGCTGTTTTAATGTGCATTTATGCTGCTCTATCTTTTAATATATTGATCTTATTGGATTTAATGCATTACATTTTATGACTTGTTTTGTTGTAATCTACTTTGGGCATTTTGGAGAGAAGCAGGTAACCAATATTTGAAATAAATTAAAAAGACGTGTACGTGGGTGGTTCTTCCCAGATGTTTCTTCTGGGAGCTCAGGGTGACTCTTGCAAGGTAAGGCCGGGCTTCCTAACTGAACTATAGGTCCACAGCAGGCTAGTTGCCTGCAAACTCTGTGCACAGACCTTCATGCCACGGTGTCACGGGGTTGACTGAGTGCTGTAACTAAAATGACAGTCCCTCCTTCCCCGTATAGCCCCACCTTTTCCTCAGCAACAGGATATTTTCCAAGTACTGAGGCTGTATTCAGATTACCAGGGAGCCCTTCAACCTGAGGCTTCAAGTTGCCACAGAAACCCATGCTAGGAAAAGTGCCGTGCGATCTTCCTGGCAACATACAGAAAAAGGGTGTGAGATGTCCTGATGCCATTTCAGCGTGTGTTGGCTGGTGTCTACCATGCATAGCTAATGCGGAAGTATAATCGGGAGCAATGCTGTGATTCCTGGCTGGCTATACAGTTGCAAGGGATACACTGGGAATGGCCGTGGTTATTTGTTGTGGGGAACATAGACTCTCAATAAGGTACAGCCAATATAAGGGCTGGTGTTGTAGCAGTGCTAGGTCTTGAACCTGAAGCCAATAAACAAACTCTATGTTGTTGATCAGTAGCATTTATTGATGAGGCATCAAAGCACCAAAGTTTGGCAAAGCCAGTTCTGACAAACCTGGCACTTGCCATCCCCTTCATCCCCGTATCAAGTTTCCACTCACATTTTCCCAAGAAGTTGTGAAAAACAGTCTCCGGAGCTAAGGTGTCCCAAGGTCAGTGGCAGATAGTATGAGAGAGCCATCTGGCTTCCTGCCCTCATGAGATAATGGTTTTAAATCTGTTTCTCATGAGATTAGGGTGTCAGAGGAAGCCTAGTTATCTACAAAGTGTGTGAATCCATAAAGTACAGATCAAGGAAAGAATGTTCCAAATGGCAGTTATTACATATAGCAGGCTGGTTACATATATCTTTTAGCAGCATTGATTAGTTGTTTCAAGCAGTTACATTGAGGTAGGAATGCATCTTAGTCACATAAATACTATCCCCCTGACAAGCAGTCATCATCACACGAGTACAGAGGGTAGCCCTGTTCTGTTTGTCCCCTTTTACTATTGTTGTAAGGGGATAAGTGCGTCACAAGAATGAAGCTGTCAATAACAGATTGTAGCAACATGGGGAGAAGTGTATTTGGTGAACTTTTTTTCTGGCCCTTTCCAAAATTCATATCAATTACCTGTCTTCCAAACAGGGTCACTTTGGTCCACCATAGATCAGTCTGGCAACACATGAAGTGACATCACATCACCACATATAATAGACAGTCTTTGTCTATGGAGTGGTTTGCCATTGCCTTCCCCAGTTGTCTACTCTTCACCCCCAGCAAGTTGGGTACTCAGAAGAATGGAAGGCTGAGTCAACCTTGAGCTGGCTGCTTGAAACTGACTTCCATGGGGATCAAACTCAGGTCACTTAACTGCAGTACTGCAGCTTACCACTCTGTGCCACAGAGCACTTTATTTTAACTATCAGGAAAAACTCTTATCTTGTAAGCCAGTCCAACTGTGATGGTTAGACAGGTTCTCTGTCAGTTTCACTCACTTCTGACTTTCCTCCCCCTCTGAAGTTTGGGAAGGTCCATATACCAGATGGTATCATTCCAGAATAATGAATATTAACTAATATGGATTAATGTTGTTAATTTCCCTGTTTGTTTTCATTAACATGATGACAGTAACAAATGGGATATTTTTCTTTAGTTTTTCAATAATAATTTCATCAATAAACAATATCCATCCCTAATAGGAAGTGGCTTTTATGAAGCATGGAATCAGAGAGAACAATTAGATGACACCATAAACAATTTCTTAAGATCAGCTGGAAAGGAAAGCCATGCCTAGCACCCAGTGCTGAATAATGGGCCAAACGTTTTTGGAGATTCGAGGACAAAATAATATTCAACGAATATTTATGACAACTGAGGCTGAGATTAAGCTTGGGAGAGCTACTCTTATCCCACCTCATCTCGGGTCCTTTTCCCTCCTAATGACTCTAGACCTGCTGATTGCTCAAGGATTTATTGTAAAAGTTCAAAACAAAGAAATAAAACAAAAATGCGTGTAGAGATTGCTCAGCTGGTTACATTCCTTTTGGTTCTTTGTCCCCATTCCGGGAACCCATGGCCCAGAGATGCTTCTCTGACCACGTCTCAAGATGGAATTCCAAAACCTTTGTTTTCCCCTTCTCAGGAAAACTTTGTTCAGGCCGCGAGGTAATTTAGGCCTTTGAAGCTTCATCCTGGCACCTTTGTATGGCTTCCTGTCCTCCCTCCAGGAGATCTAAAGGCAAAGATGCTTTTCACAGTCATGTGTGATTTTGCTAGTTTTTCAGTACTATTCCATCACAATATTATTCTAAATATCTGAGGAAATTTAAAATAATAATCATTTTAGAACAAATCCAGGGTCACAGCACTGCTCCTGATTATGCTCCTTGATCTGAGATTGCAAATGCCTTAGTAGACCAGGTGCTCAGGAGCAGCAGCAGCAGAAGGCCATTGCTTTCACTTCCTGCATGTGAGCTCCCAAAGGCACCTGGTGGGCCACTGTGAGTAGCAGAGTGCTGGACTAGATGGCTCTTTCTTATGTTCTTATGTCACACCTGAGAGAGAGAGAGTCTAACTGATATTGTGATTCAAACATTATTTTATTCCCTTTAACCACAAACTTTAATGGACGTAATCCTAATTATTCAAATGATGTTCAAGCAGTTATTATATGGGCAATGTGATTTCCAATTACTCTTAAGCCCATTCATTCTCTTATTTGGTGAGTGCTGAAGCTGAAAGTCCATTTCAAAGGTCAGACCTAGTTGCCTTACAGTAAATGTTAAAAGGTCAAGTATTATCCACACCTTCCTAGCTTCTGGTAACCCCACAGAATGACTGTAATGTAGCCCCCAAGTTTCCAGAAGGTGAGCAAAAGTTAAATGCTCATATTTCCAAACCATAATTCTGACTTTAAAATCTTGTTAACCACTGTTGGGAAAAGCCATCTTGTCTCTATGTGCCTTAGCTTTCTATAGTAAACCATCATAACATCAGTAAAAAATTGCTTTCATGCCTGACAATAGTTCCCTACTCTCAACCCATCTAGGATCACTAGATGGATGGATGGATGGATGGATGGATGGATGGATGGATGGATGGATGGATGGATGGATGGATGGATGGATGGATGGATGGATGGATGGATGGATGGATGGATGGATGGATGGATGGATGGATGGATGGATGGATGGATGGATGGATGGATGGATGGATGGATGGATGGATGGATGGATGGATGGATGGATGGAACCAAAGATGGTTCTAAATACATGCCAGCATCTTTCATGTTCTAGAAATTAGATGAGCCAAGGAAGCCAATCCAAATGTGACTGCCAGCTACATAGCTTTGAGATTTTCTACCTTCCCTTACTATAGTTTATAGCCACAGGCCAGCCCCAAGTGCTTGCTGCCTTTTTGTTAACTGGGTGGGGGTGGGGAGGCTGGACAGCACTTGAACCTCTCTGTCCATTATGCCTTTAGGATAAGTAAATGATGAGTGGAATTCCCACACACCCCACTCATGAGCAAACCACCACCAGACATGTAATTCTGTTGTTTTTTTAACCATGCAAAAAGCACAGAGTCTCCTTGCTGAGAATACTGCATCTTCAGTGAGCGGCAGCAATTAAAATTACAGTCATGAGCAACACATTGCCTGCAGCTATTGTTAGGGTGGTTGTGTTATCCAGGATATTGATATATAGAAATGCAGCATCTGAAACATCCCCAAACACACAGACGCTCCCAGTCTTTCTCTCTCTCCAGCTTTGAAATATTCTGCAAGAACAAATGCTCCCTTCCTAGCAAAGGTCACCCTATCAAATCTTCCCACTCCCCTTTACCCCTGCCTGCAGACACAGCCAGAAAGAGATACTATATGGGTTTGTATTTTTCCACCCCTATGCAGCATTGACTCTGTGCGAACAAAAGAAGTATGTTTTGCTGGGTGGAATGAAGACCTGCAATAATACAAAGTATTTTAACAGTGTTCCCACTTGAAAGGTTCTCAAGATGTGAATAAAGGAGAAGAAAATAAACCAAGCAATGTTGCTTCTTATCTGCAGATTTTTCTCTGCAGTCTTGAGAAAGAGGGAGAAGGGGCCGGGGGGGGGGGGGGGAATTGCTTGGACATCCTAGTTTGAAAACACTGAATTAGCTTTCGTGAATTTCAAGAACTGAAAAGTTTGTCTGCTTTCCTAGCCTCATGCAATGATTTTTATCTCCAAGCAACAAGCTGCCGAGGAAGGCTGCAAAGTTGAAAGAAATGTCCCATGGTGCAGAGAGAGGTTCTTGTTCTTTCAACGGCAGGTGGAGAGAGATCAAATTACACAATAAGGGGCCAATCAAACCTAATTGAGCAACCAAGCAGTTTTCTTTTAAAACTCCCCAAAATGATGGCTTCTGAAGAGACCAAGATTCCCCCTGAGTGGCCCATTAGAGGATACTTTGCACCAAGAAACAAACCACGGGAATTTCTTTTTCCTCTGACACATGATTGGTCCTGGAGATTTCAGGGAGTGCCAAAATTGGGGAGGGAGAGCAGAAAGAGCTGAAGCAATTGAATCTCAGATTTCTGGGTTTGTGCAGGCAGTGGTATTTCACACCAAGTGATCTCAAAGAGGCACAAACTGAGACAAAACAATGGTATCAGAGGTGGTTAAGGCTGGAATTGTCCTGGGGTGTTCCCTGTCTCAGGAGTCAGGTTGTTCGCTCTGGGTTGAGAAATACAAAAGAGATTTGGGGGGTGGAGCCTGAGAAGGACAGGGTTTGGGGAGGGACTTCAGTGGGATATAATGCTGTACAGTCCACTTTCCAAAGTGGGATATAATGCTACACTGTCCATCTTCCATTTTCTCCAGGTGAACTGAGTTCTAGCAATTGTAATCCCAGGAGATCTCCAGCCATGACCTGGTTGTTGGCAACCCTCATCAGGAGTCCTTCAGTGCAAAGGTTTGGCGGTTCCAGTCGATTACCAGTAGATAGCATTTCTGCTTGCCAAGGAGGTTGTTTTGTGGAAAGGATTTGACATTTCTGAGCAGGGCTGTGTGGATAGAATGCAGATAGGGCAGTATTCCTTCCCGCAAAGGCCTCCCAAGTCAGTCTCTCCGCTGAGCTATCTTCCTTCTGCAGCAAACAGCAACGGGAGATTATCATTTACACACCTCTTGCCAGATGCAGAGAAGGCCGCTTTGTTCTGCTCCAGACTGATTTTTTCCCCCACCAGGTATTTTCTGCAAAGTTTAAGAAATGATATTGCATCTCAATTGCCGAGCAAAATGGTTCCCTTTCTGTGGCGGCCCCCGTGGGAACATTTCGTTTAAAAGGCTTGGTTGTCGATAGCGTGTTAAAGCTGTCACTCATTCTTGCCTGGCATATTCGTCTCCATTATGGGAAATAACCTACATTTATAGGGTGCCTTTCATCTCAAAGGCTCCCAACGTGCTACACAGACTGCCTATAATAAAATAATAATTGCGCGGCTTTGATGCCTCCGTGGGTGGATCTCCAAGCACTTCGACAAATATTAATGAATGAAGAAAGCTAAGACTACATGGAAGGATGCATTATCTGAAGGATCCCACCTGGGAGTCTGACAAGCTGAAAAAGCTTCCTGACACTAATCTGCCTTCTATAACAACCACAACAGTATTTACTTCACGCATTTATTTCCGTCATTTGTATACCATCCGTTCCTGAACTTCTGATATGAACGCAGGAAGGTGCCTTATACCCTGTCAGGCCTCCATCTGACTAGGTATTGTCAAATCTGACTAGAGCTGCATCTATCCAAAACCACACAAACTAATACATAAAGATTGGCAGGTGAAAATTTCAAGGCTTAATGATTTCCCAAATATTGGATTCAGGAGAACAAAGAATTTTAGGGAGCTTTTCACCTATTCAGATATTGATCGTATGTCTATACAAACAGAACTTACTATAGAACTTTTCGAAGGCTGAATATGGACTGTTTGTCCTCTCCCTGTTGCAGCTCGGTGTTTTGATCACCAGATTTTCTTGATATTGTTTCTCAAATTGCTAGCCAGAAGTGTGGTTGTCAGCTCTGGTTTAATCCAGGTAGCTTACTATATGTTGATAGCTTACTAAATCCAAGTAGCTTACTATATGTTGAAAGGAACACTTCAATCTAACTTGCTTTGTGCAAATACAGTATTCATTTTATTAGACGTCGTAAATTATACAACATATCTGTGTCTGGTTGGTTTTAAAATTGCAATCTATATTATGTGCTTTGAATTTCTCATTTGATTGTTGTGCTTCCAAAAACTATTGATACTGGGTGACATGTCTCAATAATTTCCAACATGTATGTTCTTCTAAAGGGAGTAACTTATAAATAACAAGAGAACATCATTGAACCAGCTACAGTAGAAAGAAAGTTCCTTGGAATGACCAAGGTCTTTGAGTGGTGGTGATGGGAAATGCTGTCAAGTCACAGCCAATTTATGAAAACCCCACAGGGGTTTCATGACAAGAAAGATTCAGAGGTGGTTTGCCACTGCCTGCCTTCACAAGAGCTTAGAGAGCCCAGAGAGAACTGTGACTGGCCCAGGATCACCCAGCAGGCTTCATTTGGAGGAATGGGGAATTAAACCCTGTTCTCCAGATTACAGTCAGCCACCACTACACCACATTAGCTCTCAAGATTATTTCAGGAGTCCCCAAAAAGGGATAATATTTGTTACAATATCACATTTAACAGAGTTTTTAGCCTTTTTAAAAGGGACTTCAGTCACAGATTTTTACCTCTACTTTTTGAAGCGATGGTGCCTTCTTCCATAGAAACATAGACAGGTGAGGTTTCCCTTTTTTTAAGGGTATAGGAATAACACCCTCCATTTTTTGCAGGTTTAATATTAGGGGAACTTGTATAGAGAATAATCTGTAGGGAGGAATAGATGATAAAATGGGAGTAAATGCTTACAGTAGGCACATTATTCTGTGCAGCTGCTCCAAATTGAGGCTTCTCTCCATAGTAATGTTTTCAACATGCTTTTTGTAATGAGTAATTAGTGTTAATGCCTCTCACTGTCATTTACACAGAAAATGTATTGACCTTCATCTCTGAATGAATCTGAATAAGAAATCTATCTGAAAACAGGATGCATACCAGATTCCTGTAATGATTGTGTTTGCTATCTGGATTCCTTATCTATGTTGATGAACTGTATTTGAGATTCATTGCCATTGCTGGTGTATAATAAGATATAACTGGTATGTAATAACGTAAGCATTTCACAAAATGTGCTGAAATAGCACTTTGTATTTCTATTGAATTAGAGCACTAGTCCATCTAGCTTAGTATGGCCCACTCTACCTAAGAGCAACTCTGGAATCTCAATACAGAAAGGTCTTTCCCAACATCTGGAAGAAAAAGAGTTTGGATTTATATCCCACTTTTCTCATCGGTAAGGAGTCTCAAAGTGGCTTGCAAACTCCTTCCCTTCTCTCCCCACAACAGACACCTTGTGAGGTAGGTAGGGCTGAGAGAGTTCTGAGAGAACTGTGACTGGTCCAAGGTCGCCCAGCTAACTTTATGTGAAGGAACGAGGAAAACAAACCCAGTTCACCAGATTAGAGTCTGCCACTCTTAACTGCTACAACTCACTGGCTCTCTACTACGTGAGAGCTTTTAACTGATGGTCCAAGTGAACAACATGACCATTAACAAGTTGGGTCTGGGTTCACCATATGTTTCACACGCAGATCAAAACTGATGCAAATAACTGCCCCACCAGGGCCATTTCTATTCAGGAAAACAGTGCAAGAGGGAAGGCAGGAGATCGTATTGTTACCGCCCCAGGAAAATAAACAAAATATTTTCCTGAGTCAGGTTACCTGACTACACTGGCTCCATGCCTGGACGCAGAAACTTGTGTGGTCCAGGAACCTCCATAAGGTTCACAGAGAATGTATATGTATGATTGTGCCAATGCTATATGATTCCCCTCTTGCTTATGCCCTTTTAAGATGTATTAAGCCCCTCTTCAGTTGAATTTATGATATGCCCGCTGTTTAGGATTTTAGTTTGACTAGGTTCTCCAGTTAGTTTAAGATTTTGTTATTGTTAGTTTTGGAGAGTCTTGCCTATAAGCATATGTATTTATCCCTTAAGGTTTCCCTAATGTTTAAGTTTAGAAATGTTATTTTTGAAATTTGTGTCTGTTAGCAAACGCAGTAGCCTGTAAAAGCTGATATTAATGGACAAGAAAGTTGGCTCCGGAATGCAGCTTAGACCAACACCCAGCCGACTCCTTAACAAAGACAAAGACCCTCTTTGGACTTGCAAATCGAATCTGTTGCCAGCACCCAGAGGTCCCCAGCTGTTGGAAGACGTGCAGGGACCACCATTGGACAGTTTGAACTTTTCTTTGTTGCAACAAGGAGAGGCAGGAGCCTCAGGGTATTACTGAAGGGAACAGCCATCTGATAAAGAAGATGGCTGGGTGCGGTAGCGAGCCCACCTGGATTTTCTGAATGGACTGTTATCTGCTCTCCCTTCAGCACCATTGCGAGATCCCGCGAGAAGACATTTGACAGCAGGATTTTGTAATCCCATTCAGAAGTTGTAATTGTATCTTGCTTTTGTATTGTTGTTTTCTTATTGGTGTTTGGTGAGGGACTTGCCCCCTCACCTCCCCTTTTACCTGCCCCTTTGCCCCTTTGAAGTTTGGAAATAAAAGTTCTTGCACTTGGTTGCAAGAGCGCGATTCTCCTGCCCGAGCTGTGACCATCACTTCCAAATAAAATCCTTTGCTTTGAAGAACGCTGGCTTCCTGCACCTCATTACAATTGCTGAGCTGAAATCACTTATTGTTACCCGAGCAGCAGCGGTAACAGTATTTCCCTTGTGCCATAATCTCAAGCCAAATTGAATTCCTACAGGCTTTAAACCTAATATTCCCCTCAGCTGCAATGAGGTCTATAGGGAAAGCAAGTCAGGCCTGAGGAGCCTGAACCAGGCTCATTCAAAGATATACCATGTAGTTTGACCCTGAGATCCTTTTAGCTGAAGACAGAACCTTCTGCAAGTGGACTGCTTTATCACTGAGCCATAGCTAGGGTTGCCAACCTCCAGGGGTAGGGGGGAATTACAACTGATGGCAGCTTTGCAGGGTGGACTTTCTGGATCACACCTGATTCCAGGCCTGTACCATTTGTGACCAGTGGAATGCAGACAATCAGTAAAGTTGCCAGATCTGGGTTGGAAAATGCCTGGAGATTTGAGCTGAAGCTAGGGGAGAACAGATTTTGGGGTGGGCAGGGTTGCCAATGTCCAGGTAATGGCTGGAGATCTTCGATTACGACTAATCTCCAGGCAACAGAGATCAGTCCATGTGGAGAAAATCACAATTTTGGAAGATGGGCTGTATGGCATTATACCCATTGATGATCCTCCCCTGCCCAAACCCTGTTCTCATCAGACTCTGCCACAAAATCCCCAGGTATTTCCCATTAAGGCATAATGCCCTAGAGTCCTCCTTCCAAAGAGGACATTTTCTCCAGGTTATCTAATCTCTGTATCCGGGAAATCAGTAGTAATCCCAAGAGATCTCAGCTACCACTTGGAGATTGTCAACTCTATCCTGTAGCCTTCTCCATGCTTTCATTCTTTCATCCTTGATCTCTTTACTCCCATGGCTTATCTGCCTCCCCCCTTTTAGTCAGTTGCACATTTATTTCTTAGTGATCCTCCCCTTTATCAAGTGGAAAGTGAGGTGGGTAGGTTGGATTTCCACATCAAAAGGAAGCCATGAACACGTGGGGAAATTAATTAGAATTAAGGCGTTTTTGAAAAGTGTACTGGCCAAGCGATAGAAGAGAACCAATTAAAAATATTGGTGACTAAGAATTATCCTGTGTGCTCTTTGGGTCTATGACTGAAAAAAATGCTGGGGGGAAGAATTAGGACTAATAAAAGGAAACACTTCTTCACGCAACGTGTGATTGGTGTTTGGAATATGCTGCCACAGGAGGTGGTGATGGCCACTAACCTGGATAGCTTTAAAAGGGGCTTGGACAGATTTATGGAGGAGAAGTCGATTTATGGCTACCAATCTTGATCCTCTTTGATTTGAGATTGCAAATGCCTTAACAGTCCAGGTGCTCGGGAGCAACAGCCACAGAAGGCCATTGCTTTCACATCCTGCATGTGAGCTCCCGAAGGCACCTGGTGGGCCACTGCGAGTAGCAGAGAGCTGGACTAGATGGACTCTGGTCTGATCCAGCTGGCTTGTTCTTATGTTCTTATGAAAGGAAATTTCTGTTATGAATCTTCTCCTGCTCTTTCTGTTCCAAAAAAGTGGAGACCTTCAAAACATTCCACAGAAAACACCACCTCCTAAGCGGGGAAATATTGTCTGATAAAGCAAATAATACAAGATAATCTCAAGCACTGGAATATGACTGACGAATTAGGAAAACAATTTGTTCAGACACCATAGAATCTGAAGCATAAAAATATTTGGTGATAATGGCTTCCAGGAGGAAAGTGTGTCATTTTCCACTCAAAAAAGTTCTTTGTTTAAATATCATGAATATGAGCAGGGGGTGCTTTTGACAACCCAACGCATGAAAAATTATGCTTAGATACATATTTTTTTCTTTCTCTTCCCTCGCCCATTAGTTACTTATTTGCTCTTCCTCCCCCCCCCCCCACTCCCCCAGCTGCCTCTCTGTTCGGGGAAACTGAGCTTGTTATTAAAGTTGCATTTCACCAGCTCTCACTGTTCCAAGCATCTGGGGAAAACCTTTGACAGCATCTCTGCCAACTGTCTTGGGGTTAAAAGAAGAGGGGTGGAAGATAAAGTAATTAACAGCACAGAGTGTTTGGGGGTTGCTGGCTGCCATCCATTCCCAGCAGTGTCTGTGACTCACTGCAGTATCTTAAACTAGTCACGTTGGGCTTTTACATCATTTCCTCTAGAAACGTAATCATATTTGCTGGACAGCTTGAGGTTCCAGTCTGAAGCACACACAAGCCAGTGCATTGTTGAGGAAACATCCCATGGTTCATTGGTTCCCTCACATCTGGAGAATGTAATAATGGGATTGGGCAGCAACAAGGAACCTTTCTATTGGTTCCCAGCTGTCTAAATATGGCTGGTCTGTGCAGATCCACCAAGGTGGATTCTACTATTCCACTTAGCAACGTTTATTTGTTTATTTAAATGTTTCTGCCTTACCTTTCATTTTGGCTCAAGACTGAAGCCTTCCTCCAAACCAAGGAACCTTCCTCCAAATTAAGTGGTTCTTCCATTGAAGGAACAGCCACTTAAGTGGGAGAAAAGCTTCATAGAGGATGGTTGGATCCAGTCGCTGACTATCTTCATACTACTTAAACTGGTTCATGTTCTGAAAGGGGCAGGGAAGACAAACAAGAACCACTAAGACCAATTTAATTTCTAATTGTTGCCCATTTCCATTCATTTTGTTTTTTTACTGGCATTGGCAGTTTCTTTCATGCTTTTATTTACATGTTGTTTATACACAAATGACATACGAATAACACAGTAAAAGGCATACATTTTTATGGGGAGAAAATATTGCAAGTGAAACAGGAACCTTTGGAAATCAGTGAGCACAGGTTTATTTCACATACGGCAGATGCAAAATTGAAATGTGGGTAATATCCCCCTGGATACAGCAAAAGCAGGAGAGAAATAAGGAAAAGGCATAAGTCTCCAACTTTCCTTCCTCACTTTCTTCTGCCTGCTGCCATGTTTTCCTGTTTCATTTGGGGTAAAATAAAAAATGCCATCTGAACAGGTTTGCTTTTTAAATTCACTTAAAATTATTACTAATATCCCCTAAATATTAACAATTAGGTTGGAGAAGTTGTACTACAAAATCAGTACATTATTTTTTAAAAAAATCAAAGCATTTTATGCAAATCTAGGAGTTCCCAGGTGTATTGTCCCTGGGCCAGTGGCGTAGCACCCATGGGACAGGGGGCATGATGCCCCAGGAGCGCCCCAGGGTGGGGGCATGGCTGGGGCGTGGAGGGGGCATTCCAGGGGCATTCCAGGGTGGGCACTGCAGCAGGGGCACAGGAGGCACGCGTGTTCCAGGTGTAGTTTCCCCTCACTCCACCCCACCTATGGCTAGCCCACATTGTAGTCTGGAAGCCCATATTTTGTAGATTTACCTTTCCACAGGACAGTCAGCCATTTCCCATTAGACAGAGGATAAAACTAATATAGGTTTGTGGCATAGCTGTACTCTTGTGGCATAGCAATAAACAAGGTTGCCACATTTTATCATTAGATCCACTTTGTACCATTAAGAGCAGCTTTACAAGCATAAGCATAGGAAGCCTTAGCACCAATCCAAGTAGACTTAGTGTAGGAGAAGCTACCATTAAAGACCTGGATCAGAAATTCTACAAGTGATGGACAGATTTTTTTCCCAGAAACTTCTCTGGACCATCAATCCACACTAGGTTCCTTCCCTTCACCACTAGTCAACCACTGCCCTAGCCAATCTAATATGGAAGTAATGTTTTCAGGTCAAGAGGGTTTGTGCTATGGCATTGATCAAGACAAGGAAGAACATATATTTATGGTCAGAAAACAAATATTACAGAGTTCTGAGAAACACTGCCAAATGTTACAGCACTTTCAGCAAAGAAAACCCATGCATGAGTCATGGCATAATCAGAATCTATAGAGTTAACTTGGACACTGTTTTATTGCCACTCAAGTTACCACATTGAAAGGTTAGAGGAAAAGCCATGAAAGGTCAGAAAATCGATCTATCAAGGCCTCTGAAACATATCCAGAATGAGTCAGCATGGATCTCAAGGCCTTGTGATCTGGCAGCTGGAAGAAAAGAAAGAACTGTGTTGAACTTATTGGAGCATCCCCTACCAGTGCTCTCCAAGGTCCTGATAGGCAGTAGACTAGAATCTACTTTCAGGATGAGCTATGATATGCAAATAGGGAGAGGGCAACACTGAAGAACATCCACTTTGCAAATCATGTACAATCATATTCCATAGAGATGAGATATTAGCACTTATTACTAGCTGAGACTCGGGTCTTTTCCTCCTCTTCTCCAAAAGGCAACTTTTCTCAGAGGTGAGGTGCTTTAGAAGTCATTCACCAAGCTCAGAAAAAAAATATTTAGAAAAGAAAGTAACACTTTCATTTATGCAGACATTTACCCGGAGAGCTAGTATTGTGTAACGATTGGAGTTCTGGACAGGGGAGACTGCAGTCAAATCCCAAGTCTATCATGAAATTCAACAGGTGATTTGGGCTTTTGCTGGTCGAAACGAAAGCATTACATGGATTTTGTTGTTGTTTTTTGTATTTTGCATGGGTGGATATGGTTGCTTACAACTTTTTGACCTAGGGCCAGACACTTTCTCTCAGGCTAATCCAAAGGCCATTGTCCTGATAAAATGGGGAAGGGGCACGTACACCCCCTGGTGTTCTTTGGACAAAGGACAGGATAAAATAATGACAAATAATGACAAAAACTGAATAATCCTGAATAGTAATGTCTCTCTGATCCCAGTGTGGTAAGTGATTAAGAGCAGTGGACCCTAATCTAGTGAACCAGGTTCATTTCCCCATTTCTCTACATACTGGGTGACCTTGGGCTAGTGACAGTTCTCTCAGAACTCTTCCAGCCCCACCTAGCTCACAAGATAACTGTTATGGGAAGAGGGAGGAGTTTGAGAGCCACTTTGAGACACCTTGAAGGTAGAGAAAAATTGAGTGTAAATCCAAATTCTTCTTCTTCCCTATTTGAAGGCTACAGCCCGCTTACTTGAAAATAAGTTTCAGTGAATTCAGCTGGGCTGAGTAAACACACACAGGACAGTGATGCAGGAAACTTTTTATTCTAAAATAACCTTTTATGAACTTAGTTTTCTGCTAGTATGTTTTACAGGTGTTTCTTTTCTAACTTATGTTAGATATGTCATGCTGTTTGAACATATCCTGCCTAAAATACTCCCAGCAATAATTCCCAAGTTCTGCACACATGTGCTAAAAATGTTCACCTACCAATGAGTATAGTTTTCTCCTCTGGCCTTATTGGGCTAGTCAGTTAGTGAGGGGGGGCAAGTAATTATGTTGGATCTGGCTGCCTAAGCAACAAGTGCCCTGATTGAGAGATCAACAGATCTCTTCAGTTTTCTATCCAGCAGTGGCATGGGATAGAGTCACATTTTGAGCCATTACGTACAAATTCCACCTTGACATGCTGACAGCCCCCCCCCCTCCAAATTGGCAGCTCTGGCAGGTCTGAGAACAGGTACCTGACCAACCTAATCCCTGGATTCATCTCAGTGTTAACTGATGAGAGGCCTGGCAGGCTGTGAAATGCTTGCTCTCCTTCTCCACCAACAAAACACTTCTCTATCAGGAACTACAATATGAGATGCAGGAAAGAGAACAGGAGAGATAGGGGTGGGGGGTGGAATGTGATCTTGTTAAACAAGCTCCATTGTGTTTTCCCCAGTTCTCGCCTTTAATGATGTTGCCCCGGTGCATTGTGGGGATCCTGTCCCACTACATGAAACGGATTGCAAGATCTGAACATAAAAGAATCCCCATCCATGGCTGCCTGGCTGGAGAGTGTCTTTGAGACACTTGGAGCTATAATCAGCAAGAGATGCTGGTGGCTAATGGGAAAGCCCAGAAACCAGAGGGACTTTTGACTCTGCAGTTCTTCCCCTGCTTGTTTCTTTGGCTGCATTTTTGCTGCTCTCTACTGTGATTGACTGGGCTGGAGGAGGTTGCAGTGGGAGGGTGGGCTTAGCAAACTTGTCTTTTATTCAGAGATAGCTCAGGATGTATGAAAATACTACAGAGCACTAACCAATCAGCTGCTTTGGCCAGGGCCCCAGGCTTTTGAGTGTGGAGAGACATGACTCCATAGAGGATTCGTGTCTTTACAACAGAGACCTTTCCTTTTCCTCATGTTGCTCCATAAACAAGCCTGCACACTGATGGCTCTTTATTGCTTCTGAATATTCCAGCACGTATAGCATGGCCAAGAAATCGAACTATGGGCACAACTAGGAAGATGTGAACCAATTTGGCTCTCCTTGACTCTCTTGGATATTTGTGGGTCAAAATATTTGTTGGAATGTTGCCTCACAACCATGGTTGAGCAATTCACACAACAACAAAATGAATACAAATACAAGCTAAAACTTGACAGTAGTTCGAACACTAGATGAAATTACAAAGTCTGCACTCATAATTATTGCCAATTTCTAACAGAATGAAAAATATATTCATCAGATGCCTGCCACTTAACAGATTAGGTGGCCAGCAAATTTGTGTAGGGATGAACCTCCATAAGCAAGATGGAAACACAGAAAAGGGCCTGATTCTTATGGCCACTCATCTTACTTTGGGGAAACTTTTACAAGCCTCTTTATACTCGACATTGGCTCGATCATATGAATCCCTGCTTGGGCAAACCATGAGTCTACTGAATACTGATGAAGCTGTTTTTGACAACAAAATGGGGAGCTCCAGATTTTCCCATCTACTACCTACCCAAGACTTACCTGCTTCTTATTGTAATCCAAAACGCCTCACGTGTTCTGCTTTGAGACTGTTGTGACAGGTTTCATGCATTCTTTTTCATCTAGTATTTTCCTGTGCTGGCTGGCTGGCAGTGGCTTGCACATGTGTGATGAATTGTCTTCTTGCCTTTACATGTAATATGTACATTTTATGTTCTATATGTGCTGTATATTTTGCAGCTCTCACTTTTATGGGTTAAGATATTTCACTGAAGTGTACGCTATCAATTTATTTAGTTGCCATGCTGGTTTATTTTGTAGCCTGCAGTCTGGCATAGTAGGTTCTTGTATTTTTTTCTGTTTAGTTCCACCACTCCTCCTTTGTGTGTTTTTGTATTCACAGACTACTTAAGACATTAAAATAAGCACCTGTACCTTGGGTTGTGCTTGGAAACAAACTGGAAGCCAATCAAATTCTTTCCAAACTAGTGAGGCATGTTTCTATATCATTTTATCAGTTAGAGGTCCTACAGTTTCAAATCTTCAAAAGCAATCTCACACAAAGTGCATGGCAGCAATCTAGATATGACTAGGGCAGGGGTCTGCAACCTGCGGCTCTCCAGATGTTCATGGACTACAATTCCCATGAGCCCTGCCACTTGGCCATGCTGGCAGGGGCTGATGGGAATTGTAGTTCAGGAACATCTGGAGAGCTGCAGGTTGCAGACCCCTGGACTGGGGCATGGACAGTGGTGTCCAGATCCCACTTTTCAAGCAAGGAATGCAGCTAGTCAGCCAACCAAAATCGGCTCAAGGTATTATCCACTGCAGAGGAGCCCTGAAGGTCCATCTGAAGAGGGCAGACAGTTAGCACTCTCTGGCTGCAAATCCATTCCTTTGAGGAAAGTGTAACCATCTAAGACATGCCCTGATTATCTCTATTATCAACCGATAGCTCCTCTTATCTGGACTGAGTTTCAATTTATTGTACCTCCCCCTCCCCAATCCAACCCATTACATATTCCATATACTTGTTCAGCGTGTCTGCTACTTCACTTGAGTTTCTTGAAGAAGATACAGGGAAAAGAAACACGTTAAGTGAAGGAGATGGTTCTCCATTTCTGAGACCTTGTAAATTCACTAGCGATCAAATAAGGAGTGTTGGACTGGGTGAACCAATGGGCTCAGATTGTTGCTGCTATATCTGAAGAGGTGGGTAATGTGTGTAGGCTGCAAGGTGGAGGCCCAGTACTTTAGTTACTAAAACATCATCCCCAGTTAATGTAATGATAGATGTTGTGGTGAACTCATAGCCAATGGTGCTGGGCAAGTAGTGTTCTGAGTTTCTGAGCATGGATTACACTGCCCTCTAGAGGTGATTTGTATAGAAAACCCACCCCCACCCCCACCTGCACCAACAGAAATGGTAATTCACATTAGGAACAGATTTATTTAAAAAAAGTAAAAGATAGAGAACACAACCAAAATTAAACACTCCTGAGTCTTGTTTCACTGGGAGAGAATTTAGTGTTTCTTCACCTTTCCTTTGAAGACAATGGAGTTTCAACAGGGCCTTTAACAAGTCTTACCCAAGATTAATTTAAAACATATATTTGAACATTGCATTTCATAATAAATCTTTTAGGAAGAAGAAAAGTAGGTTTTAAATGCTGTTTTTTATTACCTCAAGGAGTCTGAAAGTGGCTTACAGTCACATTCCCTTCCTCTCCCCACAACAAGCACCTTGAGAGGTAGGTAGGGCTGAGAGAGTTCTGAGAGAACAGTGACTGGCCCAAGGTCACCCAGCAGATTTATGTGGAGGAGCGAGGAAAACAAACCCAGTTCACCAGATTAGAGACTGCCACTCTTAACCACTACACCACACTGCCTCTCAACTTACAGATAAAACATACAGATGAAACACACAATAAGAATAGATCATGTTTTCAGACAAAGAGTTAAGAGCAAGAGGCAGAAAATCAATGACTAAAAAAGAAAGTGCTTTGATGTGCCAATTATGTAGAAAGGAGTTAGTCCACAGTAAACGTAGATATCCCCCAGAGTCATCTATTAACTCATGGATACAGTATCAGCTGTGATATCTACATAGAACTGCAATATCCAGAAGCAGTATACCTCTGAATCCCAGGCACTAGGCACAAGCATATGATCGCCTCCATCTTCCTGCTGTGCTTATCTGTTCCTAAAGACCTCTAGTTGGTTATTGCTATATACAGAACTATTGACCTAAAGGGGTCCTTGGCATAATACAGCAAAGCATTTTTAGCTACTTGTTAAGCTAAGATGCTCACATCTTTGGATGCAACATGCAAAAGAGAGGCAAAAGCAGCCAAACAGAGCAAAACAGCCAGCGATGGAAAAGCGACAGCTTGATATTTATGTGAATAATTGTCAAGCAGGACGGAATCTGCATCTTGGTGTCGTTGATCACATGCTCTGCCCATACTAGGCTACAGAGGTTTAAACAAGATATTTTGGGCTGCACAGATGCTGATTCTATCACTCAAATCTTTAAAGCTTATCAAACACTACTCTTTCCCCCAACATTTGGAACCCTGTATATTCTTGAGCACCAAGATCCTCTTATGTAGAATAAACACGAAAAGGCCTCTCTTCCCAGCTTTCCTGCTAAAACCAAAGATGATTATAAGCTAAAGCTTAGCATATGGCTTTGATGCCATCCTTGTAGAAGTTGTAGTTTGGGCTTAGGCAGATTAACCCCCCTATTCACACTGTACTTTTTGCCATGCCAGCTTCACCTGCAAGCAGAACACAGGCCCTCTGGGGTTCAGACTTGGTTCCAGGGAATCGGGCAGTGGCTGTTCACCCGTACTGGAGGGACCCTGTGCGCTGCAGTTTCATGGGCATGCAGAAAATTCAGAACATGGAACTGGCCACATAATTCAGATTCCTGAAAGCCTCGAAAGCCTAAAAGATATGCGTGAGATTGTGCAGATGGGATCTGTTGAAATCTCTGCTTAACAGGATGGCTAAAGAAGAAGAAGAAGAAGAGTTTGGATTTATATCCCCCCTTTCTCTTCTGTAGGAGACTCAAAGGGGCTGACAATCTCCTTGCCCTTCCCCACTCACAACAAACACCCTGTGAGGTAGGTGGGGCTGAGAGAGCTCAGAGAAGCTGTGACTAGCCCGAGGTCACCCAGCTGGCGTGTGTGGGAGTGTCCAGGCTAATCTGAATTCCCCAGATAAACCTCCACAGTTCAGGCGGCAGAGCTGGGAATCAAACCCAGTTCCTCCAGATTAGATAAACAAGCTCTTAACCTCCTACGCCACTGCTGATTTCCAATGCTCAAGGGATGTTTGTTCTTTATTGGAAGAGAATGTATAGACTCTGCCTTTCATCCGTCAGGACCCAAAGCAGGTAACAAGAACAAATACTATAGAAAAATAACCACTTATTCAAACAATTAAAACACACTTGGGCAGCCCAGTCCGGAGCCTCCAGCAGCGGGACGCAGGGCCACGTCAGCCCCGCCCTGCTGCCTCCAAGAGGGGTTCTCAATGGTGCAGGGAGGCAAGAAACAAAAAAAGTCTCCCTGCTGCCAAACAGCCCTCCGTTGGGCTGTATGTGCTCATGCCACTTCAAAGGGTGGTGTAAGTCCAAGCCCCTGGCACCAGCGTTCTGGCAGACAAAAGGCCAGGTGGAAGCCAACTAATGTCGCTCCCCCCCCCAGCCATGCCTCCGTCATGCCCCTGCTATGCCAGCAGAGGCAGTGGGGGTGCAGGAGTGCATCTGGCCACCATAGAGGGCTGCAGCAGCTGCCCACAAATGGATTTGCCCCTCAGCTGGGGTAAGTGTTCTGGGGAAGGCAAATCCACTGGCACAGCCAGTGGCACAGAAATCCATAGGTGGATTCAGCCCTCCCCTCCACATATAACACTCCAAATGTGCCCCATAAGCTCTCAGAAGGCCCCAAGGATGGATGCCTCTCTCACCCCTTCTAAGAGGCAGCAACAGAACTCTCAAGTATTTTCCCTCCTTTTCAAATAGCAGGCCCACAGGACCCAGATTTGGATCAGGATCATGACATAAGAGGTGGGAAGGCTATGACATTTATTGACCTGAAACAGCTACACAGTGTTCCTGTTTGCCCCATTGGGACAAAAAAATACAGGCCCTATTCACAGGTTTAATGTCACAGAGAGCCCTCAGGCAGCCATTCTCTGGCTTGCTCTGATTGTTTGAGTCTTTCTCTTGTTCCCTCTCAGGCCAGTTGCCATTGACTGAATTGCTCAGATTCTGAAGAGGAAAGAGCAAGAAGAAACACTTATGACAGGACAATAGCAGGGCAGTGGCATAGCGCCCAGGGATGGAGGACGCGTGCTGGGGCGGGGTGGGAGCGTTCTGGGGCATTCCGGGGCTTTCCAGCGCAGGGCACACATGTGACCCAGGTGCAGTTCCCCCTCACTACAACTCTGTAGCAGGGTCAACATCCCAAAACCTATGAATGTATGTCCTTACAATCAGGTGATTTTGAAGAGGTGGATGATACACTGCGCACAAAAATGATGTGGAAATGTATTGTCGAAGGCTTTCACGGCCAGAATCACTTGGGTGCTGTGTGGTTTCCAGGCTGTATGGCCGTGTTCTAGCAGCATTCTCTCCTTATGGATATGGAAATGGATTGTGCATTAGCTGTCCCATGTGCTCAAGCCATAGAGGTCAACTTATTGCCTCCCATCTGTTGTTAATATTTGCAGCAGATGCCCCAAGCAGGTACACAGAGAAGTCTTAGAGGAAGCCCCCCAGGGTGTGAACCAGTTGATAGTCCTAAGATTGCACCCTACAACAATGAGGTCCCGTGAATGAGCCCTAAACCAGAGTCTTAAATCCAAAACTGTAACCTGGCAAACCTTAAGCTGATTGCTCTTGAACGGAGGACTAGAAAGAGAGACCAGCCAGCAAAATAGGGAGGAATGGAAGGAGAAAGCCAAGGGGAAGTATAGAGGAGTATGCATATGGCCAGGGGTTGCAGAGGTCAGGAGGAACTCAATTCTCCTCTTGGGACTGCAGGCCTCTAGTCTCCACTTCCAGCTGTACACACTGGAAACTGTGTTTCTGCTTTCCGTTCCTGCCCTCCACTGCCAGTCTCCAAACAACTACAGAGGAAGGGCAAGCTGTTCAGCCACTGACATCTGTGACTTCCAGTAATCAAGCTTGCCTGTGTGCACAATGAGGAAGGGTTACAGAATGAATCTCTTTGTGCTGCTGCTTGAATATTCATTGGCAAATATTCACTGGCTTATTATGCATTCTGTAATTGTAGCTAATGAAAGCAATGAACTTGAACTCTGAACTAAATTGAGCTTAACCCAGGGACAAGGTACACATAATAGGCAATTCTGTGATTCTTCAACTTCTTTAAAGAGAAAAGCAGCCACGGGAGACTGAAACAGGATTGAGAAAGAGGCTGCTTTTAACTCTTGTGCTAGCAGATATTTGTTTCCTAAAAACCATCTCACCCCTTATTGTTTCCCCTTTCTGTATCTTTTTCCTCATGCTAAGAAAAAGCTTGTGGGGCCCCTCAGTGGCCGCCATTAACCCTTGAGTGCAAATGCAGGCATCCAGGAAGTGGAGGAGGAGGGAACTAGTGATGTGGGACCAAGGAAAGAGGAAAGGCAAGAGGAGCTGACCCCCCCACACACACACAGTGAGCACCTTTGGCCCACCAACAATTTTCTGAGCCCATTGTATTTATTTGCTAGTATCACAGGCTTTACTGCTAGTTTTAGCATAATCTTTGGTGACTCAAAGCTCACTTCTTCAGACATACTAAAGTGTGCATCAATTAGGATGGTGCTTTTATGTTCACAATGGAAAGGTGGGGGAGGGGCAAGAGACAAAGAGAGGTCAATTTAAAATACCACCAAATAAAAATGGTGATCAGTTAGAGTGGGTGAATGTTACTTCCAACTGTTGTCAGATAGGTAAAGTAGGACCATCACAAAATCAAATGCAAGATGAGCAGAAAACAGAAAGTTACACAAGAATAGGCAAGGTATTGGTACCTAAAGCAAGTAAGGGCCCTGTTAAATAACAGTTGGATATAAAGTGCCTCATGCACCCAAAAGGCATTATATGTTTAGGGGTATTCCTGAGACCTTTTAAGTGAGCACCTACCTTTCAAAGCAGCTTTGTTATTTCTTTTTCTGAAGTTCACTTTTTTTTAGATATGGTAATTATTGACTTATTCTCTTTTAAAAGAGGGATTTCTCTTTCATTTCTCTTTGATTTCTCTTCACAGAAAAATCAATGCACCCTTTTGAAATGGAAGCCTTTGCAGTTATTTTATGTTACATACCACAGCAGCTGAAGGGGCAGGGCTCTCGCAGGAGCACAGAAAAGTTTGGGAAGACCTTGCTTGCCTCTGAGCATCTTCAGAGTGAAATGCTGAAACTCTGCAGGATCTCACTTCCTGCCCCTCCTCTGATCGCAACAAAACTGGTACAAAACAGAGTCCAAATTCCTTAAAAAGATGGAAAGAAATGGATAGCTGGATTTCAGGGAGACACTGGGTAAAGAAGAATTAAAGCAGAGGTGTCCAACACTGGTTCTTCAGATGTTGATGCACTACAATTCCCATCAGCCCTTGCTGGCATGACAAATGCCAGCAAGGGCTGATGGGAATTGTAGTCCATGAACATCTGAAGCGCCAGAGTTGAACACCCCTGAATTAACAGGATTTTGACTGACTAATTCAAAGTGGTAGCAGCACACTTGGCAGAACATGGAAAAGATTCTAGCTTCTACCACTGAGCACTTCTGAAAGCGGAAGGGAAAGCCTGGTTACCTTACCAGAGTGCATCAGGAGGAGGCACTTATGCACATCCCCCAGTAAAAGCACCACCTCCACTTCCTTTTTTAGCATCACTTGGAAGGTGAGCTGCAAGCATCCCAACAACTCACCACCTAAAATCATAAATGCAACAGAAACACAGTACTACTCATAAGTAACTAAGGCAAGACCAGCTGCTGGTCCTTAGGAGCAAGCCCACGTTGCTTGCCTCTGCATCTCTAGGAATATGGTAGAGCTTGGCGACCTTTCTGCTACCTGTCTGCATCCATTTTTATCCCACTCTTATCTCCAAGAACCTCACTTACATCGTTTTTTGTTCCTTGTTGATCCTCCCAAGAACATCTCTGTGAGGTAGGTTAGGCTGAACGAGATCGGATTCTGATGCTGAACATCCTAAATAGTCACTCTAGTCACGTGATGATCTTGCGCCTGCAGTGTTTCCCCACACACACACAGGCATACAAGCACAGCCTCTCTATATTGCTAAAGTGGAGGAGTTCCTCCTGTCAGCCACCTGTGGGACCCAATCCTTTGGTCACTCAGCTGACATCTTGGCAGTGATGGATAAGAGTCCCCTCTAGAATCAGACACTCTGTGCACTGAGAGGAATATTCAGAACCTGAAACGCGGAGGAAATGGCTGTTGAATTCAAAGCCAAGGGTGCCCCCTACTGGGAGTCAAACCTTGGAATTGTTCTTGTTTTTAAAAAAGAAGAATCTGAGGGGATGGAGCTAGTGTTCCCTTTTTAAAAAGCAAAGAGACAGGCCCAAATGCAAATCAAATACGCTCATGTGTCATTCTGACATGAACCATATCTGCTGCCTTTTTTCCTGGCCCTCCTGCATCTTCTTGACACATCAATACAGAGCAGAACAATGCCCAAAAAAAGAGGCTTCCAGTCACTGTCACCTAAGTAGGGAGAGCGGATGAAAGAGAACACAAGGCTCCCATATCCTGGTGGCCTCTCACAGCTGCTGCTAGCCTCAGTTTGTGGAGATTTGGTGGTGGCGCCAGAGAGAGTGTAGTTTAGTGAAACTCAGTAGGGATGTGATGCCAAGGAATTCACTAGCCAAAGCTGCCATCAGAGGAAGTGACCTCTATAGTCTAGAGCAGTGATAGCGAACCTTTTCGAGACCGAGTGCCCAAATTGCAACCCAAAACCCACTTATGTATCGCAAAGTGCCAACACAGCAATTTAACCTGAATACTGAGGTTTTTGTTTAGAAAAAAAACAGTTGGCTCTGAGGCGTGCATAACTCAGGAGTAAGCTTGGTGGCAGTCAGTGGCTTTGTTTTGAAGCAACCGTGCAACTCTTCCAACGGGTGAATCACGCCCCATTGCCAGCAACCGAGCTTACTCCCAGGTAAAGAATGAAAATCAGTGGGGTTTAACAGTGCTTCACAGGGTTACCTACACTGCTTCCCCAAAACTAGGTCTTAGGTTTAATGCTAATAATCGAGCCCAGTGGCCCAGGCCAGCCTAGATGTGTGGGGGTAGGGGCGACTCTGTTTGCACGTGCCCACAGAGAGGGCTCTGAGTGCCACCTCTGGCACCCGTGCCATAGGTTCGCCACCACTGGTCTAGAGACTCTGAGAGGACTCCAGATCCCACCTGGAGATTCCCACCCTGCTTGGAGCCTCGGCCTTCCCACCTGTAACACTGCCCTTCTAAGGCGGCCATTTTATTTCTGGATCTTGTCCTTTTTCCTTAATGACAGCCTGACTCAGCAGAACAGGCAGCAAGTGAAGCTCCTTCTGGTAGGGAGGCAAAAGTTTCACTTTCTTTCTGCGTGTCAGATTGCTGCTAATAGCATCAGAGCAGGGCCAGGAGAAAAGATGGCAACCCTTAGATCAGGGGCATCCAACTCTGGCCCTTCAGATGTTTCCTAAGAGTCCAAATCCTAGGGCCGCCTCCCTAAGCTGCACAAATATCTTGGCGAGAAAGCCACAATCTGTTTCTCTCCTCCTCCTCCTTGCAGACACTGAAGCTGCTTGCCTGCGGGGTGGCATCTTCTCTATTCCCGGGGCATGACCAAGAGCCTTCTGATTCTCTAGTGACTGCCTCTGTAAAGGGGAGAAAAAATGGCAGACATTAGGAAAGGAATAAAGAAAACATGGCCGGGTCTGGATCCCTGAATTTATTGTGCTGCTGAGGTGGCGATGGCAGATTTCCCTTTGCTTTGGGCTGGTGTGCCCTCCTGCCATGTCACGTGCCAACTTCCTCTAGTGGCTCAGGCACCCTTTTTTCTCTGGTGGGGCCTGTGACCTCTCTAGTCTGGGATGGGGCCTGTGGGGCCTGTGACCTCTCTAGTCTGGGATTCTAAGTGTAATTATTAAAAAGATAGTATTATGCAGCAGGTACATGGTCTGTTGTTGTCAAAAGGTCCCAGTAGAAAGATTTAAGGCAGGGGTGTCCAGCTCTGGCCTTCCAGATGTTCATGGACTGGCATGACTAGAGCAGGACCCTCTGTGAGAGGGAAAGGCCAACTAAAGGGCAGCAGTGGACCTTGGTTGGAAGGAAGTCTAGAAGGCCCAATAGAAAGGCAGACCTTGACCCAGAGATTTTAAAACGTGCAGACATAACTCTGTTCAGTCAATGAGCCAAAAGGCTGCAGCAAACAAGAAAAAAAAACTATTTGAAGCTTCTGGTTTCTGGCAGTATCCATTCCAATACTTAGGGCCAGACAGGACCTGCTCCGTTATGGCTTTTCTAATTTTGTAGATGGCTCAGCAGATGCAGCTTGGACACAAGAAGCTGTATCTACCAGAATTCCCCCACAGGCGTTCCAGTCTTCTGGCCCCTTTGAGAAGGCTTAGGGGCAAACCTGCAGAGGCATCATACGTGCTCATGACAAACTCAGTCAGCAAAAGTGTAGAGCTGAAAGCAGGGAAAGCCGCAGGGTCAGGGATCCTCAGAAGAGGCCAAATTCCTTCACCAAGTAGCCTGCCATGAGGGCAAAGAGTCTTGGCACTGGAGAACAATGGGCCCCCTCAAGCTGACGCCACCACAACCTTTAGTGAACAGCTCTAATTCAATTATCAGCTCTTGCATATTAAAGTGAGAGAAGATCCAGCAATTTCGTATGCTTGAGGCTCTTTAAGAACTCTTGGATATGAATGCACAATCTGGGCCAGGGATTTGGTAGCATTTGGATTTATCAATGGCTGCCAGAACTTCTTCCCCTTGTCTACCACTATCTTAAGCTGGTTCCATCAGTTCCCCTCCCTAAGAAGCTTGGTTCCAGGAGTGCAGGGAATTTTCCCCTCCCACCTCTTCTTGGGTGAAGACAGATGCTCAAAGAATTTGTTCAGCTTCTCTGCAATCTCCACTGTCATCTTTTAGCACACCTTTTATTCCTTTGTCATCCTAACAGACCTACCGCTTCCTAAAAGCTGGCTTCCCTGCTTTTTGATGTGCTTAGAAGAACTGTTTGTTTACACTGGTGTGATGTTCGCGAAGCCATGCGTTCCTCGCATCGAATTCTTTTTTTGTCTCCCCTTACAGCTAACTTTATACTCTTTTGCCACCATTTGTGTTCTCTCTGGTGATATTCTTCATCGGATTAAGTTGGACTTCCATTTTCTAAAGACATCTTTTTCCCCTAATAATTTCCCTCAACCTCCCCTTGTTAACCATGAGTGGCTTTCTTTTTGGACTATTAAGCTGCCTTTCCAAACCCTACGGAACACAATTCCAGCTGAGCTTTGAAGACTGTATTTTAAATAACCTCCAAGCATCTTGCCAGACAGTTTTGATTCTCTTGATTTTCCCTTTCAACTTCCCTGCGCACTATCCCCCTCATCTTTGAAATTTTCCCACTTTCTGAAGGCAAATGTAACTTTACATTAGTAGTTGTCACTTGTTCCTCATGCAGAGATACTGAATCTGACAGCATTGATGGTTAAGCTGTTCCCTATCGACTCCAACAACACTGACTTCGCCAGGTCCTGGGTACCACATGTGAATTAAGATCTAGGATCCCCGCCTCTCCCCTGGTTGGTTCCCACCAATATCTGCTCTAAGTCACTGAATTATTTAGCATATCAAGGGAATGTTCTCTCCTTACTATGACCACAGGGATGCATTTTTTTCCTGTTTATATGGGGATGAAAGTTAAAATGCATACATTACCACTACATTTTGCTTTTATTGGCCTCTCTGATTTCTTTTTCCATCTCAGAATCCCTCTTGTGCACTTTGGTCCAGGGACGATAATATATTCCTAATGTTAAACTTATGCTTCACCCTGATATTGATATCCACAGTGCTTCTGTAGAGGAATCCAGCTCCCCACCATTGTCTATTTTATGTGGCTTACTATGTCTCTCTTTGATGTAGAGGAGCCACCCCACCCCAATCGCCCTGTCCTATCCTTCCTGTAGAGCCTGTAACCTGGGATAACAGCATCCCACTGGTTCTCCTCATTCCACCATGTCTCTGTGATGCCACTATATCAATGTCCTCACTTCAAAACTCTGTACTCCAGCTCCCCCCCATTTTTTTAGATTGAGAGGCTTCTACCTATTAGCATAGAGACTTGCTTGTATATTCTGTCTCTGTCCCCTAACCTGGGATTTATGTGTTTTCCCTCTAGCCTTTTGTAGACTATCACTTATCACATTGCTATGCTCCTTGCTTGTATAGTGGTTGATTTGAAAAAACCTCTCTCTCTGTCTGCATCCCCACTTAGATACTGTATTCTATGGGAACCAAGTCACCTCTGCTCCTGTCGGCTTTCCCCGAGGGATCAATTTAAAGCTGTTCTGCCACCTTTTTTTTTAATGTTGGCGCCAGCAACCTGGTTCCTCTTTGGTTAAGATGAAGCCCGTCCTTTGTACAGGCCTGCCTTGTCCCAAAAGGTTCCCCAGTTCTGACAAATCCTGAAACCCTCTGCCTTGCCCACCACCTTCTCATCCACACATTTGAGACCCTGTATCTCCGGCACCCTAGCTTCGCCCACTCTTGGCGTGGAACAGCATTTGGGACCCCGGAATACCACCTTCAGGGGTCCTAGATTTTAACCTGTTTCCTAGCAGCGCTAAATTTAGCTTCCAAGAACCTCCCGGCTGCATTTCCCAATGTCATTGATGCCCATGTGGACCACAACTGCTGACTCTCGCTTCCCCAGCACTGTCTAACAGCCCTATCTAGGCGAGAAGCGTGACATCCATAGCCAACCGCAAGGCAGGGTGACAAGTCACCATCGCGGTCATCATGCCTCTCCACAAACCCAACTCTCTATATATTCCTAATGATCAAATCACCCATACAAAGAGACCCCCACCTCCCGGTATCCTCAATGCGAGGGAAGGGAGGATATCTGACTACCAGCTAAGGAAGGGGTCCCATCTAAGGAGCTTCTTCCACCACCTCGAACTAGCACCCTCTGTCTCCTGCAGAACTTATTTCCCAAAGACTAAGTGTATTGTTGTTGTATTTTCCTAAAGTTATTTTTTACAAAGCACTTTTCACAGTAAAAAATTTTTTTTAAAAGCATTTTTTTATTTCTGCTGTGTTGCATGGCCCATTAGCATGTGCTCAGATTTGTGAGTTGGGGCATATTCTATAATGTGATGATTTAGAAATGACCTGGTGCAAAAAAAAAAAAAATTGGTGCGTGGTGGGAGTGGCCTTGGGGCATATTCTAACTCAGAGTTTTGCCCAGGGCTACAGTTTGCCTCGTTACGCCCCTGATGCACCCTTTTGAAATGGAAGCCTTTGCAGTTATTTTATGTTACATACCACAGCAGCTGAAGGGGCAGGGCTCTCGCAGGAGCACAGAAAAGTTTGGGAAGACCTTGCTTGCCTCTGAGCATCTTCAGAGTGAAATGCTGAAGCTTTCTGCAGGATCTCACTTCCTGCTTACCTCCTCTGATACAGCAACAAAACTGGTACAAAACAGAGTCCAAAATTCCTTAAAGATGGAAAGAAATGGATAGCTGGATTTCAGGGAGACACTGGGTAAAGAAGAATTAAAGCAGAGGTGTCCAACACTGGTTCTTCAGATGTTGATGCACTACAATTCCCATCAGCCCTTGCTGGCATGACGAATGCCAACGGGGCTGATAAAGAGTAACAATCCATGGTATCTGAAGCGTAAGTTGAACACCCTAGAATGCTGGGATTTTGACTGACTAATTCCAAAGTGGTAGCAGCACACTTGGCAGAACATGGAAAAGATTCTAGCTACCACTGAGCACTTCTGAAAGTGGAGGAAAGCCTGGTTTACTGCCGCAGAGTGCATCGGGAGGAGCACACTTATGCACATCCCCAGTAAAAGCCACCTCCACTTCCTTTTTTTTAGCATCACTTGGAAGGTGAGCTGCAAGCATCCCAACAACTCACCACCTAAAATCATAAATGCAACAGAAACATGAGGTACTACTCATAAGTAACTAAAGGCAAGACCAGCTGCTGGTCCTTAGGAACAAGCCCGTTGCTTGCCTCTGCATCTCTAGGAATATGGTAGAGCTTGGCGACCTTTCTGCTACCTGTCTGCATCCATTTTTACATCCCACTCTTATCTCCAAGAACCTCACTTACATCGTTTTTTGTTCCTTGTTGATCCTCCAAGAACATCTCTGTGAGGTAGGTTAGGCTGAAGCGAGATCAGTTCTGATGCTGAACATCCCCTGGCCAGGTCACTCTAGTCACGTGATGATCTTGCATGCAGTGTTTCCCCACACACACAGGCAGCACGGCATCTATATTGCTAAAGGTGGAGGAGTTCCTCCCTGTCAGCCACCTGTGGGACCCAATCCTTTGGTCCACTTTCAGCTGACATCTTGGCAGTGATGGATGAGAGTCCCCTCTAGAATCCAGACCTCTGTGCACTGAGAGGAATATTCAGAACCTGAAACGCGGAAATGGCTGTTGAATTCAAAGCCAAAGGGTGCCCCTACTGGGAGTCAAACCTTGGAATTGTTCTTGTTTTTTAAAAGAAGAATCTGGGGGGATGGAGCTAGTGTTCCCTTTTAAAAAGCAAAGAGACAGGCCCAAATGCAAATGCAGCTCATGTGTCATTCTGACATGAACCATATCTGCTGCCTTTTTCCTGGCCTCACCAAATCTTCTTGACACATCAATACAGAGCAGAACAATGCCCAAAAAAAGGAGGCTTCCAGTCACTGTCACCTAAGTAGGAGAAGCGGATGAAAGAGAACACAAGGCTCCCATATCCTGGTAGCCTCTCAGCTGCTGCCAGCCTCAGTTTGTGGAGATTTGGTGGTGGCGCCAGAGAGTGTAGTTTAGTGAAACTCAGTGAGGGATGTGATGCCAAAGAATTCACTAGCCAAAGCTGCCATCAGAGGAAGTGACCTCTATAGATCTAGAGCAGTGATGAGCGAACCTTTTGAGACCGAGGGTGCCCAAATTGCAACCCAAAACCCACTTATGTATCGCCAAAGTGCCAACACAGCAATTTGCTTGAATACTGAGGTTTTGTTTAGAAAAAAACAGTTGGCTCTGAAGGCGTGCACGCATAACTCAGGAGTAAGCTTGGTGGCAGTCAGTGGCTTTGTTTTGAAGCAACCGTGCAACTCTTCCAGCGGGGTGAATCCGCCCCATTGCCAGCAGCGAGCTTACTCCCAGGTAGAATGAAAATCAGTGGGGTTTAACAGTGCTTCTGGGGTTACCTACTACTTCCCAAACTAGGTCTTAGGTTTAATGCTAATAATCGAGCCCAGTGGCCCAGGCCAGCCCTAGATGTGTGTTGGGGGGTGAGGAAGGACTCTGTTTACCGCGTGCCCACAGAGGGGCTCACAGGTGCCACCCTCTGGCACCCGTGCCATGGGTTCGCCACCACTGGTCTAGAGACTCTGGGGGGACTCCCAGATCCCACCTATGGAGATTCCCACACCCTGGGAGCCCTCGGCCTTCCCACCTGTAACACTGCCCTTCTAAGTGGCCATTTTATTTCTGGATCTTGTCCTTTTTCCTTAATGACAGCCTGACTCAGCAGAACAGGCAGCAAGTGAAGCTCCTTCTGGTAGGGAGGCAAAAGTTTCACTTTCTTTCTGCGTGTCAGATTGCTGCTAATAGCATCAGAGCAGGGCCAGGAGAAAAGATGGCAACCCTTAGATCAGGGGCATCCAACTCTGGCCCTTCAGATGTTTCCTAAGAGTCCAAATCCTAGGGCCGCCTCCCTAAGCTGCACACAAATATCTTGGCCGAGAAAGCCACAATCTGTTTCTCTCCTCCTCCTCCTTGCAGACACTGAAGCTGCTTGCCTGCGGTGGCATCTTCTCTCTATTCCGAGGTGACCAAGAGCCTTCTGATTCTCTAGTGACTGCCTCTGTAAAGGGAGAAAAAATGGCAGACATTGGGAAAGGAATAAAGAAACATGGCGGGTCTGGATCCCTGAATTTATTGTGCTGCTGGCGAGGTGGCGATGGCAGATTTCCCCTTTGCTTTTGGGCTGGTGTGCCCTCCTGCCATGTCACGTGCCAACTTCCTCTAGTGGCTCAGGCACCCCTTTTTTTCTCTGGTGGGGCCTGTGAGCCTCTCTAGTCTGGGATGGGGCCTGTGGGACCTGTGACCTCTCTAGTCTGGGATTCTAAGTGTAATTATTAAAAGATAGTATTATGCAGCAGGTACATGGTCTGTTGTTGTCAAAAGGTCCCAGTAGAAAGATTTAAGGCAGGGGTGTCCAGCTCTGGCCTTCCAGATGTTCATGGACTGGCATGACTAGAGCAGGACCCTCTGTGAGAGGGAAAGGCCAACTAAAGGGCAGCAGTGGACCTTGGTTGGAAGGAAGTCTAGAAGAGCCCAATAGAAAGGCAGACCTTGACCCAGAGATTTTAAAACGATGCAGACATGTCTGTTCAGTCAATGAGCCAAAGGCTGCAGCAAACAAGAAAAAAACTATTTGAAGCTTCTGGTTTCTGGCAGTATCCATTCCAATACTTAGGGCCAGACAGGACCTGCTCCGTTATGGCTTTTCTAATTTTGTAGATGGCTCAGCAGATGCAGCTTGGACACAAGAAGCTGTATCTACCAGAATTCCCCCACAGGCGTTCCAGTCTTCTGGCCCCTTTGAGAAGGCTTAGGGGCAAACCTGCAGAGGCATCATACGTGCTCATGACAAACTCAGTCAGCAAAAGTGTAGAGCTGAAAGCAGGGAAAGCCGCAGGGTCAGGGATCCTCAGAAGAGGCCAAATTCCTTCACCAAGTAGCCTGCCATGAGGGCAAAGAGTCTTGGCACTGGAGAACAATGGGCCCCCTCAAGCTGACGCCACCACAACCTTTAGTGAACAGCTCTAATTCAATTATCAGCTCTTCGGATATTCTTGTGCTGCTCCGAATTGTGATGTGGCTTTTGTAGCCAGCCCCAAACTGGATTTGCTTTTCCATTACAGAGGCTGCGCTCTTATCGTAGTGAGGACCTGGTGCATTAGCATTCTGTGCATCAAGGGGGAACGTGCTAAAATAGCATTAAAGTCTTTTTTTTCCCACCTCCTTTATCAATCCACACAAAATAAACACTCCCCAAGTAGCAGAGAAAGCCTTTTCCCCTTTCCATGGCCAATAGGAGTTGTTTTTTCTGGAGAACTGCCAAGATCTCTTTCAGTTCTATGCAAAAAAGTAATAGGGACATTTTCAATCCATTTTCTGACACCAGGTAATGCTTCTGTTTGGTGCACAAATAACAGAAAGAGGCAGTTTTTCCAAGTCCTTTCTCTCACTCATTCTTCCTTCTTTGTGGTGCGAAAAACCATTAAGGGCATTTTCTGAAGGCAGCTGTATAGGTGGCATCATCTGGAAGTGGTGGGCGGAGCAGTAGGGGAGAGACAGCCGCCAGTTTCCTTTGGGCCTCCCTGCAGTGGTGTTCAGCTGTGGTTTGTTTTAAAGGTAGTTATATTCCATTTTCTTCCCAACAGAGACCCAAAATGACTGACAGCTTTTCCCCCTCTTCCTCCACCTCAGCCTCACATCAACACTGTGAAGTGGGTTAGGCTGAGAGCCATTAATGGGAGGCCACTCAGCAGGCTTTCGTGGCAGGGTGAAGATTTGAACCCAGGTCCTGGTCTGACACTCCTGACACTACACACCATGCTGGCTTTCCAAAGTCTTGTTGCTGTTTTTAATTGTTTTCTCTGCAGCTGATTGACTTCCCTTGTTTGTCTTCTCAACTGCCCAGTGAGTGACCATTAACATTCCCAGTGAATGGATGGAAAACAGGGAGGAAGAGCAAATGATTTGCTGAAGGTCACTTTAATGGGGACAGACTTGTGCCTACAGTTCCAGGGCACAGGTAAGCCTGCAGGTTAGCAGGTTTGAGCCTTAACTCTCCCACTGGGCTGCCTTTAGTGGCATTCACAATGAGCCCTTCAAGGAAACCCCCCCCCCCTATTTTGTGTCTCAGAGCACAGTCACTGTGGGGCATCAGCAGAACACAAAGGGCAGCAAATGCACCCCAAAGCAGGACTGGCCAGTGGACACTTTTTAATAAAGGGTCTTGCTCCTGTGCCTTCAAAAGCAGGAGAATATACCAAAATGTGACAGACGAAGCCTTTCTCTACTAGGAAAGCTTCTCGCTGCAGTCCTTGCAGACAGATTTCCCTAATAATGCACAAATTCTGCCAGAAAAGTAACGCTTCCACCTGGTGGTCAGTTTGGCTAATAGCATCTCTTCAAGTCTCACAAGCCACAGGAGAATTTCTGAAGAGCATCAGAAACGATTTCCCGCTTTCTCAGCAGCGTGGCTCTGTCCCGCATTTAACCCTCGGTGTTTGATGAGTCTGGGTGCATAAAGGGGTGATCTCATTATAGGCAGGGTCGAAAGAGAGGCACCATCCTAACTTTGTTGTTTCCACCGAGCTTACTATGTTCAAGCTGTCTTGGACAGAAGCAGCTTTGTAGGTTTTCTGAACAGTCACTCCTGGCTCCTCAGATGGGGCGTGGGTGATGTTGATTAGAGCCCCTCAGACAAGTATTCACCTTCACCCAGACTCAAACCAAACATTGTGTGAGAACAATACCATTACTTGGCCAACTCAACGCCTCCACCCTGATCAGAATGCCAGGGGTTCCAGGAAGCGATGTCCCTCTAAGTCTCCTCTAGGAGTCAGCATGGTGTAGTGGTTAAGAGCAGGTGATTCTAATCTGGAGAACCAGGTTCGATTCCCCACTCTCCACCTGAGTGGCAGAGGCTTTTCTGGTGAACCAGACATGTTTCCGCACTCCTACATTCCTGCTGGGTTACCTTGGGCTTCTCTCAGAACTCTCTCAGCCCCACCTACCTCACAAGGTGTCTGTTGTGGGAACTGGGAAGAGGAGGGGAACGGAGCTTGTAAGCCACCCTGAGCCTCCTTACAGGAGAGAAAAGTGGAAGATAAATCCACACTCCTCTTTCTCTTCTCCTCTTCCTCAGCAGCTCTGTTCATGATCCCTGGGACCTAAAGCTTGATTTCACCTCATGCCACTATACATCCACTTGCTGTATCCCTACCTTCCTTCAAGATGCTCAAGGGAACATAGAAGAGTTGCATTTCGTCCCTCACAACAACCTTGCAAGGAAGGTTAACCCGTGACTAGCCAAAAGCAAACCCACTATGAGTTCCATGGCCTGAGCAAGGGTTCAAACCTAGTTCTCCTCCATTTAATCTACACAGCAATCCTGTGAGGTAGGCTAACTTGAGGGAGGGAGGGAGTAGCCAAAGTTCACCCAATAAACTTCATGGCCTGGGTTCCAGGCAAGGGTTGGACCCAGGTTTACTCAGTCGTAATCCAGTACTCTAGCCACTACAGTGGTTGGCTTCCCAAAACTGCATCAAGATCAAGCTAGCAGCCAAACAAGCCATGGCAAGCAATATCCTTCCCATGAACACTGAGCTCACAAGTTTCGTTCCCAACATCCTCCTTACCCATTGATTCCAAATAGCTTCATGGTTTATTTTAATGGCAGTGAATTGAAATGCAGGCCAATTGGCCATGCTGGTAGGGGCTGATGGGAATTGTAGTTCCTGAACATCTGGAGAGCCGCAGGTTCCCTACCCCTGCGCTAATGGAATGAACTTTGGCTAAAAAGGTAGTACACATTTCAGAGAGAACTACACATCAGAGGCACAGCAGCGCTCCCATTTTACAGACAGGAGGACTAAGTCATCCCCCTGAATCCAGCAGCCAGAGATGAATCCCCAAACAGTTCAAGGAGGCATTCTGACACCCACTAACCCCTCTCTTTGGGTCTCCCTCACCCACATGGATCGACTGATTGGCAGGAACTGAGTTATCGAGGATGGCTTCCAATTTCAAACAGGGCTGTTTTTTAAAAAAGGCTCCGTTAGTAAGATGCGATCAGATCCATGAAGCATTACATTTAGTGGAACAGTAACAAAATGAGATTATTCTCTGGCAGAATCAGAAAGTTAGAGAAAAACAGTTTAACACAGCTTCCATTATCCGCCAACATGTGACATCAGCAGTCAAAACATGTTGGAAGTTGATACAATGTGAAAAGAGAAACACTGCAAGCAACAATCTTGTCTAGACAGAACAACACTCGCTTTGAAACGCTTTTCTAGGTTGCATGATTGATGTTGATGCATTGATTTTACTTCCAAGGATTTTCAACATAGCAAGAATACTGGAGGCAAATGTAGAGTGGTAAAAGGTTAAACTGGGGAAACCTGGGTTCCAATCCTTCAGTAAGTCCCTAGGTCAGGGGTAGGGAACCTGCGGCTCTCCAGATGTTCAGGAACTACAATTCCCATCAGCCCCTACCAGCATGGCCAATTGGCCATGCTGACAGAGGCTGATGGGAATTGTAGTTCCTGAACATCTGGAGAGCCGCAGGTTCCCTACCCCTGCCCTAGGTGATGCTGGGGCTAGCAATGCCCTTTCAACCTTACCCACCTGACAGGTGCGCCATGAAGATAAAACAACGAAGCACATATGACACTTGAGCTCCTTTAAGAAAGACTGATACCCTTTATGCACACAGTGCTTATCTTGAGGGCATCAGCTTTAAACTGGGTTTTTCCTACATTTTTGTTCTTTTTTAAATGGGATTCTCCTGCTGTGAAGTGTCCCCAGATGAGCCAATTCACCATTTTCCCCACCAGTTCTTTCTGTGCAACCTCCACCTGGGGAGGTTGTTCTCTGCTGCCTTTTGTGTATGTGTTCTATGTGCCTAGTGTTAGTTTGCTAGACCATGTAAATTTCATGTAGATTTCACTGATCGATTGCTTTAGCAATAGACCAGCAGTGTTAAAATAAAAGAAAGCTGTTATGATTGCTCTGAACTGCTGCCCCAAAGAGTGGGAGGCACTGCTGTTGGGTGGGCAGAGGGAGGCAAGGAGGAGCAGGAAAAGCCAATGCCAGTCATGCTGTCTCCCTTCACTTTCCTTACAAAGTGAAAGGAAAAGTTGTGCTTTCAGAGGTTTCGGAAACTACAGAGATTCTCAGATCTGAGGCATAGCAAGTTTGGGAGAGGGGAAAACATGTGTGTTACAGAGAATCCAACCCAAAGGACATGTACACTCAATGCAAAGCAGACCAGAAGAAGGGAGGTCAGATGCTCATCAGAACTGGGAGACATTCATTTCCAACCAACTGATCCTGGATGGATGGATAGCTTTGGACAGCTCCATTCTCAGTGCCTCAGATGCAACTGACACCTTTCCCATCGACAGGTCTGAGAGGCCTCTCTGGTGCTGCCCACTCCTGAGAGGGGGAGGAATCCATACCAGCCATTAGAAATATCTCCAAGGCCATTCTTTTTAAAATAAAAGTTGGCCAAAAAAATTCCTAATAAATAAATAAATTCTGGTTTCTGGTGGTGGTTGCAGTTCTATAGATCAGACTGTGGGGTCAACAATTTTGTGATATTATGTTGGCTGCTCTGTGAGGAACTGGCTTTTCTTTGCTAATTGCTCATTGCATATTTATAGTATATTTGCATGTCTTTGCTTTGTTGTGATCAGCTCTGAACAACTGGAATACAAATATTCACAAAGAAATAAATAAAAGATTGCAGCCAGCTCCAACAGGAGCAATGTTCTCATTTTCACCTTGGCTAAGAAGTTGAAGGTTTTTTCTACAAGTGGTACAACATCTCTAGCTGTTTAAGGCCCAGGAAAGGGACTACATGGTGAATCATGATGCGGGCATTATTACACATGTTTAGAGATAGAGAACTGTAGAGGTGGAAATGCAATTACATACAATTCAGTTTTGGTACAGAACTTTGAAAAATCATCCGAAACAGAGTTTCTCGCTTCTAAGCAAGCTGTCTTCGGTGGATTTAGATAGGTGTAACTCTGTTTAGGATTGCACTGTTAAACCTATTTTTGAGAGCTGAGTACGAACAGCCTTGTTTTTAATTGAATCCTGCACTCTAGGGAAATAAGATACCATGGGTCCAAGCTGAAATCAGGCATTTTGTTTACCATTTAAAAGATTTTTTAAAATTTTATTTCTTTTTAGTGTTCAAAATCTTTTTTTTAAAGGCTTGAGTGGTTTTCCCCACTCCCAGGACACAGTTTCACCAGTTTTATTAAGCACCATTTTTTAAAAGTGTTATTGCCTTTTGTTGTCTCAGCTAAAAAATTAGAAACAACATTAAAATAAATGAAAAAACATTTAGAGCAGAGTTACGTGTGATTGTTGGGACAATAAACATGGTGAGAATCCTAACTCAAAAGGAGCTTGCCCTTTCACCAGGCTCCAGAAAGTGTGTGAAGAAAGCAGCGGCTTGGATCACAACGGGTAGAAAATAGTCACAGAACTCCTTGAGTGCAGCAGCAACCGTTCCTTGCAGGGCAGATCCATCTTTCCTCCTCCCACCAAGTGCAAAGGTCGGGTTTCTCCACCAGGGGGGGACTGCTGGCCCCAAACTCGCACACAGTCACTTCTTGACAGAGGCCAGATAGGCGAACCAGAAGAGGGCCACCAGGTTCCCAAACAGCACTCGGAACTGAAGTGAGAAGAAAACCAAGGGCAGAAAGGGGGGGAACTTAGCTTGCTGACAAAGTAGTTCATTCAGGGTTATTCCAAATCAACTGTCCCCAATGACTCAAGCAGGGATGGAGGCCCAGGAGACTCTGGGTCGCTTTGGTAGCAGGAAAGGCCTAGGTTCAATTCTCCACATGGCCACAACACACCTTTGGCAAATGGTTAGGTCTCACTGTCTGTTACCATCTGTAAAGTGTGAACCACTCGTGTTCACCAAAGAATCATAGGAAGAACACAGATGAAGACTAGAAATCAGGGGGGGGGGTTAATAACCACCCAGTTCTTCCATAAAAAGATGGGCTAACTCACCTGAGATTTTTTTAGATTATTAAAAAAAAGATACTCTGGCATGTATCGTTCCCAGGCAGTTCCTCTGAGGGAAAGGCACTTTTGTTTGCAGAAGAGACAACAGCAATTAAAGCCAGTTCACTTATATTGCAGACACACACACCCTTTGGTCCCTACACAGTTCCTGTGGGTTCACTGACCCCCAGAAACAAAATTTCAAGGACGGAGGGGACTCAGTGGGCTGCAGAAGAAGAGAGAGTGGGAAGGCCCCATTCTGCAAGGTCTGTGGACTGATGCATATACCTAATGGAAATGGTGCAGTAATGGGAATTAGGACAGAAGTATAAAATTTTGAACGGATAGAATTTTCACCTCTCTTTCTTCCCCTCTCATAAGAACAGAACTCACATTAACCCCAAGACATTTTTTTTTCAGAATGGCCAATTTCTTCCATAACCTAAGAAGCACAGAGTATAGTAATGATGAGAAGACTCTCACTTCATGGAAGAGTGGCCCATCAACAGTTCTTAACCATGAAACTTAAAAGGAACCTTCATGTAAAAAGGCAGTATACCCCTGACAACAGATATGCTGACAACAAGCTATGATAGGGCAGCGGCAGCTGCATTCATGCTCTGATCCTGAGCCCCCAGAGGTCGCCTCTGCTTGAAACAGAATGCTGGACACAATATATTTGGTCTGATTTAGCCAAGCTCATGTTACTGTAACTGTGGGGTGATGGGGAAAAAACTAACACGACTTTACAGCTGGAGGAGACCCCCATGGGCAACTTGGCAGTGGCCAGGGCCAAGCTGCAACCCCCCCCCCCCCCACCACCACCACCACCCATTTCTGTTACCCTGTCTTCAAAGGCAGAAATAAGAGTGCTGATTTAAAGGCCAAATTCACACATGCAGTTGGCACAGGAGCTGCTTCGACGCCATACTGCTAGAAAGCACATGAGAATTAAACATGCCGCATGGGGAAGGAACACATTCCAATCTGATCTCTAGGCTACAAAACGGGAAGAAAAGAACACTCACCTGCACAGGAACATATTTGACATTAATAAACTGGATTGGTGTCCACATTTTCCAGTTCATTTTCAGGGCCCGCCAATAACCAGAATTTATCCTCTTCGTGAAAGCTGAAGTGTCTTTCCCCTGAAAAACAAGCATGGCATCAGCTGACCACACCACTCCCTCCCCCACCCTGAGAGCCCTTTAAGCAAATAACAGAGCCCCCTCCCCAATTAAGTGCTTCCATGTTTATTATTTTATTTTACTGCAGCAATTGGGTTCCAACAATCCTTTCTTACTTTCCTATTTCTAAAGGGGGCTTGACACCTACACATTCAGCTCTTAAAACAGCCTGGTCTCAAAGAAGAAGAAGTTTGGATTTATACCTTCCACCCTTTTTCTCCTGTAAGGAACCTCAAAGGGGCTTACAAACTCCATTCTCTTCCTCTCCCCACACCTTGAGAGGTAGGTGGGGCTGACAAAGGTCTGAGAGGACTGTGACTAGTCCAAGGTCACCCGGCAGGAATGTGCAAAAGTGGGGAAACAAATCTTGTTCACCAGATAAGGTTCTGCTGCTCAGGTGAAGGAGTGGGGAATCAAACCTGGTTCTTCAGATTAGTGTTTACCTGCTTTTTACTGCTGCACCACGCTGGTTCTACAAGCACTGTTGTTAAGAGTGCCACTTGTGGCACATCTCTGCCACCTCCCACTTGAAAAAGGGGTGGGCATCAGGTTAAGCTCAGGAGATTTCAGTTGCTGATCCCCTTATATTAAAGTGATGACTACAAGACATATGGATTTTGTACCGGTACTTGAAATCCATCCATTCTGACACACAATGTCTGGAAACCTAGAATTTTGTTGGGTATAAGATATAGGGATGGGGATGGGGAAATCATATCCAACTTTTTGTTTATCTATCACCCAACGGGTACAGCATGAGCTTCTCACTAAGTTCCTCAACACCTGGGCATAATTTACAAGCACTTGTATAGCTATACTCAATGCCAGCAACTTCAGAAAATGTGAGAGCTGACCTTGAAAGATCAGACACCAAAGACAGTATTTTATGAGGTTGCCTGGCATGATCACAAACATATTACACTCAGCAGAACCTATCTGCAGACTCAAGAGTGATCACTGAGTAGCATGCAGGCACACATTTTGAATCAGCCCCCAGTGAACAGCCTTGCTAATTTCTCTGAAAAGTGCTGGGCCCAGGCTATGCAAAGCAATACTGGAGAGCTCCAAGGGTGCCAGAATCAAGTGGGGGCTTGCCTGTATGAGCTATGGTCACCAAAGGATAAACCACTGCATGTGAACCAGTCCTATTGCCACAAGCTAAAAGGCCAGAACTTACCTCCAGCAGGTTCATGACAAAGAAAAAGAGCAAAAGGAAGGCTGGGGCAACAATGACCCGGTCTAGAAAGAGTCTCTTGACTGTGGAAAAAGGCACATCTGGTGGAAACAGCTGGTCCAAGTACAGGTAGAAGTAGTGGCTCAGTGGCCCTGTGAACAAGAACCTGGCAAACCAAGGACAGAAAAGTCTGCACATCTTTTCATACTGACCTAGTAGCAAATTAACATGTTCACTTTGAGCCTGGCTGCTAGTGTAACAGAAACACCTACATTTCTCTGAAGGTGACTGGTTGAGCTGCCATGATGTCATGAAATATTTGCCAACATTCTGGCAGCTCAGGATTAAATTGCAAGGAATGGAAGCAGTGCAGATTCTGTGAGGAAAGTGAGAGGTCAATACAAGTGTGTGTGTGGGGGGGGGGGGGGAATTTACCAAAGAGCAAGAGGCAAAGAAGGGGTGGTATACTATTGGCTTGAATGGGGGAACAGAGGCATCCACAGCAGGTCAAGAGGACAAGGGCTGGGAAGGTGTGAAAGAAGACCCACAGGTGGAGAGGCAGAAGAAAAAGCTACAAAATAGGAAGTCCGCAGATTGAACTGATAGTTAAAAACCAGAGGCAGAACTTTCTGGCAGAACTGCTCAAAACAGACCTCAATGCAAAGGGATGGGGAAAGAAGATCACAGACAGACAGGAATGGTTGTATGATTTTGGTAGACAGAGAATAGAAGGGAAAGGTGCCCGAGAGGCTGGCACCTGGAGGGGTGTCTCAGGTAACCAAAGGGCAGCAAGTGAAGGAGAAGGTCACATACAGATGTGAATTAGCCAGGTTTTATTGCAGGGAGTAGCAGCAGTTGCCTGTTCCCCAAAGCCAGCCACAGATACGCCCATTAGATCCTGATAAGATTTTGGCAGAAGCTTTTGCAATCAGCAGTCTGCTCACATCTTCCAAGGTGCAGCCTTTTCCTTGCCACCCACTCACTTACCCATAGATGGCAAATCTCAAAGGCTCGCCCAAGTCAAAACTTTTCGAAGGGTCTTTCTTTTTCCGACTCTGCTCGATGATCTGAGACAGCAGGCTCCCGAGAGCTGACAGAAGGGCACTACAGAGAAAGAAGTTGAGAGGAGATCAGTGTCTGGGGCCAAAACCGAAAAGGCCATGTAAGCATCCTATTCTAGTGCTCAGTCCCAGCCACAGAAAGCCGTAAAAATGCATCATATGAAAACAGAGGAGCATAGCACAGATATAAAGTAGATGTTTTGCATTCAGAAGATCCCAGTATTGCAGGAATCTTCAAGACTGCAAGCAACATGATCAAAAAAGATCTCCACTCCTGCAGAGCCACTGCCAGTTAGAAGACACAGCAGTGGGCTAGATGGAGCTCACTCTGCGAGGCATTAACTATAAAGTTACATTGCTCAGTTATAGGTCAGGAAACAAGACAAACAATAGTAATGCTTAGGCTCATCCTCAGCTCGAAGAGGATTATTCATACTTATTTTAATTACAAATAAAAACTTGGCTGTTGCCAGTTACATTATAGTTATTACTATTTAGCAGGTAAACAATTTTTTTCAAATCCAAACAACACGGTTTTTTGTCTAGTACTGGTAAAAGTAAGTTATTTCTTAAAGATACAAAACTAGAACAATAAAACAAGGTGTGGCCCAGTGTCTCAACAGCATTCAAACTGCAAGCACAGATTCTGTCCTGAAATTGGATTTTTAACCCTTGCAGTATGCCAGTGTGGGTAAAAGCCCGTCTAGTGTGGGTAAAAGCCCGTCACTGGCAAGGCTCAGATAGCTGAAGTAAATACTTAGCCATACAGCCAATTTCAGGAACAATTCCAAAGTGCAAAGGAGAACAGAACTTTCTAGCTTCACCAGTCAACCTCTGGTATTCTTGATCTGCACCTCCTCCCACAGGTTTACTCCCATTTCTGTCTTAAGAAAGCAGAAAGTGAAGCAATTTCTTCATGTGCAAGAAACCACAGCAGAGCCAAAATGCCTCAAACTCCCACAGAGGAAAGATTAAGAGATCACATCTCAAGACAGTAGTGCATCACAGGTACCTGTCAAGCACAGGTATTGCATTTGGAAGCATCTCCTAGGAACAAGCTTCTGCTTGTGGGAAAAATTAAGGAGCTATACCTGCTAATACTTAAGACACACTTTGCAATAACCAGAGATATTGCTAACATTTTGCTTCCAAATGTGTATCATTTCAAAACGCCATGGATCCACCCCTTTAGGGGTAAAAGCAAGTAGTCAGGCTAGAGAAGAAGAGCTGATTATGCTAGGGCAGTGACACCTAGATCTCAGGTGGCTGAGGTACTTATAGAGCACAGTGATCACTGGCTAGCCACCATAATTTCTTTTGGACTCTGAACCCTGATTGGTAAAACATTGGAAGACAGCTTGCCCGATCAACTTGAATACTTACGAAAAATCCCAGTTATCTCACTTTTGCTGAAGTTAATTATTTATCAATTCAAATCTATGAAATCTGTGGTAAAAGCCAGCTTTCAAAGTTCCAAGAACAATTCTCTTTGCAACAAATCCAGACTCATGTTTTTGAAGAAACTTGCTTTCAACTAAATAGGCTGCTAACCATAAGGCTATAACTCCCCACCCCACATGCTTAGGTTGGAAGTAAATCCCATTCAGCTTGGTGGGACTTACTTGTTAGTAAACATGAACACATGAATCAGACCTGAGGTTCATCAAGGTCAATACTGGCTTCTCAGACTGGCAACAGCTCTCCAAGGTCTTAGATAAAGATATTTCACATCATCTGATCCCCTTGGATATGCCAGGGACTGAACCTGGGTCTTTCTGCATATCAAACAGATGCTCTACCACTGAGCCATAGTACCTGCTTTAACATAATACAGCACCTGATCCACCCAACATGCTTCAGAGTCAGGCTGTTGGGACAATTCCATGTAGAAGAAGGAGAGTTTGGATTTATACCCCTCTTTTCTCTCCTGCAAGGGATCTCAAAGTGGCTTACAAACTCCTTTCCCTTCCTTTCCCCACTGCAGACACATTGTCAAGTAGGTGGGGCTGAGAGAGTTCCGAGAGGACTGTGATTAGCCCAAGGTCACCTAGCAGGCTTCAAGTGTAGGAGTGGAGGAAAAAAACTTGCTTCACCATATTAGAGTGCACAGCTCATGCAGAGGAGTGGGGAAACACCGCTCTTAACCACTGCACCACACTAGCTAATTTTACTAAATCCTCCTGAATTCAGCATAGCAAATCAGGTGTGGAACTGGGTGAGAGGAAGACCTCAAGACTTTAATCTTATGCACACTTTTTGGGGACTAAGCCCCACTGAATACAGCAGAACTCCCTTCTGAATAAATATGCTTAAGTTCAAACTGCAAATTTTACTTAGAGCTGCAGCATTACTTTTCCAAGAAATTAAATCCCTTGGAATTAAATGGGTCTTATTACTGAGTAAACCTGCTTGCGATCAGGCTATATATGTTTTGTATAAATTAAGACTGTTATGTATATTTATCTAGGAGTAAGCCCCATTGAATACAACAGGACTTTTCTCAAATACATAAGCTTACAATTGAACTATTTAATAATAAATTAAGCCCTGTTGAAAGTGTGGGTTTCATTGAGGCTTTCATGACAGTAAACCTACATAGGATAACTGGAATTTATTATTGTTTTCTGTTGATTGAAACTGCCCAATGGCCTGAATAACTTCATTGGACTTTACAGTGCACTAGGTTGATGCTGCAGGGTGGGACACCCAATGGAAGATGCCCATTTTGTGACAGCACACAAAAGATAGGAAAGTTGCTGTCACAGAGAATCAGACACCGCATTTCTCAACACAACGGAGACAGGAACTCAACATAAATCACCGATGGAGAAGGAGGGGGAAAGGAAAACACCGGTTAAGTATTGTCGAAGGCTTTCACAGCCGGATTCAACTGGTTGTTGTGGATTTTACGGGCTGTGTGGCCAGGGTCTGGTAGATCTTGTTCCCAATGTTTCACCTGCATCTGTGACTGGCATCTTCAGAGGTGTATCACAGAGAGAAGTCTGTTATACACTGTGTCCAGCCTTCTCTTATAACAGACTTCTCTCTGTGATACACCTCTGAAGATGCCAGTCACAGATGCAGGCGAAACATTAGGAACAAGATCTACCAGACCCTGGCCACACAGCCCGGAAAACCCACAACAACCAGCTGGTTAAGTAAATTTAGGAAATAAAGCCCATAGCGTCCAGCGAGCCTTGTTCCCACCAAAGCGTATATAACTATTGCAACTTTGGGATTCAATCAGGACATGGCTGCATGCTTACTCGGAAGTAAGTCCCACTGAGTTCAACCAGGCTTACTGCCGGACAAGTAGTAAACTCAAAACTGTGGCCCCGGGTAAGGTTCACACGCACCTGGACACGGCTTTAGTGAGCACCGGGTAGAGGCGCAGAAGGATCAAGTAACGCGCAAGCAACTTCTGCGGCAGTGGCCCCGATTCGAGTTTGGAATGCACCGGAGACATCGCACAGAACAGAGTGGAAGGAGCGCAGCCACTGAGCATGCGCTCAACTTCCTTATACCCAAAGGTCTTTTTCTTCAGGTCCCTTCGGACGACTCCGCATCACCCCAGAGTGACATCTACCCACAATATTAGCCAATCAGGAAAAGGGAAGTGGAATACACTGGATAAGGGGGCGGGGCAAGAGAAAGAGGCAAATCCATGTTGAGAAAACGAGAACACTTTCCCCAATGAGGGGCGGAGCTATGGTGTTTGTGGGCGGGGTGGATAGTAGGGGCGGACACCTTACCACCCATTGGCTCTAATGAGGAGAACGAGAAGAGATTGATTTTGTCATTGAAACCTATTGGCCAATAAGAATGTTGCAGGCGTTCATACAAAAAAGCAAGGTAAATAAAGATATTGGCGAGCAAAAACTGTCGGGCCATGCCTGCAAGCACTTGAGGTGATAAGGGATACGGAAGGGGGCGGTGACTTTTATTCCGATTGGATGGGAAACGGAAAGGCGGCCCCAGAAACCGAGTCGTGATTGGCGATAATACATAAAAACTATCTTAGTTTGACAGGCCTGTTCGTACGTCATGGTTAATCACGCGAGACTTCCTGTACGTCTCGCGAGGATTCCTCCAGCGCGCGAAACTCTGAGCGGTCCCGAAGCAGCGGGCAGGTCTTGGCTGCGATGGCTCAGAGGAAGGGCGGCTGGCGGCGCCGCCAGGGGGAGGCCCCCAGGGAAGATGCCGACGAAGAGACACCGCGGTGAGAGGAACGGGAGGGATGAATGGGCACGGCCGTGCATGTGCAGAGTCTTAGCCCGCACCTGAGGCTGTCAAACATTCTTGAAGTCAGCCAGTATTTCTTGGTCCCTGAGCATGTGTGAAGTATTTGCCCCGCCTCAGTTCTGGGGACCTTGTCCTTGCTGGAGCCCATCATGGTTCATCAGTCAATACGTCAAGTACTGTCCTTGTGTCAAGTACTGTCCTTTATTTATACCCCACTTTCTCCAGTGGAGACCAAAGAGGCTTATGCATCCTCCACTCTGCCATTTTGTCCTCACAGCAACCCTGTGAGATAGGTTAGGCTAAGAATGGCCCAGGTCATATTGCAAATTCCGTATCAGAGTAGAAATCCAAACCTGTGCTTCCCAAATCCTAGTTGTTTGTTTGCTTTATTTGTACCCTGCATTTCTCCTCAGCAGGGACCCAAGACAGCTTATATCATTCTCCTATCTTCCATTTTGTTCTCACAACAACCCTGTGAGGTGGGTTAGGATGAGATAGGGACTACTCCAAGGTCACCCCGAGAGCTTCCATGGCACCACTGGGGATTTGAATCTAGGTCTCCGTATACTAGTCCAGCATTCTTAATCACTAGTCACACTAGTTTTCTAACCACTAAACCACACTTGCTTTTATGTGCCAAGTGGCATTTTCCTTGCTTCTTCATTTACTATTTTGGCACTATGAATGAAATAGGGAGTCAGCATAAGCACTGGTGGCTGTGTTGCCATTTCTAGTCTAAAAAGTGTGCTAATGTGAATCCAGCCCAATTTCCAGGCTGAGCTGCATTGAATCCTTTATCAGAAAAAGGTGAGCAAAAACTGGTAAAGTAAATCAACATTGTGCCTATGCTTACTGCAGCCAATTTTTTTTCTTCATGTGCTAAAGGAAATGCTCCACCCAATTTAAAAGATTCTACAAGTTTATGAGGAGCACTGACAATTCAGATACGCCAAAAGGAGTAGAAAATGTCATGGAGAGAAATGATGCAAAATGATAGGCTGGAGAATTAGTGAACTCAAGCAATCAAAATTGTATCAGGCACTGAAAATACCAGTACCTAATACCAGAAGCCTCCCACGTTACCAAGGATGTAGGTAAGGGGGGGGGGGTTCTTGGGTTCAACCCCCCCCTTCCGCATTCATGACTGAAGCTCCGCCCCTCCGTTTATGGGTTTTTAAAACATTTTTAGGGTTTTTTTTGTTTTTGGCCTGAAGGGGGTGCATTGTTTGGGCTAGCAGCACCAAACTTTCAGGGGTTGTTTGGGGGACTCTCCTGATGATATACCTGGGTTTGGTGAGGTTTGGTTAAGGGGATTCAAAGTTATGGACTCCCAAATGGGGTGCCCCCATCCTCCATTGTTTCCAATGGGAGCTAATAGAAAATGGGGCTACATCTTTGAGGGTTCATAACTTTGGACACCCTGAACCAAACTTCACCAAACCTGGGATGTATTTTCAGGAGAGTCTCTTATTAATACCACCCAGGTTTTGTGAAGTTTTGTCCAGGGGGTCCAAAGCTATGGACTTCCAAAGGGGATGCCCCCATCCCCCATTGTTTCCAATGGGAGCTAATGGAGATGGGGGCTACACCTTTGAGGGTCCATAACTTTGGGCCCCCTGAACCAAACTTCACCAAACCTGGGTGGTATCATTAGGAGAGTCTCCTAAAGATACCCTGAAAGTTTGGTTCTTCTAACTTAACAATTGCACCCCTGACAGCAGGCACCCCAAATTTCCCCAGATTCTCCTTTTAAATCTACCCCCTTCGGCATGGATTTAAAGGGAGAATCTGAGGTCCTCAGTTTAGAAGAAGAAGAAGAGTTTGGATTTATATCCTCCCTTTCTCTCCTGTAGGAGACTCAAAGGAGCTTACAATCTCCTTGACCTTCCTCCCTCACAACAAACACCCTGTGAAGTGGGTGGGGCTGAGAGAGCTCCGAAAAGCTGTGACTAGCCCAAGGTCACCCAGCTGGCGTGTGTGGGAGTGCACAGGCTAATCTGAATTCCCCAGATAAGCCGCCATAGCTCAAGTGGCAGAGCAGGGAATCAAACCCGGTTCCTCCAGATTAGAATGCACCTGCTCTTAACCACTATGCCACATTGGAAGTGATGCTGTTTCAGGGTGGGGGATAATCCACCGCAAAACAGCATCACTTTCAATGATGTTTAACTAGGGACCCCAGATTCTCCCTTTAAGGTGAATTTAAAAGGAGAATTTGGGTAGTGTAAACACCATTGAAAGTGATGCTGTTTGGGGGTGGATTCCAGCATCACAGCGGCTGCCCGGGGGGCGGGGGCGCAAAACTCAGATTTTGCACTGGGCTCCATTTTCCCTCTATGCCTCTGCCCAGAGAGGAGGGCAGAAGGAGCTGCCGGCTGGAAACCCAGCTGGTGGGGGACAGGGGAGTCTGCCGTCCCCAGCCTCAGACAGCTGCTTTTATAAGCGCTAGGCCAGGGGCGGGGCTTGTGGAGGCATGGCCAGGCCCTAGGGCCACACTCCCACCCCGAACCCTCCCGGAAAAAATCTATACCTACGTCCCTGCTCATTACCCTACTAGTCCAAAAAGCCACACACTGTGCAAGTTACTGCACTCAAGAGGGGAGGTAGAACTAAATATAGCAGACTACCCATGCAGGTTTAGTTAGATATCTAATTCCCAAGACTGTGGTCTAAGTGTCTAGACAGGAAATTATGTGGTGATGTTGTGACTGAGGGACACTTGAATGTCTGCTCAAATTATTTAGGGAAGGATTCTGGCATCAGTAATATGACAGACTGTCAGGCTCAAAAACGAAGGATTATTTTCTTTTGAGGCTTGGAAAGTTGAGGAGAATGACAGGAGTACCTGACTGATCAAAGAATATGTCATCCCAGATCCTGGGGAAACTTCCAAATACAATAAAATAAGGAAGTTATCTAGATTGGGAAGAAATATGTTTGGGGCAGGCTTAGGTAGAGAAGTACATTCAGGTATTTCCAGTTGGAATATAGATTTGAAAAAGATAATTTATTTCCCGATATATCAGGGTGTTCAGGTGGTATCTTGGATTTTCTGGGATAGAAGTAAATAGGTCCTGACAAATCCTAGAAATATTCATGAGTAACCAGAAATGTTGGGATCCAGCATTTTAAGAACCTCAAGACTATTTTTATTGAATTGTGCTGTGTGTGTCAGTGTCTTCTTGCCAGGGCTTGGTATCAGTGTCAAGGTTGGCTTGGCTTAGATTCTGTGCTTTGAAATTAGATCTATGGGTCTTGTAAGGTGAAACATTGTTTTCTTTGCTCAAGTGGTTTTGCATTAGATTCTTGGGCTCCATTGGATTGGATTCTCCAATGTGACATTTCTTGGGCTTGGAATAGTGTTCCCTGTTGAAAGGGGTTAGCTGGGAAGATTCTCTGAATTGACATTGGTTGTATTAGGCTGCTGCATTGTCCTGTACTTCCAATGGGATTTGCTGGTTCTGGATTGGGCATTTGGGTGGCTTTTGGCCAGCTGTTGCTTAGCTAGCTTTTGACTGTTTGCCCTGGAGAAAGTTTGAAATTTGCTTCATAGAAAACAATGATAGATGGCTGGGGGCATCTGGTTCATGGGCCAAAAAATTGGACATCTTGGTCCGATTAACTTGAAACGTAGGGATTATTTAGTGAATAGGCACCACCAACATCATTGCAATTTTGATGCTATTAACTTTTTAAAAAGCCTCTCCAGTCCTCTGGAAAGATTCTTCATAAAGAATAATGGAGCCAAATTATATCAAAAACGCGGGGTGGGGGTGGGTGGGTAGAGGAAATGGATCCAAATACCAAGCTGGTCCTTGTGACCCAAATAACAGAGCATACCAATGTTTTTTGGCTCCCTGATATCTGAATCTGAAAAATACCAGGTTTTTTTTCATGATTCACATCCTTAGTCTTGTGCTGATGAGTGAAATGTAAATGTGACTTTGGAAGGTAATTCTAAATAATCCAGTTTCAATCAGTCAGAGGGAAGAAACTTTTGGTGGGAAATGATCAGAACCTTTTCCTTGGCAGCATGCGTTTTCCCAGCTTTTCTGACTTCCGTGAAATGATTGTATACACTAGCTACAGCTGGGGGGGTTTTTTGGTGTTTACTGTCTCCATTGTTGTTGTGATTTTGCCAGTGGGGCACTGATGTTTCTTCCATTCTCTTGCCACAGTGATGACGGCTCCTCACTCTCTGCCCTGAGGCGCTTGGAGCGCAGCCAGTGGACAGACAAGATTGATGGACAGTTTGGGTTTGAAAGGATGAAGGAACCTGCCGAGAGAACAGGCTGGTTGATAAACATGCATCCAGTATGAACCTCTATTTTTCCTTTTCCTTTAATGTCTCCTCTGTGAAGTTTCACTGAAACTTTTTCTGCTGAATGCCGAATTGACTTTCTTCATGTGATTGCTGTGAAGGGGAAGCCAAAGAGTAGTTGCTGTTCCCACAAGCTAAGGCTGATTCTGCATGGGCTAAAAACAGCGGTGTGAAAACGGTGTGAAAACAGTATAAACCCTTTTACACTGTTTTAAACCCTTTTACACCATTTTCACACCGTTTTCACACTGCTGTTTTTGGCCCATGCGGAATCAGCCTAAGAGAACTAGCATCCAAACATGGGACATGACAGGAAAATAAGTTAATAAGAGTCATTTCACTGCAATAGCAGTACTTATATAGTTATGTATAACTGATGAATTAAGTTTAGCATTGGTTGTTGTGGGTTTTCCGGGCTGTGTGGCCATGATTTGGTAGATCTTGTTCCTAATGTTTTGTCTGCTTCTGTGGCCAGCACCTTCAGAGGTGTATCACAGAGAGAAGTGTGTTACACACTGTGTCCAGTGTGTAGGAACAAGATCTACCAGACTACGGCCACACGGCCTGGAAAACCCACAACAACCAGTTGAATCCGGCCGTGAAAGCCTTCGACAATATTTCCTTGAAAAAGTGTGATTCTGAAAATCACTATTCAGTGTGGTTGACTGAAGAAAGACCTTACCTATGAGTGATCCCAGTAGAAGAAAACATATTTTGTGAAGAAGTAGGACTTCCTCAGGTCAATAACTGTTAGTTATGCCTGTCTTCACCTGGAAGGAATGTTGTGATGATATCACAAGCTTCTGAGGCAAAAGTCTCTAAAAGGGCATTACTTAAGATTAATGGAGAGCATTTGATGTGGGCACTGTCCACAACCCAAGACCCCATAACAGGTGTACCGGGGGTGGGGGGGGGGGAACCCTCTGTGTTCAAGAGTCTATTAATCTTTCTTCTCTTATGTTGGTTCTCAGAGAAATATAGTGATGGATCTTTGGGGACAGGAGAGTAATAAAACTGTTTCATTGGCTGAATGCTCTGTTTCAGACAGAAATTTTGGATGAAGATAAGCGCTTGGTCAGTGCTGTGGATTATTATTTCATCCAGGAGGATGGGAGCAGGTTTAAGGTGAGTAACTGTTTAAGAAGGAGAATGGGGCAAGTGAAATGTATGCCTTTTAAAGAACTTGCTGAATTTTTTAGAAGGAACACTCTGAAGAAATGTGTAACTGATGGCGTACTTAGTGAATATCTAATTCTATCATCACATGTAAATCTAGATGGCAGTAGTTTGCAAATTATTTTCCCGTGGAGCCTGCCATTCCTCAGAAGCCTGTATTGGGCTTGGCAAGAAAAAGAGGGAGGCTGGCGCTCTGAAAGTGATGTTGGATGCATCCCTCTGCCTAAGCGTATAGCAAAAAAAGAAGAGGAGGGATTATGAATTTCCAGCTAAAAGTCATTTTTCTCCCATAGGGGAATGCTGAAACAAATTATCTCATCATGTCATTTATTGCTGTGAAAAGGAGCCATAAAATTTCAGTGTAGCCATAGCCCGGCAATTATTACTAGCCTTCTGTTGCCGTGTATAATTGTAGGTAATGTATTCTAGGATGCAACTCCATGTGGGCTGGAGGCAGAGAGCAACAGGTCTGAGCAAAGCCTCATATCTTTATTAAACAGAGAGAATCCAAGAATTTTGCCTAGCATGTCTTTGGTAAACATGCTGAAGGGTTCTTTGGGATCCATTCATAAGTAAAGAAAAGGCTTCCTGAAGGCTCCAAAATTTTCTCATGAGGCTTAAATGATGATGTTGAAGAAAAGAGGTTTCCAAGAAGATTTGTCATCTAGGCTTTTATGAATGTGTGCCTTCTAAATTAGTTACCTGGTATCTGTGTGGGATTAATTCTGCCTTTCTTCTCTTTAGCAATTAGGTGGTGTTCTCTGATCAATTAGGTTTTTGTCTGTTCCATGAAAAACTGAGGAGAATGAGAAGAGCAGCTGTTTCACACCTTTCTTTCATTCATGGAGGAGCAAACAGTGTTTTAACAGATCTTTAAAAGATGGATGTTGTAAAGCTGATGAAAAATGAGGGGAAATGTCCTTCTGGTTGATGATGTTCTTGTAGTTCAGTGTGTGTAAATGTGGTTCACAATCTTTGCTGTCTTCCAGGTGGCATTACCCTATAGGCCATACTTCTATATTGCAACTCGAAAGGTTGGTATGAACTTTTTGCCCCACATCTTACAGGGAGGATATTTATGTTTCTTTCCATGTGTATGCATGCACATCAGGCTCAGAGGTTCTAATCTAATGCGCAGGATCCTGCATTGTCATAGTGTTCCAGTGGGCCATGGGAAGTACAGCTCCTTGGAAACATATCAGAAATTCCTCCTCTTGAAAGTCAGTCAGGCTGAACTATGAAAGGCTGCTCACCCACTGCTGCCAGACTTGCCTTTATGGTGTTTTAAATACAGGAGACATTAGGTGCATTCTAAGTTTTACTTTCAATGAGCAAGATGAAGTCCACTAGGTATGACTAGTGATGCACATGATGATGCTGCAATCTAGAAAGTGCCCCACAAGCTTCTGCAATAGATACAAGAGACAATGTTCCTGTGAATTTGGACAAATAGAAACAATAGAACATGTGTTTCTCCAATGTCAATGTTATAAAAATATACATACTAGTTTTATTTCACCACTGCTGTACAGATTTTCAGGTCACACAAGACAGTTTCGTACTTCCTTGCTGCTTACAGATACCAATCGTAGTATAAGATGTAGTGTTGCCAGGTTTTGAGTATAAGAACTTTGAATGCAGGATGGTCTGTCCTGAGTCAGGCTCAATGATACAGTGATTTGATAGTTACAGTCTTTTAATTGTCGGTTTCATTGTTCCCTTATGCCTACCCCCTTTTTCTTTTTTAAGCTTTTTCTTTTCTTTTAACATTTATGTTCCTGTACCTTTCCTGAGTTCCCTTTTTTAATTCAGCAGATTATTTTAGATATATATATATATATTTGTTTAATATATCTTATTTTTAATTGGTTGTATTTTATCTATCTTGTGTTGGACTATGACTGTGAAAAAAACTGACTGAATGATGGGTTCTGCAGCACATTTGTGGAAAGTTTCAGGGGATAAAAACTTGGAAAGCTCTTGTTCTCCTGGGCAAAACTATGCCTAGCTCCTCTAATGGACAGTTGTCTTTCTAGGGTTGTGACCGAGAAGTGTCATCCTTCCTTTCCAAGAAGTTCCAAGGGAAAATAGCAAAACTTGACACTGTACCCAGAGAGGATCTTGACTTGGTAAGAAACACTTTCAGTGGTTTTGCTGGAAGATGCTGGGATAGTTGCTCGGTGTAGGGAGCTGGAGGGATGATTCAGGCAGCCAATGGCCTGTAGCATCCAGTATCTTAACATAAGGCCCACAGAACTCTCCCAGGAACTGTTATTGTTTTGTTTCTTCCTAACTTGCATCAGTCACTGCTTGTGGTTAGGGATCAGTAGTGCATTAGAAGACCACATGCTTGGCATGGTTGTTTTTTTCCTTTCTCCTGACTAAATTGGTATAAGACTTCTGTTCTGGTTTTTGTTGTTTCTGAGCCCAAGACAGTTTAAAACACTCTGCCAAAAGATAGCTGACAGCTGAAAATATATTTACAACTATATAAGTGCAAGCAAAATTGGATCTTAATCTCAAATCAGTTATACAAAATGGTCTCTGACATAGTTATTCTTCCATAGGAAGCAGCCAGATACATTAAGGCCCACTACACATAGAACGCCCACTAGACGAAGAGCCCACTACCTCAGGGCTCTTCGGGGGCTCTTCAGTGCACAGTGGGCTTGCAGAGGGATCTCCTCACATTTTCTGTTTACATGCAAGGAGCCATTATCTGCCTACCCCAAAGCTAGCTTGCTGGTCTCAATGGACTGCTGCAGCTTTTCCTGGTTCTCTTAACGCAGGGGTAGGGAACCTGCGGCTCTCCAGATGTTCAGGAACTGCAATTCCCATCAGCCTCTGTCAGCATGGCCAATTGGCCATGCTGGTAGGGGCTGATGGGAATTGTAGTTCCTGAACATCTGGAGAGCCGCAGGTTCCCTACCCCTGTCTTAACTCCACCCATCAACTCCTCTCGATGGCACAGATCTAATCATACCCATAATTGCAAGATAAAGGGCTAATTACTGTATTGCTTAATTCTTTTCTCCATCTCAGTGAATTCCTTTTCAGACTTCACAGCCTCTTTCTCTTGTAGCCAAATCATCTGGTTGGCCTGAAGCGAAACTACATCAAGCTGTCCTTCAATACAGTGGATGACCTAATAAAAGTGCGTAGAGAAATCTCACCTGCTGTGAAGAAGAACCAGGAACAGGATGTCGCAACAGATACCTACACCACCATGCTAGCCAGGTAGAGTAGCCTAAGATCTGGTCCTAGATCCTGGCAGAGTTCTGTTTGAACCGAGTTGTACCAAGCCTTCAGTATGGTAGACAGCTCTGTGGTCTGCACTTGAAGAGGTTGCATGGTCGCTACTGAGTTTTGGCTTTGTTATAAACAAGTCATCTATGTTGGGAAGGATTTTGCTTTTCTGGCATTTGCAGATATTGTCAGCTTTTTTCTCTTAATACAGCTGGTTGATAAATTGATGCTTGCTGGCTTTAATGTCTGTGCTTCTGCCTCGACTGATGTATCCTGTTAGGAGGCAGTGCTACTTGCCATGTTCTTGTGATGGATGGCTGCTGCCGTCCCCTTTGAGTTGCAGAGGCTTCTTCTGCTGGGGAGAGGACTTTCTCAGTTTTTGTCCAGCTTCTAGTGTCGTCCTCCCCTGAGTAAAGTGAAATTTTACAGTGAACCCAGTATTCTTTCTCTTGAGCCTCAAAGCCAAAGGATTCAGTTCATATATTACTATGGCAGCCTAAACACCATTTTCATTTGACTGCTTCTTAAGATGCACTGGTACAGATTGGATACAAGAAGCACATATATGGGAAAATAAATTGCCTGGCTTCTGTGACAGAAATGCTAAAACTTGCAAAGGCTCAGGCATGCCACCTAGAGTGTCTGGGTCCCTTGATTATGTTACAATAAAGGTATTCAGGTCCATCCCAAACTGAACCATCCTGGCAGACTTAATCCCTTTTAGACGAAGGCTGAGCCAGTTTAGACTGGATTAGAAATTCTTCATAGAAGTTCAGAGCCACGACCAGGTGCCTGATGGAGGTGGCCACTTCTTTGTGCAGTGCTTTGACTGGGAGCAAGCTGGCCAATGAAAAGGAGGGACCCTCTAAGAAGACTACAGACCAGATGGACAATATTGTTGACATGCGGGAGTATGATGTCCCCTACCATATCCGTCTGTCCATCGATCTGAAGATCCATGTGGTGAGTGAAGATTTGCTTCTGGGGAAGATATACTTCTCCTTGATTGCTAGAGACAGGATGTTAAGAAGTAGTTTCTAGAAATGTTCGGTCAACACAATGTTCTGTTTCTAAATCATTTTAAAAAGGAGGCAGTTACCTGCTCTGAAGGTACTCGGAACTGTACCTGAGACCTTGTGCATACAAAATGTGTACACTGGTCGTGCACATGCACTGTCAAGTCACAGCTGACTTATGGCAACCCTGTAGAGTTTTTAAGGCAAGAGGCGTTTAGAGGTGATTTGCCATTGTGTGCCTCTGCGTCACGACCCTGGTAGTCCTTGGAGGTTGCCTGTTGAAATTCTAACCCAGGCTGATCTTGCTTATCTTCTAAGATTTGACAAGCTCAGGCTATCCTGGTGCTATCCAGGTCTGAGCACACTGCTTCTTAGCTATTGACTTCTCCATACTATTCCTGCCTGTGAAAAGAACTACCATGATCGCTGGGAAGAATGCCCTGCTTGGAAACCATGGACCTTCTTTCTACCACACAGTAATTTTTGGCAGCAAAGCAGTGCTTCTGGCACTTCCTTCAGGAAACCCTCACTTCCACATTTTCCTTTCCCAACGGTAAGAAGCAGAAGCCGCTTTCTCTGCCCATAAGCATTCCTGCCTTTGGGTCATAGTTTGTTCCATTCACAGAAGCCCAACCATTTTCTCTTTTTTTTCTGTGCAAAGGTTAATCTGACTCTCTGAGAATTGTCCCTTTTGCTTCCTTTGTGTCTCTTACCCCATATTTGTCCTGTTCATTATGAGTTTTTGTTGAATTAATTTATAATTTTAAAACTACCCTTTATTGTTCAAACATTTTAATTTTTTTAATGTTTGCCACCTTGGGGAGCCTGATTGGGAGGAAAGGCAGCATAAAAATGTTTTAAACTAAAAATATGTCAGTCAAATTTCATAACATGATGACTGTATGGGGCGGAGCATAGTAAAACCCATCCCTCTGCAACTTCCCTGGTTCTCTCCTCCTCTGGCAGGCTCACTGGTACAACATCCGCTATCGTGGCAGCAGCTTTCCTCCTGAAATAACCCGCCGAGATGACCTGGTAGAGCGACCAGTGAGTATTTACGTTTTTATTTAATTTTGTTTTCTTCTTCATTTTTCATATTTGCTCATAGATTAAAACAAACCAAACATTAAAAATAATACATCCAAAATTAAGTTACAGGTTTTTAGGTAAGTATAAAGTAGTAGATAATAGTAGAGAAATGAATACAAATCCACATAGCTGATGACAGCTACTGGTAAATCGATGAAACCATGGAAGCCACATTTCATGCATAAAAGCCTTGGTGAGCTGAAGAAACTAATCTGGCGCCTGACTGCTAGAAGTGGTGGCCCCTCACAAATGAGTCTGATCAAAATATTATACAACTGGGGCCCCACCACTGAAAGGCCTTATTTTTTTTTTTTTTTGGCAAACTGCTGACTTCCTTATCTCTGAAGATGCCCAGAAAAGGGCCCTGAAGTCATTTGTAAGGAGGGTTGTTTCTATACTGATATTGATGTGAACATTTTGATTCCCACCAGGATCCTGTTGTTCTAGCTTTTGACATTGAGACAACTAAACTCCCTTTAAAGTTTCCTGATGCAGAAACCGACCAGATAATGATGATCTCCTACATGATTGATGGCCAGGTATGTGTACTTGCTTACTGGTCTAAAGCTTTATGTCGACAGCAGGGGTAGGGAACCTGCGGCTCTCCAGATGTTCAGGAACTACAATTCCCATCAGCCCCTACCAGCATGGCCAATTGGCCATGCTGACAGAGGCTGATGGGAATTGCAGTTCCTGAACATCTGGAGAGCCGCAGGTTCCCTATCCCTGGTCTACAGGTATGTTTATTTGGGTTTACTGCAATCCCCTAATTTCTCTGCTGTATGGTGGTAGAACATTCTCCTGCCACATGCTTGATTTATATACTAATACCACATCAAACTGTGAATCAACACAATGGGCCACCAACAAGAAAAGTGTGGAGCATCTCTAAATACTAAAACGATTTCAAATAGGTAGAAGAATATTTCATTGTAAATTACTGTTCCTAACAAATTCATTCACTGATAAATTTGTTATGTGTATTTTAAGGAAAGATTTCATCTATCTGCTGACAGGTAATCTCCCAACCTACTGGACCAATTGCTTTGAAATTTTCACACAACATCGCATTCGTGTGCGGCCAGGTTTCCATACTGTTTCCACACCTCCTGTTGTGTACACAGTACACACTGACACAGTTGTGATAAAAATTTTATTTCAGTAAAAACGTGTCTCACATTTCTTGTTTGTCTACTGTTCAGGAAATAAATACTCCTTCAGATAGGTAGCTTGTGCCTTCTCCAATGCTCATAACTGAACCCAATATTCCCTGCTACACTCATCATATAGCTCAAGATAGTTTATAGTCTAAAACAATTGCTACGGTCTTGGTTATGCAGTAACACAAAAGGGAAAAGAGGTGGAGGGAAAAGAGGGAAATAAGCAGATTCAGGTGCTTTTAACTTCTTCAGTCCATGCATTTGTAGGAAGATTAACAATGTAAAACTACTTAATTCCGGATCCTTTTCACTGTCTTATATCTCTAGTTGTTCATTGTTTTATATCAGCAGCAGTTCATGTCTGTAAGAGGAGGTATGTGTGTATCTATATGTACAGGTTCCAGAGTTCCTACTGCTGCTTATAGCGAACCTGTTCCTCAAAGTTCTGGAATGTTTGAATTTAACTAGCATATTCTTATTTGATATTGCTGGAGTTCAGTTTACTTGTTTCATGGAGCATCCATTCAGATTCTTGCTTGCAGCTGATGTTAAGAATGTCTCTTCCACAAGAATTGGGCTTTTCTGGTACTTCAGCGCCACTGGAAGGAAACACAAACCAGAGTTAATCTTTGAGTTGACTGGGGCACAAATTGCTTCCAAGAATATCTCATAAGCAGGCCATTCCAGTTCCTTTCTGCATTTTTCCTTCCAGGGTTACCTGATCACAAATAGGGAGATTGTTTCTGAGGACATTGAAGACTTTGAGTTTACTCCCAAACCAGAGTATGAGGGTCCCTTCTGTGTCTTTAATGAACCAGATGAGGTAAGTAGGTTTCTTTGAGGAAATGATGTGCTTTGGTACCTCCGATCCCTTTTTTCCCTGTGAGCCACTAACCAATGAAATGGAGTGGGAGGAGGGAGGAATTATTACATTGGATCGTGGATAACTGTGATTCCTGCAGGGCTGTGATGGGAAAGTATACATCTGACACTAAGGTTCCCTGACAGGAATGTTTCCAGGCATGAGAGAAGTAGACTAGGCATGTCATTCTCTCACAACATTGAACTGTAAATGTTTTTGACTGCTCTTCTTTTTAAAATCAGGCCCATCTTATTCAACGGTGGTTCGAGCATGTTCAAGAGACCAAACCCACCATTATGGTGACCTACAATGGAGACTTCTTTGACTGGTGAGAACTGGCTGAAGTCAGGTTTTGTACCTCATGAGCATTCAGCCTTTGGAAAGATTAAAGTTACATTTGTTTTTGCTTTAACTTGTGGTTTTCAAACAAACTACTAAGAATTGGAATGTAATATGGAGGATCCTCAATGAGAAAGTGAATAATGATCCACACGTCTCCTGGAAGAATCACTTGCCCACCCTGCACTGTGTAGTTGCAGGAGGCTTTTGTGTCTCTTCCAAGTCATGCTCTTAATTCAAGAATTCTGCACAATGCACAGACATGGGTGCCTGATAGTTTCTTGTGAGAGCAGTAAATGAGGAATGGACTCCCTTAAGGCAGGAAGTTTAAAAGCTACTGCTTTAGCTAGCTGAAGTTAATATTACAAGAACTTTCAGTGGTACAGAACCAGGCCATTATATTAGGATCAGAAACACCTCAGAAGACTTGAATGTGATCATGTCTGAGACAGCTCATACACAGAGGCGTAGCAAGAAGGAAAAGTGCCCGGTGCGTCCTCCGCCCAGAGGCGTAGCCAGGGAAAATGGAGCCTGGGACAAAATCAGAGTTTTGCGCCCCTCAGCCCATATGGTTGGCCACCCTCCCCCACCACGACCAAACAACATTTTTTTGCACCAGGTCATCTCAAAGTCACCATCACATTACATGCCCCAACACACAAATATAAACGCACCCAGTTCTCCCTAGTTTCAACAACATTGAAAGTCATGCTAATGCTTTCATTCATAAATTGTTCCCAAAATTATAAGAAAAAATAAATTAAATAAAAATAATGGGTTAGGGTTAGGGTTAAGAAAAGGGCAGGGGCTCTGGCTTGACTTTGTGTTATGTTGAGTTCTAGGGCGCAGTCCAAGAGTAGGGCTATGGTCAGTTTTAGGTTTCGGGTCTTTGTTACAATTTTGGGAACAATTCATGACTAAATAAATTGAATTAAAAATGTAAAATTAGGGTTAGGGTTAAGGAAAGGGCAGGGGCTCTGGCTTGCCTTTGTTTTATGTTGAGTTCTAGGGCGCAGTCCAAGAGTAGGGCTATGGTCAGTTTTAGGTTTCGAGTCTTTGTTACAATTTTGGGAACAATTCATGACTAAACAATTCATGACCCAGAGCCCCTAGAGGATGGGGCGGTATAAAAGTTTAATAAATAAATAAATAATAATAATAAATTAAATAAGAATTGAGAAATTAGGGTTAGGGTTAAGGAAAGGGGCTCTGGTTTGCCTTACTGTTATGTTGAATTCTATACCTGTTGTCGGACTTCAGCCTAGAACACAACATAAGGCCTAAGGGAAGCCCGAACTTCCCTGCTCTTGCTTTAACCCTAAACTGAACTTATTAATTTAATTTATTCAGTCACAAATTGTTCCCAAAATTGTAATAGAAACCCAAAACCTTAATTTGCCCTAGTGTTATGCTGAGTTTTTAGTTTTGGGGTTTTGTTACTATTTTGCGAACAATTTTTGACCGTGTAAATTAAATTAAATTAATAAATTAGAATTAAGGCAAGGGCTCTGACTTGCTTTAGTGTTACGCTGAGTTCTAGGGCGTAGTCTGAGAATTGGGCTATGGTCAGTTTTAGGTTTCAGGTTTTTGTTACATTTTTGGGAACAATTTTAGATTGAATAGATTAAATAAAGATAATAAGTTAGGGTTAATGCCAGAGGCATAGCTTGGGAAAATTGAGCCCGGGACAAAATCTGAATTTTGAGCCCCCACCCCATATGTGCTGCCACCCTCCCTCACCATGACCAAACAACATTTTTTGCACCAGGTCATCTCAAAGTCACCATCACATTATAGAATATGTCCCAACACACAAATCTGAACACACCCAGGGCTCCCCAGTTTAAACAACATTGAAAGTGATGCTGTTTCAGGGTAGATTCCCCACCCATCCCCCAAATAGCATCATTTTCAATGTTGGTTGTTGTGGGTTTTTTGTGCTGCATGGCCGTGGTCTGGTAGATCTTGTTCCTAATGTTTCACCTGCATCTGTGGCTTATATCTTCAGAGGTGCATCACAGAGAGAAGTCTGTTATACACTGTGTCCAGACTTCTCTTATAATAGACTTCTCTCTGTGATACACCTCTGAGGATGCCAGCCACAGATGCAGGCGAAACGTTAGGAACAAGATTTACCAGACCACGGCCCACAGCCTGTAAAATCCACAACAACCAGTTGAATCTGGTTGTGAAAGCCTTCAACAATACTTTCAATTTTTGTTTTAATCTAGCGAGCCCACATTCTCCCTTTAAATCCACTCCAAAAGGGGTGGATTTAAACAGAGAACCTGGGAAAAATTTGAGGTTGCATGTCAGGGGAGCAATGTTTAAGCTAACAGTACCAAAATTTTAGGCTATCTTCAGGAGACTCTCCACCAAAGTTATGGACCCTCAAATGGGTAGCCCCATCTACTGTTGGCTCCCATTGGAAACAGTGGGGGATTGGGACACCCCTTTTGGGGGTCTGTAACTTTGGACCCCCTGAACCAACCTTCACCAAACCTGGGTGGTATCAGCAGGAGACTCTCCAGATGAAACCACCCAGGTTTAGCGAAGTTTGGTTCAGGGGGTCCAAAGTTATGGACCCTCAAATGGTAGCCCCATCTACCATTATCTCCCCTTGGAAACAGTGGGGAATGGGTCACCCCTTTTGGGGGGGCCATAACATTGGATCCCCTGAACCAAACTTCACCAAATGTGGCTGGTATCATAAGGAGTGTCACCTGACAATATCCTGAAATTTTGGCACTGTTAGCCTAAAAACTGTGCCCCCTGCTGGCCGACAAAGTAAAAACACTAAAAGATACCCCCCAAAATTAGAAATGAGCCCAAATTTTTGTGTGCCCCTGTCCCGGATGTCCCCATTGTAGCTATGCCTCTATCTCTGCCCCAGTCCTGCCCCGGAACGCCCCCGGAACACCCTCACCACATTAAGTCGTTACAGCGATGCAATGAAGAGACGAGACTGAGTGATGTCAGGAAACTGGTGGAGAGAAGCCAGCGGCTGATCTGGCTGATCTGGCTAGTCTGCCGAGCTGGGGTCCCTGGCACCTTTATTAAGGGTTTGGGAAGGCGGGAGAGCAGGAGAAAGTTGCGCAATTCATGACTCAGCGGAGGGCTGCGTACGTGCAGGGAGAAACGTTCCTGTCTGGGTCGAATCCACATTCAGGCATCTTGTGACCCGGGTGTCTGGGGGATCTCATGATGTGCATACGTGTGAGCCCAGGTGGGGACAGATGGCGCAGGCATTCCTGTGCACTTTCTGAAGCTCTACTGGGTTCGCTAACGCACCCCTACAACCACATCCCGACGGGCACATGCCTGGAGCGTTGCGCGCACACACACACCACCCTCTGCCGCCGCCCCCTTGGAGCTACACCTCTGGTCATACAGAAACAAAAATTGTATTCTATAAATCAGACTGTATTGACCCTTCAGTATTGAGTTTTGCATTAGGATTCTTGTGGTAATGCAGAAGAATAAGATCCATAATAATCCCCTGGTTTGCCTAGTAATTCTTTTGGAGAGAGACTGAACTGTCCATCATCCCCAGGCCCTTTGTGGAAACCAGAGCAGCCGTTCATGGAATGAACATGAAGCAGGAGATTGGATTCCAGAAGGACAGCCAAGGGGAATACAAAGCTTCTCAGTGCATCCACATGGATTGTCTCAGGTACTGAGGGGTTTCTATCCCCTTGCATTTTCTCATTTTGGGGCTTGCAGCACAGGGCTTGACAGCTATTCCCTTCTAAGCCCATTGAAGGCAATAAATAGTTCTGAAGGGTGCAACTGTTTAGTGTTGCACTCTTTGTCTGCTAAACTGGAAAATGCTTTCTGTACTTTGTGTCTCTGGACTGAGTTTTGTTCTGAGTTAGTTTCTGAGTGTTCTCCTAGCTCAACACTTTTCAATTTTCCAGTAAATCCTGGGCTTGATGGGGAGCTCATCATGGGGGCCGTAGTCAAAAGAGTGGTAACAGTGGAAGAGCATCCCTAGGAAACTCACTGACCAATTTTTCCTAACAGCACAAACGTGCACCAGACAGTTAGATGTATTCTTAGTCACTATTTATATTGTGAAGGCTCATTGGGCTCCAGAAACCTTTTTCAATAGTCAGCAGCCATTTGGGCCTGCTTGGCAGATGAGAAAGTGGGGAAATCTGATCCTTGAAGAAAGACTGGATGAGCATGCCCTAGCTTCTCATTTGGAATCCTGCTCCAAATTACACTTAATTTGGCTTTGTTCCGTTCCTCTTTGGCCAGTACTTTCTGTATATGTGCCATTCTGCCACCTGTTGGTTTTGTGCTTCTGTCTATAGGTGGGTCAAGAGAGACAGTTACCTCCCAGTGGGAAGCCACAACTTGAAAGCAGCGGCCAAAGCAAAGCTGGGCTATGACCCTGTGGAGCTGGATCCTGAAGAGATGTGCCGGATGGCTACTGAAGAGCCTCAGGTGCTTCCGTCCCTTCTTTGTGTTGACCAGTGTGATGTAACCAACTCTGCCAATTCAGACAGTGCTTGAAGGGGTGCTAAAATCCTCTCCCAGAATTGCATGTCTGTCATTGCCTCCCCTGTGCATTCTTGTGGAATCTCGATGGGTTTTGTTTTGTTTTTAATTCAATCTAGCTAGTTGTTTCAGTAGCTTCTACTAAAGACTAAATAATACTTAACATTTAAGTAGCACTTATACTTGTCAAAGTACCTTACACACATTACTTTGCTGTAATTCTTCCAACAAACTGTTTTGTTTCAGAATTGGCAGGGGGTGTATGAGCAGGAATGGCTTGCCAAAAACCACCTAGTGAGTTCATGGCAGAGATGAGATTTGAAATCAGGACCTTGCCAAATCACAACCCATTACTACGTAATAGCAACTGACCTAGAACTCAGTTTCAAATGGCTAGAGGGTGTTCTCTGTTCTGTCTCTATATATTCACTGCTTTCTGGGCTTTGGCAGAGTTGCTTTATTTACTCAAATTCTAAATTCAGGTTTCTAAATTCACAGTATAAGGTCTCCTGTATGTAGGGAGTTTTTCTTTCTTATAAGGATCACTCCTCCTTTGGTTCTTTTAGAATACCATAATAAGGGGCCCCTGGTACCTGAGGAAAGGGGGAATCCAATCCCCTTTGCTTGATATCCCAACCCTTCTGCAGAGATTTGCTAAACTCAGAGGAGAGGGAGCATCTCACTTACTCCCTCCCCTTCCTGTTCCTCTCCTCACTGCTCTGACAGCCCATCCATCCCCCAGCTCACTCCAAGAGGGTGAACAACAGCAGGTTCTGCTCCTCTTCCCCCAGTCTTTGCAGATGGTACAATTTTGAGGATTAGCTATGGTGATGGGAAACCGCTCAAGTCTTCCAGAACATTCACAAGAGTTCAGCCATCGTGTTTGTTGATTTAAACAACCAAAATGATGGTCTGACTTCTGGATTTATTTTTTATTATTATCTGTTTTAAATGCAAGCTCTTTAAGAGGGTATGCAGGCAGGAAAGAGTAGCTGCTTAGAGTTGATTCAAAGTGGGCAGAGTGAGCAGAGTTAGAATTAATCCAAATTGGACACGGCAGCCTTGGGTTGCAGAATTTGTTTAGTCAGCACTGGGTGACCAACCTGCTACAAGTATTTAGACTGGAGAATGAAGGAATATGGGCCTGGCTGTGGCATGCTGTAATCCATACTCTTGCCTGCCCTTGACATGTCATACTGTCACTTGCTTTTCAGATCAGTAAACAAGAGCATACCAAGGCACAGAGCAGCTATACATATACTGTAGCGTGTACCAAACAGGTACACTAGCTCTTTTTTTAAGACTCACTAGTGGCATATGCATTCAAAAAGCTGGCTATCATTGGATTCAGCATACATTTTTAACTGTTAAATCAGCATTTAGCATCAAAAACTTATCTTGCTGCAAAAAGCCACCATTGGCTGACATGGAGCGCCATGTAGCTAAGGATTGTCCATTCATTGTCAGTGCTGCAGATGAACAGGATGTCTTGACATCTTGTTTTGTAGAACCATTATGTAGTCTTTGGGGCAGAAAAACTAAAAAGTGCTCCAAGTCTTGCTTACCGCCATGTAGTCTGAAATCCCTAGATTTTGTACAATTTCTTTTCCAGACTCTGGCCACCTACTCAGTGTCTGATGCTGTTGCTACCTATTACATGTACATGAAGTACGTCCACCCTTTCATCTTTGCCTTGTGCACCATCATTCCAATGGAGCCCGATGAGGTGAGTGTGCTGGAGCTTCAGTCTTGATCTGGTAGGGCCAACAAACTGTCATGCCAATTACACAGTAAAGGAGCCCAGCCAGACAAGCAGAGGCCTTTACTGAAATCTAATCACTTGAAAATGCCTCTGTGTGAAATCGTCTCTTCATGTCAGCATTTATTACTGATGCCTTGCTGCTCAAAGTTTAGATCTCAATCAAGGCAGGAAGAACTTCTCTGCATGAAATAGTGCCTTAATAAGTGGCATGTCAGTCTGCATAATTGCTCATGCAAACATGTGCATGACTATCACGTGTGGTGACCTAACTGTGGTTTATATGGTTTGCAACTTGCTGAGATCTTTGACCACAGTCAAGATGGATGATAGCAGTTGAGCCTCTTCGTTGCATAGTGGTGGTTTTTGACTGCCAGGATAGTGATTTTCACCCCAGCTGCTGGATTTTTATTTTTAAAATTATTTGAAAAATTAACATCTGTCATGTTGTGAGACAGCTGTTGCAAATGTTCCCCAGAAAACCATGGTCTCTTAGACAATCGAATACCAGCTGGATTTCCTCAAAGGACGCACAGGAGTTGGTTTTTACGATATAGGTATATGTGGTAATCAGGGAGGAGGAGATGGGCTAAGTCACAACTGCCCTCTTGGTTGTCAGCCTCCCTGCTCCGAGGTTTGCCAGTGGGGTTGTTGTATCAGTCAGCTTGACTTGTGTTGTCCTTCAGCATTGGCTCCCTCTAAGTAGCAAGGCACAACAGCATTGTACATGTCACAGTTACTTATTTATTGGCCTGATATCCCCGCCCCCCCCCCCCCCATCCCCACAGGGCTCAGGGCTGGTCACAGTATAAATTAATGCACAGCCAGCTTACATCAGTGATCTTGAACAGACTGATTCTTTCATCATCCACTTTGGAGATTAATAGATCAACCACTCTGGCATTTGGGGATGACCACCTGCCTTCCTTTTTGCTCTGTAAAGATGGGCACAGTTCCTCACTCAGAACTCGTAGATGTTTTGTTTAGCATAGTTTGGGTTACTCTTCTTCTATGGAATCCTCTGAGACTGAGAGAGTGACTCTTATTCAAATTGATTTCAGAAGCTTCTTTAAGTCCTAGGCTGGAAAGAGCCTCCCAACTTCTCTTTCTGGTATTCTATAAGTAGGAGATTTCTGCTATATTTCATGTTCCTCTTCCTCCAGGTGCTGCGAAAGGGTTCCGGGACACTGTGTGAAGCTCTGCTCATGGTTCAGGCATATCACGCCAACATCATCTTCCCCAACAAGCAAGAGCAGGAGTTCAACAAGCTCACCAATGACGGGCATGTGCTGGACTCGGAGACATATGTTGGGGGCCACGTGGAGGCACTGGAATCCGGAGTCTTCCGCAGTGACATCCCCTGCCGCTTTAAGATGGTAGGAGCTTTGGAGCAGCATTTTTGGAGACCTGTGGGATCGGGGCAGTGGGAAGGGGGCGTGTACAAAGTTCCATTCCGCCACTGGATAATTTCCAACACTGGCTGTAATTTAACCTTAGCGCTGAATGGGCCATATAGTCCTAACCACTGGTACAGGGCTCAGGGTTAAGGAAAGCTCAGTATTGGACTGAATCTCCAGTTCTTGGGGGAGATGGCCCTGCCTCTTTTTCACCAGAGAAAATACATGCTGCTTCTATCTTCCAGGCTACATTTATTCTCTTGTCTCTTGTCTGTTAGCCTGGGCTGCTTATAGTCATTCTGTGTAGTGATTAAGACTTACTGGAAGGATCAATATCCCTTCAAGCCAGTGCCTTAGTTTCTGCTTGCACCGATCTGTACTATGCAAGTGTTCTAGCATGGATCTGTACTGCACTGGCAATTCTTGACACAGACATAATGCTTAACTTCATGCTCCTGTGTCTTCTAGAATCCTGCTGCCTTTGACTTCCTTCTGCAACGTGTTGAAAAGACAATGCGCCATGCCATTGAGGAAGAAGAAGGCGTACCTCTAGATCAGGTTACCAACTTTCAGGAGGTAACTTTATTTTTATGCAGGTAACTAGCATTACCTGGCCCTGGACAGGAAAAGGAAATGGCAGTGGTTGGATTCTTGGTCTACACATGGTCCCCCTAATACCATCATATAGCATCCCTTTCTGTCTAGTTGCTGGTAACTTTATCCTCCACTCTCTTTCCACACCATTTCATTATGGGGGCAGGGGCAGTGGTTCTCTAAAGAGGTTTGGTGCTTTTGAAACTTTTTTCTAAAGAGTCTTTGGTGCTTTGGAGCCTTTCTAAAGAAAGTTGAAAATGAGCTAAGAGAGGCCTTTCTTCCCATAGCATAAAAGACCATGTTTCTTTTGTTCCACTGGGATGGCTATATATTGTGAGCAGCAACCACCATCAAACACTGTCTGTGTCCAGCCTTCAACCCTGCTGTCCCCCAAAGGACTGCCAGTTTTCCTAAGCCTGAGACTATACTGAGTTTACAGTCCTATTCAATCCACCTGGCTCTCATCACATGATCATCCCCAGAGCTGTACTTTTCCTTCTGTGGATGTTTCCCCATCTTGGACCACTCATCAGCACCTTAGTTTTCATGTTTATCCTGCACTTCTCCAGGAGCTCAAGGCAGTGTATGTGCTTTTTCCCTCTTTCCTTTTATCCTCGCAATAACATTTTCAGGTAAGTCGGACCGAGAAGGTGTGACTTATTCCAGGTCATCGAGTGAGTTTGATGGCAGACGGGGATTTGTACCTGGGTCTCCCTGGTCTAGTCTGTCATCCTAACCACCACACAACATTGCTTATTCTGCTATCCATATTCTTGACCTGCTTGGAGAGCCACAGGCAGCCCACAGTTGTCTATGTTCTGATGTATGTTTTGTTACTGTGTTCAGAGGACAACACAAACTGGTCATGACAGGCTTGGCGAGGTATCCTTGGCAGTTCCAAGCTGCTTTAATCTGTCTCATCTGTTTTTACACCATTTCCTCTTGTCACAGGTTTGTGATGAAATCAAAGTCAAGCTGAATTCCCTAAAGGATGTTCCCAACAGGATTGAGTGTCCTCTAATCTACCATCTGGATGTGGGAGCTATGTATCCCAACATCATCCTGACCAACAGACTGCAGGTAAGCACCATAGCTTATGAGAGAAATAAGGAGTTCCTCCTTTGGTTTGCATTGTATTCTGCCATAGGAAAGGAAATGTTTTGGATAAAGCACTTGGTGTTGGCAGTCACAGGAAAGAAGCCTGCCTCTCAGGGCATAAGGTTCTGTTCTGGTGGTTCAAGATCTTGGGATGCAAATTCAGGGCAGGATTCTTCATGCTATCCTGCCATTCGAAAGAACTAGGCTCTTACCTGCAGCTTGTGCTTAGAACCAGAGAAGTGCAACACTGTCACTCAGTCTCTTAGGGGCCACTTCAGACATCACCTTGTTAGTAATAGGTATTGCGCTTTTAATGGCTTCCCAGCTCACACTGCCATTTCACGTGGCCTCTTCCTTGCTCTTCCCCTTCCTATTTCATGCAACAGTTGCTGTCACCAGGAAAAATGAGGGCGGGAAATAGTCCACACTGCAGTGTGCTTGCTATTTTTTTAGTGCAAGGCCTTTGAGAAGGTAAATGGTGGCAACTCTTTTCTGTTGGAACTGTGTAAATGAGTGAGTGTGGAAAAACAAAGGCAGCTTGGCCATTTAAGTTGCAGGAACTTTCCTACTGCCCTGGAGGCCACTGGCAACGAGGAGGATGTTTGTGAGTAGCTTTTCTAACACAACAGGGGCCTCTCAGCTCAGGTGACTGCAGCATGCAGGAGGAGCTGATGGGTATGCTGGCACCCATTGTTGGTCATGTCTGAGCCAAGTGACCCCTGCAGCGCTGACTCTTAGCACTGCAGGGGCCACTCAGCCTGGCTTGTTCTAAGTCACTTTAACTTCCCAGTCACCCTGGCTGGAAGGGAGTTATTTAGCCACTGCTTCCTTGATGTTTCTTTCTGAAGTGGAAGTACTACAGATGTAGACAGGCTTTGATGCAGACGGCTCCTCATTTGCAGACTAACATGAATTGGGAATTTAGTTAATTCAGAATTTAGTAAAAGACTTCTTACTTTTGTATCCTTTGGTGCTGGCTTGATGCAGAGATCCTTGTTTATCTGCTCTTAGAACTTCTGTGGCTTCCTCTGTCATACCCAGATTTTCCTGTCTCTGCTTTCTTTTCAGCCATCAGCTATGGTAGATGAGGTCACATGTGCTGCCTGTGACTTCAACAAGCCAGGTGCTAATTGTCAGCGGAGGATGACCTGGCAGTGGAGAGGAGAATTCAGTGAGTGTCAGTCTCTGCTTCATCCAAAGGAATTGGTTAAGTACAATTCCTTTGCTGCATCTAAATTCTCCAGCTGTGCAGATTTATTCATGGTTGTCTTTCTCCACCAATGCAGTGCCAGCAAGCCGCAGCGAGTACCACCGGATCCAGCAGCAGCTAGAGTCAGAGAAGTTCCCTTCTCTCTTCCCTGATGGACCACCCCGGGCATTCCATGTGCTATCTCGAGAGGAGCAAGCCAAATATGAAAAGAAGCGCTTAGCAGGTAAGAGCCTTTTAAATCCTGTATGCCGGGATAAGTATGTGGGATTTCATTGGCTGATAGTGCTAAAGCTTTTTTTCTCAAGCTGTCCCCTGGAAAGCTGTGACCCAGTGTGCATCATGCTGCCTCTCATACCTCAGTCAGTCACGGTGAGAAGTGATTTCCCCTGCTGCAATTTGGGAGTTGTTTGTTATTGGACTAAGCTCTTCATACTCAACTCTCAAACAGATTACTGCCGCAAGGCCTACAAGAAAATCCATGTGACCAAAGTGGAGGAGCGTGTCACCACCATCTGCCAGCGGGAAAACTCCTTCTATGTAGACACCGTGCGAGCTTTCAGGGACCGTCGCTATGAGTTCAAAGGACTACACAAGGTACTCCTTGTTTTCCAAAATGCCCACAGTGACCTTATAGAGCCCTTTGTGTCCTGAGACCTATCAGAGGATGCCCCTGTCCTTGTAAAGATTTGTGGAAGGAGCCCTGTTGAGAGTCTGAGCAGGTAGAGAATTTGGGTCTGCTGTGTCTAGGTTCTGAATCCTGGGCAGAGATGATGCCAATAAACCACAACTTTGTACACAACCACATTATAAATCATGAACAGCAGAATCCAGATGGTGGGTCACTCCACAGTGGCCAGAGAGGGCACAGTGAAGTTGGCGCTGCACCACCTCCAATGGAGCTCTGGACCGTATAGCAAGCAGTTGGGGGGGGGGGGAGCCCTACCCCTCAGAATGCTCCATAGGAAATAATGACTTATGCCACCTGTTATCATGCTGTAAGTCACTGGCCTGTACCAGGTGTGTTCCCAGACCAAAAGCCTGGTGGAAGTCAAGGGAGGTTGGCTTCATGCCCCTAGCCCGCCTCACCCATATTTACATTAGTGCAACTTTGGGACTAGAGACCACTTCTGGTTTGGACACCACAGATCACTCACCTGCCACCCTATTTGTCCTTCCCGCAGGCATAAGTGCCACTTACACTGGTGGGGTGGGCCAACCCATAATTGCAGGCCTACACCATTCCCACAGCCCATTCCACACACACCTCACCTGGATTGGGTTGCCTGTTTATCGTTGAGGGTGGTTAGAGGGTAGGCTGTGGCTTGGCCAGTTTGCATGTCCTTTACATCTGGCTGTTCCAGGTGTGGAAGAAGAAGCTGGCTGCAGCTGTGGAGATGGGTGACGCCTCTGAAGTAAAGCGCTGCAAGAATATGGAGATCTTGTATGACTCCTTACAGCTGGCGCACAAGTGCATTCTCAATTCCTTTTATGGCTATGTCATGCGCAAAGGGTGAGTGGGAGCAGAAATACATGAATGTTCTCCCCTTTTAGCAGGGAGAAATAACCATAGATGTGCCATCATCTTCCTCACAATTACTTGCTGGCTTCTTGAGAAAAGGAGATTTATTTCCAAGTATTCGGTCTAATGTACTCCTGGTCACCTATTCAACAGCATCTCCTTTGGGTTTTTCTGTTGCTGCTGCAGCTGCCAGTACAGCACAACAGCATCAGTGCTTCCCCATGGCACATCTTCCCATAGTTACCTTGCAGCTTCCCTACATCAGTCTCCTGGCAGCAGTCACTGCCAGGCGACACGGGCTTTTCCAGGGTTGCTTACATTTACAATTAAACATCATTATGAAAAACTATCACATTCTCTAAATTTATGACTTTCATTTAAAAAAAATGTCTCTAGTCCCTTTTCTTGCAGAGATATGCCTTTAGGATGAATTTTGAATTGTAGGCTTCCTTGTTTGTAGCTGCATTTCATAGCCACTGTGCTATGCCAGCTTTTTGGGTACTTTTTGGTTCGAATCATCCTCAAGATAGTTTACAATAACTCTTTTGATAAACCAACTATTGTTTGCCCAGTGGAAGGTCTAGGGCAGAAACTATTTTTCCCATCAGTCTTCCTCCTGAGAATAAAATGGCCAATACTGTAATACCCTTGTGTAATGACTTAGCGCCGACTCATTTGGAATATTGTGTCTGTGCAATTCTGGCTGTCATATCTCAAAAACAGTGTTGCAGAGCTGAAAAAAAAGTACAGAAGAGGGCAACAAAGCTGATCAAGAGGTTGGAGGACTGTTCCTGTGAGGAAAAGGAGAAGAGTCTGGAATTTTTTAGTTCAGAAAAAAAGTTTAAAGGGGATATAGTAGAGGTTCATAGCATTATGTGTGGGGTGGAGAAAGTGGATAGAAGGAATGTTTTTCCCTCTGTCATAATACTGAAACTCAGGGACATCAGTGAAGTTGATCAGCAGTAGGTACAGGAGAGACAAAAGGAAATACTGGTTTTCTCATTGACTAATTATATTGTGGGATTCACTGGCAGTGGAGGTAGTGACAGCCACCTGTGTAGAAGGCTTTAAAAAGAGGTTGGATTCATGTTGAATAGGTGCATCAGTGGCTACTAGCCATGGTGAGTGAAGAGAACCTCCGTATTCAGAGGCAATAAACCTTTGAAAACCATTGCTAAGTGGTAAAATCGGGGAGGGTTTGGCCTCTCTGTCCTGTTCGTTGACCCTTTGGGACAACTGATTGGCCACTTTATGAGGATACTGGACTAGATGGACCACTGATCTGATAAGGCTGGGCTCTTCTTATGTTCTCTGTACTCCTCTCACAGGGCTCGGTGGTACTCCATGGAGATGGCTGGAATTGTCTGCTTCACAGGTGCAAATATCATCACGCAAGCCAGGGAGCTAATTGAGCAAATTGGGTGAGCGCCCTGACTTGAATTGCATTCAGGAGCTAACTGGGATTAGCATTCTTTTGGAGCAAATGAATACAATATTGTTGTTTTTTACATTCCCCTATTTTATTTAGCAAATGCCCAGGCCATATTGCCAGAACCACAAATATTATAAAAACAACAAATCACTGACAAAGAATTCCAATGAAGAGCTAATTGGTCCAAAAGTGTGATGATACTTTATTCCAGTGTGAGAATGTCTCTTCAACAGCTGGTTCTTGCTTGTGTGTTTTTTCTCCTGTTGCATAGAGTTGTACCATCCATAACAGAAAGGTTTTGTCTTGAAGGCCTGCTCCTTTCTGTTTTGTACAAAAGAAAGAAGCACGCTTCTTGTATGGACATGAAGAGTATCCAGCACCTGTCTCCGGAGGATGTTATTCCAATTACGAAAGGCCTGTAAGACAGAGCTATTCTGCCAGGCCTATAGTTGAAGACAGCACTGGAGTTGAGATGTATAGCTAGCTGGTCTCACTCCCTCTTACCACCCCCCTTTTTCCATCTTCAGATTAGAAGGTGGGGGAATATTAGCCTACCCTGATTTATTTTTAGCACCATCTTTATATGAGTTTCATTATTCTATTTTATGATTTTGATAAATTGTGTTTTATCTATATTGTTAGCTGCTCTGAACCCACTTTGGCCGGGTTATATATAATGATAATAATGCCTCTCCATTTCTCAGAGACCTTCAACAGCATTCAGTTCTTTCAGCAGTAAATTCTTGTAATGTGGCCTCTGATCATGACCTGTAAATGCTCTCCTGTTCATCCTTTCAAGGAGACCACTGGAGCTGGACACTGATGGAATCTGGTGCGTCCTTCCAAACAGCTTCCCAGAAAATTTTGTTGTCAAGTCAACCAATGCCAAGAAGCCCAAAGTGACAATCTCATATCCAGGCGCAATGTTGAACATTATGGTGAAGGTGAGGAGGGTTCTGTCTCAGTAAGTAACCTGAAAGCCACACAATACCTGGGAAGCCAATTCTGCTGACCTGAAAACAAATACCTTGCCATTTTGCAAGCCTTCAGAAAATGACCAGGGGGGAAGTGGAGTTCCTCAAGCTGACCCAGGTCTTTAGACCTTAATGAGGAGGAGTTCACTTCTGAAGCTACTTTCTATCACCCTCATATCAGAAATAAGAACCTTCTTAGTTCAGCCACTGCAATAAACTTTTAGAGAGATGCAAGTTTGGTTCTTTCTGTACCTCTTTAAAGACTCTTCCTCAAGTTAACAACCCCATCTTTTTCCTGGCTACCTACTCCTAATCACCCTGTAAGTAGAAGAAGCCTTGGGAATCTTGCATTTTGTGGCAATTCAAATCCAATTCTATTTGTACTTTAATTCATGTAGGAAAAGTTAGGCTTTTATGTGGACACAGGAGAATGAAAAGAAACTCCAAATACCATTTTTAATGAATCCTTTCTGTTCCTTTACATTAAAAACAGTGTCCTCTCATGCAACTGCTGTAGCAGCCAATCCCTTTACACCTGTATGAAATGACTCCAAGCTGATACCTTTGATTTCCTTTTGCCTTTGTTTTAGGAAGGTCCAATTGTCTTTCTGGCTATTCACTATTCCTCTATGAATGGTCATTGCGCACCCAGGCATACTGGGAAAAATTGATCAAGAGCTCTTAGTAGACCTACAGGAAGTGGTTTTAGGTTACCATCTGAGTTTCAGCAGAATCCTGGCTAAGCATTTATCTTGTAATTTTTACACAGATACCCGTAGAATGAGTAGTCTCACCACACTGGAGAATTTTAAGTGGGTAAGATAAGTAGATTAGTTTGGGAAAGATCAGTGGCACAACATGTTCTTTACATGCAACGGTCCACGCTCCATCGCTCTCATTTCCAAGTGAAAAGAAGTCCAGATAGCAGAGCTGGGAAAGGTCTGGGACCTTGGAGAGCTCCAGAGCAATTCACAGTAGGGTAGATGGTATAATAAGGCAGCTTTGGCCCTGTGAGGTCTTTTAGGAACCACCTAGAATTCTACTGAAGCTCTATGAAAGAAGAGTAAATGATCATTTAAATGATTAAAAACTTTAAATGTATCAGTGGTATTTCTTGATATTTCCAGAACAAAAGAAGAAATAAAATAGAAGTATCTAGAGCGGCTTAGTTTGCATAATTCATTTGGGGCCCGTGGCTGGAGTTCTGATGTTTGCATTCACACTCTCTTTCTGGCAGAGAATCTGCAGTCTTGACTATTTCTAGTCTTTCTAAATGTAAATGTAGATTTCACCCCCTTCCCCGCAAGAGAGAGGCAGAACAGCCAAACAGGACTATGTCCTGTGGTTCCAAAGAGTGATTCACCTTATCCCCAATCCCCTGTGATGAGAACTGAGACTATTTGATTTCACTCCATGTCCTTGTATTTCCAAGCCTCCAGTGCAAAATTATTTAAGATGTAGCATTAGATCCGCAAGAGAATAAGTCAGGAGCTCTGTAGTGCAGAGTGCTAAGCTGCAGTCCTACAGTCAATGCTCTGCTCATGCCCCGAGTTTCATCCCCTTGGAAGGTTGATTCACCCTTCTCTCCTTCTGAGGTCATCAAAATGAATTGCATAGACGACTGGGGAAGGTAATGGCAAACCACCCCATTAACATAGTCTACCAGGTAAGCCTTGTGATGTGATGTCACCCCTTGGGTCAGTAATGACTCCATGTTTGCCCACCTTTACCTTTACTCTTTTACTGAAACTGCAAGAGAATAAGTCTATTGTTCTGTACTAACAGGAAGGGTTTACAAATGATCAGTATCAGGAGTTGGTGGACCCAGCCTCACTCACATACGTTAGTCGTTCAGAGAACAGCATTTTCTTTGAAGTGGATGGGCCGTATCTGGCAATGATTCTACCTGCCTCCAAGGAAGAGGGCAAGAAGCTGAAGAAAAGGTACGAAGCCAGGGAAGAGTGGCTGACAGTGGGATTGGCACAAAGCAGGAACTGGAAAATGGCATGACTTATTGCTGAACAATCACTGCTGAAATATTAAATAATAATAAGAGGAGTTGGATTTATGCCCCCCCCCCTTTCTCTCCTATAAGGAGACTCAAAGAGGCTGACAATCTCCTTTTCCTTACCCCCCACAGCAAACACCCTGTGAGGTAGGTGGGGCTGAGAGAACTCAGAAGAACTGTGACTAACCTAAGGTCACCCAGCTGGCTTGTGTTGGAGTGCACAGGCTAATCTGAATTCCCCAGATAAGCCTCCACAGCTCAGGTGGCAGAGCGGGGAATCAAACCCATTTCCTCCAGATTAGAGTACACCTGCTCTTAACCACTACTGCTCCTAAGTCCCTTAACCACTGCTGCTCCTAAGTCCCTGCTAAGTAGGAACTTCAAGCGGACTGTGCTTCCAGTCCTAAAAATGTTGGAATCTAATATAGGTCCCAAAAAAGTACAAGTGGTTGCAGACAGGTGATGGGGATAGATTCCAGGCTTGCTTATGAAAGCTGATGTGTATAACCTCCCCCCTCGCCCCACCCCGCCCCTAGATACGCTGTGTTCAATGAAGATGGCTCCCTTGCTGAGCTGAAAGGGTTCGAAGTAAAGCGACGTGGGGAGTTGCAGCTGGTTAAGATCTTCCAGTCATCCGTATTCGAAGCTTTTTTGAAGGGCACCACACTGGAAGAGGTCTACGCATCGGTTGCCAAAGTGGCTGATTATTGGCTTGATGTCCTTTACAGTAGGGTGAGTTATGCCATAGTAGAATCCACAGGTTTGACACTGTTAAAGAAATCAGATCTCCACAGGATCTTTGAATTGGAGTGGAGGGTAATAGAGAGCAACACTGCAGATAATATCTGACCGATAACGTCAGCAGAGCTGCCCCCCTCCCTTGTTTTGATCATCTCACTACAATGTTCAGTTCCCCCATCGTCAATATATATCTGCGATCACCACGTGCAGAAAGGTGGAAATGTACATCATAAGATACTGAGTGAACTGAACTGCACATGGTGGGAGCAGGAATATTGTTGTTGATGCTGATGTTTTCAGTGGCTGCCCCATATCATTTTTAATAAGCAGTGGTAGCTAAGAGTAAGGTGGACTGGCATACTAATAGCTCTAGAGCTTGGACATTTGAAATTATGTCGAATTAGAGCTATACTCCTGCTTCTCAAATGCTTTCCCAGCTGTACACAAGCATAGTAAACCTGCAGATGTGCAGAATATTCCCTGTTTTCCTTAGCCAGATTTCATTCTGTTGTTTTGCTTTTTCCCCTTTGGGTTAGTCTCAGAGTTTGACTGAAACATCTCTCCTTACAGAATTGCCAGCCTTGGGTAGCAGCCCTGCCTTGCAGGGAGGGGGTTCAAAGTGCTGGGAAAGAGTCAATGAAGTGCCCTGTGTGTTCCAGGGCCCGCTTTGCTGTCAGCGGGGAATATTTGCAAGTCTCAGAGATGAAGCTGGCAATTGTTGACAACTATTTACTACCATTTTCTTTACAGGCTGCCAACATGCCTGACTCAGAGCTGTTTGAACTGATCTCTGAAAACCGATCCATGTCACGGAAACTGGAGGATTATGGGGAGCAAAAATCCACCTCTATCAGCACAGCTAAGCGCCTGGCTGAGTTCCTGGGGGACCAGATGGTGAAGGATGCAGGCCTGAGCTGTCGATTTATTATCTCTAAGAAACCAGAAGGCTCCCCTGTCACTGAGAGGTATATCAAGAAGCTGAAAGGGGCAAAGCTTTTATTTTTGAGGAAGGAAGGGTGAAACACAGGCCAAAATAAGGAGCCGAGGTCGACCTTCCTGATGATTGACAGGATGAAAAAACCTGGAGTGGCTCTCTGCTTGTCTTCAAGACCACTTTTGGGCGAGTAGTAGTGATGTGTTGTTTGTTTTCCCCAGGGCTATCCCACTAGCCATTTTCCAGGCAGAGCTCTCAGTACGAAGGCATTATCTCCGAAAATGGCTCAAGAGTCCTTCATTGCAGGATTTTGACATCCGAACAGTAAGTAGACAGAGACGTTCATCCACAGCTGCTGTTTTCCAGGGTTTTCAGGGATGCTCACTGTTGCTGGCACTCATGCAGAAAGTAATTTTCCTACATTGTCGTTTCTTCACTCTCTCTGTTCTTAACCACAGTTTTCTCTATCTGATTGCAGATCCTAGATTGGGACTATTACATTGAGAGACTGGGCAGCACCATCCAGAAAATTATCACTATCCCTGCAGCGCTGCAGCAGGTGACTGGGGAGCAGGGGAAATGATTAGTGATATCCTGGGCTTTCAGAAGCGCCTGGTACGCAGAGGCATAGCAAGGGAGAAAAGCACCCAGTGCACTGGTGCGTCCCTTAGCCCCGGAACGCCCCGCCCTGGAACGCCCCCACCCCACCCCCAGAACGCCCTCGCCACACCCCCACAGGGGTGCACGCCCAGTTCGTCACTCACCTCCCGTCCCCTTTAAGCTATGCCTCTGCTGATACGATAAGCTGTCCTGTCAAACTCTGGTGCCCTGATCCAGTCGTTTATCGCAAACATGAAAACTTTAATGCATAAACTGAGCTCTCCCACCCAGAAGTATTTTCCAACTTGTTTCAGAATGGTCAGGATGCCATGCCTATAGCTGGCCTCTGCAGAGTAAGAATAACACGGCCCAAATTCATAAGAATTCCACGTGTTCATGGGAGTACCTCTGGGGCTGTGGATTGATGCATAGTCATACATTATCCTTTGTTCATGCTGCCTTAATGATATGGCCAGGATTGTTTATAGTCAGCATCCATTAACTGCGCAGCATAAATCTCAATTGCTGCAGAATTTGTCGTCCAAGTTTCTAACCACTTAGTTATTGGGGTTGTGGGGGCCACATCAAAAGAAACATAGGTTGTGGCTTCCAACCATGAGGGAATGCCTTTTGTACTCAATTAACTTTGCTTCTGCCAAAGACAGAAAGTCAGCTTGTAGTATTCTGTGTCATAGAAAAACAAATTCTATGCAAAGAAAAATCATTCTAATTAAATCCTGTTAAGCAAATTATGTGCTTTCCCTCCTTATTCTGAATCTTGTTTAGCAGTTTGCAGTTAAAGAACTTGGACACCTTGTGTTGTTTTGCTTGGGTAGGCAGACTATAGAAGTCTAACATAACTTTGGCAACTCTGCTGCAAGAACAACCAAGGTACAGGTTCCAACTTTTTAAAAGCTTGAACTATTTGCTGTGTTATTCTGGGGTCCTCCAGATACTGTACCAATTTCCACTTGTGTGAAAGAATAATATATTCCCATCCCTGTCTACACTTTCATAAAATAGTTCTGTAGGATTTAGGATAAGAACCGAATATTGGCATGTGAGACTTGACAAGCACAAGATTACCAGAGAATACCAGACCACTAGGAAGTGTTTGTATGCATTCTTAGTGGCACTCACTTTGTTCTGCTCTTGAATCAGCGGAACGGTCCTGACAGGGTGAGAAAAAGCAAAGGATAACTGGCAGAACCTGCCAGGAAAGTAATCACAGTTTCCTGGCAGGTGAAGAATCCAGTTCCTCGGGTCCGCCATCCTGATTGGCTGCACAAGAAACTCTTGGAGAAGAATGATATCTACAAACAGAAGAAAATCAGTGAGCTGTTCACAAGTGAGGGCAAGAGGCAGGTAAGCAGAAGATGGCTGAAGTCTCTAAAGAGCAAACTGTGCGTTGCATGCATGTATGCATAATAGCTGTGTTGCTTTTGTATTCTTTAAATGAAAAGCAGCCTCAACATTATGAAGTTCTGAGTGAGAGTGCTGGGGAGGCTCTTCACATAGCATTTTATCTGATCTCCAGGGAGCTGAGTGATGCATATGTTTCTCTCCTCTTCCATTTTACCCTCACAGCAACTCTAAGAGACAAGATAGGCTAAGAACTAGAGTGGCTAGCCCAGGTTTCATGGCTGAGTGAGATTTTGAATCCAGACACCCTGGACTTTGCCCAACACTGGAACCATTTCACCTACAAGCTCTCAAGACACTTTTCTGCTTCCACTTCCATGAAGTGGATTACTCCTCCCACTTTGCTTTGGAGGCCAGGCTACATGAATGATCTCCTGCTTGGTCAGTTCCAGCAAGAGGAGATCCTCTTGTTCTTTCATCCACTTTTTGTCTCTGCCTCCTTTGCAGTAATAGGACTCTCATAGAACCTTCCATTGTTTTCAGAGGTTTCAGAACCTTTCAGAGGTTTCCAAGGTTAGACTTAAAGACCAGGACAGCTCAATTTTGTGAAAGTAGTAGTTAAAATTCTCCTCCCCCGATCCCCCCCCCCCCCCGCCCGCCCGCCGGTTCTAAATGGGTACTTACTGTTTACCTTGGCAATGGTTAAAGGAGGGAGAGCAAAAAATGTTGTCCATTATCTGTCCAGCTCATGGTGATACTATGAGACCTCCACTGCTGCAGTGAAAAAGGAGCCCATCTTATGAACTACGAATGACCTGAGATAGATAGATAGAAAAGCATTGCAGAAGCTGGTGCCTAGCAGTCTGAGAGCAGTGAGATAATGAATGAGATGTTAAAGGCATAAGTAAAATGGCACCAGCACGAAAGCAATAACGAGTAGATGTGCTATTTGGAGAGGTGTTGAATCCTTCCTTTTAACAACATGCTTGGCTGCTGTTGCTGAAGGGGAGCTCCAGAGGACTAGTAAGCCCCTCCCTGCTTAGTTAACAGGTGTTAGGCTGATAACAAATACTGCGTTTGCCCATCTGATCCACTTGAAGCCCCTCCATGCCTGGCCTTTTTCTTCTGTCCTTTCCTCTTCCCCAGTAAAGAAGAGAGAACTTCTCTCCGCTGTTGCTTTAATTTCTAATACCTTTGTGACCTACTATAAGTCAGTCCAGCTCTTATGAAATTGTAGACTGCCACGCTGATCCAAAGTCAAATCCAAAAGCGAGGGGGGGGGATCAACGTTAACACCTTTCATTAGAACCAACCAAAACTGACACAAAATAGAATGCAAGCTATGGAGTTTACCAGAACTCTTCACTAAGTTGGATGTTAAGAAAAAAAGCCCAAAGCAGGTGGAGAGCAGGCACCTTGAGTGGCAATCTTAAGAGCAGGACTCATCAGCATCCTTTGCAAAACGCTGAGCAGGCACACAGATTTAAAACAGCTCTGGGATCATGTTGTACCCCTGGATTTCTGGAATTAAGGAGTGGCAGATTGATTCCTCCAGTGGAGACAGAAAGATACAAACAGGTTCAAATGGCTCTTGTTATGCAGTCCAGCTCTTAGTCCATTTTGACTGTCACCAGGTGGGTAAATTACCATTCTTATTCTTGCCTGTTGTTGATACCAGACTCACACAGCCGGTGATAGCCCATCTCCCACTTTCACCACTTCTTCATTCAAGTTGCAGCCTCCTGATGCTCTTTAGAAAGACAAGGCTTTGTTAGATTCATGTGCGTGTTTTGCCTCCAAGCTGATACAGAGGTGAGAGTGTGGATCCATTGTTTGGGAAACAGGGATTAACAAAGCCTGGAGGACTCCTTCATTGCCTTCTCTGCCAGCTAAATCAAAGTTGCTGCTGTTTTTTTCCCCCATTCAGGTCACTGCCAACGTTCCACAGGATGGCACTCCATGCACACAGACTGCTGACATAGAAGATTTTGGGATTGCCAAGTCTTTGCAGCCAAAGATTCCCCTGTCAAGCAAACGCAAACGTGTCCCTACAGCTGAGGAGAGCCAGTTTCCATCCCAGAATCTGGAGTTAACCCAATCCTGGAGGGAGATTCTGGGCCCACCCCCACCCACTGGCACCACAAAGGCAAGTAACATTATTGCCACGGTTGTGGGATAGCAGCCAGATGGTAAAAAGTTCTTCTTGTCCCTAGAGCAATGATGATAATTGATATTGAGTAAAGGAAGGACGTACTACCAGTTCTGTCTCTGGGTGCTTGCCATGGTCTTATATAAATTTCAGTGGTCGATTTATTCCTATTTCACTGTGTGATCACACTGTAATGTGTCAGAGTCTGCCCTTCTGACATAGTTTTCAAAATTCCAGCTTCTACACTAGGACTGTTAAAGAGTTTGGCTAACAGCTTCATCTCTCTACCTCTCTCCCCACAGGAGGAGCACCTAGTCTGGCTGCGGTACCACAAGAAGAAGTGGGAGCTCCAGGCTCGGCAGCGCCTCGAACGCCGAAAAAGGCGGCGGTTGGCAGATGGTGAGGCAGTCCTGGGTGGGGGGCTGATCCGGGATGGCCCCTCCAGAGGTCTAAACAGCTACTTGCGCAAGACAGCACGCAGCATCTTGGACATGCCGTGGCAGATTGCACAGGCAAGTCATGTAGGGGAAACCATTTGCAAAGAGAGGAGTGAGAGCTGGGATGCATGGGTGCAGATGGCCTGCTCTGAGAGTAACATCATGTTGACAAGCCTAGTCTGGGTAGACAGAAATGAGCCTCTTTCCCAACCATACATTAGAGTTACTGTAATATAGCATGGTAGATTGATAGGGGCTGGGCTCTGGTTGTACTGCATTCATTCTCTGGTTCTCCCAGCAGGCCTTTGGGATTTCAGGCAAAGCGAAGTGGGTTGACCCCATTTTGTTCTCCTTTCTTTCTCTTCAGGATAGAGTTGAAGGGGGATTCCTCCACAGCCTCTCTGTTCCTTTGCCTTTTGTCAGCAGCTCCCAAGCTGTGTCCACTCCCTTTCCCTACTTGCGAGTAGCCATCACTTCTCTGGAATGTGTTCAGATGAATGATGGGAGGGGGCTTCTCCTTCTGCTCTTGCATCTTGGCATCACAAACAAGCAACTCCCACCAGGGCTGGAGCGTGTGCCCTGCGCCCTTGCCACGCCATGCCCCGGTGCATCACGCACCCCCCACCCCCTTGGCGCTACCCCACTGACTCCCATAAGCATATCAACTCCCACCCCACACAAGACAGAGTCTTTTGTGAATGAGAAAATCCCAAGTTTTAACTTCACTCTGGTCATGAATTCATTCAAGAATTACAGACAAACCATGTCCGTGGCCTCCTGTCTGCAATATGAGGATACTCTGGAGGAGAACAGGAAGCAGCCAGATGAGAATTCTTTCACCAAGGATTTTTTTCGTCATACTGTCATGTGTGGTATTTTTCGTGGACTGCTTTCAGAGTCATTTTTTGGCTGGAAAGTGGGATAAAAAATACAAATAAAGATACAGGGCTATTTTACTGAGCTTGCTGTAAGGGTAATTGATGATAATGTACAGGAAAGAGCTTTGAGCTACCAATAATTGCTATATAAGGCTAGCTATCATAAATAGTGATATACTAAACTTGTCTTCTCAGTTCCATTGGACAAAGGTAATAGTAATAATGTTCTTCCTGAGTAAGCAGACAAAAGACCCCTCAGAAATCCTCCATCTCTATGCCCCAGTCTTCCCCTGTACCATTAAAAAGTCACTCCTCCCACAGAAAATGCACATTTACTTAGTGCATTTTATTCAGTCATTCCTCTTTGTGCTTTATCCTTACAATCCTGTGAGATAGGCTAAAATGAATGTGTGTGAGACTGGTCCAAACTCATCCAGTGAGCTTTCACGGCAGAGCAGGGATTTGAACCCAAATCTCCCAAATCCTATTGCAGCTGGCTGGCTTCTACACGACAGTGAGGGAAGCTTCTGAAGGCAAACAAAGATTCGGTGCCACTGCTCAGTTATCTGCTGATGGCTGGCCGCTCGGTTCTTGGAGGGTGTTCCCTGGAGGCCACGCTGGCTGCCTTGCAGCTCTCACTATAGCTTCCGCCTCTGAGTTTTGTATCTGGAAATTGGACATTGCTTTTAAAGCAATCTGAGCAAACAGCTTAGTTGGGCAAGGCAATTTGCTGGTGCCTGAACTGTCTGGGGGCATTGCATCCGCTTAGTTAACAGTCGAGAACTACAGTGAAGTGTGTTGGGCATTATTTGTTGGTCCTGAACAGACAAATGACCTTGTAGGATTGGGGATCCCAGAAAGTTTGTGGTGTCCATTTGTGACTAAGAAATCGGCTGTCAGCCAGCCGTCTCCAACCTTTGCTCATGACACGCATGACACATGACAGGAACCGAGTCCGAGTTAAGGTCTCATGAGTGTCAAGGCCTGGACTATGGGCAGCTGAGCAAGAGAACTAGGAAAACCAGGAGTTGTGTCAAGGGGCAGAGCCATAAAGAAACCCTCTTTACCCTGAGTGTCCTCTTCTTGCTTTCCAAGTGCTTCTCTCAGTATACAACCCCCCAAAAAGCAGGAGCCTATACATGCTTTAAAAAATTTACTGACCAGGTCTTAATAGATAGCTAGAAGCTATGATTATGGTGTCCCAGGCTCATTTTGTCCAGAGCGGTTTAATTTATAGGATTCAAAGTATGTGGTAATCTCTCCTCTTGTTTCACATTTTTTTGCTCCTTGAAAAGTAGGTTGTGCCTAGTGAAGATTTCTGTGTGAATCAAAGAGCTGCTCATTCCTGTGTTATCAGTTAATTGTATTTCCTAAAATGTACAACATTGATGACATACAGTGTATTTATGTTAGGGGTTTATATGTCTCTTATTCCTTTCCCATTTACAAATTTCTGTGGATGAAGAGATCGCAAATCACCCCTTCAAATCACCCCTTAACCTTTCCTCTCCTAGTCTGAAAAGTTCCCCTCTTTTTCCTACCTGCTATCTCACCCAGATTGCTGAGACCAGCCAGCCAGGCCTGTTCAAGCTATGGGCTTTGATTGGGACCGACTTGCACTGCCTTAAGCTGAACATCCCACGTATGTTTTATGTCAACCAGCGCATCCCTAAACCAGAAGAGGGCCCAGTCTATCGAAAGGTGTGTTGGTCTCTTTGTTTTGCTCACAAATTGTAGGCCGAAGAAGGACAGAGTGGGAACAGGACTTCAAGGCTCTCTGTCCAAGCTTTCTGGAAATCTCTTCCTCTGCTGCCTCAGGGTGACAAGAAAGAGCATGATAGAGTTCCTCTTTGCCCCTGAAACATACAAGCTCACCCATCAAACATTTCCTGATTCCTTTTGTTCTCTTGACAGGTGAACAGAACTCTTCCTCGCTTGAACCCTGTCTGCAATTTGTATGAATACTCTGTGCCTGAGGACATGTATCAGGAGCACATCAATGAAATAAATGCCAGTCTCTCTGCCCCAGACATAGAGGGTGTATATGAGACCCAGGTAACCCCCTGGCTTATCTGATACAGAAGGGTGGTGGAGGTAGGAAATCAGGCAACAGTTTTGCTTGTTTTTCCAAAGAAGAGCCATAGTTTGGAATGAAGAATTTCAGCTTGTGTGTATCTATACCAAAGGAAGAGAGCCTCCTCAGATTATTTTCAACTGTTCCGCAAAACTATCATATGTCTCCCCATATATTTTCATATGTCTCATGTGTTCCACCTGGCCAGCTGGAGTCACACTACTGATGTGCAGGCTTAGTAGTAACTGGAGGCCCCTGCTGTGAGTCACCTATGCTCAACTTCTGGTTCCTCTTTCTCAGGTGCCATTAATAATGCGAGGCTTGACTCGCCTGGGCTGCGTGTGCATGGTGAACAAACATCTAGTTAGGCATCTTACTGGCCGGGAGACTGAGACCTTTGACCTGGAGCACCTGGAGATGCGCTCTCTGGCCCAGTTCAGCTACCTAGAGCCAGGTAAGAAGGCAACCAGAAGGCTGAGGGCTCTGCCAAGTGCAATGCCCCTCCTGCTCTAATATGGGACTCTGTTCTTCTTTAACAGGAACTATCAAACACATCTATCTATATCACAACTCCCAAGGCAAGAAGGCACTTTTTGGCCTCTTCATCCCCTTTCAACGCAAAGCGTCTGTCTTCGTGGTAGACACGGTAAGATCTCAGAGGAAAGGCAGAGGAGGATCTTGTAGCTAGTTCTTTTTTAAACAGAGGATAAAAAGACTGCTCTGAAATGTTTAGACTTTTCTGGGAAAGTCCTCATTGTGTTCAGGGCAAATGTTCCTTTCCTTACTAGGACTGAACTCTGGGAGAGGGAAATGGCTATATAAGTTTTAACAGAAGATGCTGATTGGCTGCCCTCTCCAGATATCACCAACAACCTCCCCCCTCCCCTAAATCTCTGGAGCCGTTTTGACTTGCTTTTAAAAAATTAATGAGGTGACGCATTAATGGATAAATGCTTGAACATTCATGCCAATCCCCCCCCACCGCCCCCGTATGTTTTTAATGTCAGACAGACCACCTAAAACAAGGGAGAGAAAGTCAAGGCTGGCTAAAGCAGCATTTTATTTTCTTGAACACGTGCTTGTCAGTTCAGTTCAAAGCAAGGAAAAAACCAGCCTCAGTTCGTAATGGAGAGATGCGCTGTGAACTCTCTTAATATTACCTCTCTCATCATTCTTGGGGCTGCTGCATGGAAGCAGTTTTGAGTTCTTCGGCTTTCCTCCATAGCATTGGTATTCCAAAGATCTCTGAGCCTCTCTTTTGGTATCGGTGAGGGAGTTCTGATTGAGATACACACAGGCAACACTCCTTCCCTCCCCCAGTTTTTTCTTTCAATATGAAGTGGAGTTCATTAAGTAAGGTAGAACCATGGCCCAAGGTATTCAGGAGTTAGAATCCCTGAGCTCAGAGGTAGTCATAAAGAGGATGCATAAGGCTGAGTAGGAGATAAACCTCTTCTGAGCAATGCAGCCCCCTGGAATATTACCCTGCATACACCTCACTGATATAAATACAAGTTGCTCAAGAGCAGATTCTCATTCCTTTCAGTGATGTTTGTACAGAACTTTGCAGTGAATTTTGCCCCATTGTTATTAAACAGGCTATGAATTAGGTTATATCTGGATTTTCTAGCCCAGGGCACTGAAGTGTTCTGTGCTAGTCTTGCACAGGGCAGTATGAGTAGTCAGCAGGGGATGCCAGGGAGCCATGGATAGCGTGAGTGTTTGGTCTGCATGTCCCTCTCTGTTCTTGTGATCCTTTTGTAGACTCCGCCTTTTTTAGAACTTTTGTTGCATCCTGTCTTGATGGAACTGCAGTGTTGGGGTTGGGCACCCATTTTTATTGTCTTTAGTCCACAAGCAGGAATTATAGCATAAGAACATAAGAACATAAGAACAAGCCAGCTGGATCAGACCAAAGTCCATCTAGTCCAGCTCTCTGCTACTCGCAGTGGCCCACCAGGTGCCTTTGGGAGCTCACATGTAGGATGTGAGGGCCATAATGGCCTTCTGCGGCTGTTAGCTCCCGATCCACCTGGTCTGTTAAGGCATTTGCAATCTCAGATCAAAGAGGATCAAGATTGGTAGCCATAAATCGACTTCTCCTCCATAGAAATCTGTCCAAAGCGCCTTTAAAGAAGCCTATCCAGGTTGAAGTGGCCATTACCTACCACCTCCTGTGGCAGCATATTCCAAACACCAATCACACGTTCTAGCGTGAAGAAGTGTTTCCTTTTATTAGTCCTAATTCTTCCCCAGCATTTTTCAATGAATGCCCCTGGTTCTGAAGAGTATTGTGAGAAAGAGAAAAATTTCTCTCTGTCAACATTTTCTACCCCATGCATAATTTTTGTAGACTTCAATCATATCCCCCCTCAGCCGCCTCCTCTCCAAACTAAAGAGTCCCAAACGCTGCAGCCTCTCCTCATAGGGGAAGGAGTTAGCTCCCAGTCCCCTCAATCATCCTTGTTGCCCTCTCTCTGCACTTTTTCTATCTCCCTCAATATCCTTTTTTTGAGGAATCACGTGACCAGAACTGGACACAAGTACTCCAAAGTGTGGTCGCTTCCACTGCTTTATATAAGAGGGGCATGACAATCTTTTGCTAGTTTTATTATCAATTCCTTTCCTAATGATCCCCAGCATAGAGTTTTTAATGCCTTTTTTACAGCTGCCATGCATTGAGTTGACATTCCCATGGAACTATTAACTAAGACGCCTAGATCCCTTTCCTGGTCTGTGACTGATAGCACTGACCCTGCTAAGCGTGTGGCAATGTGAGAGTTTGGATTTTTTTGCCCCTATGTGCATCACTTTTACATTTTGCTACATTGAACTGCATTTGCCATTTCTGAGCCCACTCACCTAATTTATCAAGGTCCACTTGGAGCTCTTGGCAATCCTTTGTGGTTCTCCACCACCCTGCATAATTTGGTATCATCTGCAAACTTGGCCACCACGCTACCCACCTACTTCCCAGGTCATTTTATGAATAGGTTAAAGAGCACTGGTCCCAAAGCGGATCCTTGGGGAACCTTACCACTCCCGACATCTCTCCATTGTGAGAACTTCCCATTTACACCCACTCTTTGTTTCCTGTTTCTCCAGCCAGTTTTTTAATCCATAGGAGGACTTCCCCTCTTATTCAGCTTCCATTGCGCTAAGGAGTTTTCTCAACAGTCTCTGGTGAGGAACTTTGTCAAAAGCCTTTTGGAAATCCAAGTAGACCAATGTCCACCGGTTCACCCCATGTCCACATGCCTGTTTACACCCCTCAAAAGAACTCTAGTAAGTTTGTAAGACAGGATTTGCCTCTGCAAAAGCCATGCTGACTCTTTCTCAGCAGGTCTTGCTTTTCTACATGTTTTATAATTTTATCTTTAATGATAGATTCACTACTAATTTACCAGGAACAAGATGTCAAACTGAGCTGGCCTGTAATTTCCTGGAGTCCCCTAGATCCTTTCTTAGAATTGGTGTGTGACATTGGCCATCTTCCAGTCTTCAGGGATGGAGCCTGATTTCAGGGATAGAAGTTGCATATTAAAGTGAGAAGATCCGCAATTTCATGCTTGAGCTCTTTAAGAACTCTTGGGTGAATGCAATCTGGGCCAGGGGATTTGGTAACATTTAGTTTATCAATGGCTGCCAGAACTTCTTCCTTGTCTACCACTATCTTCGCTAGTTCCTCGGATTCACCTCCTAAGAAGCTTGGTTCAGGTGCAGGAATGTTCCTCACCTCCTCTTGGGTGAAGACAGATGCAAAGAATTCATTCAGCTTCTCTGCAGTCTCCCTGCCATCTTTTAGCACACCCTTTGTTCCTTTGTCATCTAACGGGCCTACTGCTTCCCTTGCTGGCTTCCTGCTTTTGATGTACTTGCAGATTTCTCGAGTTCTTGCTTAAGGGTTCTCTACAATCACCTGCAAATAATTCCATTGTGTCATTCTTCCCCTTAAAACTGACACGGCATGATTGAATTAGGTCCGGAGTAACCAGATGCCAAACCTCACCAGCATGTACTCAGCAGACCACCGTGTTATGGTGGAGAAGGTCGGCCAAGAACTGCTTCCACCAGAAAAGCACACTTTTGAAGTGCGGGCTGAGACGGACCTCAAGACAGTCTACAGGGCAATTCAGCGTCTTCTGCTGGGCTACAAGGTAAAATTAAGATTTCAGTTCTGCCAAGTGTTCATGCTCCAGTCCAAAGCCTCACAAGAAGGATCTCACAAAAGGCTTAGCTGTCCAAGTTGAGCTTTCCTTCAGCCTTCCACAGGCACTTCTCAGCAAAGTTGTTTGCGTGCTTCTGCTTGCCAAAGGAGACAGACGGAGTTTCTCCATCTGCTAAACCCTACCTCGGCTGCTGTTTTTGGTTTGCTGCTGTTTGTTTTTACAAGTCACATTGAGTCTCGATTCATAGGAGAAAAGTGACATTAAAATTCCCAAATAAATAAGATTCCCCTGTTCCTGGCCTACCGAATCTCACTTTCACTCCATGAGCATGTTGGGAAGTATATTAAAAGTGTTCTGTGTTATTCTGGGGCATAGGGGTGTAAGCCAGTCATGGCAAGTTTCGCAGGACTGTTGAAGGGCAAGGAAAGCAGCCATCAGTTCAGAAGGTTGAGCCCCTGACTTACGTTTCCTTCCTTGGAGGAACAAGAATCCTTATTTGCCCCCTTTGCCTCTGAATGTGTCAAGACTCACTTGACCAGACAATAAGTAGACTTGTATGAAACAAAGATTTCTTTATTGAAGACATAAGATGAATCAGGAACCATAGCAAGGAAAGTTCTGATTCACAAATCAAACTTTCCACAGTATAAAGCACGCTCCCTCCGCCCCCGAGTCAGCAGTTGTAACAGTTATGAGAACAGCGAGCACTTGGCCTTCAGAAAGCCGACACAGAGATAAGCACCTGTGAGAAGAAATGAAAGAATTCACACAGACAGTAACCACCCATCCCCCCTGAAACACAGTGTTCACAGAATGTTCCTTTCCCTTCCACTCCCACTATCTAAGTGTTGCTTCTCTCTGCATGTCAGGATGAGCGGAGAGGCCCCACTCTGATTGCTGTGCAGTCAAACTGGGACTTGAAGAGGTTGGTACTTGGGATGCCTGTCTTTGAGGAGTTCCCGCTGGTTCCTGTCCAGGTAATTGATGACATCAACTATGGAGTCCTGGACTGGCAGCGCCACGCTGCCAGACGCATGATCCGGCACTACCTCAACCTGGACACATGCCTATCTCAGGCCTTTGAAATGAGCAGGTAGGCACTGGCGGTGTCAGGCGATGATTCAGGTCTTGTCCATGCAGGATTGTCCCAGGCTTAGGCTGATTCCGCATGGGTCAAAAACAACGGTGTGAAAACAGTATAAACCCTTTTACACCATTTAAAACCCTTTTACACCATTTTCATACCGTTTTCACACTGCTGTTTTTGGCCCATGCGGAATCAGCCTTAGTCCCCAGCAACTCCAATGAAAGAGGATCAGGCAGTAGGTGTTGTAAATTTCTTCAGCTGAGATCATGAGTAAACTGTACTGTACTGTACTGTACTGTTCTTGATAGACCGGTGGTCTAACTCAGTGAGCTTCACATGCTTACCTTTGGCTCCTTGAGACTGAATGGCAGCAGGCAAGGAGCAGCAGATTGGGAGTTGAAGAGCAGCAGGCAAAAAGTCTAGAGCAGGGGTCTGCAACCTGTGGCTCTCCAGATGTTCATGGACTACAAATCCCATCAGCCCCTGCCAGCATGGCCAATTTGTAGTCCATGAATATCTGGAGAGCCACAGGTTGCAGACCCCTGCTCTAGAGGTCCTCTGTGTTTAAGCCAGAGGTGCAGACGCGTTGGTATGTTGTAACAAATTAAAACAGACGTCTGTGGCTTCTTTATCTAAGAGTACTGCCAGTCATAGCAGACAACAGTGATCAAGCTTCATGGACCAATTGGTCGGACAAGGTTCTTACATGGCAAATTTTATGGAGAAAATGAAGTTTGTTCTTCTAAAATGTACCCTATAAGTAAAAACCTTAGAACCTAAAGCCAATTAATTCCTATGAGTAATAACAGGTGAACTAGAATACATCTTGATAATCACTCATTAAAACTCTCAAGATTTTCATGCTAAATTTTACAACTGATCGTGATTAAAAAATAAATAAATAAATAAATTGCTATTTTTCCAGCTACATGGATGAAATATCTTGTTAAGCATCAGTTCTGGACTCTTGGCACAATATCTGACCATCAGTTGAGCCTCAAATAGATTATGGAACTACATAAGTATACATAGACTAACATTCATACAAGTGACTAAAATAATGAATGTGTGATACCACCACATCTGAAGAAAGTAAGCTCTGGCTCACAAAAGCTTATGATTGAATAAATGTTGTTAGTTAGGCTTCAAAGAGTCACTTGTTCCTCTGCATTTATACCAGACCTGACCAATCCAGGGTCTTTTTGTTGCCTGCCAATCATGAGAGCTGATGTTGCACATCTGTTCCTTTGTGTATGTGAGCACAGACAGTCCTAGTTAGCTCATTTGTGCTTTGGGCTATATGGGATTCCAGGGCTTGAATGAGGATCCCAACAATGAAGCCTAGTCGACAGCTGGCAAACTTGTGTTCTGTTCCTGCTTTCAGCGGATGTTTGTGTATTCTCTGTTATGTACACACCTCTGATTAGGTACTATCACATTCCTGTTGGGAACCTTCCTGATGACATCTCCACCTTTGGCACAGACCTGTTCTTTTCCCGCCACCTCCACCGCCATAACCATCTCCTGTGGCTTTCTCCCACTTCCCGCCCAGATTTGGGGGGCAAAGAGGCAGATGACAGCCGCCTGGTCATGGAATTTGATGAGAGGGTCTCTGTGGAGATCAATCACCCTGGCTGCTATTCCACAGGTGAGTAATGCCAGCCAAGGAAATCCTTGCTTATACTAGAACTACCAACTCTGACTGTGATGGGAACAGTTTCTCCCACAGTCCAAACGCTGTGTACCTTCTAAGCATCAAAACTCTGACCCATTTCTCTATGTCTGATAGACTGAACAAGTTATCTGTCTTGCTTGCTGTCCTATTCCACACTGCACCATGTTTCAGAGGAAAATCCATCTGATTCAGCAGTAACTTTAATGTGAGCCTGATAGCAACTGACTCATTTTCACAGCATCTTGGTAGAACGAATTATTTCCGGCTGGTAGGAGGGAGCTGTGTTTGAACAGAAAACAGGAGGCAGTTGTCTAAAATGTATTGTCTGGAGACTGAAACCAACAGGCCATGTGCTCCCCTTCTGTGCATCACTAGATAACACAGAGATATTTTCTGACCTAGATGGCCCAGGCTAGCCCAATCATGCCAGATCTCAGAAGCTAAGCAGGGTCGGCCATGGTTAATATTACATGGGAGACCACCAAGGAGGTCCAGGGTCATGATGCAGAGGAAAGAAATAGCAAACCCCCTCTGCATGCCTCTTGCCTTGAAAACTCTAGGGTCACCATAAGTCGACTGCAACTTGATGGCATTTTTCACCATCATCATTTTCTGAAGTTAATGGAATGATATCTTGTTCTATATTGCTCAGTGTATTAAAGAAAAATCGGTCTGTTTTCGGGGTAAAATTCAGAGTGAGCATGAAGCCCTGGCCAGATTTCAAAGGAGGTTGTGTCTCCTTTGTACACTGGTGCAGTGTACAGTTAAACTGCATATGAGTACTCCTGAGCACCTACCAGTCTTCATGAATCAGTGTATGGGTGGACAGTTGATAGGTTATGTTTTCACTTGTCCTTAGTAATCTCCAGTGATGGTGAAGTTCACAAGTTATGGTAGTCTGGTTTGCAGGAAGACAACATACCAGCTTTTAGTGGTCAGAATGAACAAAAAAGAGAAGCTGATTTGAAGGTGGCACACAACCTTGGCAGCATTGCGCTTTGGCATCAGTTTACCTAACAAAAGGGAAGCTTAGCATTTACCTAGCTAATTTGACTAGCTAGAGATGGTAGAGATGGTTTTTCCTTTGCTGCAGCTATGCAGAGTGGGGGAAACAGTTTCAGCCCTTCTCACACCAGTGCCTCCTTAGAATGAAGGTGGGATGCACATTTTGACAGTCAGGGTAGAATCAAGTTGGTCCCATGCCCTCCTGCCCCCGAGGCCAGATTTTATATATATATATCTGCCTATATATATATAAATTTGCACTTCTGCAGTGTGTGTTGAGCTGGATATCCAAAGCCTTGCCGTGAACACCATCTTGCAGTCTCACCACATCAATGACATGGAAGGGGCATCCAGCATGTGCATCAGCTTTGATGTGGTTCAGCAGGCATCGCTGGAGGACATGGTCACAGGGAACCAGGCCAGCACCCCAGCTAGCTATGATGAAACGGCTCTTTGTTCCCACACTTTCAGGTATGACCCACGGTTAAATTTTTCGCAGGGCACCACCTCTATTATCAGTGGCAGAATCAGGGGAACACCCTTCTTTCTCAAGTTCAAGGTAGCTTGAAGGCCAGAAAGATGTGGTGGCAGCTTCTGGCTCAGTGTGTGCCTTACAAGGAAGATTTTGTGTGCATTCACAGGATCCTGAAGAGCATGGTGGTAGGCTGGGTGAAGGAGATCACACAGTACCACAACGTCTATGCTGATAACCAAGTGATCCACTTCTATCGCTGGCTGCGCTCACCAACGTCATTGCTGTATGACCCTGCCCTGCACCGCACATTGCACAACTTGATGAAGAAGCTGTTCTTACAGTGAGTCCACCCTCACCTTCCAAAGAGCTGTACTTACAGGGGTATAAAAGGGCAAATACAGCTAGGTGTTAATTAGCTGAATCTCCTTTTGTACCATAAGACCTAGCTGGTACCATCTATGCCCATGGTGGCGAACCTTTGGCACTCCAGATGTTATGGACTACAATTCCCATCAGCCCCTGTCAGCATGGCCAATTGGGGCTGATGGGAATTGTAGTCCATAACATCTGGAGTGCCAAAGGTTCGCCACCACTGATCTATGCCTTCCAAAATAGTGTTCTCTTAGGCTTTCATTCTCCATAAGACTAGCTGGCTGGATGAGACTAAAAAACCATCTACTACAGCAGTGGTGGCGAACCTTTGGCACTCCAGATGTTATGGACTACAATTCCCATCAACCCCTGAATTGGCCATGCTGGCAGGGGCTGATGGGAATTGTAGTCCATAACATCTGGAGTGCCAAAGGTTCGCCACCACGGTACTACAGCATTCAGATTTTAAAATAAATCATTTGAAAACCTCTGGAGCATTACCAGTCAGGTATGAAGCTGGTGGCTTTCCTCTGTTATCATTTGGTATTCCTCTTCTATACAACAATGTTCAATTTATCTACCTTCGTTCCTTGCAGCAGTGAATTCTGTACATTAGTTTAAGCATTTGTGGAAAAAATGCTCATGTTTGCCCCAACCCAGCTTCAGTTCTGTTTGTTTGGTTACTGCGAGTTTTGTATTGTGATGATTGTGGGACTTTTCAGCTGACAAATATGTTGGGCCAAGCGAAGACCTTCCCCATGCCTCTGCTGTCGCTCACTAAATAGCATCTCTGTTCTGAAGAAGAAAGTGATCGCAGCCACAATCCTGTCTCATTGCAGTCACCTTTAAAACTTGAGCTGCAAGATGCTGACTACTTTGGTCAATTCGATAAAGAGAAGTTGGAGGAGGCAAGCTATGAATTTTAGAACTACATGAATGAGTTTATCCATGACTGCTGATTTTACTTCCTGCTCTTTCCCCCAGATTGGTGGCAGAGTTCAAGCGTCTTGGCTCCTCCGTGGTTTATGCCAACTTCAACCGCATCATCTTGTGCACCAAGAAACGTCGCATTGAGGATGCCCTTTCCTATGTAGAGTACATCACCAACAGGTGTGACTTCTCAAGGGCAGTATCTGAAGACCTGGGGTCTTTGAAGTTGCCCAGGAATACTGAATTCCTGCTGCTTTCTCCAACACCAAGCTCTTGAAAGGAAAGCACTCTGGGAATTCTGCACAGCCTGGGATGTGTAGTATTTCTTGAGCCTGAATAGCCTGGCACCCATTTTCCTCCCCCCACCCCAACCTAGATAGACATAGAGTAGACTGTGGTTCAGGTTATGTACTTTACACCACCCCATCCCCATGCCATGATATTCCAGAACAAATCATGCCAAATGGACAGTTTTATTATTATTGGTATTATGTTCAAAGCATTCTTTCAGTAATCCTTGCAATAGCCCTTTAAAGTAGATCAATATCACTGCAATATAGCAGATTGCAGGGGAGTGTGTGTTAAGGCTGAGAGAACAGTGGCCTCTTAGACTGGTGAAACAGAAAAATGACCCATTGGAGCCACTGATGGTACATGAGCTCTTACATAATTAACTTTTGACTTTTTCAATAAGGGACAAAATATTGGTTAATGTAGTTTGATATCCAGTAAAGCTTCTGCTTCTTAGAGGATTCGATTTGTGGGTTTTGCTCAGTTTATGTTTTCATAATGACCTATTTAAGGTTGGGAGAGACCATCTGAGCACACTTCCCTGGTAACTGCTATCCCTTCTCTTCCAGCATCCATTCAAAGGAAATCTTCCACTCCTTGACAATTTCCTTCTCACGCTGCTGGGAGTTCTTGCTCTGGATGGATCCAGCCAACTACGGTGGGATCAAGGGCAAAGTGCCTTCCAGTGTCCACTGTGGGGAGGTAAGAAGCCAGCAGAGAAGGGTGTCTGGGAGTTTTTGAGCCCATACGAGTTATATATATATACATATAACATATCTCAGGGACTTCATTTCCCCATATTGCCTGCAGAGAGTTTTACACTCTTCTGATGGAAATCTGCTACTGGTCCTAAGGCAGGGGTGGCCAATCTATGGCACTCCAGATGGTCATGGACTACAATTCCCATCAGTCCCTGCCAGCATGGCCAATTGGAGCTGGAGCACCTTAGGTTGGCCACCCCTGTCCTAAGGCCTCAATCAGAGCTTTCTTGGCCCTGGCTCCAGCCTGGTGGAGCTCTGTCAGTAGACACCAGGGCCCTTAATCAGTTCCACAGGTCCTGCAAGATGGAGGTGTTCCACCGGGCCTTTGGTTCCTGTTATTCCATTTCGTTCCACCAGCCCCCTAGCCATTATCTACCATTACCATGGACATAAACTGTGAATATCATCTAGAGGAATATAGAACATCAACCCTCCCCCCTTCTGGTATGATTATTTTCTTGTTGGATGCCATCGTTAGATATTGTTACCTGTTTTAAATACCTATTTAATTGTCTGGTTTTATATGCTGTATATGTTGTACGCTGCTTCGAACCTAACTGTGGTTAGGGGGGAGCAGGATGTAAATTTAATTTAACAAATAAAAAATGCATGCAGGCCTTTCTGCCTGTGCACTGCAGGGACCGGAGGAATTAATCCTTCCAGAGATCAAGAAGGCTTCAGAATAAAAGAGACCAGCACTGGCTGAAGGTACTGATTTTAAATCCTTCGTTGCAGAAGGAGACAGGCAAGAAGGAGGCATCAGATGAGGAAAGCAGTGAAGGGGAAGAGGTGGAGGACGAAGAAGGAGGAGCAGAAGAAGATGGCGGAGAAGAACAGCTGGAAAACAACTGGAATATCATGCAGTACTTGCCCCAGACAGCCTCTTGCCAGAATTACTTCCTCATGATTGTCTCTGGTAAGGTTTTTCAAAGTCTCTTGTGAGTGAGGCCCAAGGCTTCCCATCTTCATGGGAAAATAATGCCCCATCAGAAGACTAAGAATCCTTATCCCCACCTCAATCCAGCTGCCTGCTCAGAAAAGCCATTCAAATTGCATTAGTCTTTCCATGTGGCTAGTCAAATTCAAGTGGTCTTGGCTACACTGAAGCAATTGCTTCCCTTGGAAAAGACTGTGTTTGTATCTGCAGGAGCCTACAGGATTTGCAGTCCCATGAAGTGGACTGCGGTCCCTGCTTCTCCTTTGGAGAGGGATTGTTGCTTTTCCATTTACCAACCTTGTGTCTCTCTCCTAGCCTACATAGTTGCTGTGTACCACAGCATGAAGGAAGAAATGCGGCAGAACACCCCTGGGAACACCCCCATCAAAAGACGGGCAAACAGCCAGATCTCCCAGGAGCCCAGGGGAGAGCCAGGTGCTATGCCTGGTGAGTGCCAGACTGCTTCCCTCCCCACACATTGCATAAGCTGTTGTGTAGTATAGCAAGTGAGATCTCTGAACTAGAGAACCTTGGCTTAGATCCCAGCTTAGCCATAAACTCATAGAAATGCTTAAGGAAACCCTTCTTCAGTTGCCCAATCTCCTCTATGCAAATAAATAATAGTACCTACCTTTAAAGATCATGGCTTGTGCAGTAAATGCTAAGTATTTTTATCTGCTAAGTCCCCTTTTCATTGCTTTCCCCCTTTTAAAAAACATATAAATACTTTTAAAAATTCTTGTTATTTTGACGTGTTGCTCTTTTTCACCTGTTAAGTGGGGTACTGATTAGCCTATTTCACAAGATTGTTACAAGGTGGCCTTTCTGCCCTAGAAATGAGTGTAGAAATGAGAATGTGTCAGTTGGCATGTGAAGGAGGCGTGGGTCTGTCCACCAAGTCACATGGTATCTGTGGTGTGTCTGTTTTGTATGTGCCGTCTCTGTCCCCTCCCTCAGGCGTGATCACCTTCTCACAGGAATATGTTGCCAATGAACTTACCCAGAGCTTCTTCACCATCACCCAGAAGATCCAGAAGAAAGTGAGTGGCTCTCGCCGCACCACGGAACCTTCTGAGATGTTTCCAGCCCTTCCTGGCTCATACCTAATGTTCAACAACCCAGCACTGGAGTTCATTAAATGTGTCTGTCAGGTGAGGAAAGTTGCAGGGTTTGTTAGATTGCAGCCCACTCTGACCTGAGCTAGGTGGCTCATATCTTATCTTTTTCTCCGCCCACCTCTCACCACCACCTCCCAGGTATTGTCTCTAGACACTAACATCACCAACCAGGTGAGCAAGCTGAAGCGAGACCTCCTTCGCTTAATTGAAGTGGGTGAATTTTCAGAAGAGGCCCACTTTCAGGACCCCTGTCGCTCCTACGTTCTCCCAGAGGTGATCTGCAGGAACTGCAACTTCTGCAGGGATTTGGACCTCTGCAAGGACCCAGCCCTCTCTCAGGTACCACTTGTCACTGTGGTGTCTTCTCCTTGCCACCAACCTCCCAAAATGACTTAATCTTCCTGGCTTTGTCTCTCTCTTTTCAAACTTACTTCCTCAGTGGCTGGATCATATTCACTGTCAGTAAGAACAGGTAATTCATCTCCTACAATTCCAGAGGCAAAAAAAAAATTATTTAAAACCTTGAAACCCTGGATCAAGCCCAGGGCCTTCAGTAACTTTCTACCTGACTTGCTACTCACTTTTGTCGATCTGTGCCTGTTGCCTTCCAGGATGGCTCCATTCTGCCCAACTGGGTATGTTCCAACTGCCAAGCCCACTACGACTCTGAGGGTATAGAGATGGCTCTGGTGGAAGCCTTGCAGAAGAAGCTGATGGCCTTCATGCTTCAGGATCTGGTGAGGAGGGATAGCCCAATTCACAGGAGATTGTAGAGCCTCACAACTCCGCCGAATGAGCCTAAGAGGGCTTCATCTTGGCCCACAAGTACTGAATCACTGCAACCTATCCCAGCTTCAGTGTGTTTAACAGCAGTGGTCCTCTTGGAAGGCTTTTAGACCCAACAGCTCATCATAGACTTAAAACTGTTCCCAAGTGATATCACTTCAGACTGTGGATAGAAAACTGGCACATTGAGAACAATGCTTACTGAGCATGCTTCTCTCTGAAATATGTCCTCTCTCCCTCCCTATTTTTAAAAAATAAATGGGGCATTCAGTCTTGCAGTTGTGGTACCTGCAGCCTGAAGTCCAGTAATTGCAGGCAGTTCTATCATGCAATAAAATATTTCAGTGTGCTGAGATCTTTAGGGTCTTGCACCATTAAACAGGAAGGATCTGGTGACACAAAGTAGGTTCTCCTTTCATTCTACCTCCCTTTTCTGAAAAATGTGACCTGGCTCCTTTGCTTGAGACATTTGCAAATATTAGCTGTTTGTTCTCTTCTAGAAGCACCTCTTGTTTCCTCCTGCCATTTGTCACTGGGAGTTGGGGGAGAAGGGAGGGATAGCAGCCTTCCATTCCGTGGACTCTGTGGTTCTGAGCCAGGGATAGCTGTTGAGCTTGCTCCACAAAAGTGTGCCAGGTGCTTTATTGGGTGTTTCCAGGCAAGCAAAGGCTCTGCTTCCAAGTGCCATTTTTGTTCCAGGTGTGCCAGAAGTGCAAAGGCATCAAGGACACCCACATGCCCGTGTACTGCAGCTGTGCTGGGGACTTTGACCTCCTCTTGCCTACCAAGGTACATTTTGCTACCTCCTTCCATTTCCCTAGGTGTGGATACCCTTCTTTTCATGCTTAGCTTAAGGCCCTTCTCTAATTCTGTGTTTGAATATGACCTCTCTTCTCCTTCCAACACAGACCTTCATGGAGCATTTGAAGATCTTCCAGAGCATTGCCCAGCACTACAACATGGCCTTCTTGCTGGAAACCATTAAATGGCTGCTACAGATGAACCCTCATTTTCTCTGATAAGAACACTGTCAGACAAAGTTGCAGCTGCACCCCTAAACTGTATGGCCTGGGGAGCCTGAGCTACTGGTGGGCTTTGCCCCAGGCCAGAAGACTCTTACAAACTTGAAATTCTTTCCATGCTTCAGGGAAACAGAAGAAGCAAGCAACCCAAATGGCTCAAGAGGAAACAGGGAACCAAACTGTGCTAAAACCAGTCCAGAATACACACACACCCATCTTGCTGCTTCCAGGATCCCTGTGTGGAAAATTATGCCTTAATTGGGGGCGGGGGTGTCTTTGTCTTTCCCAATTTTTATTGTATTTCTGTTTGGGTTTTTTAAATAAATCATAAACAATCTTTTTTTTTTCAATAACCACCAATCTTTTTTCTGATGAGCTGACTGAAACCAGTCTCTTTCCTTCATTCTTCTAAGACAGAGGACTGAAGTTAGCCTGTGGCCTCTTAACGCAACAGTGAAGAGCTTCCATTTGGTGGGATGAGATTGCTGCTCCTGTCAGTGCCCTGGAAGTAATTTAGTATCATAGCAGTGTGGGGGCTTCCCTCCCCACACACACGCTCCGTGATATACAGACAGTACTGCACTGGGCAGAGAAAGTCGACACAACACAGCTTTGCAACTCAGGTCAATCTCCCTTTCCTGCCAAAGAGCCCTTAAGGGAACAGCTGTGTGATTGTTGCATTTCTGTAAGATCAGAAGGTCTCAGGGTGTCAATAACAGTTTCGCTCTGTTCAGAAAGCAAGAGCAATTGAAGACTTATTTCACCATCAAGTCTTTCTGTGCTCTTCCACATGTAGAGAAACCTCCCAGGAAAAGGCTACAGTCTGAAGCTTGCGGGGGAGAGTTAATCCACCTCTAATGGTGTCAAGAGCCTTTATGGTTATCTGGAAGCTCTGCCTCGGAGGCTCATTTAGTGCTGCCTCCCACCACCCCCTCCCACATCATCCCATCGATCGGGGGAGGGGGCAGCAACATCCCTCCTGGACCCTCACTGAATGTTGGGAACAGCAAGGCAGTTTTCTCTGCTCATGCATTAGTAAATAAGTCATTAGTGCTCCTAATGGATCGTTGCAAAGTCTGAGCAGATCAGGTCGAAGAGGGGAGGGAAGCAAAGCCCCCCACTCGCCTTTTCCAGCACTACCGTTGCTCTCCCGGCATACATTCGTTCTCCTCACTCCTGGGTTTTGACCCTGCAGTTGCATCATGTCTTGATATTAAGTGGATTATACCAATTACTCAACCACTGTTACTTGGACAGAAAAGGGGAAAGCAACAGTAGCAAGAAAAGGTCTCACTCATGCATTAGAGTAGTCCCATCGCATCAGCTACCAACAGGAGCTTGATAAACCTCTTATTTGTTGTTTTTCTAAACCCACTCGAGCGAGGTACAGCATGGAGCTAGTGGAAGCTGTAAAAATAAGTTTACCCATGAATCTGATTTTGGAGACTGGGACCTGAGTATGAAAAGGCTGGAAACTTACATGTTGACTAAGTTACTAAGCATACCTTTGAGTCTTCCTCCACATTTATATCCCACATTTCCTTATACTTCAAAGAAGCCTACAGATCATGGTTATTGTAGTTTAAAGCCGACAAAACAGAACCCTGAATAAGTCCCTCCCCCCAGATACCTGCAGTTTGTACTCCATTAATAGCCCTGGCAAATAAAGTGGCCTTGCAGTATCTCCTAAAATTCCCAAGAAGAGCATCCCACTCACCTCCTAAAAGAGTCCTTTCTACAAAGTGGGAGCTACTAGGGTGAAGGCGCGGGCCTAGACTGATGCCAGGCAGTCTCCCTTAAGCGGGAGACAAACCAATAAGTGGTAACACAATGGCCATAGTTTGGCACACAGAGATATATGGAAGGAGACAGTCCTTTAGACCTTAAAGGTCATATCCAGCATCTTGCATCAGATTTGGGAACAAACTGGCAGCTAGTATAGCTGTTTTAAGATAGGCAAGGAGTGCTCTTGTCAGCAGTCCACTGACAGTAAGCTAGTTGCCACATTCTAAATCACCTGGAAGTTTGGTGGCATATTCAAGGGCAGCCCAAAGTACAGTGCATTACAGCAGTCAAACTTCAAGGGTACCACAAAGCATGGATCACTGTGGCCACATCAGATGAGTCTAAGAATTGGCAAACCATACGCAGCTGATAGAAGTCACTCTTGGTCACCATGCCAATCTGATTTTTAAGCAGTGAGTTTGGTTCTGTAAGCATCCCCAAGGTCTTAACCTGCTCTGCAAATTGCCAACTGTACTCCAGAACAAGAAGAAGAAGAGTTTGAATTTATATCCCCCCTTTCTCTCCTGCAGGAGACTCAAAGGGGCTTACAATCTCCTTGCCCTTCCCCCCTCACAACAAACACCCTGTGAGGTAGGTGGGGCTGAGAGAGCTCTGAAAAGCTGTGACTAGCCCAAGGTCACCCAGCTGGCGTGTGTGGGAGTGTACAGGCTAATCTGAATTCCCCAGATAAGCCTCCACAGCTCAGGCGGCAGAGCTGGGAATCAAACCCGGTTCCTCCAGTGGATCCAAACCCTCTAGAACCTCAGCTTTCCTGACCAGCATCTCATCTGGATTCATTTCAATTTCTTCTGCCTTAGCCACATATCCATGGCTTCAAAGCACCAGTTAAGACCCAAGATGGATACCTCTGAAGGCCTGGATAACAAAAAGTAGAGTGAGATGTCACCGGCATACCGATGTTGCTCAACTCCAAAACTCCAGACAGTCATTCAGCAGCTTCATATTTAAATGGGTGAGAGAACAGGACTTTGTGGGTTCTGCTTTACCTGCAACAAATCCCAGCTGGTTCTGCTCCTCCAGCAGAAACTATCTGACAGAAAAGAACAAGACCACTGAAGGGCTATTCTCTTAACACCAACTCCATACTCGGATGGATGGACGGACGGACGGACGGACGGATGGACGGACAGGTCAATGGTACAAAAGGCCACAGACAGGTCTAACAACATCAACACCATTCCACCTTTAAGTGACAATCATCCGTCCGCTCAAGAGCAGATGTGTCATCCAAGAACTCCCAAAGCTGCTCCACCCGCTCGTGATTTTTCACCTTCCCCAGAAAAGGTAAATTAGAGACTGGCCTATAACTGCTCAACTCATCCCGAGCCCATGCAGTCTTTTTTTTCAAGCAGAAGTCTAATTGCTTCCTTTCAGAGGGCCCACAGACTCCAAGACGTTAGTGATTTTTTAAACCAACAGCTCCAATACCTTTTTCCCAGCATTCTCCCAAACTACTCACTTTCCAGTTTGAATCCGGTATTGCCTTTGCAACAGCAGATTCTTGACTACAGCATCTTTCATCGCTACTGACCCCATTAGGACAGTGGTGAAGCCGAAATGACCATCATTCACCCTGATGAAGAGAATGAAACCAAATCTGTCCCAGAGGTGGAGAGCAATCTGAATATAATTGGATTGTGGAAGCAACATGATCCAGTTAATGTTTGGCTTTTTTATTGTCCACCTGGCTTTTATTATTTTTTTTTCTGAGACTGCAGGAGGAGATTCCAGCAAGGCTGTGTGAAGTATTCTGCATAGAGGAAGAAATCCTCCTCCTCCTTTTCAGAAGATAGGCAATTTTCCAGACCATAAAATCAGGATGCCTTTTTCTTCTGCGTTTGAGTATCTGCGTAGATTGCTGCCTGCATTGTTGCTCTTCACTGCTGAGCTGAGGTCTACGAGAAGGCAGCGCCCCAACCCAGGCTGGCAGCAGCAACGTCACCACTATTAATTTTATTATAGCTTTTTAAAAAGGCAAAATCAGAGCAACCAGAACCAAAGCCTCGCCTCTGAGGAGAGCGTAGAAAGGGAAATTTCAGTAGTCGCAGCTTTTCTTAACTCTCCATAACAAGTTGCATTTACCCAGAATTCCCTCTCCTGAGCGGCTCTAAAAAGTACACCTGGGCTTCCCTTTTACCTGATTGCCAAAAGCTTATCTGGTGAAGTGGACTAATAGCAGGATCCTGATGCTGAAATGATCAAGGGCTCTTAGTCTTAGTCTACTCTGCCATTACATTCTGCTTTCTTATCCAAGCAATCCCCTGTGGCTCAAAGGCCCTCTTCTCTTTTTATCTCTCAACCCAGTGGCTTGCAAGCATTTTCTTGGTCTTCTCAGGCAGAATGCTTGCAACTCCACAAAAAAAAAATCCCTTCTCCCCTAAAGACCTCAGAGTTTGGTTGGGTCTAGGAGTGCTCCTCTTGCCACATATCCTATGGTGTCACTGCCCTTCCACCCTATAATAGCAGCACCCTACTTCACCCATCAGACTCAGAAGAAGACCTCTCTTAGTTGATGATGCACCAGGCGGGGGCAACAAGAAATTCTGCCTGAGCCCATTGGTGAGTAGTGGGAGCTGGAAATGTACTGGGATTTATTCTAGAGTGGGAAGAGCTGGGCAATCAAATTAGGAACATCAATCTGCCTGCTTGGCTTCCTCTATTATCTCCAAATGCATTTCTAATTGACTTAGCCTGTCCTGCAAGCACTTAGCAGCAGCAAGGCTGTGCAACCACCATCCACGGGACATGCAAGCAAGCATGGCAAAGGGGGGGGGGGTTAGGAAGGTGATATGGGTGGGGGGAGGGAGCAGCTAGCAAAATGCTCTCAATAGCCCAAATGCAAATAAGAGACTTCTGGCCCATGAATGATTGTGAAGAAGGGAGTTTTGGCAGGAGTAAGAGAAAGTTCCTGCATCTGCAGAAGGTTGGTATAACTGGGAAAAGTACCCAAGTCCTGCTCTGATTCTACATTATATCGCCTTGTCAGGACCTTTAGTGTAAGAATGATCAAGGCTGGTCCATGCATTACACATATTACCTGCCAGGTGTATTCAGTACAATCCCCCCACCTTCTTCCTGGCAATTGCCGCTGAGGAGGAGCAGACAACGAGACGCTTGCGCAGGGATTGCCAATTCACTGAATTGCACTAGTCCACTAAACAGCTGAGGCACAGACCTGAACTAATGCTAGGGTCATAAATTCACCTGAAAATGACCTTACCTCCAGTGAAAGAGATTATGCCAAGTTGATGATCTTCTGTGCCTTTGCTTTAGGTGATAACTAAGTGCATCAGATTAATCACTCTGGATGGAAAGAGACTGACAGGAATCATGCTGAGGCACATTGGGCAGCCTCTGTTTGCATGCCAATCTGTGTGCTATTGGACCTTGACAGTGCTACGTGGCTGAGCTACCTGCTGCAACCTGCATAGGAGGAAATGACTGTTTGCTTTGTTTCTCATCATCTGTCTATATTGAATCTGGCTAAATGGAAAGCCAGGTCTATAGACAGATCCATTAAACTCTCATGCCTAAGCACCTTGTATGCTGCAAAAAAAAAACACACACAAATTTCACAAGCGTTGCTGTTTTAGTCCATTATAGTGAAGATGACAGAGACCTGTTGTACCATGAGGGCTAATAAATTTATTACAGCAGGAGCAGTTGCAGAAAAAAAAAATAAGTCCATCAGATGCACAAGCAGGCCTGGAAACTCAGGAGGAGGCCGGGTCCGTGGCTCAGAGGTGAATGGGAGCCTTGGAATCTGCAAGCGAGGAGTCCGGGGTACAGGAAGTGCTAGTGTTGAATTCTGTGGTCGGGGTCATCTTTGGACACTTGGACATCTGGCCAGAGGTGGAAGAAAGGAGGGGTAGTTAGTGATGTTGATGGATGGGGTCCCAGACTGGCAACAGGGGGAGTCAGTTCAGTGGGAAAGGAAGACCAGGTAAGCTAATACTGGCTTATACCTCCTGATCTTTCCATCCCTCAAGACCAAGGGTTGGTCTGCACCCATCCCAAAAAGAGTTGTTGGGCATTTTGTAGCAGATAAAACAGACTATTCCATGGAAGAGGACTACTGCAGAATGAAAAACAAAACCTTCCTGAAAAAATAAAAGTACCAGGTAGAGTCTGGTCTAAACTAAACCATTAGTGTGTGGGGGAGGAGGAATGAAATGATTAGCATGCTGAAATGGTGCCCTTCACACATACACACACACACATACAGAGTTAATTCTATTACCGCACTCTCTTTATCAGATCTAAAGTAGACTTTTCAAACTATTCTGGGTAACCTTGGGATTTCTTGCAAGGCCATCAGAGAGCCTATAATATTTGATAATTAGCGTTGCTAGCCTCCATCTGGTGCCTGGAGATCCGGGATCACAACTGATCTCCAGATGACAGAGATCAGTTGACTTTGAGAAAACGGCTACTTGGGAAAATGAACTTTATGGTAATCTAACCCATTGATGTCCCTCCCCAAGTCCCAATTTCCTCTGCTGAGGAAGGGACTTCAATGGGGTAGATTGCCATAAAGTCCATCTTCCAAAATCCCCAGGTATTTCCCAACCTGCAGCTGCCGATTCTACAGATAACTGTTGTGCTTTCTATTTTCTCTGTAATGTGCATCCATGGAATGCTTTTCCAACAGACGAGTCACTACAGGCCTCCAGACAAAAATATGTTCTGTCCGCACACACACACACAGACGCTGCCCAGATCCAATATCATATGAAAACAAATTTCATGACGGGCCCACTTATGTGTGTCCAGAGTGACAAGCATGCCAGCTCCCTTCCCTTTCAGTGGCTCTGCTTCCAGGAAAGTTCAGGTAGAGCAGCAGAGACCCACAATGGCCTGGACGGTGCCCCGTGAGAGCTGTGTATGTACCCTAGACTCTTCTGCTATGAAGTGGGGTTCAATGGTCAACATTTTGATGAGTAAAACGGTTCCCTGTTTGAAAGCCACTGCATGCAGAGCACAGTGATGCTCTTGTACAGCTCTTGGGATCTTTGCAGAAGAATGTCTGGGGTGGGGTGTTTGTTTAGGCCCCAAGGCGGGAAATGTAAAATATCTTGAGTCGGATTTTCCGGCATGCGAACAGCAGCTCAGTACCTGGTCAAACTTCCGAGCACTATAAACCTCATTCTTGTTCATGAAGGTCAATAAAATCCAGTCACAGAGGAAGGAGCCCTAGAGAGGAGGTACAAAAGGTATAAATCAGCTCCCGGAAGGAAAAACCTCCATCCCAGCACAAAGGAACAGCAGGGGCACCAATACTCACCACCCCTACTGATGTCAGGGCCGTGGCCAAGTTAATGATGGTGGGGATAAGACTGAACTTGCCTGCCTGGTGAAAAGAGCAAGAGATCCCCATCAGCATCTGCAGTGTGAACCCTGAGGCAACTGTTATCCCTGCAACCAGGAAACCCTTGGAGTGTGGCACAGTCTCATATAGGGTTACCTGTTCCAGATTGGAAATACCGGGAGATTGGGGGGACGGAAGCTCAGGGCGGTGGGGTTTGGGGGGGGGAGGGATTTCAATAGGATATAAGGCCATCGAGTCCACCTTCCAAAGCAGCTATTTTCTCCAGGTGGATTGATCTTTGTTGCCTGCAAAGCACTTGTAACTCTAGGGCCATGGTGGCAAACCTATGACACTTCAGATTGGCCATGCTGGCAGGGGCTGATGGGAATTGTAGTCCATGAACATCTGGAGTGCCATAGGTTCGCCACCACTGCCCTAGGCTCATCTCTTTCCATAGCTGTGAAAATGGCAAGCGGGTAGGGGGATAGGAAAGGCCCACACGTCACTCACTTGGCCATGCACAATCACATCAATGCGGATCCCATAGGCCTTGATCAAGGTGCGAGTGCTTTTCCCGCTGCACTGGTAGTACTTGGCAAACCTGGATGCCGGAAGTGGGGTGAGAGATTAGGGCCGAGGTGGATTGAAACAATTTCATTATTGGCACCAAACTCCCTCCCCTGCACAGTCCTCTGTTCATCTCCAGCAGACAATAAGAAAATATTAAAATTTTCCACCCCCATAGATACCTTAGAATTTAAGAAATGACAGACCAAGGAAGACTGCTAACTGGAGAGCGGACTGGGGAGCTTTTGTGGAGCTTTGTTGAGTATTAGAGCTATGATGTTTTTCTTCAGCCTTCAGCCTGTTAAGGGACCAACATCTACCCTTTGGTGTTAGATGTTTGATTATTTGCAGCTGAAGGCAGCCATTATGCTATTTTCTTTACAGAAAGATCAAAAGTGCAACCCAATATCTGACTGAGAAGACACCCATTATGTGACATTCTGCTTAGGATGCAGGTGGAGGCCCTTGAGACCATGACCCAAAATCTCCCCCTTCCCTTTTTAAACATCCAGCCTAATGATGAATTCTGGACCAATAAAAGTCCACTCAGTGTTTTGTGTTACTCAGACTGATCTTAAATGAAAGGCATTCCATATATTCGGTTTTTGAACCAATAGAACTACCTGGAACTTCCCCCGCTACAGAGAGCCAGTAGAATTTCTTGCTTTTAGAGGAGGCTGCCAACTGCATCTTTGCCTAAGTCTCAATCAAGAGGCACACACAGAACAGGGACTCACTCAGTGTGTATAATCTCATAAACACACCAACAATAAGACATAGATAATGATGCTGCAACATTATTTTTCCCTGGGGCAACCAAATGTCTTGAGCAGACCCTGCCAGGGAGAGTACTGTTACCTGTAATTGTAGCCGGAGGAAGCCTGGGCCCACTTGGGGTCAAGCCGACGGAAGGAGTATCGGGGATTACATGCTGAGTCAGGCAAGTCCAGGTTACAGTTCCAGTTGATGATAACTCCAATCACACCACCCTAGGAAAAGAAGGTGGGTGAAGGATCAACCACAGCAATGCCTGTGCCTCGCGGGGCAATGTGTTTTAGCATTCTAACCAAAGAAGAGCCAGCACAATCATTAATAGAACCATTAATGACCCACCAAGAATATGTTGGAATATTCATTTTCTCATCAACATTTCAGAAAGAAACACTTTTGGATTCGTGAAACATCTATGAGCAAATGTCTATTGCCTCATGATGGTCCTGGGACTTGGAGCAGGAAGCAGAGCCCAAGGCACAGGAAGAACATGTGGTGAATAAGAAATGAATTAAGAACTGACCAGAAGGTAGCTGTAGTTATCCTTTGCAGCAGAGCACAGGACTTCCTGTAATATTTAGTGCACATACAGTCCCACAGGAGGGCAAATAATGGCCCCCTTCTGCTTTTGGTTCAGCTGAAGTCCCTTTGCTGTTTGTACCATAGGTCCATTCTGAACTGGGTCCCGTAGAGCTTAGGGAAATAAGTCCCCCACTGCTGCAGCCTGGCTGCAAGGCAGGTGAGAGGTCAGAAGAGCCCTGACCCAATTTGTAGATAAGCTTCTTATGAAATTCTGACAGGCTTCCCCTTTCCTAAGTTTTTGGTAGAAACTGCCAACATTTTATAAACTCTTCCTCAGCCATGAGGACTGCAGACTTCCTTTGCTTAAACATACACTTAATGAGTCTTTGTTAACCATAACTGACTCCATGATTATTGTTAAGTGTGAGTTCCCTGATCCTTTCTGTAGAGCCACTGACAATTGCAAGACCAGTTACTAGATAAACTGGGCCAAGTCAAGCCACATTGGAGCCTCAGCTGAGAAACTCAAATGGAACTCCTGTTTGTTAGCACAACCCTACACAAGCCCTGCAGGACCCACAGAACACAGGCCATGATAGAAAATGGAGGTTTGCATTATGAACTGTGGAAAACTGAGGTCTGCCTTAGTCCTGGTGTGGCAGGCTAGTAGAAGCAGCTGACATGCCCAGGACTGTTACATGTGAGGACTGGGATCTTAGTCAACTTGATGCTGCTTTGGAATCCACATCACTTAAGCAGAGCAATTGTCCCCTTATAATCCTGCCTCTACCTGCCAATTTGAAAACAAAACTATTGTTCTAAGGGTGAGTTGCCAGTGCATATGCACTACGTCTCACTCCTCCTCTCCTCCAAAGATCTTGCAAAGACTTCTCACATATAGGTAGGAAGAAAGCATCTGAACCTCACTGGGTTAAGTAATAGCCTAGAGCCCATAAGAACTCATCCCGAAGCCCCTTGACCTCTTCTGTCAATTACAAAGCTTGGAGCTGCCGGTATGGCTGAGAGACTGACTTTACTGAAGCAACTGATAATATACTCAATCCTGAGGGAGCTATTAGGGCTGATTGATGTGAAAAGAAAGGCAATTAAAGGCCAGCCAGCTACCCGGAATTGGCAAATGCAACTGCCTCGGCTGGCAGAGGCCCTGGCTTGGAAGGTGTATTGAATGGAGTTGAGTTGAGACAGCTGCAACAGGAGTGGGCTATTCTGAAGGGGAGGGGGCAGCAACCTCACACCAATCTGCAAAGCTTTAGACTAGGGGTTTTCAAACTATGGCCCCCCCAGATGTTCATAAACTACAATTCCCATCAGCCCTGCCACTTGGCCTTGATGGCAGGGGCTGATGGGAATTGTAGTCCATGAACATCTGGAGGGCCATAGTTTGAAGACCCCTGCTTTAGACAAAGCTTCTAAATATGGGGAGGCAGAGACCTGGATAGCTTTAAAAAGGGCTTGGACAGATTTATGGAGGAGAAGTCGATCTATGGCTACCAATCTTGATCCTCCTTGATCTGAGATTGCAAATGCCTTAGCAGACCAGGTGCTTGGGAGCAGCAGCAACAGAAGGCCATTGCTTTTACATCCTGCACGTGAGCTCCCAAAGGCACCTGGTGGGCCACTGCGAATAGCAGAGTGCTGGACTAGATGGACTCTGGTCTGATCCAACAGGCTAGTTCTTATGTTCTTACGTTCTTATCTGGGGTGGATCCTGCTAGTGGCACATGAACAATCTTCAGCACTGTATTGTCGAAGGCTTTCACAGCCAGACTCAACTGGTTGTTGTGGGACACAGTGTGTAACACACTTCTCTCTGTGATACACCTCTGAAGATGCCAGCTGCAGATGCAGGTGAAATGTTAGGAACAAGATCTACCAGACCACGGCCACACAGCCCGGAAAACCCACCACAACCAATTTTCACCATCATTTGTTTATTGTTATTCCAGCCTTCCTGGAAGGAGCTCAGAAAAGTGAATATGACTCCCTCCTCTATTTCCATTACAACAACCCCGCGAGGTTAGTTAGCCGTGAAACAGTGACAGTGGCTGGTCCAAGGTCATTCAGTTGCCTGGGAGGTAGACAAGTGGGCTTATAAATACTTTCAATTACGTTAGGTCATTTCTGTCCCCTGCAGGTCTCCAAAAACTGAAATCTATGAAGAATGGAAGTGAGAATAAGACAAAACAAAACTCTGGTGGCTCAAAAGGACAAGCTGGAAATAGCATTTGCACACACAATAAATTTTTCCTTGGAAAATTTGGATAGGTTTTGTGAAGAAACTGATGCTAATTAAGCAGAGAAAGTGTCTTCTCGTTATGTGTTGCTGTTCTCACAAAACAGGTAACAATGAAGTGACTGCTGCAGCTGCCCTCAGTGCTGATTATATGTACAAGTGTTTATAGTAGTTCTACCTCTCCTTCAACTAGCTGCAACACGTGGGACCCTGGCCCCTTCCGCACATGCAGAATAATGCAGAATCAATCCACTTTTACAATTGTTTGAGAGTCGATTTTGCTATTCCACACAGTAAAATCCAGCTTCCAAGTGCATTGAAAGTGGACTGAAAGTGCTTTGCTCTGCATGTGCGGAAGAGACTCCAGCTACGTCTCATGATGCCATCATAGATCAGCTGACTACATGGCTACAATTCACTAGTTCCAGGAATTTCATGTTTACTGAGTATTCAGCTCTAGATTTTGTTTTGTATTGCCAAAATGAAGCCCAGAATATGTCAAAGGGGAGAAGCATCTGTGTGTATATGAAGGGCCATCAAGTTGCAACCAACATGGCAACCCAGTATGGTTTTCAAGGCAAGAGACTAACAAAGATGGTTTGCCATCACCTGCCTCTGCACAGCAACTCTGGTCTTCCTTGGTGGTCTCCCATCCAAGATGGCACTAACCAGGACTGACCTTGCTTAGGTTCTGAAATCTGACAAGATCAGGCTAGCCTAGGCCATCCAGGTCAGGATGGGAAATTATGTATTGGAGTTAAAAAGAGGCATCTCTTATGAAAGAAGAGGCATCTCCCAGACTCTTTTGCAAGCAATGTGCTGCAAGGATTTAAAGGAACAGATCCTACAAACGTGTCCTCTGGCTAAGGGGGCATGTTACATATCCCCCAGAAGGAATGGTGAAGCTTGATTGCTATTGTTGCTGGAAAAATAGAGGAACCAGTTCTGATATCCAGAAGTATACTGCCTCCGCAAGTGGAAGTACCACGGTATACTTACCCTTCTGCATAAACGTGTTTAATTTTTATCTTAAACTGCCTAAATTAGCAGTCACCTTTGTGATAGTGCAAGTGAGTTTAGTCAAAAGGCTTGACCAGAAAGAGGGCAACTCCAATCAGCAATGGATACCGTTTCAGCCAACTCGGTGAAGTTCTCTCCTGCCTGCTCCACGATGAAGCCCAACTTGAAGATGGGGCAGTAAAGGTCTGTGGTCTCATTGAAGTTGCAGTTCCTCAGGTAGCCATCTTTGTTTTCCTTGATGTTCCCTCTTGGGGGAGACAGAGCAAGGATTAGAAAGGCCAATACTGATCTGAAGGGCCCATTCACACAAACATTTACAAGAAATTGATTAAAGGAAGCCAGGTTTCCACTCCATAGTCACACAACGCATGGTGCAAGTTCACACGAACCTACACACACAAGCCTTTATTGGCATACATCCACTCCATAGTCAATTTGTAAATATTTGTCCAAGTCACCACTCACCTCTAGTTTTCAGACCAGCTTCCTTCACATTAGTATGACCAGTAACCTTGACCAGGTACCCTACCCCTACACCTCTCCCACAGGGAACAGTACGAGATACTTGGAAGTTCTTACTTGGAAAAACGAAAGCGAGGGAAATGAATGTTATTCTTGATGAGGATGGTGAACTCTGGTGCCATCTTCCCCAGCTCCTCACTAGCAAACAAAAATAGCACATATTAAGTAAGAAACAGAGCTGGAAAGGGCCACACAGACTTCCTTCCCAGTAATGAAAGCTCAGCTCCTTGATGCTCTTAGGAATATCTGCAAAATCTGGCCCTCCATATGCTTGGATGGGACCAGGAGAAAGATCCCAAGAGATGCTAAAGCTGCATTCAGATGTCACTCCAGGTCACAGAGCTGGAGCTGCAAAGGGGCATAAGAAAACTCCTATTGCAGTTGACTCTCACAGGGAGCACCCAGACCAGATTTCCGAGCAGACCCCAGTTAGTTTCAGTCACTTGTTTTGGTTGCATCAATTAACTTCGGATTTAATTTACTGAGGTTATCTGCATTTAACCTAAGCAACTAGCTCTCACTGGGCAAATTGACATTCCAAATGACTGTCTCCCCTAGGCAGGATCCCTTCCATCAACACCATCAGCACCCCTTCATACTAAATCACAGACACTAAGCCTCTCAGAAAGCCCCAACAAAATGAACAGGAGTTTCACGAAAGCTTGGTAATCAAGTTAAGCGAAAGAAAGGAGCCCAAATATACAGACGAGGGTGGCTGTCTTCTAAACACACATCTGCCCCAGTCATGTCTAAAGTGGGTGGGCTGCAATTCAAAGCACCAAAGGGGCATCCACCCCATCAGTCTCTCTGCCAAAATCTTTTTCTCCTCTATGTGTTCACCTCTGGTATTAGAGACCAATGGAGGGTAGGGAGAATGTCTATGAGACCCCATTGGTGTTCTCAGTGGACATAAGTGGATGAAAGAACAGGGTGGCAGAGGAATGGTATTTTGATAAGGGCCCAGCTAACTGCAATACAATATTATCAAAATATATATTTAATTACTGTAGACATTATACAAAATAAAAATGACTAGTTAAAACATTTCTACTTCATAAATCCTTATCCATTGCACACCTGATGAGACAGAAACATTTCCCCCCTCATTCAAATATAAAGATTTCCTTTTATATTATATAAATAGAAAATAATTATTTATAACTGCAATTATTTTCCTCCTTTTTTGTTTATTAAATTCTCAGAAATGAACTCCTGGTGTGGATATGTACATTGACTGCTGAATATGTGTCTGGAATGTTATGTCATTGACCACTGAGAAAGGCTTTAAGATCTGAAATATGTATAGTTCTGCAGTTCATTTGATATATTCACCAACTGTAATAACACCTGTGTTGTTATTTGTGATATTTATGCGGAATATGTAATGATCTAATTTCCAGAATCTATGTTTTTAACTAGTCATTTATTTTGTATAATGTGTACATGAAGTAAATACACATTTTGATAATATTGTATTGTATTTATTTATTGTGTCATCCTGTTGCCCAAGCAGATTTTTGAAATTAAAACCTGTCTGCTGGAGGTAACTGTCTACTCACCACAAGGCAACCAAGACTCTTAACATTCTTTACAAGTCCCGTCTACCTCCAGTGGAAGAGGCTTCTCAATGCACTTCTCACTGACAGAGCAACTCAGAATCAAGAAGAAGAGAAGAGTTTGGATTTATACCCCCCTTTCTCTCCTGTAGGAGACTCAAAGGGGCTGACAATCTCTTTCCCTTCCCCCCTCACAACAAACACCCAGTGAGGTGGGTGGGACTGAGAGAGTTCCAAAAAGCTGTGACTAATCCAAGGTCACCCAGCTGGCGTGTGTTGGAGTGCACAGGCTAATCTAGTTCCCCAGATAAGCCTCCACAGCTCAAGTGACAGAGCAGGGAATCAAACCCGATTCCTCCAGATTAGAATGCACCTGCTCTTAACCAATATGCCACTGCTGCTCTTCCAACCAAGTATCCATTGGAAAGGAACTTCTGCTCCCATTTAGTCCACCCAGAATTCCCTGCTGTGCCTCTAATTACCTGGCAGCTGCTCCATTCTCCACTGGGCACCAGGCCATTATCTCACAGGTCTTATTGGCAGGGACGCAGCGACCCGTCTTCGCTCCTACAAGGAAGGAAAGGCCAGTGCGCAGATGGAAGCCGACTATCTCACAGCCTCCTCTTAGTCCAGAAGGCATTATTGTACCCTTCCTGCAAACAGGACTCAGAAGGGAATGTGACATCCTCAAATCCACCTAGTAAATCTGTAGAAGAGGCATGAAGGATATCCCAGCCAGCCCATTCCTCTTAGCTGCTACATTACAGCAGATCTTGAAGTGATCATACAGTTACTCACCATTCCCCAGCATGTCCATCTCACCCATGACACAGTCACTGTCAGAGCGGCACATGGCATTGCGCACCTTCGTGCTCTATAGAGGGCAGGCAAGAGAGCATAGTAAGAAGACGGCTAAAAACTTGTGTTTCAGGGGCAGGAAAAGGCATCCCACCGTGGCCTCTGGGTTACACATCAGCTCTTGTTACAAAATCTGTGGTGGCTTCAATAAGAACGTTCAAGTCTGACTATTTTCTTTCTCTGGTAGACAAACTGGGCTCTTGCTCAACTCCCATTCATTTCAAAGGGACCCGTGCAGGCAAAACGTCATGTTCATGGTGGATTGTACCCAGAGGTGGGATCCAACCAGTTCTCACCACTTCTCTAGAAGTGGTTACTATTTTTTTCTGAGTGCCGAGAAGGGGTTACTAAAGCAACCTCCCTGCCCAATAGGCTGGAGGTGCATGTGTGCGGCGGCGCCACTGTTTGAATCCCACCACCATCGGAACTTGTTATTCAAATTTTTGGATCCCACCACTGATTGTATCCTTTGTGAATAATACAGCTAATACAGACATAGTTCTTTTGAAATGACTAAAAGAAGCTACTCTTCTCCACCTAAATTATATTGAATTCAAACAATTACACGCTGTAACCAAATCACTTTGATGCAGTCGGAGGAGAGGTGAGTTCTTAAAAGGACCCCCTTCTCCCCCTTTCAAAAGTAATCAACAGAAAATTGACACAGTATGCACACTATTAAATTGAAACATTAAAGAGCAGCAGGGGGGAAGTTTGAACAATGAATGAAGAAGCCAGATTAGTAAATACATCCTACAAAGAAAAATGTGATAATGTTGTCCAGAGAAATTTTAGGACAGTTAGTGCATTTCCAAGGAGGCACTAACTTTCAGACAACAGGACCACAGGAAGTAGAAAACCAAAGACAGGAAATGGGACAAGGTGTGGTCTTCAGATCTGGCTTTGGCTCTCCTACCTCAGGGCAGGTCTTCTGAGTCTGTGAAGGGGTGACTTGGACACGGGTGATGATACTGAATACGCTTCCTCCCTGCAGAGAAGATAGCGGGTAAGAGAAGACACCTAACCAACCTTTCTGTGTGTGTGAGTTGGCCACTTCATGGGTGGCTGTCATGCCACTGATTCAATTGACCCAGCTCAACTATTCTGTATACTAGTGAGGGTGAACCTGTGGCATGCATATCAAAAGTGACACACCTTGATGTTTTGGGTGACACACCAGCATTCACCAATACCTGACAACATCTATTCTCCCTATTTGAGTTTGAGTCATTTTTGTAAGTATTGGATGTTTCTTTATAGCATAAGCAAGCCTTTATTGGCATAGACAGCAGTACAACAATAATAAAAACAGATTAAAAAGCATATACAATACAGGATATACATGTTAGGACGAAGGAGATCTACTGGCATTTAGTAATTTCCAGGAGAAAGTCTGCCACTATCATACAGAGAGAAGGATCAGGGTTGTCCAACAAGTAGTGTAATCTAATTAAATCGGGAAGATCGGGTAAATGTAAAGGAGTGAGATTCACATACTTGGATCTGATTTCCTTGAATCTGAGACAGTGAAGTAATTGGTGGACCAGAGATTCAACTGAGCCATCGTTACATGGGCACAATCTTTTAGCCTTTTCTTGCTTATTAAATCTGCCATGTAACAAGGCAGAAGGCATAACAATTAAACCTGGCGAGCATTATGGCTCCTTTGAACAGGGTTTATTAAGCAATACAGGTAGTATGCCAAGTGGCCCCGTTCATGTTTCTTTATATAATACATAGCACCACATATGATTGGACTGCATTTTTATTTTTTTAAAAAAAATGAATATATAAAGAACCTTTTCTCTTTTGTTTAGAGGGGAGGGGTGACACACCGGCAGAGTCAAGTTAGACCTTTTTCCAAATTGTTGACACACCAAGCCCAGGAAGCTCACCATCACTGCCATCTACTGATCTTAACAATGGACACATCCTACAGTGAGGCTAAGTCACTCCTGAATGCCACCATTAGATCCTGCCAAAATGCTCTGCCCCCTAACCCACCAGGGTGGGCTCAGGTTCCATTGCTTCCTCTCTCTTGGGGGATGGAGAAAGGGAGAAGGAGGAAACATAAAGCTTACTTGTCATATCAGTTCAAGAATATACAGACTGTTTAAATGGGACTCTCTCGCTACAAAGAGTCCCTCGCCAAGTGAAGCAGTCATTTTCTCACCTGTTCTATCATTGCAACCTCCTGCTGAGGAGGTTGTCTGCCATCCCCTTTTTTGTGCCATCTAGGGTCTATCATTACTTTGATGGACACTGCAAATTTCATGTTGATTTCAATGGTCTATTGCCCTCATGCTAGACTGGCAGCATCAAAAAAAATTGTACAGAAAGAAAGCTCTTCCAATTGCTCTGAACTGCTGGCTCGAAGAGCTGGAGGACTTGCTGTTGGGTGGGCTGGGGAATGCATGGAGGAGCAAAAAAAACTGATGAAAGTGAAATACATGCAGAATCCCTTCTCTTTTTCTGTGAAGGGAGAAGTAAAGTTGCACTTTAACTGGTTTCAGAAATCATAGGGATTCTCTGATCTGAGGAGTGGTGAGTTCAGAAGAGGGCAAAATATGTGCATTACAGAGAATCCAATCCAAAGGGAACATATGCTTAATGCAAAGGAGGCCACAAGTTCATAAATGGCCCCAGATTCTAATTCCCATTTGCCATTAAACTTCCTGAGAGATCTTAGACAAGCCATTTCATCTCAGCCTAGCCTACATCACAGGGTTGTTCTGAGAATACGTGGAGGAAGAGAGAACCAGATTTGCAAGACACCCCAACCCATCAATGGCTCTGCAGAGCATCCGGAAGGATCCTTTCCTAACTTTGCCCAGAATCTGTTAGATCACTTTGAAGGGTCTGCTCAGGGGCTCAACCACTGGCCATAGGCTTATGGGTGGATCTTCCCTGGCTGTAGGAGTGCTCTCATGTTCTCCTCACCTCTGGTGGCTTCACATACTCCTCCACATCCCACACCTTATGTTTTGATCGGGTGACTCCCTTCACCTTGGTGATGACTGAGCTCTCAGGGCCCGACTCACTCTCTTGGTAACCTTTCTGGATGATGAACACATACCTGTGATAAATGAGAATTGTTTTAAAAAATGAGTTGTCAAATACTTTTCCCTTTCATGTCAGGCTTGTAGGGAGACTAGATGTAATTGGTTGCAGCTAGCCAATGGAGAAGGCTCTCTGTACATGCTCCAACTCTGACCCAATTAACCTCTCAGCCTCAAAGGGGTGGGGGGATCCCTACCAAGCCACAAAACGGGAGCATTGTAATAGAGTTCAAAACTAACTTCTAAAATACACTATGGGGTTTAACAATATGGAACCTCCTGCTAAAATCAAGTCATTGGATTCATCTACCGTGGAGAGTTACTGGACCACAGAAGAATAGAGAATTGGTTCAATTTGTGCAAGATCAGTCAGTAGGACAGAAAAGTCTATTTAATATTCTTGTGTCTTCTGCTAGCATCACATAGTCAGGAAAAGCAACTCCAGGAGATTGTCCAAACTGAACAGAATGCAAATTATATGAATGGCCCATTTCACACCTTCAAAAGTGAAGCACTGGAACTGAATATAAGTTGATATGCAAGAGTCTGGATCAAATGAAGCTGTATGAAATGTCAGGGTGATAGGGATGAGAAGACTGAACCAGGTCATCGGTCTACACCACCGACTCTGCCGGCTGCTCTCAAACATCTTAAGCAGGTACCTCCCAAAGCCAGCTTCCGGAGATCTTTTACTAGGAGATAACCAGAACTAAACTTGGGATTTTCTGGGAGTGGCTTCATCTCCTCAGGTATAAATCATGCTGACAGATATTGAACTGACAAATGGCAGCTGTATATCTTTTGGCTTGCTGTCATACTGAGAATCAGACTTCACAACTTGGCGCAGTTCAGGTGCGGGCATTTGCAATTGTAAGTATTTCAGCATTTTGTAAGGCAGACGTGTTACAGCAATATGCTTTTGGTTGGTATTTTAACTTTAACAATGAAAAATTGGCAGTTATAGAGGATAAATCATTAGAGGCCACTCCATACCGCAGATTTCTTATTTATATAAAAACAAGTCTACCTAAATTAAAACACATAATTTAAATGGAGGTTCCTTGTGGGCAGGGACTTTGCTCTTTTACTTAAGTGACTTTGAACAGCACATGTTTCATTCACACAAGTTAAGCCCAAATTCACACACACAAATGCCCAAATTCACACACACATGTTTCATTCACACAAATTAAGCCCAAATTCACACACATAAATATGTCCATGCATTCTGTCTTCCATTGATGAATACTAATTACTTCCCCCTCCCCTTAGGGGTAATTCCAGACCCACATAGTCCAGACCCACGGCTTGCTTCTGCCCATTAAGGATTTCAGGGGAACACTCACCAAATAAAATAGACCAGGATAAGTAACTGGACCAGTCTGTAGATCACTCCCAGCTGCCGATTTTTCACAATAATCACCTTGGAGGTCTCATAATTCCAGAATTCCCAGAAGAAATCCCAGCAGCCCATCATGGGTCCTTCCCCAGTCTAGGGGATGGGGCAAGGGAAGTCCAGGCAGATGCACACACCCCTCTTGGGATCTTCTGTCCAAAGGCACAGCCAGGGTCTTCTTGCTCCTTCTTTCCCTGCCCTACAGCTATGGCATGACCTCCTCACTGGGCACTTTGCATTTTAGCAAGAGCATACCCATGCTTTATTTCCCCATTCTGTTCATCCCAAGGAAACCTTCCTCAGCAGATCTGCAGAAGCACCTCCCAGGCTTTCCTCCTTGCAATGAGCAAGCCACCTTTGCTCGAAAGCTGGGAGGCTGGAGGATTCCTTTACAGCCAGACAATAGCTGCCCATCCCTGTGGCAGGGGTGCCCCCTGTGGCCAGAGCTTGTCAGTGTATCTCCACCAAACAAATACACACCATTTGTCTCCAACCCTTTACTAAATTGCCCCCCCCCCACACACACACACACATCATCTTAGGTCAACACCAGCACCTCCTTTGGGTACCAAGAACTGGCACAACCATAGACAGGGTGGCACACAGAGGTAACCCATCAACACTTTTTAAAAATAGGTGGGTGGATCAAATTTGCCTCATCCTCAGGACTGGATTTTTTTTCTCCTCATCACAGTTAGGAAGGAGTTTCTTGCCCAGGCCAAATTGTTTGGGAATCAGGCGATCTCCCCAACAGCACAGCACCAGTAGGAGACTCAGGGCTCATCATTACCAGTGTCCTGTTTCAAACAGGCACTAAGGAGGTGCTTCCAGGAAACTCACAAGCAGCACTTGAAGACAGCAACTAATCCCTGATACTGCAAAGTAGACTGCCTCTGAATATGGAAGTTCCACCTATGATGCCAATGCAGAGGTATAGCAAGGGGGGAAAGCGCCCAGTGCACTGATGCGTCCTCTGCCCTGTCCCGCCCTGGAACGCCCCCATCCCGCCACACCATGCCCCCACAGGGGCACGCACCTGGTGCATCGCACCCCCCCCATCCCTTGGAGCTACACCTCTGTACCAATGATACTGACAGGTCTATACATCCTTTTTGAGTTGCAAACAAGGGTTGACCACGCAGAAGTGCAGTCGCTGCAGCTGTTTTGTGGTTAAGAGCTGTGACCGCAGTAGGTTTATTCCAAGTGATGTCAAGCATCTCTACCACTTCCACATGTAGCACACAGACAATACATTTTGTATAAGTGCCACTCTGTACACACCTAAGATATCTACATTCGGGGTGCTGCCATATTTTTAAAGATGAAGCCCTTTTTTGCATCTTTATTTCATATATAGCCTCTTCACAAACCTTCCCAAAGCAGCTCACAGAGTAAACAATAAATAAAAATCATAAAGGCAACAAGCACAACGTTATGTACATTGAAACAAGACATTAAGCCAACATTCAGCAGTCTTAAATACTGTCTGCTAGAAGTAGACCCTAAATATCACCTTTAAAAGGGGGGGGGGGACCTACAGTTAACAGTCTCGGTAAAGAGAAGCGTTGTGGGCCAAAGGGTCAGTAGAGCAGGTATTTCTGAGCTGAAGTCCCACCACTGTGGCTGCCAGGGGCCTCCTTTCTTCAGATGGGAACACAGAGCTGGAAAGAGGGTCTTAACTGGCAGGTGGGGCAGCAGGGACAAGGACCAGCACTTCTGAGTTGTGTCTAAAAAACATGGACTACCCAGTGGAGATATTTCAGCACAAGCGTGACACCATCTCTGTAACCAGCCCCTGACAACAGTCTGGCCACAGCATTTTGAATCAAATGAAGTTTCCAAACAGCCTTCACAGTGGCATTCCATTCAAGGAGCGAACACTTGTATACACTCAGAGCGATGTAGTGCCCGCTCCTTGTCCAGGCATGTCGAATTGCTCACTCCAACAGTCTACCCTCTGACGCTGCCATCTTCTTCAGGGGAATTGATTTCTGAAGTCTGGAGAGCAGCTGTGGTTCCGAGAGATCTCCACAACACACCTGCAAGCGGGCAGCCGGAGGGAACCCTAGGGATTTGGGGATAAGCTGTAGGAATAAGAGCAGCCGGAAGATCCTACCTCTTCCTCTCACCTTTTATTTAGTAAAATATTCATGCCCCGTCTTTCTTTTTGGTTTAAGGTGGCTGACACCCCCCCCCCCAAAAAAAGTTATAAAATAACATTACAAATTAAAACCAAACAATTAAAGAAAACCCTTGAACCTCTCACTGCCAACCCAAAAGATGCCTGTTGTTTACACTCCATCAAAGGCAATTGGGCAAGCCTTGCGGTGCCTCTTGAACATTTCCAGTGAGGGGGATTCTCTCAGCTTCTCCTGTGCATGCACACCACAGAGCAGGAACCCTGATGGAAAAGCCCCCCTCCCCCCACCCCCAGTTCTGGTCAATGCCAAGCAAGTGGGAGAACAGCCAGCAGGGGGCAGTCTCCCCATTTTATGCACAGGCATGCATTTGAAAATATACTGCGGCTGTTATGAATGGGCTTGAGTTCACAGCGGAGAAGTGTAACCCCCTAGTTCAATGATGGTGAACCTTTTCGAGACCGAGTGCCCAAATTGCAACCCAAAACCCACTTATTTATCGCAAAGTGCCAACACGGCAACTTAACCTGAATACTGAGGTTTTCATTTAGAAAAAACGGTTGGCTCCAAGGCACGCGTTACTCAGGAGTAAGCTTAGTGAAGCAACTGTGCAATGCTTCCAATGGGTGAATCACGATCCTAGGAGGGTTTACTCAGAAGCAAGTCCCATTGCCAGCCACCACGCTTACTCCCAGGTAAAGGATCATGCCCAGGCCAGCCTAGATGTGTGTGTGGGGGTGATTTTCCACCACCCCCCACATGATGAACTCTGCGCAAGTGCCCACAGAGAGGGCTGTGAGTGCCACCTCTGGCACCCGTGCCATAGGTTCGCCACCACTGCCCTAGTTGTATTTTATGGCTTCCTTTATAGCCTAGGCGGCTCTGAGGCCCAAGTGTAAGGCTAATCACAGAGAACTTTAAATTTTGAAAAAATTAAGAAAAAGCTTTTCTTGTCACTAGCTGTACATGTTGGGTACTACCCTCTCACAGAATTTCAAATTGTCTTGCAGGAGAAAGGAAAGGAGTCCTGCCACAGGAAAGCGAGCACTCCTACTGCAGCTGATGGTAACACAGGTTGTCAGGGTTATGCAAAGGCTGCAGTATGTGGAACAGGCTACAATATTGGGCTTCCTGTTTTGTTTTGAAAGTAAGTTCCTGGTCCTCATAATTATGGCACCTGGATGGAAGCCAGAGGAATTGCCAGATGAAATTTCCTGTGATCAAAGAGGCCAGGGATTTGGCAGCTGCCCTTGCCTCTCCTACGGACTATCAAACAATAATCTTTTAAAGTAAAAAAAAAAGGAGAGAGAATGCACTGTGCAAAAGCAAGAAAACTGGAAACTGCATTCTGGTTGCAGAGTTTAGGGTTTTTTGTGAGGAATTTGAGCAAACACATGAAAAAAATTATTTAGGATATAGTCTTCAGAACGCAGCCAATAGCAGCAACCTTTCAAACTATCCAACAATCTCATGACCCATAAAATGACTCAATGGGATTGAGTGATGAGACTGCAAACCGGTAGAAATCTCAAAAATATGTGTGAACAGAAAGGGTGCCAGACACTGTCTTTTTGTGAAGGTTTTCTTTTTATTAGTACAATACTGATAAAAGTACTTTGAACAGAACATAGAAATAGACCCAGCAGTATTGGAGAAACATCAACAGAGTTAATAATATTGAAGCATTTAAATAGGACTAAACAGGGAGTATGAAGACATTTAAACACTTGGTTTGCAAGAGAAAAATTCAGAACTAAGCCCCTCCTCTTGGTTTTTGAGGAGGTTTCTCCTAGGCAGTGGTCTGCAAACTGTGGAAAAGGTCCAAAGTCTGGGAGGACACCTGGGAGGACACAAAGTTGCAGGAACAGACAGGGTCCTGAGGCAGATATGCTCTTCCATCAGTCAAGTTCTAGCTTGCTGAGTGGCCCCAGTTTGCATATGATTGGGCAGCAGTCACTCTTTGGAAAGGAGAAAAGGGTGAAGGGTAAGCTGGTACCAGCTGGTACAGAGATAACAGAAAGAAAGAAGCTGAAATAGTACTGCTCATCTTCTGCTTCAGGTCCCACAAGAGAGACAATACTGGCAAGAAGTTTAACAGCCCAATCCAGATGTGGGGGGAGGGATCCACAGTGCCAGGGAAGGCACAACGAAAGCCTCCAGGAGGTTTTTGGATGGCTCAGAAAGGAGGAAAATCCATAAACCCTCCTGCCACCGATATCAGGAGGGTCCGATATCAGGCTCCTCCGGAATACAACACAAGCAGGTAATGGGGACATGGCCCGCCCACCCTAGTGGAGGGAGAGGGAAGGGAGGGAGTGGGAGGGGTGGCATGCAAGGGAGGGGAGGGAGGGGGTCCGGCATCTGGACATGGCCCACCCAGCCTAGCAGAGGGAGGGGGAGGGGAGGGAGCAAAGGGTGGCATGCAAGGGAAGGGGAGGGAGAGAGGGGTGGCATGCAAGGAAGGGGAGGGAGGGGTCCAGCATCTGGACATAGCCCACCCACCCTAGCAGAGGGAAGGGGAGGTGAGGGAACGAAGGGTGGCATGCAAGGGAAGGGGAGGGAGGGGAGGGAGGGGTGGCATGCAAGGGAGGGGAGGGGATCCATAAACCCTCCTGCCACCCACACAACCCCATAGAGCAAACAAGTTTATACCACACTTCCCAGTGATGTAAGTCTGTGGCCAGGGAGGGGGATGTTCCCGGGCTTGAAGCCCAGTGAAAGCTGGCAAAAGCCTGCTCCATCCCTGAGAACGCCCCCCGTCCCGTCCCCTGCTGTACCAGTGTGCTCTCCCATACTGGTATAGCCTCCCAGCAATGAGCTCTTCCAGGTTTGGGTGCCACAGAGCTCTATGCACCACCTTCCAGCATCTTTGCTCTCTCTGTTGGCTTGGGTGCCACTTACACAGGCAGGGTGGGCAAACATACTACTCCTACAGCCTGTTCGCCACCCCCTCCCATCTGGATTGGGCTGTCTGTCAATTTCAGCCCTAGAAGGAAAGAAAATGTTTCTGAGATGCCTCCAAGCGTGTGGCTTTAAGAGAAGGTTAGAGAGCCCCTGACCGTCTTCTCATGCCAGGGTTGGAATAGTTACTCCCTGTTCACAGATATTTGCATGCAACTGTAGGCTGCATGTGCGCGATAGGATACTGGAATCTACAGGCATCACTTCTGCAATAAATGACAATACTGGGTGCCCCCCCTCCTAAGCATTAAGAAGATTTTTAAAAATCAGAAAAACACAGAGCTAAGCTCAGGAGGGATACTTGGCCAATGCAGCCACCCCGCAGACGCATGTTCAAGAAGATGGTGCCGTGCGGGGCAATGTTGTAATCTGACAGTTGATTGTCATTTTCCAAAGGCCTCCCATCATAAGTCAGCCAGAACTGTTCTGCCCGGATGTTCTCTTGTCGCTGAACCCGGACTTTGAAGTCAGCCACCTTCTCCGAAGGAAGAACCTGGTACGGGCTGGTTCTGCCTCTGTCATTCCTCACGAAGATGGTAATGGCCTCTTCATTTTTTACCACCAACATGATGGTATCTCCAGATTTCAGCCCAAACTGAGACAGCTGGGCCTTATCCTGCAGGTCGATATGACCGTTGTCCTGGCATGCCAGTTTCTGCTGATACGGTGGCACCCCTGATTTCTGGGCAATTTTTATTTTGAGATCCCAGATGGTTTCACTTGGGTGGATGCTCAGGGAATACATCTGTCCTGTCAGCAGCTTCACATTCAAAGACAAGGCCTAAGGGAAAGCAAAAGCAAAACACATCTTAGGATAGGAAAATTTGGAGAGCTAATAAGAGGTTGACATACAACATCATGCTCTAGCAATTCAGATGAGACACAACCCCTACTGTCGAAGGCTTTCACGGCTGGATTCAACTTTGTGGTGGGTTTTCCGAGCTGTGTGGCTGTGGTCTGGTGGATATTGTTCCTAACGTTTTGCCTGCATCTGTGGCTGGCATCTTCCGAGGTGTATCACAGAGGGAAGTCTGTTACACACTGTAACAGTATGTTATACAGTGTGTAACAGACTTTCCTCTGTGATACACCTTTGAAGATGCCAGCCACAGATGCAGATTAAATGTTAGGAACAAGATCCACCAGACCACAGCCACACAGCCTGGAAAACCCACCACAACCAACCACCCCTACTGTCTATGCTATGGAATAGCTTCAATTCAGAGCAATTAGTGTGACTTTTATTTCATTGGGAAGGGTTCTGCCTCCTTCTGCAAGCATGGTGACAGCAACAATCCAATATGCCCAGTTTTAGGATATCTATATTACCAACTGATACTGGGTTATGTGCCCCTAATCATGGAAACTGTAGTTTGACGAGGGTGCCAAAAATCCTTACTCAACATGCAACAGTGGCTAGGATTCCCTGAAGGTCTAACCAATACAGCCTACATTGCAGATATTCTGAAGAAGTCCTTGTGACACTGACACGTTTTTTGAGGATGGCAGGACTGTATAAGCACTTTAAAGATGCTTTTAGAAGTGCCCCTGCATCTGAATCACTGCAGCCTGTGGCTCTCCAGATGTTCATGGACTACAATTCCCATCATGATGGGCTGGGACACACAGGTTTTTGGCATTTTAATTTACTTCTTTCTCCCTTAAAGCCAGAAAGGTCTTATTGTTTTCTTTGCATGTTTGCAGTCGCACCTCACAAATAACAGGGCAGGAATTCCTTATAAGTAAGTTCCCCAGCCAGCTAAATCTGAAACTGGGGCATTGTCATGAAGACTTTAAAATGTGAAGTATTAATTTACAGCGATCGCATATAATTCAGTTTGCTTTTATCTGAACGGGCCAGGTGGCCTTCAGTTCTCAGAGGCAAAAGTGCGTGAAAACATTTGATGCGCATGCAGGAGGACAAGTCCAGACTTGCCCTGGCTTGCATCTCAAACCAGGGAACCTTTCCCAAATCAGGTCCTGCTGCTGCATCATTCGAGAAGATAGTTTCAGAGGGTAGTCAGGCTGGTCTGCAGTAGAACAACTAGATTCAAGTCCAGTAGAACTTTAGTGAACAGAATGATTTTGGTGACAGAAGCTTCCAAGCTTCCTTTGTTAGTTACATTTGACAAATGGGTATCTGATGCAGGGAGCTTTCATTCTTGAAAGCAGGTGACTGGCAGCGTTTTTCCTATTAACTCAGTACACCTGTTAACATTTGGGGTGTTTTAGTGGATTTCATTCCAACTGTCAAACTGGAGCAGCTAGGCACACGCCTAACATGGGCCCCTTCCGCACATGCAAAATAATGTGTTTTCAAACCACTTTCACAACTGTTTGCAAGTGGATTTTGCTATTCCGCACAGCTTTAAAGAGCACTGAAAGCAGTTTGAAAGTGCATTATTCTGCATGTGTGGAATGAGCTATGGTTTCCCAAATGATCCCCTAGGGCCGTGATGGCGAACCTTTGGCACTCCAGATGTTATGGACTACAATTCCCATCAGCCCCTTCCAGCATGGCCAATTGGCCATGCTGGAAGGGGCTGATGGGAATTGTAGTCCATAACATCTGGAGTGCCAAAGGTTTGCCACCACGGCCCTAGGGGCTAGGCCTCAAGGACATTACAGACACTTACAATTAGATCTCTTTGCCTATTTAACTGGTCAGAGGAAGCTTAGGAAGCAAATGGTCTATATCTATATAGTCAGTTTCACACTACTAAGGTGGGCTAAGGGGATCACCTCCCCAAATGAAATTGTCTCAAGCGTAGTGTCAAGCCCCAGATCTGCAGATCAATATACAACTCTAAATTTCAAATCAGTAGCCTTGATTGACAGACACCGGTATGGCCCAAGAAGTCAGTGCTAAAGAACTGACTTGGGTACAATCTTTTATTCCCAAGTTTTGCCCCTCCCCCCTTTCACACCCCACATCAAAGGCAAAGTAAAGCAAGACAGGAATGTTTCAGTTGTTAGGTCTCAAGGCCGGCATAAAGAGATAGCGCCAGAGGCCAGCACTGGGGTGCACTTCAGTTTGGTACAAGTTGCAATTCAAAGGAATGTGGGAAATCCTAAGTGGGAAAGAACCAAAAGGCTCATTAACATAACAGAGCACAGGGTCCGTTTGATGTCCGGAAGACCCTTCCTGATCCGTAGGTGCTCCACTTTCCTCTGACAGCAGCAGGTTGGGAAATTTGGAGAGCACGGATTTTAAAATCCCATGTGTTTGTTTGTTTGTTTTTTGAATGAGTGAAGTGCTTTTTAAGATAAGGTTTTGCCTGTGATTCCAACTGTGAGCAGGTCTTGCCTGCTGTTTAAGTAGCTGCAATATGGTCTGGGTCCCTACCTTGTGTCTGATTAAACACAATCACATCTGAGTTGTGGGTTCATCTCAGTTTCTACATGTACTGTGCCAAATTAGGACCTGGACCATATTGCCCATGGAAAAGGAGATTCCCCCTCACCCACCCACCCCCACTCCCATTTTCCCTAATCTGAAACACTTGACTTTTCCCCAATAGTGCCCTGGGGCTGTTTCAGGCTGGAAAAGTGGCACAGAGAGGAAGGCTGCAGCCAATTTTCAGTGTGCACTGTGGTCCTGACCTTAATTCAGGAGAACCCACAATTCACCCATGATTGTTACATCTGACACAGGTTAGGGACAAGGTGTAAAGTGCTGTCCCCCATCACAAGAAGTGTGAGCACCTCTGTAAAGAGCAAAAGGGTGTGGAAGACTAGGGGGGGGTCAAGGGCTCTCCAGGACCCCCACCGTCCACAAAGAGCCGTCCCACTGGGAGAGAGCAGCTCTGTGATCCAGCGCAGCAGCAATGCACTCATACCAAGAGGAATTTGAAATACTGCCCTCTCCCTCCCCCTTTTTAACGTTTGATATTTACAGATCAAGAACAGCTCGCCCCCTTTCATGCCTCGAAAGATCCTGTAACAGGAGTGAACTCTTGATGGTGTAAAGAACAAGTCGTTTCCCGCCCCCGCTATCCACTTTGCAACTAGCCTTCAAACTCGCGCTTTTAATAGAGATTTGATGGGCAAAGATCGCCTCCTGCGCCACCACCATCGCTCTGCGCAAAGGGATTTCCGCCAGGACAGGAGCAACCCCCACCCCACCCCCTGCGAGATGCCCCTGCCGTCTTACCATCTTGAGGGGCGAGGAGGCGAGGCTGGTTGTCTGCAGTCGCCCAAGGAACAGCCGTCTGGCTTGGGTCCTGCGCGCCGCTGCCTTTTATACCCGCGCGGTTTTCCAGATGTTTCCAGCAGGAGGAGCCTCCGATGAAACAGCGCGGCAAGTCTGCTTTGGAACTACCGCCCCCCCTCCCGGTTTCAGTTTCCTTTTCTTCAGCCCAGAAACAGAAACTGAAGGGGGGGGGGGGGACCGAGCAGGAATCTGACGCAATTCCACCCCCACCCCCGTGGGCCATTTGTCCGTCCGCGTTTTTAGGAGGATAGATTTCTTCCTTCTTCACCCCCGTTCACCATGTTCTCTGCACACCTGCCTATTTTTCCCTCTACATATCAACACAGCAAATAAATAATAAATGCCCTCCAGCACAGCAGAACAGCCTGGGATGAGAACTGCTGCCAGGGCTTCCAAGGGATTTTTTTCTTTGGGAGAAATCAGGGTATGTCAGCAACCAAGCCAGGAAGGTGCCAATTCCTGCATTATCTTTTACCAGATATGCAGACACTGACCATTAAGGCGATTTGGATGTTAAGAACCTTGTGACAGCATAGGCATTGAATGTTTTATGTTGAATGAATTGGATTTTTCCCCAGAAGACAGTACACCTCTTGAGACATCTTATCAAGCCTGTGTTACCGCTGACCCGGTAACATAAAGTGATTTCTAGGAGTGATTTCAAGTGATTTCAGCTCATGACAGCAAGGCAAGGAGGAAAGGTGCAGGAGACCAGAGTTTCTTCAAAAGCAGGGAGGTTCTTTATTGGCAAGTGATTTCTTGGCACAGCTCAGCAAAAAGGAACCCTCCACGGCTGTGCATCAGCCCCTTTTATACATTTCCCCAGTAACCCAAAAAGGAGGTGTGGGGCAGTCCCACCCACTGGCGTAATGCCCATTGGGCAAGGTGGCCAACTGCCCAGGGCATCACCTTGTGGGGGGCATCAAAATGCTGGGTTCGTTTTGGGGTATTTTTAGTGGCTTTCCATTTGTGGCCTGCAGGGGGCGCAGTTTTTAGGCTAGCGGCACCAAAATTTCAGCATATCATCGGGAGACGGTCCTTATGCTACCCCCCAAGTTTGGTGAGGTTCGGTTTAGGGATTCCAACGTTAGGGACATTGTTTCCAATGGGAGCTAATAGGAGATGGGGGCTACAGTTTTGAGGGTCCATAACTTTGGCCCCCCTGAACCAAACTGCACCAAACTTGGGGGGTATCATTAGGGCAGTCTCCTAATGAGACCCTGAAAGTTTTGAGACTGTGCCTTCAGAAATGTGCCCCCACAGCCTGCAACCCCCATTGACAGCAATGCAGAAAACTCAATGAAGAACAAAGATTCTTGGGCAAATTTCTAGGATGTTCCTGTAGGGGGTGCATTTTTGGATGTATCTGCACCAAAATTTCAGGGTATCATCTGGAGATGATGGCACCCCCCAAGTTTGGTGCAGTTTGGTTCAGGGGGCCCAAAGTTATGGACCATCAAAGGGTAGCCCCCATCTCCTTAGCAAAGAATGGGGGATGGGGCACCCCCTTTGAGGGTCCATAACTTTGGACCCCCTAAACCAAATTGCACCAAACTTTGGGGGTACCATAAGGACAGTTTCCAGATGATACCCTGAAATTTTGGTGCCAATACATCCAAAAAATGCGCCCCCTGCAGGAACATCCCAGAAATTTGCCCAAGAATCTTTGTTCTGCATTGAGTTTTCTGTATTGTGGACGGTCCATGGGGGTTGCAGGCTGGGGGGGGGGGATTTCTGAAGGCACAGTCTCAAAACTTTCAGGGTCTCATCACGAGACTGCCCTGATGATACCCCCCAGGTTTGGTGCAGGGGGGCCAAAGTTATGGACCCTCAAAACTGTAGCCCCCATCTCCTATTAGCTCCCATTGGAAACAATGGGGGATGGGGCACCCCCCCTTGGGAGTCCATAACTTTGGACTCCTTGAACCAAACCTCACCAAACATGGGGAGTAGCATAAGGACAGTCTCCTGATGATATCCTGAAATTATAGTGCTGATATGTCTAAAAAGGCACCCCCTGCAGGCACCAATGTCCTGGTGCAAAAAAAAATTGGTCGTGGTGGAGTGGCCGCCCATTGTGGGGGGGGGCATCCAACTCAGGTTTTGCCCAGGGCTACAGTTTGCCCAGGGCTGCCTCGTTACGCCCCTGGTCCCACCCCCATAGTGCAAAACCCAGGAAGGGGGCGGTCTCCTTCCATCTAATACAGAGAAAATATCCTAGAACGCCAAAGGGAGAAAACAATCCCTTTGCACATGCTGATGAGATCAAATCCCAGCAGAAAAGCTTGCACCTTCTTGCCTGGATCCTGAAAGTAAAGATGTGAACAGTCCAATGAGCTTCTGGATCCTGAGAGTAAAACTTCAAACAGTCCAATAGCAAAACAGGGTGACATCCTTTGTTAGTCAAAAGGCCCTTTTGTTGGTGAAGATGGGATTACCTGGGTGTTGGTCCAAACTGAATTCCAGGACTAACTTCCTTGTCCCTTAATATCAACCTTTCTGGCCACTGCTTTGGCCATCAGACACAAATCTCAAAAATAACATTTCTAAACTTAAACATTAGGGAAACCTTAAAGGATAAACACATGTACTTATACTTATGGGCAAGACTTTACAGATACTTATTGGCATGGCTTTCTTAACTCTAATAATAACAAAACCTTAAACTAACTGAAGAACCTAACTAAACTAACATCCTAAACTGCAGGCACATCATAAATTCAACTTAAAAGGGGCTTTTATTACATCCTAGAAAGGCATAAACAAGAGGGAAACTGTATAGCATTGGCACAAACATACATATGTGTTCTCTGTGAACCTTATGGAGGCTTCTGAACCACACAAGTCTCTGCGTCCGGGCATGGAGCCATTGTAGCCAGGCAACCTGACTTCAGGAAAATATTTTGTTTATTTTCCTGGCGGTAACACCTGCAAATCACTGCTTCCAATTGCCTCAGCAGGGAGTCCCCTCCCACCACCACACATCTTCTCTGAGGTTTTGCAGGGGCCATTCCATGGGCTGAACCTTCAGTCACTTGCACACTCTCCAAGGACTAGTTGCATTGCTCCTGTGCCTGTTCCTTATCCTCACTGACAAGGGAGAGAAATTCAAATATATTCTGTAGCTTCAAACTCACAGAATGCTTCCTGGTACCTCTACTTCAATGTGTCACATGCCTCCAATTGCCCCCCTCCTGTGTTTGTGAGCTGCATCCTTTTCAGAGAGATCCCTGGTTTGTGCCCCACTCGGTGCCATCTGCTCCACTTTGTCCAGGAGATCCTCATTCTGCTTAACAGGCGCTAAAGAGTAGATACTTGTGCCTCAAACTGTTGGATCTTCTCTTCCAAGGGAGCAACCAGCTTGCACTTGCTGCAGGCATAGCTACTCACGTTCTCCAGCAGAAAAGCGAACATACCACAGCTGTTGCAGGGGACAGCAGCTCCCTGACCATTAGTGCAGATCAGAGCCAGCTTTGTATCATCTTTTAAGAAAATGCAGGGAAACAAACAAAGCACCAAATTAAAGCACAGAACTGTGGGGAAATTATATTTTCCAGTCTCCACAGATGCGCCCACAAATGCATGCGCAAGTAATAAACAAAAGCAACAAAAGGAACCTGAAGTAAATGAAACGAAGAGTTCTTGAAAAACTCCATCACTTTGGACTTCAAGTGCTCTGATTTTATTGGGCAGGGAATGTTCATGAACATTCCTACAATTTAGAAGTACATATAACCGTCCGCACATGCTGGCAACTGACAAATGGGTCTGTGTGGTACTGGAAAGAAGAGAAAAAGCACACTGGAAAGAAGCAGAAGTATCAATGGTTATATTGTGTGTGGATGTGGCAGGCAGATGTGTACTGTTTGTACATGTGATAGGTCAGCAGTTCTGAACCTGTGGGCCACGACCCCTTTGGGGGTCGAACGACCCTTTCACAGGGGTCGCCTAAGACTCTCTGCATCAGTGTTCTCCATCTGCAAAATGGATAAATGTTAGGGTTGGGGGTCACCCCAACATGAGGAACTGTATTAAAAGGTCGTGGCATTAGGAAGCTTGAGAACCACTATGACAGGTACATGGGTAAGCTGGCTGGAGATAATTGATCAAGAAATCTTTCCCACAGCAAAAGCCTCACGGTGCACTTCTCGTTGAAAACAACTGCTCCCCCACCCCCGAGCTTCAAGAAATGTCCAGGTGCTTGGAGATCAAGGTCATGTTCTCTTCTTTTCCTTCAACTAGTTTCCTTCAACAGTGTAGTTCCAACTGGTCATCTTTTCCTTCAACTAGTTTCACCATTTCTTAGTTCACCAGAAAGCAATGTGCGTATTGAACCCTCACAGTATGGTGCAATAGGACTGCTCTTCCTCCTTGGTCATCTACCAATGAAATAAAAACACAAAAAGTTGATTGATTCATGATTTGCTGACAAAGCCAGTAAGAATATTACCTCTAATGGGGACCTACATTATGTAGAGACCACTATTGCCATTTGAAAAGTCCTCCTCCTAAGTCCAAACAGGGAACATCCCTTGAGACATCTGGAATTCATGACTTCACTACAGCTAACAGCAACTTACACACTTCAGCAAAATTGCCTTCGCCAATCATAAATTGTACAACACATAAGAAATGCACATGCAAGACAATGCAATGCTCTTGCTAACTCCTGACCAAGCTACACGATTGGAATCTACAACTGTGCTGGCCCCAAACCATTTAGGGGGTTAAAGGACTTAGATTTACAACCATAAACCACCTGGCAGCCAGTACCACAGAGTACCACTGAGAATTCAGCAGTAAGCCACAGATAACAATCAGGACATTTCACAGAACCTCCATGGAGTGCATTGCAGTAGTCTGGTCTGAGTGTTGCTGTGGCCAGGAAGCAAAGAGCCTAAACTGACAGGAGGCATCTCTGGTCACCATCACAACTTCCTACTACCCAGGAATAAAGCCAGAGTTTTCCCAAAAGCAAGGCTTCATTTTCAAGTGAGTTCAACTCCACTCTTGAAGTTGTGACTTGAAATTTACAACTCCATTCTGGTACAAGCAGAACCATTCTGCACGCAGGTGCTTAATGCAGAGGTGTTACCCTTGTTGTTCCATAATGGGGCGTGTGTGCTCTGTTTCTGATTGGGAAGGGCTTTGTGGACAAATGAACCCTTCAGCAGGAGTAATAACTTATATAAAAGCAGGGAAACACCAGAGGAGGTTCTGGTGAGAGGGTGTGGATTCACTCTAACTGCTGCACTTGGAAGCCTACCCACAGATGGGGGGGGGGGGCATGTAACTGCAGCCCCACACAGACATTTCATTCCAGAAAAAGTATTTCAATGTACTGGGACCTCACCGGCACATTCCAATGAGGGAGGCAGCACTTCTGAGCAGAGCAATTTTTAGCTTCTTCTGCAAGCAGATCCCAACGGCTTCCCTCGCCCACAATCCCAGTTGGATCGGCTGGGTCCAGGATGACTGGTCTGTAATTCAGTAACAGTGAGGCACAGTGGTTAAAGGGTTGCACACAAGACCAGGCAACCACTGTATACAGCTCTGCTCAGCCACCATGAAGCACATTACCTGACCATAAGCAAGCTAGGTCCCAATTTTTCCATTTGCTGTTAAATAGGAATACTGCTAAGCATTCTGTAATAGTAGCCAGACTACACTTCTCACTTACATATTCTCTTTGCTAGATGTAAGATAAAATAGACAAAAGTGTTGGATTGTGGGAATAGAATTTTCAGGCATTGCAAAGGTCCAATAGAGCCAGCATGGCGTAGTGCTTATGGTTTCAGACTAGGACATGTGAAACCCAGGTTCAAATCTCCACTCTGCCACAGAAACTTGCTGGGTGACCTGTCACAGCTTCCACCTTGGCAAGTATTTCTATGACAGACCTCCAAGGAATACTGAAACTGTGATCTTTTAATCAATACCAAAACATAAAGACATTCAAATATAAAGACAAAGAAACGCTCAAGCCAGGCCACCACACAGAGGCAGGCAATGGCAGAACACCTCCGATGGTCTCTTGACTTCCAAACCCGAAGGAGTTCTCAGAGGTCAGCTGTGACTTGATGGCACTTTCTACCACCAGCAGCAGGAAAATAGTGCCTATGGCAAGAACAGACATGGCACTGGTGCCCCCCTTGGGAACCCGGGGCACGGTCCTCGTGTTGGCTGTTGCTGTCTCAAGGCAGTGGGAGTCTCTACCTGAAACTTGGTGTGGGACAGGTTTGATGCCATCAGTGGCTGAGTGATGCCAAGGTGCCAGACGGTAGGTGGAGCAAGGCGATGTGCATGGACAGCATGGCTGCAGTGGGGAGGCAGGAAGGGATGGTGCCCCTCTTTAAATGGCGCACAGAGCACCTGCCACACCTGCCAATTTTAGATATGCCACTGACTACCAGCATAGCTTTTGCCAAAAGTACAACCCCAATCTTTGCAGGACCCATCATTGCAAAGTAAGTTCATACAAAGTACTGCAGGAAAAGAACAGCCTTCTGCAATGCATGACACTGTGGAGCCCCTGGCAGAGATTCTTGCTAGGAGAAAAGGGGAAAGCACAGGCACAGAAGAACATAAGAACAAGCCAGCTGGATCAGACCAGAGTCCATCTAGTCCAGCTCTCTGCTACTCATAGTGGCCCACCAGGTGCCATTGGGAGTTCACATGCAGGATGTGAAAGCAATGGCCTTCTGCGGCTGTTGCTCCCGAGCACCTGGACTGTTAAGGCATTTGCAATCTCAGATCAAAGAGGATCAAGATTGGTAGCCATAAATCGACTTCTCCTCCATAGATCTGTCCAAGCCCCTTTTAAAGCTATCCAGGTTAGTGGCCATCACCAACTCCTGTGGCAGCATATTCCATGCATGTTTTCATCTGCAAAATGGTGAGAGACTGACCTGGGCTTCCTGAGCTGGTTGCGTAAGTACAACGCCAGAGTCTCATTCTTAAAATCATAGAATTTGGTCCAACATATACAAATCTGCCTGTACTGCTGAAGGAGCAACAACACTGTCCGAAATCCTTCTGCCATATCGAAATCCGTCTCTCCACTTCCTTGCTCCCAGGCATAGACAGCCAGCAGTTCCAGCGCATACTTGGGGGGCAGTGACTCCCCTTTTCGGAGTTGTGCTTTGTACGGATGGACGTACTAGGAGGAAAAAAGTTCAAGATGTCAAAACATGAAAAGTTTGGCTTCTGTTTGTTTTCAAAAGAGTTAATTAGCCATTCCGTTTCTACTGAGAGAGCAGGAGCAGAAGAAAGGAAATGCACGGAATGTATTGGGGCTGTTTGGTTCAGTTCCATAACAGAACTCATATTATTTCTTAGGACAACTTGACAGATCACTGTTTTGTAAAAGGAACTACTTAAGATGACCGGATCTTGTAGAACTTGTATTTGAGATGGGGAGGGGGGGGAAGCAACCATAGACATTTATGGTTATAAATCTCTCTCTCTCTCTCTCTCTCTCTCTCTCTCTCTCTCTCTCTCTCTCTCTTCTTTCATTTGATATGGGGATGGATCTGCTGTCTTGCAGGGCCTGGGAAATTCCTGACAAGCTGCTATACATACCTCTTTGTACCAGTGTTTCAGCAGGCGGATGAGACTCTTCAGTTTAGTTGGCTGACCAGCAATAAAATCTCTCTGCAGCTCTGTGTAGCAAGTGGAGAACTCACCCGTTGGATGGCTGCTGCTGCTTTTGATCAAGTCAATGTACACCTGAGGATCAGGCATGGTGCCTTTTTTGTACTGGCCTGTGAAAGAAGGCAAAGGATGAAACAGGTAGCTTTGAAATGCCTCTTTATGACTCAACAGACCCTGGAAGATGATTTCATGTCATCGTAACTGGAAAAGTGATCTTGAATTTTAAATGTAGCTTAAATAAGCATTTGGCCTAGCGAAGACCCAGAAAGCAAGCAGGCCTAACAAACAGAAGGAAACCATCAGACCCGAAGCAAGGGGGAACATAGCCCGGGGACACGTGTGCACCCTGCGTCCCTGCCATGCCCCCGCACGTGCCCGGTGCATCATGCACCTCCCCCTGTCCCCTTGGTGCTACGCCACTGGTGACCATTCTCACCTCTTTAGGCAATTCCCCAGCCCCAAACCTGACCTTGTTCAAAATATTTAGAGCTGATTTTTCTCAAAGTCAATGGGATTCTAAGTGGATTTGCAAGTTTAGGATAATGGGGGGGGGTTATCTTGCTGCTCCCCATCCCAGTTAGGAAGAAGACTTCACCCCTCTTGAGAAAATAGCCTCACCGAGAGCATCAAAAGCTGGCAACACATCAAACTCAATCGAATCCCCAAGGAAGCAAGAAGAGAGTGTGAAGCTGAGCCCATGTGGGTTTGGCCGCTCAGACAGCTCAAATTGTAGATCTATATTATTTTCTTTGTTTTGGAATTCTCTGAATCTCCTCTCAATCTCCTCAATCATCTCCTTCCGGTTTACCTCCTGGTCCTTGTATTGCTTGAAGTTGGTAAGAAACACCACAAGGTTGGCATCTGAGCACCCTTTTAGAGCTGTGCCTTTTCCTAATGAGCCTCCCTGCAAAGGAGAGTTGTATACCATGAGGATAGATAGCATGACTAGGAAAGAGCGCCAAGGAAGGTTTGAATCACAAATCAGGTATCACCAGGGGGACAAACAGGGTACCTGTGAAGTCTACAAGGGATATGCCTCTGTAAGTCAACAAGGGTTGTCACGCCTTTCCACTGGGAACAGTAATGAGATGAGGTTGGGATTTTGCTGAGATGGGGCCACTTTGTGTGTTCAGTGCTCAGGGAACCTGGTGTGTTTGTATAAGGAGGACAGAAATGTACTGTACTCCTTCTTAAACCCAAATGCAGAGAACCCTGCAATATACAGCTGTTTCCTGCGCATGTGCATGCTCACTAAAAGGCATTCTGAGTAATCATTAACTGTGAGACACAAGATATTTGTGATGTCCCTCTGGTAGAGATGCCTCCAAAAATAATTCTATATGGTTTTCTTACATTTATTTTTTATGCGAAGGCTGCCAAAGAGAATGGAGGGAGCTTGGAGCAAACTTAAATTCTGTAGGCCTTTCAATGAGAAGACCAGCAACCCTGCAAGGTGGGACTGAGGAGCCGCACACACACGCAAACCCCTTTGTCAGAGGTCAGGGGAAGGAGACTGGATAAACGGGGCAGGGAACGACCTAAAAATGAGAACTGGGGGTTGGGTGCGAAGCCACTGCCTAGGGTTGCTGGGTGAGAGGGTTTTTAAGCATTGCCAGAGTAGTTGGTTCTTCTGAGGCCTCTTCAGGAATCCTTCAGGGAATCAAACTTCATATCCTGGGGTTTAGTGGGAAAGTGTCATAAAAGTGTAAGAGGTCCTTGAAACCTCTCCACCTGCCCCCGCCCCACTAATTCCTTCAAGTCTCCACCGCCCCCAGTTCCTCCAAAATTCATGCACCTCTGAAGTGTCGTTGGGGCAAACCACGGTTGCCTGGCTGGGCTGCCAAGACCCAGAGGCCCTGGATATGGATTTCCCTCTGCCACCCCCATCCAGCCTTAGGTCCACAAAGGGTCGGACCCTCTGCCCATGCCCCTTTCCCCCCAGGGATGACCCGAGTGCTCAACACGCACACCCACATCCAAGCCTCCACTCACGCACCCACCTTGACCACCTTGAGGATCCGGGGCCGGGGCGGAGCGGCATCTTTGAAGCAGTTCTCCCGCAGGAAGGTGCAGATGAGGTCGATGGCTTTGCCCGCTTGGGCCAAGAACTCCTGCTTGGGCTGCAGGTGGCCGATGACGAAGTCCTGCAGGTTTCTGGCGGGGGTCTCGTAGAGGTCCATGGGGGCAGCTGCGCTAGAGGAGACCCGAGCCTAACAGGGAAAGAGAGAAGAGAGCGGCCGGCTCGGCCCTCCCTTGACTTTCGTTTCCCAAATCTCGGAGCGGTTTCGGTTTCGGGCAGAAATTCGATGGGCCCTTTTCTCTGCCAACGCGCCTCTCTCCGTTGTGGCTGCGGGAGTGACCAACGCCCGGCAGGCGCGCCTTCGAGGCGGGGGGGGGGGCTCCTGACCGCGGAGAAGCAACCAGGTGGGGGCGCTGCCGCCCTCCCCGCTGCCCCTTTAGCTTCCTCTCCCCAAGGGGACCCCCTCGCTCCTTCAGGTTATGCAGACCTATAAGGCACCGAAGAAGCCCCTATGGATCCAGGTGGGTTCTGCGCCTTTGCCCCGGACTGCGCACCCAACTGGCCCCGGTCCTGGAACTCTTTGAAGCCACAAAAAAGAACAGGATAGGAGCTACAAAAGTACAAACAGGCATATCCCCCCCCCCAAAAAAAAAACCCGTTTCAGCTAAATTGTCTTCAAAATTGTACAAGAAAGTATGAATGGAGCGTGAAGCTGAACCCACATGGGTTTGGTCCCTGAAAAATTTACGTTTATACACACACACACCCATTCTTTTTCTGGAATTACTCAAGCCTCGTCCCAATCACTTGGATGATCTCCTTCTGGGGTTGTTTTTTTTTTGGGGGGGGGGTGTTTTTTGTCCTGACCTTATTTGATCCTTGAAGAAACTGAGTGGTGCCAAGAGGCCAGACGGTTTGGCGGGTGAGCCCACTTTTAGTGCCTTTTCCCAGTGAGCCTCTCTATGAAGGAGAGTTAGATCCTGACAAACTGAGAGCCGTGGCTTCCTTGGCCCCAGTCGTCTTCTTTTCCTGCTGCCTTCAACCTTTCCTAGCGTTATTTTCTAGTGATTCTTCCGTGTGACCAAAATACGATTGTCTCAGTGTAGACTTTTAGCTTCCAGGGAGAATTCAGGCTTGATTTGATGTAGAACCCACATATGTGTCTTTTTGGTGGTCCACAGTATCCATAAAACTCTCTTCCAACACCACGTCTCTGTGTACTGGACGGTATTCAAATTGAAACCAAATTTCAGAACAAGTCTGTTATCCCACAGAGAAAGTGGAGACTGGCTCGGGATGAGACATTTCACCATCGAGCCACAAGGTGGCAGTATGTCCTCATTGTGCCCCCCCCCCCCTTACCTGAAGCTAATTCAGCAAATCTTCTCAATGGATTGTAGCCCATGTTCCTTTGCAAAAGGTGCTGCCTTCATGTTCTGTTTCCCCTGCCACTCAAGCGTCTTGGGCAGCTCTCGGCAGAACCACCGAAACTGCCAGCTGATCAAGGGGAAATCAGCACAGCTTGACCTGCTGAAGCTAGATGCGAGTCCTGTAAAGCCCTTCCGACCCACAAGATTTTCTGGGTATGCACAAACTAGCAGGTGATCTGCATAAGTTCATCAGCACAAATTAGCAGCAGAAGCTCCTCCCCTCACACCTGAATATAAACATCCTTCCATCAAGTTGCTGTTGAAAATCACAGAAGCAAGGCCCAAGAAGAGTTTGGATATATCATCATCATCATCCTCCACCTTTTATTGGCATGAGTTTAAAATACAACAGAGAGGTTGAGGAGAATAGTTTGGATATATACCCCACCTTTCCCTCCTGTGAAGAGTTTCAGAGTGGCTTACAAACTCCTTTCCCTGCAATTTACACTGTTATGAGGTAGGTCTCCCAGTCAAGATAGGTCAACAACTCTATCCAGAGGTGGGAACAACGAGACCGAAAACAAGCAGGGAGCTGACACGATAAGCCTCTGGTGGGGGGCCATTTCTCCACCTGCCTTTTTAAGGAAATATTTCTTCCTTCTTCACCCCTGTTCACCATGTTCTGTACGCACCTGCCTATTTTTTCTCTACATATCAACACAGTAAATACATAATAAGTCTCGTGCAGAACAGCAGAGCAGCCTGGGATGAGAACTGCTGCCAGGGCTTCCAGCATATGGCAAAGAGGATGGCAGCAACCAACCACACTAGGGAGAACAAGAAGGTGCCTCTTCCTGTATTATCTTCTACGTGATATGCAGTCGCTGACTATTAACAGAATTTGGATGTTAAAAACCTTGTGACAGTCTGGACTCTTGTTCAAATCTTCCTGTTGTCCCCAAAGCACTTGCCAAATATATTACTCAGCTTCATATCTCCAGCTTTTGTAATCCTGAATTACAATTCTATCAAAGCCTTCCCTTCCTGTCACACTTCCCCTGTTCCCTGCTGCCACTTACTCAGTTCTATAGTTTTTTATTGATTACTGCCAAGTATTCTTTTCACCCATGTTGTAATCTTTTGTTTATTGAAAAGAACCCATTTTCACAAACGTACACCTTCAGATTAATTCCTGCTCCAAATTGGGAGTTGTAGATTGTTGCTATATTAATGGGGATAAAGAATATGTCTTTGGTTAAGTACCATTATTAAAGGACCCTCCCCACTATTTCATCAAATCCCTCCATACATTTTATATGTCTTTTAAATCAGGTCTCTGTCATCCTTTTCCTACTTAAAACTTGCTATTCACAGCCACCTCTTTAGACAAAGAATCCCAGTTTGCCACGCCCACCACAAACACGCAGTCTACTGCCCCATGTTAATCTGAATGTATGTTCACAAGTTTGTGGGGGTGTGGTAACAGAATAGCTCGAGGATGTGAAGGGACCACCTTAACCTCCCCCAGTCCTGGGATTGCAGCACTTTTGAGGGCTCATACCAGCAGACATAATCCAGCACATATGTTGGTCTCCGGCTGTTTAGGGGGTTAAAGGTTAAAACCAGCACTTTGGAATTGGCAGCCACTGTAGATGTTTCAAGTTCTCAGCAATATGGAAGAACTCACCAGTTTCCTTCAGCAACTGGGCAGACACATTTTGTATTAACTGAAGTTTCTGAGCTGTTTTCAAGGGCAGCCTGCCACCATAAGTAGACCACATTATACTCATCTGACCACAAGGGGTTACTGCAGTTGGGACAGTATCTTTATCTGATTATCTGAGTTGACGAAGAATGGCAGCAAGATCTTCTGTTGTACATTACTTTTAACAAGGTAAGCAATACACAATGCTAAGTGACACAAAAACAGTGCACAAACATTAAAATCATAGAGTTGGAAGAGACCACAAGGGCCATCAAGCCCAACCTCCTGCCATGCAGGAACACACAATAAAAGCCCTCCTGACAGTTGGCCATCCAGCCGTTGTAAAAACCTCCAAGGAAGGAGGCTCCACCACACTCTGAGGCAGTGTATTCAACTGTTGAAAAACCATTACTGTCAGGAAGTTCTTCCTAATGTTTAGGTGGAATTTTTTATTGTATCTTGAATTCATTACTCCTTGTCTTAGTCTCTGCTGGCAAGTGGCACATGGGTCTGTATGGCATTGGAAAGAAAAGGAAAAGCACACTGGAAAGAGAAGAGAATCAATGGTTATTTTGCGTGTGGATGTGGCAGGCAGATGTGTTCTGTTTGTACATGTGAACAGTATATGGATAAGCTGGCTAGAGATAATTGTTCAAGAAATCTTCTCCACAGCAGAAGCCTCACGGTGCATGTCTTGTCAAAATCAACTGCTCCCCTACCCCCGATCTTCAGGAAAGTACCAGGTGTTTAGAAATCAAGAAGGTCATATTCTCTTCTGTTATCTTTTCCTTCAATTAGTTTCACCATTTCTTAGATCACCAGAAAGCAATGTGCGTATTGAATCCTCACAGTATGGTGCAATAGGACTGCTCTTCCACCTTGGCCATCTACCAATGAAATAAAAACACAAACATCTGATTGATTCATCATTCACTGACGAAGCCAGTAAGAATATCACCTCTAATGGGGTCCTGTATTGTGTAGAGACCACTACTGCCATTTACCATTCAAAAAGTCCTCCTCCTAAGTGCAAACAGGGAGCATCCTTGGAGACATCTGGAATTCATTTGATAAGAATCTGGTAAAAGGTGCTTCAAGCCCCCCTCCTTTTGTTCCTCTCCCCAAGAAGATCCCAGACTCCATCAGGCCTTCATCTTGTGCAGATTTACAAATAAGGCACTGGGAATCAAGGTTTGTTCTGGGCATTCCCCCCCACCCACCCTACTGCACACACAACTGATACCTTTCCTGTCTTTGAACAGTTTGTAGCCAAACAAGAACAGGGGACAGAAAATAAAAATGACAGAAAGGACAGACATAGAAGGGAAAGGGGAAAAAAGACAGAGAAGGGAACGAAAGGTACTACAAATGGGCATACTGTGCATTAAAAGAGACCCCCCCCCCCAAGTGGTTTCAGTCAAACTGCCTTCATCAATCATAAATTGTACAACACATAAGAAATGCATATACAAGACAATGCAGTTCTCTTGCTAACTCCTGGCCAAGCTACATGATTGGAATCTAAAACTGTGCTTGTCCCAAACCATTTAGGGGTTAAAGGCCCAAATTAGGACTTAGATTTACAACCAGAAACCACCTGGCAGCCAATCACTATGCTGAGAATCCAACAGTAAGCCAAAGGTAGCAATCAGGAAATTTCCTGGAACCTTCAGAGAGTTCATTGCAGTAGTCTGGTCTGAGTGTTACTGTGGCCAGGAAGCAAAGAGCCTAAACTGACAGGAAGCACCTCTGGTCACCATCACAGCCTCCTGCTATCCAGGAATAAAGCCAGAGTTTTCCCAAAAGCAAGGCCGGATTTTCAAGTGAGGTCAACTCCACTCTTGAAGTTGTAATTTGAAAGTTACAACTCCATTCTGGTACAAGCAGAACAATTCTGCACACACCTGCATAAGGTAGAAGCGTTACCCTTTTTGTTGCACAATGGGGCGTGTGTGCTCTGTTTCTGGTTGGGGAGAGCTTTGTGGACAAATGAACCCTTCAGCAGGAGTAATAACTAACATAAAAGCAGGAGAACACCAGAGGAGGTTCTGGTGAGAGGGTGTCAATTCACTGTAATTGCTACATTTGGAAGCCTACCCACAAGCAGGGAGCAGATAACTGCAGCCCCACACAGACATTAAATTCCAGAGGAAGTATTTCAATGTACTGGGACCTCACCGGCACATTCCAATGAGAGAGGCAGCCTTGCTGATGAGGGCACTTTTTAGCTGCTTCTGCAAGCAGATCCCAACGGCTTCCCTCGCCCACAATCCCAGTTGGATCGGCTGGGTCCAGGATGACTGGTCTGTAATTCAATAACAGTGAGGCACAGTGGTTAAAGGGTTGCACACAAGACCAGGCAACCACTGTATACAGCCCTGCTCAGACACCATGAAGCTCATTACCTGACCATAAGCAAGCTAGGTCCCAATTTTTTCCATTTGCTGTTAAATAGGAACGTTACCTTTAAAATACTGCTAAGCATTCTGTAATAGCAGCCAGACTACACCCCTCACTTACACATTCTCTTTACTAAATGTAAGATAAAACAGACAAATGTGTTGGGTTGTGTGAGGAATAGCATTTTCAGGCGTTACAAAGGTCCAAGAGAGCCAGCATGGTGTAGTGTTTATGGTGTCAGACAAGACATGGGAAACCCAGGTTCAAATCCCCACTCTGCCATGGAAACTTGCTAGGCGACCAGTCACAGCTTTCACCTTGCCAAGTATTTGTATGAGAGACCTCCAAGGAATCTTCTAATACCAAAACATAACTATATTAAAAATACAAAAACAAGGTCAAGATAATCCTAATGTATGAACCACAGTATCAGCTTTAATAGTTTTCTGCAGAGGGCTCCAAATGTAAAAATAGGATATTCCTATAGAATTTGCAGCATAAATGAAATGACCATAACATAAAATGTAATGCCTTTTTCACTAAAGAATATAAAACAAAACCCGCTTCAAGGAATTATTTTCAGGACTTTTCCTAAAAAAAACTGTTTCTACTGTAAATTATCTTTCAAATCCCTACGAGGTAAAAATGCAACAATCATTGAAAGGAACTTGTATGGAAAAAATGGGGAAAAGACTTAAAACAATATATTCATGAATAATACCCACTTTCGTACAGCACACCATACATTAACAATGGGTGAAGTTTGTAGCTAAAAACTAATTAACAGTCTCCTATAAAATGATAATGAAACCAGACAAAATTAGAATTGCAGTGATATATATCATTAAAAGTAAAAGGATTTCATATTAAGAAAATGTAAAATCACTAGCTATCATATAAAACAGCAGAAAAAAATTGTGCCACAGGGGTTTATTGGAACAAATATTCTAAATGCCTCCAATGAGAACAGGATTGTATTAAAAAATACAGTCATTCAGTTAGGCCAATTCAGAGGCCTGGGGTGGCCAGGGACAGCACCAGGAAGATCAAAAATTTATCCATTAAAAATATCTGTAAAGCGTTCTTGAGGGTACATAGTTCTGTAATGGAGCTGTATCAATACAGACACTGAAAACAGTCTCTAGAAAGGGCATAAAATATGTAACACGCCAATTGCTAGGACTGAATATATATGCACTTATCCTGCGCAGCACCCCCCAGTCAATATTTGCATAACTCTGTTACCCCACAAGTATGGAATATAGATTAATCACTGTTTTTCTAGCATGTCTTTCACCCTGACCTGGACAGCCTAATCACATCAGATTTTGGAAACTAAAAAGAGTCGGCCCAGGTTACTTCAAGCCAAGCCACCACACAGAGGCAGGCAATGGCAAACCACCTCTGAAGGTCTCTTGCCTTCCAAACCCAATGGAGTTGTCATAGGTCAGCTGTGACTTGATGCCACTGTCTACCATCAGCAGCAGGAAAACAGTGCCTATGGCAAGTGCTCACATGGCACTGGCGCCCCCCTTGGGTACCCAAGGCCATACACCTTGTTGCTATCTCAGGGCAGTGGGGGTCTCTACCTGAAGCTTGATGTGGGGCAGGTTTGATGCCATCAGTGAGCGGTGCCAAGGGGCCAGACGGTAGGTGGAGCATGTCTTGCAGGGCTTGCAAAGTCCTGGGTGGAGCATGATGATGTGCATGGACAGCATGGCTGCAGTGGGTAGGCAGGAAGGGATGGTACCCCTCTTCAAATGGGGCACAGAGCACCTGCCATACCTGTCAATTTTAGATATGCCATTGACGACTGCATATCTTTTGCCAAATGCACAATCCCAATCTTTGCAGAACCCATTATTGCAAAGTTCATACAAAGTACTGCAGGAAAAGAACAGCCTTCTGCAATGCATGACACTGCGGAGCCTCTGGCAGAGATTCTTGCTAGGAGAAAAGTACAGACACAGAGGAAGTTGCATGTTTTCATCTACAAAATGGTGGTGCTTATGAAAGACTGACCTGGGTTTCTTGAGCTGGTTACGTAAGTACAACGCCAGAGTCTCATTCTTAAAATCATAGAATTTGGTCCAAAATACACAAATCTGCTTGTACTGCTGAAGGAGCAGCAACACTGTCTGAAATCCTTCTGCCATATCGAAATCTGTCTGTCCACTTCCTTTCTCCCAGGCATAGACAGCCAGCAGTTCCAGCGCATACTTGGGGGGCAGTGACTCCCCTGTTCGGAGCTGTGCTTTCTCCAGATAGACATACTAGGAGGAAAAAAGTTGGGGGTATCAAAACATGAAAAGTTTGGTTTCTGTTTGTATTCCATTTCTACAGAGAGAACAGGAGCAGAAGAAAGGAAATGCAGGGAATGTATTGGGGCTGTTTGGTTCTGAACCATAATAGAACTCATGTTATTTCTTAGAGGACTACTTGACAGATCACTGTTTTGTTTTGTAAAAGGAATTAAAGATGATCAGACAATATAATCTTCTGAAAGACATACGATCAGATCTTGTATAACTTGTATTTGAGATGGGAGAGGGGTGGGGAGAAAGCAGCCAAAGAAGTTTATGGTCATCTCTCTCTCTGCTATCCCCCCTCCCTTCCATTTGATATGGGGATAGATCTGCTGTCTTGCAGGGCCTCAGAAGTCCTGCCAAGCTGCTATACCTTTTTGTACCAGTGTTTCAGCAGGCGGATGAGACTCTTCACTTTAGTTGGTTGGTCCTTGATGAAATCCCTCTGCAGCTCTGTGAAGCAAGTGGAGAACTCACCCGGTCGATGGCTTTTGATCAAGTCAATGTACACCTGAGGATCAGGCATGGTGCCTTTTATATAGTGGCCTGTGAAAGATTGCAATAAGGCAAAGGATGAAACAGGTAGCTTTGAAATGCCTCTTTATGACTTGTCAGACCCTGGAAGATGATTCCATGTCATCAAACATGGAAAAGTGATCTTGAATTTTAAATGTCACTTAAATAAGCATTTCACCTGGCAGAGAGAAGACCCAGAAAGCAAGCAGCCTAACAAACAGAGGGTAATCATTCTCACCTCTGTAGGCACAGGCCCCAAACCTAAGCTTATTCAAAATATTTAGAGTTGATTTTTTTCTCAAAATCAGTGGGATTCTAAGCTGATTTGCAAATTTAGGATAATGGGAAAAAACTTTTTTATCTCGCTCCTCCCTATTCCAGTTGGGAAGAAGACTTCACCCCTTGAGAAAATTGCCTCACCGAGAGCATCAAAAGCTGGCAACACATCAAACTCAATTGAATCCCTGAGGAAGCCAGAAGAGAGTGTGAAGCTGAGCACTCGTGGATTTTGCCGCTTAGATACTTCAAATTGTACATCTATATTATTTTCTTCGTTTTTGAATTCTCTGAGTCTCCTCTCAATCTCCTGGATCATCTCCTTCCGGTTTAACAACTGGTCCTTGTACTGCTTGAAGTTGCTAAGAAACACCACAAGATCGGCATCTGAGCGCCCTCTTAGAGCCGTGCCTTTTCCAAATGAGCCTCCCTGCAAAAGAGAGTTGTATACCATGAGGATGGACAGCATGACCAGGAAAGACCAGCTAGGAAGGTTTGAATCACAAAGGCAGGGAGACAAACAGAGTACCTGTGCACACCCATCTGTAAGTCTACAAGGGTTGTCAGATCTTTCCACTGGGAGCTGTAATGAGCTGTGGTTGGGATTTTGCTGTGTTGAGCCACTTTGTGTTCCGTGATCAGGGAAGTTGGTGTGTTTGTATAAGGAGGATAGAATGCACCGTACTTTTTCTTAAAGCCAAGTGCAGAGATCCCTGCAATATACAGCTCTTTCCTGCGCATGGGCATACTCACAAAAAGACATTCTGAGTAATCATTAACTGTGAGACACAAGATATTTGTGATGCCCCTCTGGGAGAGGTGTTTCTCCTCATGCCTCCAATAGGAATTCCACAGGGTTTCATTACATTTATTTTTTATGCGAAGGCAGCCAAAAAGACTGGAGGGGGCTTAGAACAAACTTGAATTCTGTAGGCCTTTCAGCGAGAAGACCAGCCCTGCAAGGACAGACTGAGGAGCCACCCAGACACACATGCAAACCCCTTTGCCAAAGGTCAGGGGAGGGAGACTGGATGAATGGAGTTGGGAAAGACCTGAAAATAAGAACTGGGGGTTGGGTGCGAAGCCACTGCCCAGGGCTGCTCAGGAGGGTCACGGGGACATGTGGTGACACTTGTCCCTGGGTGCACGCCATGGAGCCACATGAAGGGAGGGGCACGAGGCACCAGCCAGGTCCTTGTGCCTGGCCTCTCCTGTGGTGCAGTGCCTTGCGGGCTGAAGCCAGCAAGCGCAGCCCCAGCATGGAGGGAGATGCTGGGTGCAGGCCTCCCTGTCTGGCATGGGGGCTGTCCTCAGGCCTGACAGGGAGGCCGGGAGAGCAGGAGGGCTGCAGCCACAGCAGGTGGCTTGGTCGGCAATCGGCACCCTGGAATGGAGTGAGCTGCCAGGCACAGGCCTCCTGCCCTCCCCATCAGGCATGGGGGCCGTCCTCTGACCCTGTGGAGGTCAGGTAGAGCAGGAGGCTGGCGCCCAGTGGTGCCGCTTACCGGCCAAGCTGCCTGCCGTGCCAGCAGGCCTCCTGCCCTCCTGGCCTCCCTGGCAGGAGTGGGGGCCATCCTTGGGCCTGATAGGGAGGTCTGGGAGGGCCAATGGCTCCCTCCATGCCAGGACCTCTAGTATTTCCCCAAGGAGTAAGTGGGGTGTGGTGGGGGAGCGCTTGGGCAGGTGTTGCCCCAGGCACCATTTTCTCTCGGTATGCCTGCGTCAGAGGGTTTGGAAGTATTGCCAGAGTAGCTGCCTTGTATTGTATGGTTCTTCTGAGACCTCTTTGGGGATCCTTCAGGGAATCAAACGGCATATCCTGGGGTTTAGTGGCAAAGTGTCATAAAAGTGTAAGAGGTCCTTGAAACCTCCCTACCTGCCCCCGCCCGGCTGCTCCACTAATTCCTTCAAGTCTTCACTGCTCCCAGTTCCTCCAAAATGCATGAACCTCTGAAGTGTCGTTGGGGCAAACCATGGTTAACTGCCCCTGGATACGAATTTCCCTCTGCCAGCCCCATCCAGCCCAAACCCTGAGGTCAACAAGTGGTAGGACTGGCACAGCAACATGCCCCTTCCCCGCCAGGGACGACCCCAGTCCTGGACACCCACACACACAAATTCAAGCCTCCACGCACCCACCTTGACCACCTTGAGGACCCGGGGCCGGGGCGAAGCGGCATCTTTGAAGCAGTTCTCCTTCAGGAAGGTGCAGATGAGGTTGATGGCCTGGCGCGCTTGGGTCAAGAACTCCTGGTTGGGCTGCAGGTGGACGACGACGAAGTCGTGCAGGTTTCTGGTGGGGGTCCCGTAGAGGTCCATAGGGGGAGCGACGCTAGAAGAGAACATCTCCGTCTCCCGAAAGTGGCAGGGATAGAGAGAAGAGAACGACCGCCACCTCGGCCCGCCCTTGACTTTCGTTTCCTCGATTTCGGAGCGGTTTCGGTTTCGGGCAGAAATTCGATGGGTCCCTTTCTCTGCCAACGCGCCTCGCTCCGTTGTGGCTGCGGGAGCGGCCAACGCCTTCGGGAGGGCTCCTGGCGGTGGAGAAGCAACCAGGTGGGGGCGCTGCCGCCCTCCCCGCTGCCCCTTTAGCTTCCTCTCCCCAAGGGGACACCCTCGGTCCTTCAGGTTATGCAGAACTATAAGGCACCGAGGAAGCCCCTATGGATCCAGGGGGGTTCTGCGCCTTTGCCCCGGACTGCGTACCCAACTGACACCTTCCCTGTCCTTGAACTCTTTGTAGACACAAAAGAGGAAAGGAAAGGAACTGCAAAAGTACAAACAGGCAAATACCCTCCAAAACCAGTTTCGGCAAAATTGTCTTCAAAAGTGTACAAGAAAGTACGAATGGAGTGTGAAGCTGAGCCAAATAAGTTTGGTCCCTGAAAAAGTTACGTTTATACATTCCCTATTCTCTACACACACACACACCCCATTCTTTTTCTGGAATTACTCAAGCCTCTTCCCAATCTCTTGGAAGATCTTCTGTTTTTTGTCCTGACCTTGTGTGATCCTTGAAGACACTGAGAAATGCCACATGGTTGGCGTTTGAGCCCACTTTTAGAGCTGTGCCTTTTCCCAGTGAGCCCCTCTATGAAGCAGAGTTAGATTTGTGCAAACTGAGAGCCGTGGCTCCCTTGACCCCAGACTTCTTCTTTTCCTGCTGCCTTCAACCTTTCCTAGCGTTATTTTCTAGCGATTCTTCCATGTGACCAATCGTCTCAGTTTAGACTTTTAGCTTCCAGGGAGAGTTCAGAGAGTTCAGTTGATCTAGAACCCACATATGTGCCTATTTGGTGGTCCACAGTATCCATATAACTCTCTTCCAACACCACATCTTTGTGTAATGGACGGAACTATGTAGCTCAAATCTTGCAACCAAATCTTAGAACAAATCTGTTATCCCACAGAGTCCACGGAGACTGCCTCGGGATGAGACATTTCACCATTCAGCCACAAGGTGACAGTATGTCATCGTCGTTTCCCCCCCTCCCCCCCCTTTCGAAACTCCGGTTCATTTACATAAAGCTCATTCAGTAAATCTTCTCAGTGGATTGTAGCCCACGTTCGTTTGCATATTCTTTTTCTCCTAGCACTTGGGCAGTCCTCGGCAGAACCACAAAAACTGCTAGCTGATCAAGGGAAAATCAGCACACCTTGCTGCACACCTTTTAAAAAGTGACCTGCTGCATCTAGATGTGAGTCCTGTAAAGCCGTAGTAGAGACTCACAAGATTTTCTGGGTGTGCATAAATTAGCAGGTGATCTGCATAAGTTGATATTCGGTGGCGGCAGCAACAGCAGAAGGCCATTGCTTTCACATCCTGCATGTGAGCTCTCAAAGGTGCTGGACTAGATGGACTCTGCTGACCCAGCAGGCTCTTTCTTATGTTCTTACACAAATTAGCAGACAAAGCTCCTCCCCTCACACTTCCTGACATGATTTCCTGGATTGAAAATCAATCACAAATAGCTAATTGGCAATGGGAGGGGGGGGGGCTTATAATATAGGCAATGCAATTAAAACACCCTGTGAAAAAACATCATGTGGAAAGGGGGGGAATCTTATAGGTTGATGTATATTCTTTCCTACAGCTGATGGTAGAGATGAAATTCAAGGCAACTCTGCATTATAAAGGAACAGTCTGGACACAATCCAACATAAGACAAATGGGTATTTCAGTGAAAACACTAAAGAAGCAAAATTTCACCACAGGAAGTTAATTAATAAAGCTGCCTTCCTGAAACATGGTGGGGAGTATCTTTTGGGCTCACATGGGGTTGCACAGCACAGCTCATTGTCTGTATATAAAGTTGTCACTTTTTTTTGGTCCTACACTTGTGTCTCAAACAGCAGGCTGGCCATCCAGTCATTAAGCTGGTGCCGTTTCCAAACCTTTTATCTCCTCCACAGTAAAAGCTCTGCTGGCTTAGTTTCCATATTCAAGCTACTGCTAGTAATGCAGGAGCTGGGCTAGAGAAAAACTGCAAACCAGATCTGTAAAAAGCGCTGGGCAATAAATCAGGGAGTTCTAAAGTTACCTCAAGATGTTTTTGCTGTTACAGATGAACCAGCTTTCCCTCTTTGAGATCTGGCAGGTACTCTTGAGTTAGTACAGAAAACCCTGGAAGGACTTTCCTTAGGTTACAAGGAGCCTCCTGCAGAGAGTCTGCGTGCTTCCTCAAGAGGAGGAAAGGAGTGCTGAAATCTTGTCCTCCCAGTGGGCTGCTTCAATGACCTCCACACCAGCCTTCTCTTCTGCCTGATTTAGAGACGGCAAGAGAAGCAGGTGGGCTGATAGTTAGTATGGCTGGATGCTGTCAACCTGGGGCTGCTGATTAGGCTGGAGAAAAAGGTCCTGTCCCTTTAACAGGGGCTTAATAGGGTACTATTTACCAGTTGATGTTACTTATTTCCATGCTATGAAAAATTTCTGCTCACCATTGCCACAACTCAAGTCTCTATTAAAGAGACAGGACTTTTCCTCCAGACCTACTGGCAACCCAGCACGTGTCCTCAGAGCCAAAGAGTCTATAGCAGGGGTAGGGAACCTTTAACACTCAAAGAGCCATTTGGACCCGTTTTCCACGGGAAAAGAAAACACTTGGAGCCGCAAATAATTTTTGACATTTAAAATAAAGATAATACTATATATATATTGGGGTTTTTTAACCTTTTACTCCGCTCATTCTGAGAAGCGCATGGATGCGCCCACCCTGCTGCCTGCAGGGAGGGAAAGGATGGGGCTGGCGGCTCGGCTCGGCTCGTGGAGCCACAGTGCAAGGGCAGAAGAGCCGCATGCGGCTCTCGAGCCTCAGGTTCCCTACCCCTGGTCTATAGCTACTAAAAAAATAGAACTTTCTTGATTATGGTATCTGGTTTTTGGAATTCCCATTCTTCACCTAGTTCCAACTCTGATGACTTTCTGGCACCAGCTAGATGTTGATTGACCAGCTTTGACCACTACAGACAGCGGCCTCTCCTTCCGTTTAAATAGTTTTGTTCTGTACGTGCCCTTTTGTTATCATTGGCATTTTTACAACTGCTGTTTGAAATCATTTTGAGCATCAGTTGCTGTAATCTTGGAGTCTTTCGTTTTAATGCTGCTCTTTATTTTTAATGCTGCTCTTCTGCTGGTGGAAGACAAACGGGACAGATGAGTCTCCTTGTGGAGAGAATTTCATACCCTGTTTCCCCAAATATAAGACATCCCCTGAAAATAAGGCGTAGTCAAGGTTTTGCTGAAGTGCGAAATATAAGGCATCCCCCGAAAGTAAGAAGTAGTAAAGTTTTTGTTTGCAAGCATGCCCGACGAACAGAACACAGAAAAATAAGACATCCCCTGAAAATAAGAACATAAGAACATAAGAACATAAGAACAAGCCAGCTGGATCAGACCAGAGTCCATCTAGTCCAGCTCTCTGCTACTCGCAGTGGCCCACCAGGTGCCTTTGGGAGTTCACATGTAGGATGTGAAAGCAATGGCCTTCTGCAGCTGTTGCTCCCGAGCACCTGGACTGTTAAGGCATTTGCAATCTCAGATCAAAGAGGATCAAGATTGGTAGCCATAAATTGACTTCTCCTCCATAAATCTGTCCAAGCCCCTTTTAAAGCTATCCAGGTTAGTGGCCATCACCACCTCCTGTGGCAGCATATTCCCAACACCAATCACACGTTGCGTGAAGAAGTGTTTCCTTTTATTAGTCCTAATTCTTCCCCAGCATTTTCAATGAATGCCCCTGGTTCTAGTATTGTGAGAAAGAGAGAAAAATTTCTCTCTGTCAACATTTTCTACCCCATGCATAATTTTATAGACTTCCAATCATATCCTCAGACGCTTCCTCTCCAAACTAAAGAGTCCCAAACGCTGCAGCCTTTTCCTCATAAGGAAGGTGCTCCAGTCCCTCAATCATCCTCAAGTAATTCTCTGCACTTTTTTTCTATTTCTTCAATATCCTTGAGATTGGGTGACCAGAACTGACCATAGTACTACAAGTGTGGTCGCACCACGGCTTTATATAAGGGCATGACAATCTTTGCAGTCCTATTATCAACTCCTTTCCTGATTATCCCCAGCATAGAGTTTGCCTTTTCACAGCTACATACATTGAGTTGACATTCCCATGGAACTACTCAACTAAGACTTCAGTCCCTTCTTCCTGGTCTCAGACTGATAGCACTGGACCACTGTAGTGTGTATCTGCAGTTTGATTTTTTTGCCCCTATGTGCACCACTTTGCATTTTGCTACATTGAACTGCATTTGCCATTTCTTAGCTCCACTCACCTAATTTTATCAAGGTCCGCTTGAGCTCCTCAAGAATCCTTTGTGGTTCTCACCACCTCACATAATTTGGTATCATCTGCAAACTTGGCCACCACGCTACCCACCCCTACTTCCAGGTCATTTATGAATAGGAGCAAAGAGCACTGGTCCCACACGGATCCTTGGGGACACCACTCCCCACATCTCTCCATTGTGAGAATTTCCCATTTACACCCACTCTTTGCTTCCTGTTTCTCAACCAGTTTTTAATCCATAGGAGGACTTCCCCTCTTATTCCTTCATTGCTGAGTTTTCTCAATAGTCTCTGGTGAGGAACTTTGTCAAAAGCCTTTTGGAAATCCAAGTAGACAATAAGACATAGGGCATCTTTGGGAGCAAAAATTAATATAAGACACTGTCTTATTTTTGGGGAAACACGGTACTCTCGTTGCCATGGCAAAGAATGTTGCCACTCATCTAGCCTCCAACAAATCACAGCACCTGCTAATTGCTATGTTAAATGTGTTTAAATAAAACATAACTAATAACTACGAGGGCCAAAACATGACTTCATAAAAGACATGCTCCTTCTGGTTACATAATACTTATGCTCAACCTTCAGTGGGAACAGTAACAATTGGCCAGGAGGGCGCTGCCCCTGTGACGCTGGAAGGCAGATTCCACCTTATTTGGTGCCCCACACACCAAAGTCCCCACCTCTGTCAGATCCAATCTGGTTTCTTTTCTGCTGCAGGACACTGAATCCTCCTACTCAAAATAACAAGTGTGTATTTATAAAATGCACTGGCCAGTTCATCAGGGGCCAGGAAGTATCCCCTTCCCATTCTACTCTGTGGCATGTCAGGTCACATGTCAGTATATAGGGGGCAACCCCTGTGCCAGGCAAGCCAGTTTGCAAGTCGAGCCCCCGAAAGGGCTCCTTGTATCTTACCAGAAGGGAGGATTTCCCCTGCCTGTTGCATCACTTGCCCTTGCTGAAGGGTCTTGCTTTTCTTAGATTCTAAGCCCTGCAAGGCAGAATGTGTTATTTTTAACCACTGCTGTGCAGCCTTTTATTTTATTTACAGTTCCATCATACGCAGCATTACGCCCTTTAAGTCCACTCAAGTCAGTAGGCTTAGAAGGGCGTGACGCTGCGTAAAATTATGCTCTTGTAATTTTAAACCATCCCTAACTGCCCCATCCTCCTCTTGTGGCTGTAATGCTGCACAGGCTGAATCAGCTGCACCCGGTGGAATGGCACCTTCTGTGGAATGGGAGCTATGCAAGAGCACATCAACAGGGCTTGCGCTAAAGAGCCTCTGGCAGACGGGGCCCCCTGAGGTCACAGCCACCCACCATTCTTGAAGTTGCCTTGCCCTGTGCTAGGGCTGCCTTTGCCCAAAGTCAAACAAAAGTCGTCAAAGAAAATTGTTTTTTTTTTCAAGCAGAGCAGAGTTCATCACAGACACGTGTTTTATTTATTCAACATGCTTCTGCCCTGCTTCTGCAGAAAGCACAAAGAAAGCACTTAAAAAACCCTACAATAACTAACTCATTGTGAGACCTCATATACACCCAGAGGTGGGATCCAGCAGGTTCTCACAGGTTCCCAAGAGTAGGTTACTAATTATTTGTGTGTGCCGAGAGGGGATTACTAATTGGTGATTTTGCCACGTGATTTTTGCCTTAGTTACGCCTCTCCTCTCAGCAGTAGCGTGCAGAACTTGAAGCAGTCTAGCAGGAGGTGCACCGGCAAGCGTGGCAGCCTGCACCTGCGTGCATTTGTTTCCTGCCCAAGGACCGGCGCAGCGGCTGCGTCCTTGCCACAGCCCCGCCCAGGAATGCCCCACCCCTGGAATGCCCAGCCACGCCCCCATCATGCCCCACCCAGCCCCATTGGCGCTACGCCACAGTTTGAATCCCACCACCATGGGAACCTGTTACTAAAATGTTTGGATCCCACCACTGTGTACACCACTTCCTAATATAGGTTCTGCAGCAACCAGTATTTTGCCAAAGAAACTAAAAGGATTACTAATCAGCATGTCAGTTATCAGTAATGTTAAGGCGAATAGCTTCAGTTATCCAAGTGGGCTTTCTTCTACTGACTCCTTATGAATCTCTTCCTTCACATGTTAACGTTGTTTAGCTCTTCAGTTATACTGAAGTTGCAGAGTCCTGTTGTAAGCACTGATTCGGAACAGAGACAGCTACACCTGGAAGTCTAGATGTTAAAACAACAACAACACAGAGCATTAGGATATTCCTGGTGGAAAAATCTTTGCATACCAATGTTTCAGTTCCCAGCATCCCCAGTTAAGAGGATCAGATTAAGTGGGTGATGGGAAAGATACCCAAGACTCTGGTCAGCAGTGTGGGTCCCTCCAACAGATTTTCCTCCTAGTACACTGAGAAAGACTGCTAGTCCCAGCACAAAGAGTGGCAGGCACAACTTGGCTTAATCTTTCATCCAGCCTCAAGTTGCCCAAGATGAGAGAGGATTGACTCCTAGTCACACTCCAAAGTGGATCAGCACATCTGTATCCAGTGGTGGGATTCCGCAGGTTTGCATCACTTCAGCAGAACCAGTTGTTCAAATGGTACTTGTAAACAACCAGTTGTTAAATTATTTGAATCCCACCACCAGAACCGGTTGTTACATTATTTGAATCCCACCACTGTCTGACTGTAACCCTTAGTGCACATTCAACAACCACTTGAAGGAATAGCATCCCCACAACAAAGAGAAATTTCTGGAGGTGTTTTGGAAGTGGGGCAAAACTGACACAGAATTTAGCAAAGGAACACACATACACACACTCACACACACACATTTTTTTCCACTGTGGGTGGCACGATTAATTCATGAACAGGTCACAAAGGCAAGTTCTGATCCCTCCAGGAATTCTACCAGAAATGTTTTTGCTAAGTCATTTCTTTGGGTCATGCAAGCAACTCTTGATTTCCAGAATTCTGTTACACTGGACAGTGCTCTTCACACTAAGGTGGCAGAGTGCCTTTTCTATCCTTAGTGATTCACACACACACCCCAAAAAATCAATGGGTGCAGTGCTTTGAGTTGAGGGCATGGCAAAGGGAGAGCTCTTACTTCTATTGCAGTGGAAAGCTACTCAGTTTTGCAGCACGCAAGCTGTCGGCTAGCTGGTAGGGCTAAGGGAAGGTTGAAGGACAACAGCCTCTTCTGTTATCTGCCCGGAAAAAAAACAAACTTCCCACAGCCTCAGCAGCCAAAAGTCCCTGATGCAAGGTTGGTCGACAGGAGTAGCCATCGCCTTGGCCTCCCCAGAACCAAGCGTCCAAGTTGTGATGTCACTGACAAGGACAGCAATTTTTGTTGGGGGAAAGGGGCTGATGTGTTGGATTTCAAGAGCAGTCCCTTTAAGAACTGCATGGAAAAGGGAATGGTGGCAGATGAGAAAAGTTTGACCCAGAGGAGCCCTTTCATTGTCCGGATGTAGAATGTTGTGTGTTCTGAAGTAGATCTGTGAGTACCAAGCTGTGTTAAATCTCAACCTGTACCTGGGCCAAAATATTAACATAACAATTCTTTGCATGTGACCTTCCTGAAACATCTACCTTCAGGTTGTCACCTTTATCCCGGCCTGTTTATTTTGGGCCTTTGCCTGCAGGCTGCAATTCAGACATCAAGAGCTGCTTCTCCTCCACCCCCTTATTTGCATCACTTGGACGAGGTTCTGTGGGCCAAGGTGATGTCAAAGGTTTTGGAACAACGTCAGGGAAATGAGAGATGACAACTCTAGGACTGGGGGCGGGCAAAGATTATGCAACATGATCAAAACAGTAATGCTTCCCAATTCAAACAGAATCCATTGTGACAATTCTGCACCAGCAACAGCCCCCAAATTCAAGACAGTGCTGACCTGTTGTAAATTGGCTGTGCTAATATGTGCTATATGTGTTGATATTACTCAACATGGATCCCATGGGCATTCATCAGGGTAGGGGATTAGATTCATTATCAGTTACCAGCATGGCCAATTGGCCATGCTGGCAGGGGCTGATGGGAATTGTAGTCCATAACATCTGGAGTGCCAAAGGTTTGCCACCACGGATCTAGGGGGACATATGGGGTCAAGTGTCCCTGGGCTGCAGCCATTTAGGCATGTGGGGGGTGGAAAATCGGTGCCCACACCCCTCCTCCTTCCCCGCAGGTCCATACACTGACTTGAAGACCTGGTGCAAAAACAGTTGTTTGGTCGTGGTGGGGGAAGGCAGCCGCCCATATGTGTGTGTGCGTGCATCCGTACGTGCGTGCATGCGTGTGTGTAGCCGCTCATACGGATGTGGGGGTGGGGGGTGGGAGATTTTGCACCAGGCTACATTTTCCCTAGATACACCTCTGATCCTACCTACAAGCCCTTTACTGTGTTGTAAAGCAAAGTTTCTGCCTTTAAAAAAAAAAGCCAACAGGCTTCCTATGCATGAAAAGCAAAAAATTTACAGACACAACCTTATCATGGCAGAAAGCTGTACAAAGACACCTGAAGGACCCCCCGCCCCACATACACATACACTGCACATGAACACAACCTGGGAGGAAAGGGAAGAGTGACCACCTTCTGTCAGAGGATTCTAAGCAATTACAGATCACAATACAGCTCTTGAGGGATAGATCCCATCTTGTTTGCAAACAAATGTATATTCTCCTTGGAACCAGAGAACAAGCTCCTCCCCCTCAGCAGCCAACGCCACAGCCGCAGGGGGACCTTTGTGACACCTCAGGTGATGGCGAGAGAAACAGCACAGTAGCCATGTCATCCCCAAAGGCCTGGACTTTGGACTCAGCTCTGCCACTGGCTGCCGATGCTTCCTGCCGCCTCAGTGGGATATCGCTCCTCTGATAAGCCCAATTAGCAGATAAAGAGGCTCCGCAAGCAAACCTTGACCTTCAAAGATCCCTCCACATTGGAACAGGCTGCAGTGCAACTGGACACCCCTGATCCACTGCTATGGGCCACAGGAGGTCAAGGGCTCTGTGTGCTGCAGAAGAGCAGCTGTTGATGGTTCTGCAGAATCAGGCTTGGGCTTTGGGTGATGAACTCTCCGGATGCCCTTGGGCCGGGACATGCTCTCTCTGTGTCTCTGTTCCCCATCTGTAAATAAGCCTGTGCTTGTAAATTAGGTCACTTACCCATGTATTACTGGCCAGCCTTGGATACTACTGTGAAGCCAAGGGGTTTCCCTTCTCTCTGCAGCATCATGGTACTGGGTGTCCCTCCGTTTTTCTGCATTCTTTCCCAAACCTGCTTTGCTGTGATGTTTTGAGAAAGATGATTGCAAAGCCAAGGATTTTCCCAGTCTTCCCCATATCGGCATGATTCCTCCCTTCCCCAGCTCCAGTTGTGGCTATCCAGAACACAGCAGGGTTTTAAAAATCTATAGACATTGCTATGTGCCAATACAACAATACTGATACATCAAATGCTGGTTTGGGGGTTTTTTCTCTGGAAAAAAGACTGCATAATGTGCGGAAGCCCCTCTGCCCAGAGGACCTTCCACAGGAAAGCACTACTGTGTGGGTAATTGTTTAGTTTGCACACTGCAACCATTGTGGAAAGAATTCAGTGCTACCAGCTGGATTTGTTTGAAGACAAGACTTTCCAGAGCACAGAACTGCAGCCACAGGATCATGAGGGGCAAACTTTTAACTGCTTTTATTCCTTTTTATAATGCAGTTCAGAAGAGATTCAACCTGCAAGGTTCACTGGCCTCCACTCTATGGCATCACCCAGGTCAGGTGCAGAGCTGTGGCTCACCATAGCACAGGCTACTAAGAAAAACAGCTCTGCTGGCTGGCCCCATGGAAAGGAATATATGAGCTCTTGTGCATCTCCCATTCATTTCAACAGCACTTTTGCAGGATAATTTGGAGGGAGGTTGTGGCAGAACATTTGCAAAGTGTCCTTTTCTCAGAACTACTGGAGTAGATGACATTTGAAGTGTGACTTAGCGCCTAATGACTTAAGGAGGTTCCCAGCTAGGTCCAATTTAACAGGAAGGATTCTGGGAATGGAGCCAAGGTCACACGGCTGAATTCCCAGGTGGCCACAATCTCCCTCTTCATGACTATTTGGATTGTTCTCTGTCAGTTATTTTATTTGTCCAGGAGGACAAGGACCTTCCTACCGCAGTTTTGTTGGCATCTTTCGCTGAATTTGTGAACACTTTTTAAAACATTTGACTCCAAACTTTGCAGTTCAGCGATATGTAACTTTCAGTTAACTTCCATATCATTTTGAGTTCTCCAGTCATCCTGGAGAAAAAAATTAATCTTCAAGCAGGGGCTGAGAAGGGTTAGCCAACCATGAAGTTTCTTTTGTAATACCCAAAGATTACTTGTAATCACCAGACTAAAATAATGTTTAAAAGTCTACAACACAGAGATTAATTGTTTCTGGAGACAATGCTCACTAACAGTGAAAATCCTCAGCAATGCTTCTAAGTCCATTGAAGTCAAGGGGTTCAAAAGGGTGTCACTGTTTAGGACTGCACTGTAGAAAAAGCTATTAAATAATCAGAATAATCTCCCCCCCCCCCCTCCAATCTTTCCTTTCAAGCTTCTCGAAGAAAGACCTATAAGGACTGCTTAAAATGCAGGGAAAAAATGCTTCTGCAATTCTGTCCGCAGGCAGCCTGACCTTTCTTTGGCCACAGAATTGTGCCAGGACTTCACCCTCTGGCTACAACTTGATAGTAGCTACATTTGCGCAATTAGCTTAGTTTTGCCAATTTCCAGGAAAATATTCAAAGTCAGTCACTGCTAAGAAATCGACCATCCCTTTACAGGCTGGAAAAGGTTCATGATTTTAAATGCTGCATATTTACACAGTCATGACAGATGTTAGTAAAGAGCTTCCTGAACCAGCCACAATTTCCCAGCAACTGCTCAACACAGCCAATTCAATTCAGCTTTCCAAATTTGCTGCTCCACTTGGTCGCTGTCCAGACCCTTTCAACTCTTTCTCGTTGATTTCTAGAGAAGAGGTTTCAGCCTCTGTGTAAACCAGGTTATTTCACACCTATTTACTCCAATGAAGAATAAAATATAAAAGACACACACACAAGCCACAATTCACTAGCATGCTCTTGTGCACTTCACATTCAATTAAAGGCACCACACAGGAGAAATCTATGTTAGAATGCGCTACGAAGAGTTGAATCATGAAGCCATTTTGTACCATGGGAGGGACATGGTTAGGCAAAGAAGTTGAGCGTGGGGTTAGAGGGCAGAACACTGCCATGATGAGGTGCCCACTGATGCCCATGTGAGAACAGAGCAATAATCTTACAAGGCTACCAAGGTTCTGTGCTGACAACTCATAGCTGGATGCTCTCGGGACCTCTAAGGTCCTAGGATTTTACTTGAACTTTCATTGAATCTCATGCACTGACTTACAACTTCCTCCATGACCAGGATTGGTACAGAGCCCCAATCCATCCACAGAACATATGCCCAAGGCCATTTCATGTTCATCTCATAGTTCAGCCATGCCCTGGTTCCACACTCACAGCAGCAGTTCTCATTTTGCTGTCAAGCATGCCCTAGTGGGAAGGGGAAGGGGCTCACCCTGTTAACTCTCTTAAGCCAGCTTTGGGAATACAAGAAAAAAACAGTTGGGATGGTCAGGTGCCTCCTTGGGAGGTATTGTTTGCTCTTCTTGGGGTTCAACCTAAGCACCTGTGACCTTAGTCCTGGAATATGTAAACAAATCTGTATCTGAACATCACTGGAATTCAAGGAGACCCCAAGAATCAAACCTGGGACCTTCTGCATGCAAAGTGGAAGCTCTGTCACTGAGCCACGACCCCACTTGCAGCTGTGGAATTCAGGACACGCATTAGCATGACTTAGTTTGAATGTCGAGGTTTAATTGTGACGGATGCAAGATATTGATCAAGCTCACCTCTTTTCCTCTTCCCTCCCCCTGTACAGTACACAGAGACTAAAAACAGAAGGTCTTTAATCGAATACCAGTTGTAGGGGTGTATGAATGGTGGTGCTTCAACTAAGTGGAGAAGAATCCTAGTTAGTGGGGGATAATAAATCTCAGTTTAACAAAGTGCCTCTATTTACACAGCATGAGAAATCAGAATTAATTGAAGACTTCCATGTTTAATCTTTGAGTGCTGGGTAAAGAGAGAAAGTTTGTTGTGCTTATCATGGACAAACACAGCCTTTTGTGATGTGTCACTGTCCCCATGCCAAAGTATCTCAGTTCCACACAAACATGAGCCCCAGTGATTTTCTTTGGAAAAACCATGACTATGGATTGTCTGAAACATTTGTACACCATCTTTCAAATCACTGAATCCACAGGGATTCCAACTGTATTCCAGGAAACCCAACTGTTAGGCAAGAACTGATTCTCAGAACCTTATCCAGGATTTCTCCACAAGAGATCAATCACATGGTCCATGCCCTGCCATGTCCAATCTTCCCCTGGAATGCTGCCACTGTAAAAGAGTGTGTAGTGTGTTTTCAGCTCTTGGCTCACGTGAGGTGAAAATTAGACCCAACAGGTCTGTCCAGTACCTCACGGGAATGTAGCAAGAGCTCTTGAACATGGCCCAGAATTCTCTGCTACTTGTTTGGGTTCCTCAGTAGAAGTTGATGTCTGCAGGCTTCCCTGATGATAAATGTTTCAAAATATCACAACTTCTAATTCATTGTGACCTTTTTCATTTCCATGCAAGCCACTGCAAACAGACACACTTTCCCAAGACATGAAGCCTTTTTGTACTGCTATCAGAGGGACGTGAGTGAGAAAAGACTCACATACCCCTGTTTCCAACCAGGTCTATCAAGAGCAGCCTGATCCAAAAAGTATCTTTGTGTCTTTGCATGCGTATGTGTGAGGCAGACCCTTCCAATGGCTCCGAGGACGGAGGCTTATCACAGCCAAATCATGCCATGCACAACACAAAATGGGCCGTGCTTGTAATACCTCATTAAAAGGTTATTGCCAGGTCCTTCCAGTGGCCAGTGCCTGCTTCCCAGTATATTCATGCGGCCCCTGATCAGACTTTTGGCAAGTTAGAGAAAGGCACAACATCAGACCAGCTTCTCGGGGAATTAAGCCCAGTGGAATGGCTCGTGCTATGCCAGATTGGATTTGTTACAAATCTGTTCCAGGAATGTATGATACTGCTTTCTTTCCTCTGTGGTCTTATCCACAAGAATAGGAGACCTGTGTGGGAAGGAGAAAACCTTTTTCAGGCATGAAGGAAAGATCCATATTTCCCACTGCATCATCATGCAGAGCAACAGCTAGGAATTTCATTGTCCTGTGCAAGTTCACCATTTGACAACCTGTGTTCTCCACTCCCCATCAAAACCAGGTGAATTAAAAATAGCTGAGAACTTTAAGGGTGTTCTTCATGGAATTTCAGAGTTCTCACTTCTAACAGAGCCGGGTCTGGCTCAGATGCCGTTGTACCCTAAACCTCCAAACCTAGCTGTTGGCATCTACAGTGTTGGATTTCCCACTCTCTCACCTGCAAAAATTGTTGGATGAATGTGATTAAATGAGCAAGGCTGAAGGCATATGATAAATGAGACTGCTTCACTTGACCTGCTGCCCATTCTAAGCCTCTAAAAACTTGCTAACAGGTTTTTCATCTAGGTTTTCTCCTGAGATTTTCCCAACACTCAGGAGACAAGGCCCTTTCCCTTCCCTGCAGCCCAAAATACATTATAGCATAGAAAAATTCTGCTTGCCACTGAAAGAGGGAAAGGGGGAGAACACAAGTACTGGCATGGGGGCATAAGAATTCACAGTCAATCAATCTGGTGGCACACTTTAAAGTTCGGGCGGGAGGCAGTGATCTCCAGGTAGCAGGCTGGCAAATTCTGTCCATGTCTCTGGAGAATTAGATGTTGCTCAGGGTTAGCTGTGCCTTCCAGCCAACAGAAATCACTCCTAAACTGATAACTAATCAGTTCTTATCTCCAAAAGCCGCCACATCACCAGACTATTGAGCACAGAGCAACTTTCCCTGGACAGAGAAGGCAGAGGAGGAGATCGATACGGTGGCTTGAAAACAAAAAGAAAGATCTCAATAAAGTCTCTTCTGAGGGCCAGTAATGCCCCACAACCTGTCTGTAAAGCATCCCCATTTTAACCCTCATTTTCAGTCTCCCAGGTCCTCACAGATGGCACACCATTGAGGATCCTAGATCAGATGTGCCAACAAGCAGCAACTCAAAAAGCCGTTGCAAATGTAGTGAAAGACAGGGTATACAAAAAGTGAAGGGAGTAAATAAATAAATACAGAGCTAAACCTCTGAACCCAGAGGTCCTATTTCAGCAGTGTGGTGCGTCACACTTGGCAGGCCCTTCAAAAATTGCCCAGCCTTGTGTTTAAACACATAGGTGCGCACGCATGCGCACACAAAGCAGCTGTCATCAGATCTTGCAATAGTGAGCTCCATATGCTCAGTGCGATGTTTGTGAACTTTTATTTTGCCTTGTCTTCTCTTGAATTTCTTGACAAAAATAAATTTTGTCTTTCATTGAATGAAATCTTTCGTTGAGTGACTTCAAGATATAAAATTAGGTGACCCTCTTTTCTCTCTCTCCAAACCCACATACGGAAGATGATATGCTTATTTTCTAGGGGCCCTGGGCACCTTGCCTTTGAACCATGGCCCGCTCCCCACTCACCATAAGCCGCGGGGTCACCTCTTGATCATGTTCCTTCCTTGAATGGCCATGGTATGATCTCTCACTTGGCCTGTTTCCTTCTCAACATCTGCAAGATGAAGATAACAATGCTGAACTACCTCAAAAGGCAGTTGTACGGATTACTGCGCGGACACACTTTGAACGCTCTACACCTGCCATGTAACATTCACACTCAAGAGTTTCTGCAGAAGAAATTCCTGTCAGATTGCGCCCTGATGAGTTTCTAACACCTTTAATAGTATCTAAAGCCCACCATTTTTCTCTCCATTCCACCCTGAACTTGTTCAAGCCAATTTCCTCTCAGGATTCTCCCCCCCCCCCCCCCCGCCCTACACCCCAGAAAGCAGAGGCTGCCTCACAGGGAATCAAACTGCTGGTCTGTGCAGATCGCTCTGGCCAGTCTGACTGTGGCTCTCCACGACCCCCTACCCCACCCCCACACTACCCTGAGCCTTTCACACCACCTATTATCCATTCCCATCCTTTTAACTGAAACAGCCAGAGATTGAAGATGAGATTTTCCACGTGCAAAACATATGACCTACTAGCCCCAGACCCTCCCTGGGGGGATAAAAGTATACAAAGCAAGGTCAGGTTGTTCTTACGCATAACTGTATGTTTTTACCTCACCCACCCCGCCCAGGTATGCCGTGATATGTGGGGCAAGACAGTGTCCTGGCACAGAATTGGGATTGCACCCTCCTGTTCAGCTTCCGATTCCTGCGGGGCAGGGCCTTTCCCGTGCGTCATGAGTCACTCCCAACAAGTGGCCTGTTCTTCTGAAAGGGAGGGGGGAGAGCGGGAACCGGAACAGAAGCTGGGCAGGGCCCGGGGAGGTGTGGCGGCTGTCCGGGGAGTTGGGGCTCGCTCTGGGCTTCGGGGACTACCAGCCACAGCAAACCACCACCCCCCAAGGCGACATGCCATGTTATTTGTCTATAAGGATAGGGGGGCGAGGTGTAGGTTTCTTCTTGCAGCGACTGGACTGCAAGAGGCAGGGCACAGGGAGAGACCGAGAGGGAGAATCCTCCTCCTTGGAGTTTTCGCAGCATGCAACTCAACGTGCTCGTTGCTTAAAGCCACGCTAAGTGAAGATTTTCAAAAGCCCTATAGCTGCAAAGGGCCACTCCAGAGACCTCTGTCCGCTTCCGGGCCGTCCCGGCAGACAGAGGCACCTGCTAGGAGGAGCAGGATGGCGGACGAGACGGCTCCTTTCCTGGTCTCGTCCAGCAAGACAGTTACTTTTGGGGGGACCCCAGAGGACTTTGGCCGCGGCCTGGCAGCGGCCAGGGACCCTGGGGGAGGCTCCCAGGAGACGCGCCCCCCGAACCGGGATCGCGGACGAGCCGGGGCTGACGCCACGTTCTTGGGCAGAGGAGAGGGGCGGGTCCCCGCCAAGGAGGGGTTTTCCCCCAGCCGTCCAATGAGCGGCGCCCGCGGTGGCCAGACCTTCTCCTTGTAAAAAGCCGCCGCCGCGGGAGGGGAGCTTCATTCATTCATTCATCCATCCATCCATCCCGCCGCCCCTCTCAGCAAGAGGCGATGCCCTCCGTGCGGCCCCCGCTGCTGGCCTGGCTGCTGCTGGCCCTGGCCCTGCCCCTGGCTGCGGCTCGCGGTCCCTGGACCAAGGCGAACACCGCGTGCCACATGGCGGCGGCGGTGGCGGATCGCGCCCGGCTCCGGAGCTTCCTGTGGCGGCGTCCCGGCGGGCTCCCTCCGGTTCTGATCCACGGCGCGTGGGACGCCCGAGGGCGCCTGCTGGAGTGCGCCTGGCACGCCGAGCCCGCGGTCCTCGCCTGGTACCGGGACTCCTGCGAGCGCGGCGCCGGGGGTGGCCCTTTGGAGCGCGCCTTTTGGGGCCCGGAGCTCCGGCGAGACCTGGACGCCTTGGCCGAGCGACGGGACTCCTGCCGGGGAGCGGAGCGGCTGGGGCAGGCCTGGGGCGGGGGGGCCCAACGAGCGGAACCGGGAGCCGGCAGAGGCAGGCGGGTGCGACGCGGCTGGACCGTGCCGGGCACGCTTTGGTGCGGCGCGGGCAACTCGGCGGGCAACGTTTCCGAGCTGGGTAAGCGGCGGGACTGGGACGTCGGGATTCCCACCTGCTCCTCCGACGGAAACGAGGGGACAGCAACTGACCCGACTTCGTGTAGATATAAGCGAGAGGGAAACCCCGCCCCCCCCCCGCTCCGATTAGTGTTTGTAGCGGCAAGGAACAGATGGCACTCTGAGAAAGGGTCCCCTGAGAATGTGCAAAGTGCCATTCTCGTTCCTCAGACAACCCGCACTTGTGAGAGGGTTTCCGGGTGATTCGAACCCCCGCACCTGTTACCTTCACGATCTACTCTGGCAGCCTTCAGGAGTAAGGGAAGACGATTCTGAATATGGGTGAGGGGAACAGCCCTAGTGATTGGGTGGCATAATTTATGTTCCTTTCTACACTGAGGCCAATCCTGATCTCAAAGGAGGCTCTGAGTTGCCGCCGTCCCACCCCGCCCTTGGAAAAGTCCCAGCTGCCCGGGCTGAATTAAGAAAGTCGGGGGGCTGCACTCAAATTAAGAACCAAACGTTTCGGAGAAGCAGGCTGCTCTCAAGAAAGCGACAGGACAGCCAACCCCAGTTGACTCACAACACCGTGCAGACTTTCGAGTTCAGCAAAATTCTTCCTTATGCTTACAAACGGGGGGAGGGGTGCTAACGTTTCAGGCCACAGTTAGGAGACCGTTTCTGTTTGGAATATCCGGTGCGAGAGACATTCACAAAAGGCTTTGAGGGCATGACCTGAAACGCCTTTCTTTCTTCCCTCCCCCTTTTTAAGCGTCAAGCTTTATGAAGCGTTCTGGAGTACTTGAAAGGTGGCGTGCCTCCGCTTGCCTGCAAAGGCATGAAATATGTTTTGTTCTAAGATTTTTCACAGCGTCTCCCCTTTATTGTCTTCATGACACCTTCCAAGCTCTTCCCCCACCCCCCACCCCCGTTCCCTGGCAGCAGGAGAGAGCTTGGTCCCTTTTTCTTGTCGTTTTCCTTTCCCAAACACAAATCTGTGGCAATCTGCGGGTTTTGCTGGCATCCACTTCTGCAAAACGTTGAAGGTTTGGTATTAGGGGCATGGCACCTGTCCCTGGTTGCTACAGAAGCCGTGTTGGGGTGGGTGGGTGAGGAAGTGTTAATTAATTCCAAGTGGAGAGTGAGATGCTCCTGGGCAGGCTGAAGAAAATATGCCTAGTCTGCTCAGAGGTCTCTCCCGCACATGCAGATTAGAGCACTTTCAATCCACTTTCACAATTGTTTGCAAGTGGATTTTGCTATTCCGCACAGTAAAATCCAGCTGCAAAGTGCATCGGAAGTGCATTATTCTGTATGTGCGGAAGGGGCCAGAGTCCATGAATGGGGGCTGCTGAGAAGAAGAGCCCTGAGACAGGAAGAAAGGTGATGCTGTGGTCTCCCCAGACTGTCAGGCGCCTCTTTAGTAGTTCAAAGAAAATTCCCTTTACTTTGTTCATTGTGTTATGCTTGGAGGAAGCTGTCAGGGGTACCACAGAGAAATTTCATAAGCTCACCATGTTCTTAGGCAAGAAGTGGGCCCATCTGTGCCAACAAAGGGCACACAAAGCTATGTTTGAGCGTCTGCTGTTCGCTGTGGTTGCAAATCTGGTGTTTCATCATCCCTAGTCAAAGTAGCAGGTTTGGCAAGGATGGCTAGAATGCCTCTTCATCGGCACCCTGCAATACGTTCTGGCTCAGGGGTATGAATCCAGAGCCACTTTAAAAGAAAGCCTACTGTGTTAGAAATAGGATCCAGGTGGTCCGCCAAATCTGATGATACTGAACCTATAAAGCTGTCTTATTCTGAATTCCACCTTTGGTCTATCAGAGCCAGTATGGTCTACTCTGGCTGTGGTTCTCCAGGGTCTCGGACAGAGAGGTCTTTCCCATTCTTGCATGTCCAGGTGATCCATAAACTAGGAAAGATCCTTACAAACCCCTTCCTTCTGTTGAAAAAGGCAATTAGGTTACTGCAGGGCTCAGCCCATACTCACCCAGGACCACAAGGCGGCAGCATTTTACTATAGTTTCCTGCTGCCAGGATACAGCCAGGATTCCCAAGTAGGGGAGGCTTATTAGCAGCTTGCCCAGCAATTTGCAGGTTGAAGGAGAGACATATTATAACAGGGCTTTGCTTTCAGGAACCTGCATGGACAGCAAACATGCAGTTCCACCAGTCTAGGACGGCAGCCTAGTCAGCACTGACAAAAAATATCTAAAATGCCTCGCAGATTGAAGGAATGTGAGTAATCTCCTTGGAAGGCACGTGTGATTCATCTTTGCAGACAGCCTTCAAAAGTCCATCTGCCCGACTCCTTTTCCATGCACTCCCCTCTCTTCCTGGGAACTGCAGAGCTTGTCACGTTTTCTGACTCAACTCAAAAAAACCTCTGCAGCTCTATTGCTGTTGTGTTTACCTGGACTTCCGTGGGCCACCTTGACTGCAAAAGTAAAGCACTTGAGCCAGCATTTTTACAGATGTGCAGCAGAGCCCTTGAAATTACTCGCAACTGTATAGAACCTGACAGCAGAGATCCAACATCCTGTGTGGTATTGCAAGAGGTCCTGGGGGACCCCGATCTATCATGTGCTGCAGCTGCCTGAGGCAACAAAATAAACTGAGACATATAAACATATGAAGCTGCCTTATAGTGAATCAGGCCCTTGTATCAACATCAGTATTGTCTGCTCAGACTGGCAGGGGTTTTCCAGAGTCTGAGACAGTGGTCTTTCTCACTACTACCTGAACAGTTTTTTTTATCTGGGGATGTCAGGACTTGAACTTGGGTCCTTCTGCATGCAAAGCAGATGCTCAGCCATTGAGCCACAGCCTCACCACTGCATTGCATCTCCAGGCCTTGATGTCCTAAGTGTGTTTACGCTGCACACGCACACACATTGGAAAGACCATCCTCAGCACTATTACTGCGGTCACTGCCCACTGTTCTAGGAGAATTACAGCACACACCTGTGCAGGATCATTCCATTCTAAACCCACTGGTTTGACTTGGCTTTGATTGGAAAACCTGCTTAGGGTTGTGTTGTTAGTCACAGCATGCCACACCCCTTTGTGTACCTTTATGCCACTGCTCAGCTAATATCCCTGGTGGAGTTTTTTCACGCAAGCAGAAAAGCAGTTAATTGCCTTGCAGATACAATGAACTGACAAGTCCCCTTCATAAATAATTGCAAAAAGTCAGTTGAAGTTGGTGCCTCTTTTGGCACAGTCGCTTTGGCACCTGAAATATGTTGCCTCTAGACTTAAGATTCAGTCTGCTTAAAACAAGAATGTCCCTGTGCCACCTGTTCCCCTCCTGTGAATGACTTTTGGCTTTCCGATCTCTGCACTCATGAGGGATAGAGGCCTTTTTTTTACCTAATTGGGATTTCCAGTTTCAGTGTTCCAAGAAGAGGGTGTGCCGCTGCATGGGAAACAGAGCAGCTGCTGTTTAACCACACCAGTGAGGCGCTCTCATTGTTCCTCAAACCAGTGGAACCCACTGGGAAGGCTGCTCTTCACACACTTATGCGGCAGATGGGTGTGCATTCAGATATCATTTTGCAAGCATAAACAGAAGCTGATAAGAATGAAGTTGCAGTTAGCCCAAAAAACCTGTTATGTTTGTGGGATGGTAGTACGGGCGGGTGGGGAGAGAGAAAATAACACTTTGAGAACAAGATGCTTCAGAATCCCAGGGGCAGCATAAAGGACATCTGTCCTAACTTTGTCAGCTGCAGTAATTGCCAATTAGGGGGCAAAAGAGCGTGGAACAGACTTGCATAGTCTTGGGTACTTGTGAATGCTGCTTTGCTTTCTATGGGTAGCAAAAGCTGCTTAGAATCTCAGAGGCTTGCCCTAGTCTTGCTATTTGAGCCTCTTTAACCAAACACTGGATTTGTGCATGTCAAGGGAGTGGGAACTCCTTCCACTGATGCTTGAATTAGAGACTTTGTGCATGCAAGTCAGATGCTCTGTTGATAAGCATTAGGATACTTTCTAAACTGTAGGTGGAGATTCATCCTTGATTTTCAGGATTTGAACCCATAATACACAAACCTAACAAAGTGGCAGCACAGAGCGCTGAGCTGTGCATAAAAACATTTGAGCTTTATTGTTGGATGCTTTATGGTGGTTACCGTACAGCCAGGATGGCATGAGACAGTTGCAGGATCACATGATCCACATCCAAGTGAGGGGGCTGATGCACTGAGACAATTCCTGTGAATTTCAGCACCATATCCAGTCCTCTTACAGCCAAAGACTTTGGGTGACGATGTAGGCCTGCGGTCTGATCCTGGCTCCTTTCATTACAGGAGTTTTCCAGGGCCCAGATGTGTGCTGTCGAGAACATGACCAGTGTGAAAATCAGATCGATGCCCTGGGATACAAATATGGGATGCGGAATTACCGATTCCACACCATCTCTCACTGCGACTGTGATGCTCGGTGAGTACCGGGAGTGACCTTTTTGTGTAGGGATATGATTTGGGGACTCCTGAATGAACCCTTCCTCCGTGGGCAGGAGGCAATATCTCAGTGGCAGAACACAGCGGAAGGTCTTGCGTTCAGTTTCCAGCATCTCCAGTTGAGGGAGTCCTGAGCAGTTTGGCTGGGAGGGATCTCTAAGAACTGCTGCAGTCAGAGAATCTCATACTAGGCATGATCGTCCCACAGGTGGTGTTTGAGCTACCTGCCTCTGAGACACTGGCATGGGAAGGGAGTATCTCTCTAGGCATAGTAGACAGGACAGAAGAGGCTTTCATTCCAAGTCCTTCATGTGCCTTTTCACCTCCCAGCCCTTGTTTGTGGGCACCATTTGAGACAGGTTGTGATTTCCCCTAAAATATATTCCTTAACCTTACAGGGTTGCTCCCTGCTCAGTGTCTGAAGCACTCAGTTTATTTCCCACCAAGGAACCTTTTTAGAGTGTATTACTGTTTTGACAGTTGTTTGCAACACCTGCTAGGGAAAGTAATCGGCTTAAATTCCTGGAAAACAGATTTCAAGTGAACATTAGGATAAACTTTCAAATAGTAACACTTATTCATCGGTGCAAACCAGTTCCCTGAGAAATGACATCAACCTTGCTGGAAGTCCTCTTCAGCAGAGATCCAACAGCCATCCGTCAGGGATGCTCTGAGTCTCCTGCTTTCAACAGATGGTTGGTGTAAAAAGCCTGTGAGGCCCCGTCCAACCCTAGGAGGCTAAAAGCAAACAAAAACATTTGCTCAGTTATTTGGAGAGCTGGTTTCCAGCGGGAAAAGGCAATCTGAAAACATGACATGAATCAAAAGTACAAAAGGCACCCAATTTGCCAGGTATAAAGTGCTTGTAATGTAGCTTTGTAAGTGACCAAGAAAGGACTAAGGGCAGAGCCATAGTGTGGGGGAACTGTGTCCGGGGCAAATGTGTGCCCTGTGCCCCTGCCCGAAATGCCCACACCACGCCCATGCCCCAGCGCACCCGGTGCAAGACACCCCCCACGTCCCCTGGCCGCTACGCCACTGGCTAAGAGTACTTTCCCTAAACATGGCTGGTGGATTCTTGCATTGTTTAGAGAAGAAGTTAGCTGTCTAGATGAATTATTTCCTTATGTTTGGGGCAGGGTGCTTCAAACAAACACTTCTATATAATGCACTTCAGTTTTCCACTTGTGTCATAACTGTCATCTTATTGTGATGAGAGACTACAGTGGTAGAAGAGCTATGATGGGGAAGTCCTTAGTTCAAATTCCTATTCAGCTCTGATGCTCGGTGGTCGGCTTTGGACAAGTCACTATTTCTCAGCTGCACCTACCTTGCAGAGGTGCTGTCAGGCTATATTCATACTGTGTCTTGGAGGAGGAATAGAATCACTATAATCCGTGACCACAGTGTGGGATGTAAGGCCACGCAATTATGCCCACCTGAAAGTGTCAGGGTCTCCACTTTCCACAATAACTTTGTAAATTAATCAAAAGCAAAATAAAAAAAGATATCCTCAGAAATATACCCTGAAAAGAGAACCTTGCAGCAGCCCTGAGAAATCAGCTGGTCTGAGGGAGGTAATGGGTTTGCACAGCTGCACAGCTCCCCATCTCTCCAGGGTTGCTTGGTGACTGGACAGGGACCTGAGCCGGGATTTCATGTCCATCCATCATTATCCTGTGACACACACACCTGAGTTCTGTTCCTTCCTCCGTTGCCCTCAACAGGTTCAGGGAGTGCCTGATGACTCTCAACGACACCATCTCCAACTTCATTGGCGTCAGCTTCTTCAACCTGCTGGAAATCCCTTGCTTTGTCCTGGAGGAGAATGAAGACTGCGTGGATTGGAATTGGTGGGGCGGGTGAGAGACCTTTCTTATAGGGTATTGTGGGCGGGGGCTTTCTTCCGGATAGAGAAGTGCAAGGTCAGCACATCCCAACAGGCAGTGCCAGAGTTGCCCAGCATAGCGGCATTCCAGAGCACAGTTCCCTACCCTCCATTTCATATCCATCTTGCCTGTATAGAAATATCTTGCTGTAGAGTGACCATTGAGGTCTCTTAGATGCTGCCTAAGAGATAGCGAATGGCAGGGAGTTAACAGGTAAATGGAACTTTTGATCTGACGTCTCCTTCCCATGCCAGGTGTAAGAGATATGGCTCGATACCTTTGGCTCGTCTGGTTGAACAAAGCCTATACGGACCCAACCTACCATTCAGTGAGAAATCTGACCATGTCACATCTCCTCCTCCTCGTCATCCTGGGAGACATAGAGGCAAAGGCCGGAAGCACCCTCGAAAGAACCGCCGGAAGCACCCTGACCAAGGGGCTGCCAAGAGGGAGAGGCTGGATCCAGAACATGACAAGAGGCAGGATTTGGTCACTCCACAGGTCCCCATTTCCTGGCTAAATCGGACTTTGTCTCCAACTCCCAAAAGCCCAAGGACTACCCCAATGCTTTTGTTGCCCACTGTTGGGGCCACAGCAGAAGCAGGTTTGTTGCAGGCAGGAGCTACTCCATACACCCAGCAAGCCCATCCGAAAGAAGCCCAGCCACCTAGTGACAGGCTACAGACAGAGAAACCACTCTTGGTCACCAGTGGGCACAGATACACCGCTGAGCCGAGCAGTTCAGGTGAGTTCCTGACCCAGTGCCAAGTGTATGGGGTTGGACGCATTCATTTTCAGAGACGACCATGTAGAACTATAAGCTGGTTTAACTTTATACAATGTTTGAATGGCCTGAACAGTAAGCCGTGTGAAATCTTTCTAATCAAATTGAAATAAATGCATTTGCCTGTATCTAAAGCAGTTGTCTCTGACGACAATCGAGAATCTGAGTGGCAGACTGAGAAGAAATAAGTTTTTTTATGGTTGGGGGGGGTTGCAATATTGCATAACGAAGTTACTAACTCAATATGTGGTGCTGGCCACTGTTGTAAAAAGAAGACGAATTCATTCTCCACAAATGAAAACCTTTAAAATTTATCAGTATTTGAATACATGGCATATAGACGGCAAGTGCCCATAGAGTTATTTTTGGATATTTATAGAAAATTATGTGTAGATCTACACATAATTTTTGTTATAATTTTGTTATAATTTTGTCTTAACTTTGCATACCTATCTTTTTTCCCTTTTCTTTTTAAAAAAAATTATTTATGGATTATTAACTTTTTTTGGTGGGGGGATTAAAAGAAATAAATGTTTTAAAAGGTGGGCAAATTCATAGAGGAGAAGAAGTCTCAATGTCTTGGAGCCACAGTAGCAAAATGAAACCTCCATGTATAGAGGCAGTATACCTCTGTATACGAAGTGCAGGGGAGAGCTGTTGCTTTGTATGCCCTGCCTGTGAGCTTTCAGGAGCACCTTGATAGTTTTTGTTTGAAGCAGAATGCTGGATTAGAGAAGCCTGGGCTTGGTCCCACAAGGCTGGTATGGTTATGAAAAGGGCATACGATGTTCAGGTATTTGGTGGTTTGTGCTCTGGATGCTTTGATGTTCCTTGACACTAATTGTCAGCCTTCTTGCCTCGCCAGCTCCCTCCCAGAGCTGTAACTGCTACAGACGTTTGGATCAGTGCCCGTACAGGATTGCGCCCAATGAGGTCAAGTACCAGCTGCACAATGTGGATTCCCGCACCCTCTTCCACTGCAACTGCACCCGCAGGTAAATCCAGTTGCTTCCAGTGCCCCTGGCATTGTCACGGGGGGAGGGGGGAGGGTGTGGGGTTTGGGGCTGAGCATCCCTAGCCGTAACGGAAGGTGGCAGGAGAGATGCTGGTGAGGGCCTTTTTGTACTGAGCCTCTTTCTCCTTACCAGGCTGGCCCGATTCCTGCGCAAGATGAGGGGTCCCAACGAGGTGGAGGAGGAAGTGCTGTCTGACTACGTCTCCTCCTTCTGTTTCCTGTTGCAAGCTCCACCAGGCTGCATGGAGGGAGAGGAAGAGCGCCCCAAGTAAGTGCCACAGACGCGTATGGAGGAGGGTGAAACAGAAGCTCCAGTGGGAAGCCAGCCCAAGAGCTCTTGCTAGCCCTGAGGTGATACAACATACCAGCCCCATGGCTGCCAGGCAGCACCTCTGAGGAGCCCCAGAGAGCAGGGGTGCTTCTGCAGCAGCCTTTGAGGCCTTGTATCGGATCTCAGCAAGCACCTTTTTTATGGCTGCCGCAGAACTAGTTTCCAGGGCACTTGGAAGGACTAGTTTTTCACTTTAGACACAGCACAACACCAACACCCCCCCCCCACACACACACACACACACACCCCATTTGTGTTTCCAGATTAACATTGAGCTTCATCCTCAACACTGAACTGCATGTGAATCATCTGTTTGAGTTGGAATCTCTCCGATTTAGGGACTAGCTGGAGTTGCTTGGCAGTGAGGGGAAAAGATTCTGCATGTGTCTGAATTCATGCTCTTTATTATTTTGCAGGCTTTGGGGTTCAGCCCCGGCATTGCAAAAAGACTTGAGAGATGTCTAATTGCTGGATCCATGCTGATCCTTTTTGCCTCTAGATGGCAGCATTGGATCACCCTGGAAGGGGAGGAACAGATCTGTCCTTTTTTCCACAAAAAGAACTCAGGAGGTGTGTGAATTAATCCACCACATCTTCCTGGACCTACTCTGTGGTGGAATGCTCTGCCGGAGTCCCAGTGCCTGCCTAGTTTTATCCCCCCGCTTGCCCGCCCGCCCGCCCGCCCACCGACTTCTGATTCTCTTTTAGCATTTAGGAAACTTATCTAAGCACCGCCTTGTCAAAACCATTATTCTCTGTACTGTTAAACACAGGTCTTTGATAAAAGAGCATTTGTATCATTTCGGATGGTCTGAGGTCACAAAAGACTCTTGGCGATTCCTTGTGCATTTTTTAAGGCAAGAACTGAGCAGAAGCAATTTGCTGCTGCCTTACTTAGCATGACAACCTTGACGGTCTAAGTACTAACCATGGCTGACCCTCCTTAGCTTCTGAGGTCTTCTGGGCTGAGCACAGTTAACCTGATGTATTTTCTCCTGCAGTTGCATTGATGTAGGCAGAGCCATCTTGGCCCCTGCCCGCCACCTCACGAACAGACTGACACGGAAGCAACCAGGTGCCTCCTCCAAAGAGAAACGGCAAGAACGGACACTGCTGGGCAGCCCTGGGCAGCTGTATGAAAAGTGTATGCAGTTGGCACAGGCCTCACACCCTACCAAGCCTCGCTGAGGTGGAGACAGAATTTCCAAGGGCACATTGTGGGGAAAGGGGGAGCAAGGCCGAGTAATGGGCCATGTCCAGACCAGGCCTAAGATTGACTGAGCTTCCCTGGTGGAATTTGCACTGCTTACAGGGTTCAGTGTGACTTTTGGATTGCCTTTGCTGGACTAGCAGAAGCAAAAAAAAAAAAATCCGGGTCAAAGCACTGGAACTACCTCGACAGGTATGAAATGCGTGCTCTCCTGCTGCTTCCCGCCTCAAGCCTGGACTTTGAGACAGAAAACTGTGCACTGTGTGGAGGCTGGGATAAGCCGCTATGCACGTGACCCTAAAAGAGGGAACAGCCTTCCTCCAAGATGTGGTTACTGTAGGATTCCAAGCACTTGGTCAGTGGCTGTTGGGTTTGTCCATTTTCAGCAAAGGCTGGCCTTCGACCGATCTAGGACACATGTCTGGGCCTGGAACATTGTGGCATCTCTGGAGGTCAACGAATCCAATTTGACTTGAATCAGGAGAGGCCCGTACTGGTACTTAGCGAGTCAGGAAACCTGGGTCCTCCTGGTGGTACTGTATGTGATGCTACGCCTAGCTCTTGGCACATCAAAGCCTTTTTTAGAGGCAGAAAAGGTCTTGCTGGATGCTGCAGCTTTGTTATTTACTACTAAACTCACCCAACAGTTCCCTGGTGCAGAAGGCAGGGGCAGGAACTCTGCATCTTCCATATAATTTATTAGGAGGAGGACCTGGCTAGGGGTTAGAAGTGTGGCATGTAAATAGTGTGGCAATAAAGCATTTTCATGAGTTGGGTAGCAGGCCAATCCTCTGTTTAGAAATATTTGGAACAAAGCAGACTATGAAGAGCTGGGTATACATCATGCCCACATGCTCTGATCTTTTCACATGTGCATATGCACAAACACGTACATGTGGCAGCCATGCGCCCAGCAAGCAGACAACACAGGGGCCCTTGTGTGAGTTCGTAGATGATTTATTGGAAAGGAGGGAGAAAGAGGTAGGACAGATTGCATCAGCTCTGAATTCGTCCCAGCGAAGGTCATAGATCTGCCTATGGGGAGACCAGCCCCCCCTTCCTCCCCCCAGTTTCCTGGGCAGCTTTCTTTGTCCTTGGGTACATGGCATCATTGGCCTAGCAATGCCCAGAGAATCAAACTGGCCCCGGTTCCTTTAAGCTTCTGAACCCCCAAAGCCATATTTGGTCCAAAACAGTAGACAAAGAGAGCCACTCTTTTTGCTCCTACAGCCCCCATGGGGTCCACTCTACATTGCATCCACCTCATCTCCTCCACCAAAAACTGCCCATTGGGTACTCAGCACCAAACTCATAAGAATACCACCACCACCACCATTCCTGCCCAAACTGGCTGTATAGCCAGCGCAACTGTTGCCTTGGCAACAGTAAAGCGGCCTGCTTCCTGTTCATCAGTGTAGGCCTCTCCTGCTTCTGCCTGCTTTCAGCTCTCACTCTTGCTGCACCCTGTCGGTTTGATCCTGCAGCTCTCTGGAAGCAAGCTGTGCCATAACCCTGAGTGGCACCAGCTTTGGCTGTCAAGCCCCCCAAATCTTTTTCACCCAGTTGAAAGCAGCACCCCCTCTTCAAGCACTTCCTCCCAAATGAAGCTGTGGAGTGGGTTCTAGTCAGCCCCTCTCTATAGCTGCAGCTTGTGTTGTAACAACTATCTCCAGCCAAACTGATTAACACTTGCTCTAGGCTTTCAGAGAAAAGCTGTCACCCTCATCCGCACATTGATGTGGTTTGAGAGTAGAAAATAGTCCTCTGGGAGGATAGGTCTTGTCTCAAAGCTAAACTAGGTCTTCACTGGGTGGGGACTTGCCAAAGGAGAACATCGTGTGGGGATTTAAGGCTGCATGACTGATAGACGGTAAAGAACCGAAAGGAAGAGGCCTTTTGTTCACAACGTACAGCCCCTTATGAAGGGCAGGGTGACTATCAGGCGAACGGAGTCAGGAGGCAGAGCCTCACAAGTGGCAGCGCCTCCCAGACTGGAAGGGCCTTGCATCACACCAGGGGACACAGATCACACACAGTGGAGCACTGGCTGGCGAGGACACGAGGAAGTAATACTGCAAGCTCGCTACACAGGATGGTTTTACAGTGGACTCACAATGGCTGGTCTGGTTCTGTCCTCTCAGAGTCCCACATCTCTACAGTGGTTGTTGGGATCTTGGGGATCCAGGAATTCCTCCTCACTTGGGGAGGTACTAAAAAGATTAGACAGAGCTGCCGTGGGACTAGTGGGGCTCATTCTGCGGGAAGGTGGGCCCTGGTCAGCGCTCTCCCGACGGTGAG